>NC_062213.1:26716954-27345525 GCF_902686445.1 Sciurus carolinensis | reverse complement strand
GTATGTGTCAGGCACTTTTCTAAGTACTTTAAATTTGCTACTCTCAGTAATGCTATGAGATACTACTATTAGCCACATATTATAAGTAAGGAAACTGAGGCAATCTAAGTATTGTCATGGTCATAGAGCTGAAGAATATTGGAATCAAAGTCAAAATGTGGCTATTTACCTTCAATAGTATACTCTTAACCACTGCATTCACCACATCTTATAAATAATGTTCCCATCCCATAAGACAGTATTTTATAATTAAATTTGTTAAAAGTTCTCAGAATATGACTTTGCTACAAACAACAATCAGTATGACATAGACTCCAGGTCAAAATTTTCAGGAGTAAAATCATTTTATCTACAAAGGTAGACAAATTAATAAGTCTGAGTATTCAGTGGTGGGGATTGAGATCATGGAGAGGGTTATTAGTTCTCACTTCCCTCATCAAGAATGGACCAAAATGACTAGAGGCAGGCATCTGATTCCAATAATTTGTTAAGAAAACATGACTATTTCAGTGAAAAATGAAATGTGTCAATTTTCAGCTTCTTTTCTGTGTTTTTATTTAGCGCTATACCTAAATGTTAAATTATCAATAATGTAAAAGGTTATATCTGCAACCTCTTAAAAACTATTTTATGTAAATGTTGCCCATGTACTAATATAGAGGATTTTAAACACTTGCTAATGGAAATTGAGGCCCATCAAATTAAGAGTGCATTGTTTGTGAAGCAAAGAAGATATTACACAAGTAAAATTATTCTTGTTCTCATTTTTCCTCTTGAACTTCACTCAGTTTTAAAAACAAGTGTATTAAAAGTATGTTGCCATTATGGTAGACTTATGTCTACCAAAATCTACAGCATAAACCTCCAATTTAAGCAGGACTAGTCAGGCTATTGCTGTTTTTGGGGGATTGACTTGACACATCCCCAATGGTGTTTGATTCTAGAATGTTTTAGTCTGAGTTAAAAGTCTTGTAAGGCATTGCCAATAATACCTTTCATGGAAAAATCTCTCAAAAAGAAAAAAAAAAAAAAAGCTCAGTATAGGATGGTATTCTTCTCTGTGAAAATGTGATTATTCAAATAAATTACCCACAGTTGTACCTTCTGCAAATGATCTTTGCTAACACAGGAATATTCAGAAGAAAAAAATGGAGGACTGATTAAAAAGTTACCCATACCTCTTTTAAAGAAACAGATTCAATCTGTGTTCTAAGTTACTATGGGGCACCTTCAAATTACCTTGCTGATTTTTCTAATATATTTACTAATGTAGAGTCAACTTCAGATTTACTTGGTGGAATAATGCCATAGCTTCATTTACTTCTCATTAATTATGCTGCTGAATAGAAATACCTCAATTACTCCCCCAAAGAGGAGAACCATTGATGTAATTCTTCCATAAACTGATTCTAGTTTGGCTTGGAATACATTGCTACTTTAATAATTTTGATATTAAAAATGTTGTGAAACATGTATATAAAGAGTGTTCATGAAAGTGAGTAGCATATATTTTCATATTACTCCTCTAACCTCCATTTCTTTTTTTTTTTTTCTGACTTAGCAATCCCACAGTATTGTGGTTTCAAAAAAAAATTACTGAAATTTATACTAGAGATAAAATACTCTGGAAATATTTTTGTTATGAATATTACCTCTTTTTTTAAATACTCCTAGCCAAGTATAAATCAAAACAATGATTTATGCCGACATTCTGGTTCTTAAAATTTGGCATCAAAGCAATTTAAAAGTTGCCAGTAATACCCAGAGAAAGAATATTTGAACAATTCTGTACTTCAGTTCACATGTTTAAAAACAGAGTATATTAACAGTTTTGTTATATATATATTTATGAAATATTTTTTGTGTGCTTATTTATTTACTTATCATCCATATACAGTTCTACTATATTAATTTATGCATATGTTATTGTGGGGAGTCATCCTTATTTAGCAGAATCAGACTAGGTTGAGCCATGGGACATAGAGGTCTAACTTGTAGGAACTGGCTACCACAGAGGACTGTCCCATATTGCAAAGAAGTATGTGGCACTGTGTGGGAGTGGTTCCCTGTCTGGTTCTATAATAGTTTCCCTGAGAAAATGGCTCACCTAACTACACCTCATCTTGTTCATCACAGACGAAGCCCCTCTTCTTCCGGGCCCCTTTACCTGTGCGACTTAAATAAAGGAGAGTTGGGTTACTCCATGTTGTTAGAGGCCAGAGCTGGTACGGCCAGATCTGTCACACCCCACTTTCATTTAAAAGGAGTATTGGCTCTTGTGTTTTTGTTGATTAGATAAGTTAATGGGTAATTGATTGATTTATAGCCAATATGATCCTCCAGCATTTAACCCTTTTCTCATGCATGTGGGATGTGGCTAAGAGACCCCCACATGTTATCATTTGTGTACATACGCATATATGGAAGTTATAATCCACAGGGTTGGCTTTATTGCATTGTCAGTGGACTCCTACCTTGATGGCAGCCAAATATCTTGACGGCAAATATTCTAGTTTATAATATAAACTATGCTAACAATAGTGTATTTATAACTTTTCACTTTTAATATAATTTATCATGCTTGAAAAGTTATACTATCAGTCTACTGGTTTACCTTGTATTAGCTGTAGAGGTCATTTAATACAGCAGCTTTGCATTAATCACCACCAGATGGCATTCTTGTGTCTGATCATGCAGTTATTTCCGAATTAAGAACTACTTTATTAAACAAAATCCTTGTTACCAAAATTTTATATGCATTCTTTAAAATTATGAGTTATTAATTGGGCAGAAAATGTATTATCTTGCTTAAAATGACTAGAGTTCTAGTTTTGATGCATTTCCCAGTTTGGGTAAATTCTCCTGTTTTTCAATATATTTATATTATCATATATAAATGAAGGATATCAGGACTATATGGCTCAATTTATACACTTATAATGAAGCAATTGTTATATCCATGATACTGTGTTAAATGTGCTGGGATTTAGAAGAGTGAATTGTCAGTATGTTCAACTAGTTGCAGTTAGGAAATATATATATACTTTAGAACTTTACTTGACTTCTATTTACTTAAATTGCCAGGTTCAGTGCTGTTTTTTCTATTTTTTTTTTGTAAATACACTGAAAATAAGTGGTGTGCAGATTATAAAGTTTCTAAAATGACATACCATGAAGTTTTTTCTCTATTGAGGATTATATGAAAGAAACCACTTAAAGCTACCAGTTTCTTGATAACTGCTAGTTGGCTTTTTATTTATTTGTGTTAATGAAGTAGGAAATCTCATGATCCGATTTGTTTCATAAAGACAAATATGGAATGAAGAAGGTGTAGGTAGGGATGGAGACTCTGAGTAGAAGACTATACTGGTTAAAGTAAGAAAAAAAAAGATAAATACTATATTATCTTGCTTATAATGTGCTCTGCTTAAAAACAACAAGAATTGCAAATTAAAATAATAAAATGGAGAAAGGTAATGAGTGAAATAAAGATTCATTCTTTCTGAGAACAGTAATCATTTCAACACATAACTGATAGAATCTGAATGAGATAAACATTAGTAGATAATTCTTTAGTTTATAGTTTGGGTGACAGAGTAAATGGTGTTATTATCAGAGGGAACAGTAAGAACAAAAAGTATAATTTTAGTGCAATATAAAGAATTTACTTTGGAAATGACATACTTAAAAGTTTGTAGTACAACTGATGAAATATTAACAGTGTGGTATAGAGTTTAAGAAAGAGACAATAGATATAGAGAAAAACTATTAGAAAATATGCCTACAAAAATTAACAGTACACATTTCTTAATTTTCCTCTCTCAATATATTTTACTGATACCACCAAGATTATTTGAAATTTAATAGCATCACCACTTTATCCAAATAATAAGTGATATATTACAACTCTTCAGATTCAGATGCTAAATAATGTATCCTTGATGAAAAATGAAAAATAAGAACTTTTACTTCTATTTTTATTCCTAAGAAATAGTGCATATATTAGTTATTTTGTATAAAAATAAAATAGAAAAGTATGCTATTATAATCCCCTTTTACACTATTTGTTGATCTTTGCTTCTAAATAAATGGGAATGTAACTTCTGGTATACAGAATAATTCTCTGTTTCACAAGACTGTCAGATTATTTTCAAAATGTTACATAATACACATTGGACTCTGGATAGGCTGGACAGGATTATGAAGTATACATACTTCCCTGATTTTCTCAATAATACATGAAATTTTTAGTGTTTTTTTGTTTGTTTGGTTTTTTTTTTTGCCAGGAGCCAGTCATGTATCTATAAAATTCCTATTAGGATCTATCATTCTAATATGTAGGTAGTTGAAAATATTGAATTTCCTAAATTTTTAAACATTTTCTATCTTCAAAATTAATTTGTTAGTAGTCTAACATAATATCTTAGTTTTCTACATGGTTTAAAAAAAAATGACTATCAGACAATAACATAATATCTTAGTGTTCTACATGTCTTTAAAAAAGAACCACTATTAACAAGAGTAATACAAGTGATATTTCAGCATGTGGAAATGAACCAGGAAATAGGAATCTGAATGAAAAAAATGTCTTTTCAAAATAAATCTGTGCCTTTCATTGCTATATTTGTTTACTGAGAGATATTTAAAAGTTTGTTTAATGAATAAAGAAAGAAAATTTTTATTTAAAGTAAAATTTCAAAAAATTTTTGGTTCCTGATTTTACTTAAATTAACATACAATACCTCACCAAAAAGAAATAGAAGAACAGAGCAACACCAAAAGTTAGTAGAAGACATGAAATAGTTAAAATCAGAGCTGAAATCAATGAAATTGAAACAAAGAAACAATCAAAAAATTGACAAAATAAATAGTTGGTTCTTTGAAAAAATAAACAAAATCCATAAATCCTTAGCCACACTAACAAAGAGGAGAGAGAAAACTCAAATTACTATAATTCAGAATGAACAAGAAAATATCACAACAGACACAATTGAAATACAAAACATAATTAGAAGCTATTTTGAAAATCTATACTCCAACAAAATAGAAAATCTCGAAGACATCAACAGGTTTCTAGAGACATATGAATTACCTAAGCTGAACCAGGAGGACATACACAATTTAAATAGATCAATTTCAAGTAATGAAATAGAAGAAGTCATCAAAAGCCTACCAAAAAAGAAAAGTGCTGGACTAGATGGGTTCTCAGCCAAGTTCTACGAAATCTTTAAAGAAGAACTCATTCCAATACTCCTCAAAGTATTTCATGAAACAGAAGAGGAGGGAACCCTCCCAAACTCATTCTATGAAGCCAATATCACCCTGATACCTAAACCAGACAGAGACACATCGAGGAAAGAAAATTTCAGACCAATATCCTTAATGAACATTGATGCAAAAATTCTCAACAAAATCTTAGCAAATCACATACAAAAATACATTAAAAAGATAGTGCACCACAATCAAGTGGGTTTTATGCCAGGGATGCAAGGTTGGTTCAACATCCAGAAATCAATAAATGTAATTCGCCATATCAACAAACTTAAAGTCAAGAATCACATGATTATTGCAATAGGTACAGAAAAAGCATTTGATAAAATACAGCATCCATTCATGCTCAAAACAATAGAAAAAATAGGGATAGTGGGAACATTCCTTAACATTGTAAAGGCCATCTATGCTAAGCCTATGGTCAATATCATTCTAAATGGTGAAAAACTGAAAGCATTCCCCCTAAAAACTGGAACTAGGCAGGGATGCCCTCTTTCACCACTTCTATTCAACATTGTCCTCGAAACTCTAGCCAGAGCAATTAGACAGACCAAAGAAATTAAAGGGATACGAATAGGAAAAGAAGAACTCAAACTATCCCTGTTTGCTGATGACATGATTATATATTTAGAGGAACCTGGAAATTCCACCAGAAAACTTTTAGAACTCATAAGTGAATTCAGTAAAGTAGCGGGATATAAGATCAATGCACATAAATCTAATGCAATTTTATACATAAGTGATGAATCTTCAGAAAGAGAAATTAGGAAAACTACCCCATTCACAATAGCATTGAAAAAAATAAAATACTTGGGAATCAATCTCACAAAAGAGGTGAAAGACCTCTATAATGAGAACCACAGAACACTAAAGAAAGAAATTAAAGAAAATCTTAGAAGTAGGAAAGATCTCCCATGTTCTTGGATAGGCAGAATTAATATTGTCAAAATGGCCATACTACCTAAAGTGCTATACAGATTCAATGCAATTTCAATAAAATCCCAACAACGTACCTTACAGAAATAGACCAAGCAATTATGAAATTCATCTGGAAGAGTAAGAAAACCAAATAGCTAAAACAATCCTTAGCAGAAAGAGTGAAGCAGGGGGTATCGCAATACCAGAACTTCAACTCTACTACAAAGCAATACTAACAAAAATGGCATGGTGTTGGTACCAAAATAGACAGGTAGATCAATGATACAGAATAGAGGACATGGACACAAATCCAAATAAATACAATTTTCTCATACTAGACAAAGGGACCAAAAATATGCAATGGAGAAAAGATAGCCTCTTCAACAAATGGTGCTGGGAAAACTGGAAACCCATATGCAACAGAATGAAATTAAACCCCTACCTCTCACCCTGCACAAAACTCAGCTCAAAATGGATCAAGGACCTTGGAATCAGACCAGAGACCCTGCATCTTATAGAATAAAAAGTAGGTCCAAATCTTCAACATGTTGGCTTAGGATCAGAACTTCCTTAACAAGACTCCCATAGCACAAGAAATTCAAGCAGGAATCAATAACTGGGAAAGATTCAAACTAAAAAGCTTTCTCTTAGCAAAGGAAACTATCAGCAATGTGAAGATAGAGCCTACAGAGTGGGAGAAAATCTTTGCCACTCATACTTCAGATAAAGCACTAATTTCCAGAATATATAAAGAACTTAAAAAACTCTACACCAAGAATGCAAATAACCCAATCAACAAATGGGCTAAGGAAATGAACAGACACTTCACAAAAGAAGATGTACAAGCAATCAACAGATATATGAAAAAATGTTCAACATATTTAGCAATAAGAGAAATGCAAATCAAAACTACCCTAAGATTCCATCTCACCCCAATTAGAATGGCAATTATAAAAAATACTAGCAACAATAGGTGTTGGCAAGGATGTGGGGAAAAAGGCATACTCATACATTGCTGGTAGGGCTGCAAATTAGTGCATCCGCTCTGGAAAGCAGTATGGAGATTCCTTAGAAAACTTGGAATGGAACCAACATTTGACTCAGCTATCCCACTCCTTGGCCTATACCCAAAGAACTTAAAATCAGCATACTACAGAGATACAGCCACAACAATGTTCATAGCTGCTCAATTCAAAATAGCCAGATTGTGGAACCAACCTAGATGCCCTTTAATGGATGAATGGATAAAGAAACTGTGGTATATATATATATATATATATATATATATATATATATATATACACACACAATGGAAATTACTCAGCCATAAAAAACAATACAATTATGGTCTTGCAGGCAAATGGATGAAATTGGAGTTATAACTCTAAGTGAGATAAGTCAATCTCAAAAAACCAAAGGATGAATGATCTCACTTATAAGCGGATGATGACACCTAATGGGGGGTGGGGAGGCAAGAATGGAGGAAGGAGGGACTGTATAGAGGGAAAAGAGGGGTGGGAGGGGTTGGTGGGAAAAATAACAGAATGAATCAAAAACTATTACCTTAGGTAAATGTATGATTACAAAAATGGTATGCCTCTACTTCATGTACAAACAGAGAAATAAGATGTATCCCATTTGTTTACAATAAAAATGAAGAAAAAAATTTCTGGTTCCTGATTTTACTTAAATTAACATAGAATACCTCACCAAAATTAGACAAAAGCAAAGAAAAATAAAAAATTCCAAATACTAAGTTTCTGGATCAACAAAAGTAACTTATTTCTTGAAACTGATATGCTTACTTTTTTAATTAAAAGTAATTGAGCCAAATTTCACCATAGTTTTCAAATAAAAGTAGTATTTTCAAATATATCTTTAGAACTCCAATTTATCATATTTAGGCTCAATGGTGAATCTGGCTGCCAAGCATCATAGTTTAAAGTCTTTCTATTTTGTTATTTCTCCTACAAAAATGACAAATTAGTAAGAGTTGAATGATTCATGAAAAATGTTTTTTTATTGTTAGAAACAGTAAATATAGTTTACATTTTATATATGTATTTGTCTTTGATCAGGAAAATTATGATAAAAATGTAAGCACTATTTCTTACTGTTTTTACTTCTGGATCTGTGTTGTATATGGTATTATAGACATTTAATTGATGCAAATGGTAGTTATCTGAGATACTAAAAGAGTAGAAGATGATATTTTGCTGTATGTTACATACAGAGGGGTTTTTCTAGAAAAGATAAATTGTTAAACGGTTTAATAATTGTAAATAAAAAAGGCAAAAATTATTTGCTATTTATAAATCACAAAAAAAGCATTTTGTGGAAGCATCACCTATTTTAACTATACAGAAAATAATTAAGCGATAATTTTATGCAGAATTGTGTATACTCTTGAGAATGCCAGTGGTCATGACAGGTTCAGAAGAAATCAGTGGGAGATTAGGAAAAACATTTAAGGGAACACTAGTATTATATGATGAGCAAAGAGGGGAGCTAGAAAGGAGTATGTTCTTTTAAGGAAACAGAACACTGCTGGTGCACATAATCAGGGATGGGTGATGGAATAATGAGGAAGGGTGGTAAATAGGGTCATGAGATCTAACTATAGAAAAGGTTACAGAATCTTGATAAAGATACTGGATTTTACTCAAGAGATAAAGGGGATACTAAAGGCAAGAAGAAGAAGGATATGGTCAGATTTATATCTTAAATTTTAGTTTGATCTTTTTAAGTAAAACTGACAAATTGCATGGAAATATGTTTTAATTTTCATGCAAGAAATGATGAGCTTCCATGACATTGGTTAAAAAGCAGTTATAAGAGGATGGATTTGCATTTAAAAATGCGTAAGATTTGGTGGCAGGAGGAGTTCCTGAGAGTCGATATGAAGTTACGGGTTTTAGGATAATGTTGAGGTGAATATGATCATTAGGTGGTTGAATGCATGAGAAAGAATTTTTAAATCAAGTACCTAAGTCAGGACATTGTTTTGGACAGTGAAACAATAAGCAGTGTAATCCAGTAAGCAATAGATGGTAGATGTGGCTTTCCATTTGAGCACTGGACTGCAGTTCCCTAATCTAAATTCTACTGCATGTGCCAATCTGCCTCTTGACTATTCATTCCTCATTCTTCACTCAGTTAGCATTTTCAAAGTGCTTGAAATGGCTAAGTACTTATTTACTTTGTGTGTATGTGTGTATGTGTGTGTGTGTGTGCGTGTGTTTTCTTTTTCCATGTCCTCATTCCCAATTTTTTATTTCAATTCTCACTGGGTAACCTTTGTTATTTCATGCCAACTTCTTTCTTTGCATCTGGACCTTAACTCTTCTGGTCCTTTATTTCTATTTAGATAAACCTCCTGAATATATAATTTTTGATTAATGTTAAGTTTATTCCAGAAACAGAAAGATAGTTTATCATGACAAAAATGTATTAATGCAATGTAATAAAATCATTTATATATTTCTGTAGAAAAACAAAATTACCTCAACATATGCATAAAAAAATTCAATAAATTCAGCTCTTATTCCTGATTTGAAAAAGAAAAAGAGAACAATTTTTAAAAATTAAGTTTTTCCAAAATAGAAAATGGTTTATATTTATGATGAAAATGTATTAATGCAATGTAATAAAATCATTTATATATTTCTGTAGAAAAACAAAACTACCTCAACATATGCATAAAAACATTCAATAAATTCAACTCTTATTCCTGATTTGAAAAGAAAAAGAAAACAATTTTTAAAAATTAAGTTTTGCCAAAATAGAAAATGGTTTATATTTTTATTATGAAAAAGAGAAATTAGAGACAATTTCCTTAAATTCAGGATTAATGTAAGAATATTGTTCACTACTACCACTTCTACTAAAATCATACTGAAGAGTTTTAGTGCACTAAGAACAAGAAAATGTATTGAAATATAAACATTGGAAAGGGAGAGACAATATGATTAATACATACAGGTAACATGATGGTGTATGTGAAAATTCAAGAGAACTAAAAGATTATTAAAGAGTACCCTTAAAACGGAAATTTAAAATATCTTTTGGGCTGGATTGTGGGTTAGTGGTAGAGCACATGTGAGGCACTGGGTTCCATCCTCAGCACCACATAAAAATAAATTTAAAAAATAAGGGTATTATGTCCACCTACAACTAAAAAAATTTTTTAAATATTATCTTTCAATATCAGCAAAAAGGCATAAGGCATCAATACTGAATTTTTTTTTTTAATGTTCAATGGTGCTCATGAATTACTATAAATTTAACCTAAACCTAATCATTTGGGATTAACTATTGGAGATTTCAGAGTTCTTTATTGCCTAAAAGAATTGTTGATTTGGATCACTAATTCAGGTCTAAATCATTTTGTTTCCTTAATGTTTTTGAGTTAGCCTTCCCCATACTGCTTTGTTCTTCCACTTACTGAGTTTCCTACAATGCTTTCTATCTATTCTCTACCAAATGACAAGGAACCAGAAACACGGATTTACTTTGAGAGAAAAAAAATATGTTAAATAAAATGAATGACAAAAATTTAACCTATGCTATTTGAATCTAATTTATGTTACTCTATACTGGGTAAGTTAATAGTAATTAAACTGACCAAAAGAAGAGTGATCCTTGAAGATTTTGTTTTTGTTTTTGATTTTGTTTTTTGGTAGGAAGTTCTAAAGTCAGATGAAACATAATAGCATAGAAGAGAGGGCTGTCTCAAAATCCAAGATCAGAAACTGATTTCTCTTTTACACTTTCCTATGTATTCTTATCTCTTTACGTCTTCTAGGAACTTGAATTTGTTAAGTTATGCAATATATATGATAATGAAAAGTATATATGTTTGTAAAGTTCTAACAAATTATGGCTATAAATAAAGATGTCTTAGCAACTTATATTTGAGAAAATATACTAATGAGTAATATGCTGCCAATTCTTAAAAATTATCATCTTGGCTAGTGATATAACTAATATACAGTAGACAGTACATGATAAAAGCAAAATCCTGAAAAAGCATTTCTGCTGTTCTTTATGGCCCCAGAGATAGAAAGGTTGATTTCCTTTGATAGGTGGTCACTTTGCTATGTCCAGGGGACGATTTAATGCAAAGGGACAAGCAGCACCAGAGAGATAGAACTTATGTTCTAACTTTGGAGATCAGTTTTTCTAATGGTACAGCAAGCTGAAGTCTTTAAGAACTCTGGAATTAGAACTGGGGAGTTTAAATCCCAGTACAATCACTTACTAGATTTGCGACCTTAGGCAAGATAGTAAACCCTTAAAACAACTGCAAAATGTAAATACTTTCTTAGCTTGCAACCCTTTTGTGAAGAATAAAGGAGGTCAAGAATACTAATTAATGAGGGTCTATCTTGTTGTACTGTACAATGAATGATAGAATAATTCTATAGTAAACTGGCTTTAATAAAGTGAAAATAGAGTAAGGAGGTGAAAATGTGAAGGAAAAACACTGGAAGGAAGTAGAAACTAAGAAGCTATGCATGAAGAAAGAATTGAAAAATCAAGAAGCACATTCAGCTTAAAAGGATCTACAAAAAAAGGGCAGTAATGACTTAGAAATGATATCATAATAATTTGACATTGGGCTACTTACAGAGAGTGAATCATTTAGGTGGCAGAAATGTATGAAGGCAGTATGGAGCAGAACAAGTCCAGACTAAGAATGAAATGAATCAAAAGAATTAAATGAAACAGAAATGATACATAAAACCAATCAGGATAGAAAATAACCCAATATTTGCTTTGAGAGAAATTAACCAATGGTTAGGACATAGACACTGAAATCATATGACTTGGGCCCAAATCTTGACCTGGCTATTTTCAAGTTACATGGGCATGTACAACAAGATACTGCTCTGTTTCTCAGTTTCCTCATCTGTAAAAACTGGCTAGTAATAATACCTATTCCAATAGAATGGTTTGGAATTTTATAAAGAAAGCATATTTATGCTTAATACCTATAAATTGCATAAGTTTTATTATTATTACTATTTTAATTAATACCCAACTGTAGAGTTTCCTTGAAGATGTCTAAATCATTTGAATATGATTATTCACTTAGGTATATACTCATTTTATAATAATCTCAACCTAAGTTATTCACCAAAAATAATTTTTCTGTATCATGTCTATTGAATGATAATGGATATTTACAAGGTCCATTACCTCTGCTAATTCCTTGAGTTGACTGAGCAATCTGTAATGTTTCTGAATTCTTGGCAAGGTAGTTCCCAAGCATGGTTGAGCACTAAAATCCCTTGGAAAATTTTAGCCATGGGTTAAGTAATCTCTGGATCCACTTTAGGTGAGTAAAATCAGATTCTCTACAGAAGGGAATAGATTTTTAAAGTGTCCCATGTGATTTTAATGTATAATTATGAGTGAGAACCTAGTGTTTGACAAGGAATCTGACACATAGTTTGCTTATGTCCCTCTTTTTTTAACCAAAACTTAAATGATTAGCAAAGTTATATGCATATATTTACATAAATACATACACATATTTATAGATAAATATGTTTGCATATTTACATATACATATTTATATATGCACACGTGCACACACACACATGTAAAAATATGTATAAATGCGTGCACATTAACAAGAAAGTTTAACACCGAGAATGCATTAATAATGGTTTGATAAATATATATGTATCAGTCAGGATCCTGGTAGGCAACAAATGGTACCAAAAATCAGGGTTGGGCATGTTTGAGAAAATTAACGAAGAATATATGTTTTCTCAGGGCTAGAACAGCAAGAAACTGCTACCATTTTCTACATCTGTCTTTTTTTTCCATAGTTGGAAGCTGCTACCATTTTCTACACCTGTCTCTTTTCTCCATTGCCTCAACATTTTTTTTTCCTACTACTTTGG
This sequence comes from Sciurus carolinensis, assembly GCF_902686445.1. Lineage (NCBI taxonomy): Eukaryota > Metazoa > Chordata > Mammalia > Rodentia > Sciuridae > Sciurus > Sciurus carolinensis. Next base: position 27,332,422 of record NC_062213.1, on the reverse strand, counting down.
TGAGACTAAACATGAAGTTCGCTGTATATTTATTACTAATATCTTACAAAATAAGGATTTTTCCAGGATGTAAATCAATCATGTCTTTAAACAACTGTAAAATCCACCTGAATTTTCTTCATAGTGAGGCTCTGACAGTGAAGGGAGTGATGATTGCTTTACACTCTGGCAAACTCACCACTGTCAGTTTATGGGCCAGTACTTTGATTGATAATGTACTAGATTATCTAGATCATCATGAAAATCTATGAAATACCCTCCTATCAAAAAATAAAAACAAATCCCAAAATGCCTTTACAACCCAAATTTCCCTCCACCTAATATCCTTTTACAGACTTGTCTATGATTCCTCCTTCAGCAACCATTCATACAGCCATTTCAGTCAGTTTTTGTAAAGGTCAGCTACTCTGCCTCATGAGTTGTCAATTTTCAGCCTTTCTTGATTTCTCAATGGCATTTGGCATGAATTATCTCTGGCCACCTCTACTCTAAGCTATTGATACATATATCCAACTCCTACCCCATAGGCCCATGTTATATATATAAGCAGATGTCTCCAATTTAACATCTATTAAACAGAATTTCAGATATTTGTCCCTGAACCTACGCTTTCCACCGTCTCACCTCTTCTCACTACTGCCACCTTGTTCAAAGCCATAGTGATCTATCTCCTAGAGCTCTGGAATGACCCTTAACTACTCTCAGTCTTCATACTGCCTTCAAGGAAAGAAGATTCCTTGCCTTCTTTCTTTCTCAAGGTGTATTTGCAACACATCATTCGGAGTGATCTGTGGAAAATATGAAACACACAATTCTTTATATTTTCTATCCCCTCCAATTATTTTTTTTGGGGGGCGGGGTGGGTACAGGGATTGAACTCAGGGGCATTTGACCACAGAGGCACATCCTCACCCCTATTTTGTATTTTATTTAGAGACAGGGTCTCACTGAGTTGCTTAGCACCTCACTTTTGCTGAGATGGCTCTGAACTGGTGATCCTCCTGCCTCAGCCTCCTGAGAAGCTGGGATTACAGGTGTGCACCACGGCATCGGACCTTCCAATTATTTTTTAATTCTAAGTAAAACGTAAGTTACTCTAAGTCCTATTACGTATATAGGGCTTCCCTTTCCCTTGTTACTCTCTACGTGAGCACATATACCAATGTCCTTCTTAGACACTGGTATGGCTGTAGAGGCACTGTGCTCTTCTATGGAAACATTTTGATATTAGCCACATTTCAGGGAAGTTTAAAAGGTAATTTACATTTCAAATTTCCAAATTTTCATCAATTAAAAACAAGGTGTTGAATTTTATATATGATGACTAGTATAGAAATATTAGGAAAAATTAGATATTAGATTTGTACGTTCTTTTATGAATTCCATGTCTGTGACCTTTACTAAATATAATTGACTAATAATATTTTTGATAGATAGCATCTCAGAAATTATACTTTTAGATGAAATTTTACTTAAACAGATATTTTGGTTGTTTTTCAATGAATTCTCATCTGACTATTTCAAAGTAAATAAAATATTTATCTTTTGGCTCCAATCAGAATTACATTACATTAATTACAATCAGAATTACATTACAGAAAATTACAAAGCATTTTCTCATAATGTACAGAAAACTCATTGACACAAATTGAAAAATGTTTATGCATATATATAGTTTTAAAATTTACATGCAATTAATATTTCTCAAAATCCTGAATATGATGGTCCTCTGACTAAGATATGGGGAGAATGTAAAGCTGACAACCTAGGAATCAATGCATATTATAAACAGATAATTCTTGTGTGCAACTGAACACTGCAATGAATCAAAGTTAAATTAGTGTTTTACCAAAGCAAGTTCTAAATTAAAGACAAATAGTGAAGTGAGGAGATAGTTTTATTAACAATAATGTAGCACAGAGACATGATTGTAGTTTTCAAATTATAACAAATGTTATTCAAAGCAATCTGTCACTCCATTCTCAGCATATTTTGAGTCATTAAAAATTAAAAATAAAAATCCTTAATTTTTTCCAGTAAATTATTGCTATGTCTTGAATGTTTGTCCCCTCTGAAAGTCATGTTGAAATTTAGTTGCCAATGTAATAGTACTGGGAGATGGGGTCTCAAAGAGATGATTAGATCATGAGGGCTCTACCCTTATAAATGAGTTTAATGCCTTCATAAAAGTAATTGAGAGACGGGATCTTTTTCTTGGTTCTTCTGCTTTCTGCAATGTGAGGATCTATATTTTTGCCCCCTTAAGAAATTGCAAGGTTCAAGGTACCATACTAGAAATGGATACTAGGCCTTTAGCAGGTACCAAATCTGTCAATTTCTTGATCTTAGACTTCCTAGCCACAGAACAGTAAGAAATAAATTTCTTTTCTCTGTAAGTTATACAATCTCAGGTATTCTTTTATAGCAGTACAAAGCAGGTACATTGAGTGTTACTTTATTCACTCATTATAAACTGTACTGAAAATATTCATCTGTTTCAAAATATCCATTATTTTATTAGTCAATTATAATCTTGATAATTCATCTTTTTAACAGTCATAATAAAGCTAAAATTATTGATTTGCATTTAATTTTTAAAAGGAACACAGAGGACACGGACACAAACCCAAATAAATACAATTTCCTCATACTAGACAAAGGTGCCAAAAATATGCAATGGAGAAAAGATAGCCTCTTCAACAAATGGTGCTGGGAGAATTGGAAATACATATGCAACAGAATGAAACTAAACCCATATCTCTCACCATGCACGAAACTAAACTCAAAACGGATTAAATGGATAAAACCTCGGAATCAGACCAGAGACCTTGCATCTTATAGAAGAAAAAGTAGGTCCAGAGCTTCAACATGTCGGCTTAGGACCAGACTTCCTCAACAGGACTCCCATAGCACAAGAAATAAAAGCAAGAATTAATAACTGGGATAGATTCAAACTAAAAAGTTTTCTCTCAGCAAAGGAAACTATCAGCAATGCGAAGAAAGAGCCTACAGAGTGGGAGAAAATCTTTGCCAATCAAACTTCAGATAGAGCACTAATCTCCAGAATCTATAAAGAACTCAAAAAACTCTACACCAAGAATGCAAATAATCCAATCGACAAATGGGCTAAGGAAATGAATAGACACTTCACAGAAGAAGATCTACAAGCAATCAACAAACATATGGAAAAATGTTCAACATCTCTAGTAATAAGAGAAATGCAAATCAAAACCACCCTAAGATTCCATCTCACCCCAATTAGAATGGCGATTATCAAGAATACAAGCAACAACAGGTGTTGGCGAGGATGTGGGGAGAAAGGTACACTCATACAGTGCTGGTGGGGCTGCAAATTAGTGCAGCCAATCTGGAAAGCAGTATGGAGACTCCTTAGAAAACTTGGAATGGAAACACCATTTGACCCAGCTATCCCACTCCTTGGCCTATACCCAAAGGACTTAAAATCAGCATGTTACAGAGATACAGCCACATCAATATTCATAGCTGCTCAGTTCACAATAGCCAGATTGTGGAACCAACCTAGATGTCCTTCAATTGATGAATGGATAAGGAAAATGTGGTATATATATATACAATGGAATATTACTCAGTCATAAAGAATGATAAAATTATGGCATTTGCAGGCAAATGGATGAAACTGGAGAATATCATGCTAAGTGAGATAAGCCAATCTCAAAAAACCAAAGGAAGAATGATATCGCTAATAAGTGGATGATGACACATAATGGGAGGTGGGAGGGGTTAGTGTTGGGGTTGGAGTTGGGTTTAGGGAGGGGGGCAGGAATGGAGGAAGGAAGGACTGTATAGAGGGAGGGGAGGGGTGGGAGGGGTGGGAGGGGTGGGGGAGAAGGGAAAAAAATGGCAGAATGAATCAAACAACATTATCCTATGTAAATTTATGATTACACAAATGGTGTGCCTTTACGCCATGCACAGACAGAGAAACAACATGTATCCCATTTGTTCACAATAAAAAAAAAAAAAACTAAAAAAAAAAAAAAAAAAAGGGAACACAGAGTATTGAGAAAAAGAAACGGGACTTATTAGAGTAAGGAAAGCCAGAGTTCAGTTACATCTCGCTCATAATAGCTATTTGACTTTGACTTATTCACATAATTTCCCTGGAGTCCTATATTTTCATCCATGAACCAGGGTTTTTAACCTGATGAGTTCTAACTTCTATGTCAATTCTAAATGTCAAGAATGTATGATTATATGTGGAGAAAATAGGTAGTTGCCTGATTTTCAATTCCCTTTACACTCTCCCTAAAAAAACTACATAAATAACCAGGATGAAAACAGAACTATGCATGACCTATGCTTCTGGTATTAATAGGCAAAAGAGCATTGTACCCCCTACTTATCTGTAAATAGAAAAATGCCTACAGAGACCACTTGCATGATGATGAATATAGAGAGTTTAGGAGGGTAAGTTTAAGAAGGCCTGTGAAAAATTGTGCAACAAAGTTCACAGGGAAAATATACAAAGCACACCCAAAATCATCTTCATAAATAGAAAGTCAAACGTTAATTGCCAAAATATCAAACATAGGTCAAGACTTGGCAGTTCACAGTACTGGTTAAATGGAGGACATTAAAGTGTGTAAGACTGGAAGTGGTAGCCTAAGAGCTAATGAGAAAGATAAACAAATACAGAAAAAAGGAGAATACTCATTAGAAATGAAAACAATGAAGAATTCTAAATAAACGAGAGGAAAAAAGATACACCTTTTACCCTCATCAATATCATCAATAAAATGCAAGAATGCAGAAGAAAACATTCTCAAACAAGCAACATTGTCCATGAAATGAATAGAAGTAGGAAAAAGTCAATCACATCTATAAAACACTACTGTGAAAAATATGAAGTAAAAATTGATACAGTTTTGATGATAAATTTCTCTTTGAAATAACCACAAAGATAAATAAAATTGCAATACAACACAAAAATTAAGTTAAATATTCTCGAATAAGCAACTGAAGATATAAAAACATCCCTGAATCAAAAGTACACATATATAACTATAAATGGGCAGAAAATAGGTTTTAATGGAACAAAAGCTATATTAATTCAGAAAAGAAGTAAAAAAAAAAGGAACTATCAAAATGAGTATTAATTATAAGGAGTCTAAAGGAAAAAGATTCAAATAAAAATTTAGTAAATGATATTGAATAAAAGCAGGAAAAAACCCTAAGAGAATGAAAATGGAATGAAGAATAAGTTAAAGGTTTAGAGAAAAAGTAGTTGGAATGCAAGAGCCACAAATAACACAAGCTTATTTATTATTCTTGAAGAATATCAAAATAGAGGAATACAAATCCACAGACATTTCCAAAGATTAGATGAGGCCTTACATATAATCCTGAAAGGGCCAAGTGGGTACTAGAGAAAACTGACCAAGTACAGTCACCTCTGAAATAAATTCTAATAAATCTTTTCGGTAAAGAAAAGGAAAACAAAACCCTTCACGGCCTCCAGATTATAATCTGAAATAATTTACAGAAGCATGAGAATGAGACTAGTATACTTGTCTAAAACAGCACACAAAGCAGGGCAATAGTACAGGAGTATTTTTAAGAAACTTAAAGAAACAGTACACATTCAATTCTAACTCTACAGTTCTTTGAGAAAAAAGACAATTAAAAAAAAAAAAAACTTGAACAAGAAAAACTATTGCTCACATGTGTCCTAATAGTCTACTAAACTTTGTTCAACCAAGAAATGACTGAGCAAAATTTAGCAAAAGGATCGATAATGAGAAATTCACATTTTATTTTTAGTACTAAGATAAAATTGTAGTAGAAGAGTAATATGTAAACATCCCATTCTCTACCAAGTAGAGATAATACAACACAAAAGTGGGAAGGAATATTTTGTTTGAACTTTCAAGAAAGCAAGATATAGACTTTCTTACTACATATAGACCTGAGGCACTGTGAAGCTATCACAATTATACCCATTTTGATACATTTTCTACTCCCGTGTCCTTTTGTTGTAAATGTTTCAAGCCTACTTAGTTTACTAATCAAAGAAAGTAGAAACCATCAGGTATGAAAAGTCATACATTCTTGATTCTTCCCTCCACACTATATCTGTAAGTATATCTGCATGAAATTCATCCTTATACATGAACTTCTGATACCTGTCATCTTGCCTGTTCCTACTAATGACTGTTCTTTCCATCTATGCTCTTGATCTGTGCCTTAGAATTTTTTCAAGGACACCCGAATGAATTGTTGAGCTCCCACTGCCCTAGTTGTCATCAGTTCTACCAAAATTTCTATTTAAAATGTATAATTCATCTTAGAATTTTAGTGCTTATTCATATACCGGCAATTTATTATGACCACCACGTTTTAATGAATAGTTCTTACTTGTTGCTCAAATCTTTTAATGAATTTGCAGTTCTATACTCCCAGATTTCTCCAATGAAGAGCTCAAATATCTTTCTTGAGTTCTAGTTTCATGTTGACAGTTTAAATTTGATGTCTAATAAAAATAATATGAAGTGAATACAAATCTACTTTATTTCCCTACTTTCACAGCTGATCTTCTTCTTTCCAGTATTTTATTCTGATAATGTTGCAACTGTTCACCCAGTCACTCAGGCAGAGAAATGGGTGTTATCTTTGATTATCCCTTCTACCTAAATGCTATTCTCCCAGCATTTGTTTGGAGATTAGGGACAGTCAGTTTTGTATTTTAAAGGTCAAAGTATATTGGCTTACAACCTCAATTGCCAATATCTTCAGTCAGGATTTCTTTTTCTCTTTTCTGTATAACTGAAAAGCCTTTTAATTTACTCTCTCCCTATATTTAACTTCTATATAATTACCAGAATGATCTTATCCAAATACAAATCATAGAATACTACTTACTACTTAAATCCTTTCATAGACTGACTGTGATCTAAAGTCATATTTCTAGTCACTACTGGTACTCCTTCAAACTTATCACTGCTTCGGAAATGATAATTCCTTGTAGTTGGCCTGCTGAAGTCAAGCTTTTCCAGATTCTGGGATTCTGAGTCTTTGCTGATTCTTTCTACAATAATATGCCCACCCCTTACATCTCCACATTTGTTGACCTGATACCGCCTTTAATTTGAAGTTTCCCTGATACCTTGTCCTTTTATCAAATTAATTGCACTCTCCTCTTTGCAACCAGTGTAATTTGCACAAATTTCAATTGCTATGTTCTCTCTCTCTCTCTCTCTCTCTCTCTCTCGCTCGCTCTCTCTTTTTCTTTCTTTTCTTTTCTTTTTCTTTTTCTTTTTTTTTTTTTTTGTGTGTGTGTGAAATGGAAATTGAACCCTGGGGCACTTAAGAACTGAGCCACATCTCCAGGCCTTTTGTTTTTTATTTTGAGACAGGTCTTCTTAAGTTGCTTAGGGCCTCACCAAGTTGTTGAAGCTAGCTTTTTGGACTTACAGTCCTCCTGCCTCAGCCTCCTGAGCCACTATTGCTACCTTCTTGGCGATGCACTTTTTAATTTACTATTTATGTGTACTTATTGTATGACAAAGTATGAGTTGCTTTAAAAGAAGTGTTCGTGCCATTGTATCTGTCATAGTGTGAATCCATAAAATAGAGTTACTTAATAAATGTTGAATTAATTGAATAAAATTGAATTGTAATTTAAAGTATCTTTAATTATTTACTAATTTGAACTCCTTACTTTTTGTTTGTATTCTTAAAGAATAATTTATGTCAGCTTTTTTACAAGGTTAAAATCAGTCTTCCTTCATATTTAAATTTTAAAACAATAAATATTTTGAAGAATAAATTAATATGCTTAATATCCACATAGATTTTCATTATAGTGTTATTTAAAAGCAGGACAAATGCATGGATTTTTTTCACAATTGAGTGGTTATATGATGAGTTATATATGGCACTGATAAACTGAAATTTTAAAAAATCAGCTTTTACTGTCATGAATCTCTCCTCACCCACTTTACCAACCTAGTTTCTGTGTAAATCAATACATTTTTATATTCTAAGCATATTATACCTATCTCCCATCCTTATCCAAAATATGCATATTTAGAAAATGCTCTGATTTCCACAATAACATTGTAAATCTGAACCTAGAAACTGAGAATACCATTTATCAATATCCAGAGTGACTTGTGTTAAAAGCTGCAGTTTAAAATGATTAAGACAGCATCCTTGGGTACTATGAAACTTATTTCATGTTTATTTTTACATACAGAAAAACGGGATAACACTTTTACAACTTCTGACATGCTGCTTGGTATATAATAGGCATGCAAAAAATTTCAGTTATTATCTTTCCTGACATAGGAATAAAGTAGATTTTCCAAGATCAGTTTGTGTACTAGAGAACAGTGTGTGCTACTTAGATTTTTTCCAGTTTTTTTTTTTTTTTTATTAAGTTTTGAGGGACTTCACAGCAGTGCCAACTGTGTATGCACAATGGCCATACTCTTCTAATTTACATGATCAACAAAGTGTAATACAACGAAATAGGGTTCTTACCCCACATGGTTACATGGTTGTTTATTGCTTTTTTTCCCCCTAATTGATTAATATTTATCAGGTTTTATTGTATCCATAAAATTTTTCTACTAAATAACCCCCAAATTAATATCTTTAGGAAATCAAACTATCATGTTATAAACAGAAATGTCCACTTGAAAAAGGTATAGATGACAAGAATTTGAACGGTCAAAAAGACAATTTTTAAAATCTCATTTACTTTTGGTATACTGCCTTCTAAATCCTATCTGCTTTGCTAAGATTTACAAATCTTATTGTGGAGGCATATTTTCTGGGGGTCTCTTACAAGTTTCCATTTTATTGGACCTTGGTTTCCTACTGTCACACCTAAAGATGATAGAAAAAATTGCCTTAAGACACATTATGAGCAGGAAGTTTGAGATGGTGTAAGTTTTACCAAAATTCTTGTTATAGAATCCTGAATGTTAATGGATGTTTAAATTAATTTTTTACGTTACACTTCAACTTTAAGGTAGTGATTACACATTGTTTCATTACATTTCCCTCAGAAGTTTCCATAAATTCTACATTATTGCTATTTGGATTAGGACTTTTAGTTGATCCACTGATTTAAAGACCAGTCATAAAAATGTAATTTAATTTTTTTCAGATTTCATCAAACTTTTTTATTGACCTTTCCACCTATTTTGTAAAGATCCTAAACATAACTGTGGCTTTTAATATGATGATTTTGTTTGTGAGCAGCATTTGCACATGTTTTGGTTTATTATTTTCCACTTTCATTTTCTTCCTTTAACTCAAAGAATCAGATTTTCAGTTTATGCATCGTTGTTGACCAAAATTTAGAGTTGTTGTGTCTCAGAAGAAAAGACATGCAAAGATAATAATCGCATAACATTTCCTAAGTACATTTTTTTTTTAATTCAGCAAACTTTCCTAGGCTTTGTTAGTTTCTTTCTTTAAGTAGAAAAAAGATCAGATTTCCCTTCCCACATAATTTCATAGTATGTTGGGACTAATGACACGTTAACTAACTCAGGCTAACTCCTTACTCCCTGGCGGGTGAGCAAGATCAAGGCTCAAAGGCGGTTTCAAAGGTTCATGACGATAAATTGGACCACCGTCAGGGATTGGTTAACAACAGTTCCCCGAACGTGATCAGCTCTTGCTTGCCATAGAGTCCTATGGAACTCTCACCTGTGTGAACCCCCCATGCCTTGCTGACCTTTAAGCTGATTGGTTCCTGCCTAGCCCCCACCCTACATAAAAGCTGTGTGACTTCCTTAATAAAGGAGTTCCTGCTGTGACTGACTGGTCTCCCTGACGGTCTGATTGTCCTCCGCCTGGAGGGCTGGATGCGGGCAGTCAGTCGGCCCTACCTATCCCGGTCTGGCCTTGTTGGGGAGTGCTCCCTTTCCTTGTCGCTGGTAGAGAAGAGCAGGGGGGCTTAAGACCCTGACAATAGTACACAATGGACAGAAAAACATTATGCTTCATGTAAATAGTGACTGCAATGTCATTCTTTTATACTCTTACAGACTATATGTTGTTTAAATTTTTATGTTTGTATAAAGCATCTTCATGCTGCTTAGGATGAATCTAACAGCTTCATACACAGGATGTTTAGTAAGCATTGTTAATGAAATTATTTATAAACTATAAACACTGTTGACAGGTATAGACAATATAATAATTTTAAAAGATATAAACAAAAATATTTATTAAAAATTATTCAGTTTCTATTTTTCTTCAGAGGAATAAAAAAATGGATTATTTTTTCTATATAAAGAATTGGTTTGAAAATGCCAATTTGGTGGACACGGTACTTTAGAGCTGAATTAAAATATAGAAAGAATATTCTATAATATACTTGCTACCAGGTGTGTATCAAGCAGAAAATGTAAAGTTTATTATTTTGAGTGGTTTTTGCAAGTCAATTTGAGGCAAAATTTTGAATGGTTTTTGCAAGTCAGTTTGAAGCAAAGATCTGCCTCTGAAATAAATAATATAGTTTGAAATACTGTGAAAGCTAAAATCAATATGAATGACAATTAGGGTACTGCTTCCCAATGCCCTCACAAAATTGTTGTTGATTTAAAACTGAAAAGTGACCATGGAAATTGAGTAATAGACTAAATCAGAAAACTGTATTAAAGCTATCAATGAGAACAGTCACCCAAAATTTTCAAATGTTTTAATTACATTAATATAAAATGGAAATATTTTACAAATAGTTCTGGAAATTTTTGGTAGTAGTCTTGGCTTTAATTTTTATGTTATGTTTCAAATTAATAAAATTTACTTTTTAGAGCAGTTTTGGGTTTATATCAAGAGTGAGCAAAAAGTAGAGCTAATCCCTGAACTTGCATGCATATAACCTCCTCACTCTTGAAATTTTATCCTACAGAGATATAGTCAATGAACTTAAAGTGGCACATCATTATCACTCCCATAGTGTACATGAGGGTTCACTCTTGGTGTTAATTAGTCTATGAATTCTGACAAGTGTAAAATGACATGCATCTACCATTAGGGTATCACCCAATAGATTTACAACCCTGAAAATCCCCTTTGCTCTACCTACTTATTCTTCCCTCCCTCCTAACCTCTGGAAACCACTGATCATTATTCTTCCCTCCCTCCTAACCTCTGGAAACCACTGATCATTTTACTGTGTCATTGTTTTGCCTTTTCCAGAATGTCACAGGGGAGAAATCAAATAGTATGTGACTTTCTCAGATTGGTTTATTTCACTTATTAAAATATATTCAGATTTCCTCCATGTCTTCTAATGACTTGATAGCTTTTATTTTTAGTGTTTGATGTTCTGATATACTTATTCATTCATTTACCAAAGAACAATTTAATTCCTTCCAGGGATTGACAATTATGAATAGAACTATAGAACTGCTACATACATCCTTGTACAGGGCTTTATATGGACATAAATTTTAAGTTCATTTAAGTAAAAATCAAAAGTATGGTTGCTGAATTGTATGGTAAGAGAATGTTTAGTTTTGTAAGAAACTGTCTTCCAAAGTGGCTGTACCACTTTACATCCCTGTAAGCAATGTATCAGATCCTATTACTTCACATCATTGCCAGCATTTGCTGTTGTTGTTGTTCTGAATTTTGGCCATTCTATTGGGTTGTAGTAGTATCTCATTATTTTAATTTGCAACTCCCTAATGGATCTTAATTTGCATTCCTTGTAGATGGTCACTTATTCTAGCATTATTTGTTGAAAAGAATATCTTGCTTCATTTCTATTGACTTTGTTCCTTTGTCAGTTTCAGATGACTTCTTTAACATACCTTTGTTTCTGGGATTTTTATTTTATTCCCTTGTTCCATTTGTCTATTCCTAATGCTACATGATGTAGAAAATACTTTCATATGCTGACTTGACATCTGTATATCTCCTCTGCTGACATGTCTATACAAATTGCCCATGTTTTAGTCAGTTTGCTCTTTTTCTTATATTTTGGATGAGTGTCCTTCAGCACATATATTTGTTTGCAAATATTTTCTTTTAGTCATAGCTTATCTTTTCATCCTCTTGATATTGTAGTTTGCAAAGAAGCAACTTAATTGTAATAAAATTCAGCTTATCAGTTTTTTTCTTCCATGGATCAAGTATTTGGTGCTATATTTATAAAGTCATTGCCTTATTGAAGGTTCTATGCTTTCGTCTATATTTCTTTAGGAGTTTTATAGCTTTGTGTTTTATATTTAGGCCTATCATCTATTTGAACTTAGTTTTGTGAAAGGTGTAAAAACTTGTATCTAAGTTAATTTTTGTTCTTGTTTGTAGATTTCAACTTGCTACAGTATCGTCTGTTAGAAAGGATTAACCTTCCTTCAGGCTTATTGACTTTGTTCCTTTGTCAAGATCAGATGACTCTGTTAATATGGGTTTATTTTTGGAATTTCTTTTCTACTCCCTTGTTGCATTTGTCTGTTCTACTTCCTGTTCCCACTCTCTTGATTACTGTAGCTTTGTATTAAGATTTGATGGTGGGTATTATCAGTCAGGTAGTACCCGTCCTCGTCCTCCTACTTTGTCCTATTTCTTCAATATTATGTTGAGTTCTCTAGGTATTTTGCCTCTTTTTTTGCAGCTTTAATTTGTTCTTTTAGTTATATTTTGCCTCTGCCTCTAAACTTTAAATCAGTTTTTTTGATATATAAAAAATAATCTTTTGAGATTTTTATTTCATTTTGTTGACTCTGTAGATCAAGTTTTAAGGAACAGACATCTTGACAATATTGAATATTATTATCTGAGAATATGGATTATTATCTGAGAATATGGATATTATCTGAGAATATGAATATATCAAAAGTATCTTCCATTTTCTCTAATCTACCATTGCATTCTTTTAATAAATACTGCTTATTGTTCTCAGGGAGGAACTGGGAAATTAGCCTATCAGGAAGGGAAAGAAGTGATCTTTTGTCTTCACTGGAGAAATGGACATCTTTTATCGTGACCCATTCATACATGGTCCCTTTCCCAAATCATGACATGTTCTACTTCTCCTCAGTGCACTCCTTTTCCACTCTTGCTACATCCTAAAATCCTATAAGCTCCTCCTCTGAAACTTGTTCTCATCTGCATAACTTGATTTTGCTGCTGAGCTCTCACTTCAGTAACTCCTACTCTGCCTCAGATCTCATTCCAAGTTTACTTCCTAAGGAAAGCATACCTTGAAGCCTGCGTTAACAGTGTTCTTGCAGTATTCAAAAGGCACATTCTGTTTTTCATTCTTAGTGTTCATTATACTTAAAATTACTTATTAAGTGTCAGTCTTCATCTTACTAAATTGAAAGCAATGACTAAGTCATTTTTTTGTGTGTGTGTGTTCCATATCCCCTTCACAATGCCTGGCATATAGTTACAACTCAATGAATACTTTAAAGTTGTCACAACTCTTACTATTCTACTGCCACTCATTTTACTTGTGTAGATATAGAAACAAAGGTCTTAGTTCTTACAGCAGATTGGGATAAACAAAGTTAAATTGGATGTTTTAGAAGCAGTAGTTTTCTGAAGGATCTTGATATATTAAATGTAAAAGAAAATAAAATAAACCTCTAAGTTAATAAAGAACAAGAACAAAATAATAAATCTTGCTCAAATATAATAGTTTTCATGAGTCATGCATAAAAACCTTGTCTATTCTGAGAAGATAGAAATGTTATCATGAAAATCCCACACAATATATTACATGTGACTTTATAATTTTTCCTGAGCAAGAGAAATCTCATTTTACAACCTACAAGATTTCAACAAAGAAAATGGAATTATATGAAGAGAAAATAAAATTCAAAAGACACAAAAATGGTAAAATACAGATGGATTCCCTGGATCAGTGCTAATAGACCATCACCAGAGAGTAAGGCATTAAATCTGAAAAAAATTCTGAGAGAAAAACTTATGTCAGAATGCATACAAAAAAAAAAAAATCTTACTAAAGTATCTCTGTTACTATAATGTATGAATAGTGACTAATATTTTTGGACAGTACAGAGGATAATTCATAAAAATCAATAAATGTTAATGTTAGAACCAAAAGAAAATGTGAGATTATTTAGGCTACGGTCCTTGTTTGTGAAGATATGGAAACTGTCCTTACAGTAAATATTAAATCAGTGATGCACATGGAACACTCCAGAGGAAAATAGTTATTTATATAAATTAATTTGGACTCTAATCTAATTTATAAAAATACAGCTTTGATATAAGGGAATATTATATTAGTATATGACAAACAATTTAGTTTCTAAGAAATTAGAAATTTCAGTTTTAATTTCTATAGAATTAAATATTTTCATTTTATTATTTACAGAATGCTTTTATAAAAAGAATATCAAAACATCATACAAGCATGTTCTATAAAAGACTTTGATCTCCTTATATTGAATTTCACTTCAGTTAAAGGATACGATATGGAGACACAATAAGTATTTTTAAAATAAAAAAATGATACAGCTATGTCTTACATAATTTTATTTCCCTAATTCGATTTTATAGCACTAGAAAACTAAGGAATGCATAAAAAGATTGAGAAAATTATAAATTTCAAATGAAGTCTTGAAAAATATTATTTGTTCATGATTAGATTTCTGCTTTGATGCATATTTTTAAAATTAAAAGTTTAAGAATACCTTTTAATAATACAGTAATTATTTAATATAAAGCTACTTTGGTTTTACACTAATATTATAGAGCTCCTTCTCAGATTACAGATCGATGTATTTATTGGGCTATCCATTTGAATTACAGTACTGTGGGAGTGCAATGATAGTGCAGAATTTCTGTTTTGATGTACTAACTAAAAATACAAGAACACAAATAACTCTTTTTTATTGTAGTGGTATCTCTTGTTTTAATTTATACTGCTTTAAGCAATGATGGTAAACATTTTTATATGCTTTTTAGCCTTCTGTATTTTTTTTTTTCTTTTTCTTTTTGGCACCAGGGATTGAACTCAGGGGCACTTAACCACTGAGCCACATGCTGATCTGTTTTTTTGTTTCATTTTTTTGTGGGGTGGGAGGGGCGGGTACTAGGGATTGAACTCAGGGGAAATTGACCATTGAGTCAGCCCTGTTTTGTGTTTTTATTTAGAGACAGACGCTCACTGAGTTGTTTAGTACCACACTTTTGCTGAGCTGGCTTTGAACTTGCAATCTTCCTGCCTCACCCTCCCAAACTGCTGGGATTACAGGCACGTACCACTGCACTTTGTTCCTTTTTTGTTTCATTTTTAAATTTTCAGACAAGGTTGCTTAGGGCCTTACTAAGTTGATGAGGCTGGCTTTGAATTTGTCTTCCTCCCTCAGCCTCCCTAGCCCCTGGGATTACAGGTGTGTGACATCATGTCACCATGCCCAGCCTGTATCTCTTAGGTAAAGTGTCTAGTCAATTCCTTTACACTTTACTAGGGTTGTTCACTTTATTTTATCAATTTCTGAAATTTCACTATATATTCTGGATACAAGTCCTATATCCAAAATTACTTTTAGGGTCGGTAATTTGTCTTTTCATTTCCTTTCCTTTCTTTCTTTCTATCTTTTTTTCTTCTTTTCTTTTTTTTTCTTTTTCTTTTTAATTTGGAAAACTTCACAAATTTGCGTGTCATCGTTGCAGCAGAGGCCACGCTAATATTCTCTGAATGGTTCCAATTTTAGTATATGTATTGCTGAGGTGAGCACTGCCTTTTCATTTTCTTTTGATAATCAAATAATTTTTATTTTGGCAAAGTCTAATTTACCAATTTTTCCTTATTATTTTACATTTTTTAAGTTGTTGATGGACCTTTATTTTATTCATTTATATGTGATGCTGAGAATTGAACCCAGTGCATCACACATATTAGGCAAGTGCTCTACCACTGAGCCACAACCCCAGCCCACTTTTTTTCTTCTATAATGTCTTAGTATGCTCTCATGCTATTACAAAATGCCTTAGACTAGATGGCTTAAACAAAAGAAATTTATTCCCCATAGTCTACAACTCGGGAAGTCCAAAATCAGGTTGTTAGCCTGGTCAGGTTCTGTTAGGGGTTCTTCCTAACCTGCAGATAGCTGACTTCTCCTTCTAGCAGAGGGATGAAGGAGAAAAAGACTGCACAGTTTCTCTGATGTCTCCTCTTTATTATAAGGACCCTAATCTTATCATGAGGACTCTACTGTCATGCGTTCATATAAATCTAACTACTTCCACTGAAGCCCAGTCTCTAAATGTCATCATACTTCATGGTGGAACTTCAACATGATTTTTGAAGGGACACAAATATTCAGTATGTAATGTGCTTTGTTTTCTTCTAAAAAAAAATCTCCCTAAAGAAGTTAGACTTTTATATTATCTTCAAAAAATTTCATAGTTTTAAGTCATATTTACTTCTTATATTTACATTTCTTTCATGTTGATTTGAGTAAGATAAGAAATGAGATGTTTTGTTTTGTTTGAGTGTGTGGTTATCCAATTTTTTCAATATCATTTAAAAAAATTGTGAAGGATAGTGGTATAGATCAGTGGTAGAGCACTTGCCTAGCATGCACAAGGCACTGGGTTTGATGTCCAGTACTGATAAAAAGTATATCTATATATTCAACATTTTGTTGAAAACCAATTGGCTATATATGCATGGGTCTATTTCTGGACTATAACAGAAATCTTTAAGGAGAAAAAACTCGTAGGGGCTGGGGATGTGGCTCAGTGGTACAGCGCTTACCTAGCACTCCTGAGACACTGGGTTCGATCCTCAGCACCACATGTAAATAAATAAAATAAAAGGTTTATCTACAACTAAAAAAATTTTTTTTAAAAGTCGTATAATTTTTTTCATTACCACAATATGACATGGTTGATAACTAAATAATTCTGTGTCATAATTATTCATAAAAGAACTGAAGGATTAGTGCTATTTTCAAAATACCTCAACCAATCTCATGATTCAAGGATAAAACTAAATAAGACCGTAAATTAGTTCATAAATAATATTATTAAGGCACAGATGGTAAGTTTAATAAAGAAATTTGCCCATTATACATACATACTGTTAGTAGAAGATAATTATAGAATTCTCATATTTGTTTTCTTTCTTGAAAAAAACAAAAAAACAGAACTAGTCAAAAAAGCATATTAACTATTAATTAAGTCAAATCTAACTTAAATGTTCCTTTCTCTAAGAAGTTAATTTTGGGGGTCCATTTTAGTATATTTCCATGCTAACACATTTTAAAACTAAAGAAATATATCCCAAAATATTGAAGTATAATATAGAGCTTCCCTTTGCTTGTTGAAAAGAATTAAACAAAGAGATAACAAGTCTGTTAATCAGAGCTCCTTTAGTTGACAGTCTCATTTAGAAACAGAAACTGAACTCACCATGTTTTATTTATTGATTGATTGATTTTTTTTCTCCCCTCCTCCAACTCAACATGTTATAAATAAAAGTTTATAGTCTCACATCAATGGAACACCAAAGAATAGTTTTCCCTTTAGGAATCGCTAAATTTAGGAGTTTCAATTATGTCCACAACACTATATTTTTCTTCCTATTTGGGTATTCTTCCTTATCTCTGTTGCAAGTTATTGATATAAGATAACAAGAGATGACCCCCAATAGCACCAAGTGAAATGACCCTTACAGTTAACAACCTCAGAAAAGAGATTTTCTTTCATTCACAATCTATATCAATTGCCCCAGATACTGGACTGATAACTAACAAAGGGAGTTTTGATTAGTTCAGCCCAAACCTATAGAGCTGTACAGAATTGGGAGAGATAAAAGTTCATTGATGTCTAAATTACTTCAATCACTAGAACAAAGAGAAAGGATGGCTAGTGGGTAGGCAGCAAAGCAGATGCAAGCAAAGAGAGTAAGAAAAATTTACCCTTTCAACATAACAAACACACATAAATAAACTATTAGGATAACTACTACTACTACTACTACTACGATTATTTTTATTATTACTATTATTTGCAGTGCTAGTGCTGGAACCCAGGGCCTTGCACATGTGAGGCAAGCACTCCACTCTTGAGCTGCATCTTCATTCCTATTTATTATTTTTTTCTCCTAATTTTTAAAAGTAAGTTTTCTTTTTTAAAGAAGATATGAAATATTCATATATTTGAAAATTAATCTTAATGTTTTATAACAAAATATAATTATTTCAGTTTTTGAGACATATAGACAGATTTAAAAAATTAAAATTTCTTAAATACTTACCTTTAAGTAGAAATTTCCAGATAGTTTTATAGGTAGGATCTTACATAGAGTAAAAGACATAACTCTTACACTGTTTGAACTATTATTCTACAGCACTGACAAATTTCCTGACTCATTCCATGATAATGGCAAAGCTACTAAAATCCAAATTTTATGGAACAAGTCCAAAAGAAACAATAGCCCAAATTTGCAAATTTAACTATAACTATATTAAAAAATTTTAGTCAAAATATTAGTAAATTGACTCAAGAGTGTATTGAAAAGATTGGCTGTTATGTTCAAGAAGATTTGATTGGAGGAACTGGAAGTAGGTTCCAGAATTAAGAAATCTATGGATGGACATAGTTAAAGAAATGACTGTTAAATATGTGATTATGTTAAAGGTTGTAGAATATTTTTTGACTAAAGTTAGACTTAAAGCATTTGAAATTCCTTGAAAAGACTTGGTAAACACTCTTTTACACATATTCTCATATAGTAGGTTAAATGTGCAAACAAGAAAAACACTGCTGTAAGAAAATAATGAGACAGAAATGTCAGGTCTCATCACTGCTATTTAATAAATCACTGCTATTTAACAAAATTTGGGGAGTTTAAATCTGTTCCCACAATAGATATCTGGCAGCAGTGATGTTATGACTTTAAGGATGAAGGAAAATATTATCAGGAATGGAGAATAGAAAGGAAGTGACTGAGTTCCAGAGGACAGTGATAAGCATCACCATCTACCTTTTCCTAGACATATTAAGTGACAATAATAAACCCATATTTGTTTAAGCCATTATTAGTTGGATTTCCTTACTTTGCTAATTATTATGATGTCTAATAATAAAATAATTAAAATTAATAAGAATGCTAACTACAGCTAATTAGTACATAGATATATGAAAACTGACAATTTTCTTTATAATAGGATCAGATAGATTGAAAAAATAAATATCCAATTAAAACACAAGAAAATGTAGAAAATATTTAGGAATAAAGATATCATGAATGATAATCATTTTTAATAAAAATGTTTAAATTTAGGAACATATACCAAGATTCAATGAGAAGACATTGCATAAGAATATTATTATAAACCATATCAAAATAAACACTTAATCTATTTTGTTGGGACCAGCAAATGAATTATGGGTCTTTGAATTGCCCGATACAGACACGACACCTTCCTTATTAATTTCTCTGTGGAAAGGGCTCCAGAAGTCTGTCCTGCTGTCTGGTTATGCTGTATTCAAAGGGAAATTCCTTGGTTGCTATGGAGTTTATCAGTTCATGAGGGCTGGGGAGAGTGCTTGCCTCTCATGCACTAAGGCCCTGGGTTCTATCCCCAGCACCCCCACCCCACACACACACACGCACAAAATTAATTAATCAGTTCATGACCTAGGGTTAAGGCCCCAGAAGGGGGTTGGTAGATGGTGGGGGTGTTGTGGGTGCAAGCTGATGACTGTAATTGGGCTGTTCAAACATTTGACCTAGGTTCTGTTCCAAAGTAACTTTCTCACAATGAATCCCTTTGATGTGAAGACCTATAATAATTGCAGAGTCTTCTGGTGGTCAGTCTCTCTTCTACCAGGAGGTAGGTTGAATGACCAAGCCCCACTATTTCTATTTTTGTGTTTTCTTTCCAATCTCCTCATAACTGGCTTTGGGAAAACTGAGTAAATGGTCCCACTGATAGTGACACTATTTCTAATGAAAATTTCAAGTAGTTTTGTATGGGAATCAACAAACTTATTTCAAATATGGGTGGAAGATAAATGTACAAAAATTGTTATGGAAATTTTGTTGTATAAAAATAGTAGCAAAGGATTTTGGTTATATTTTTAATAAAAGAAAACCCTCAAAATAGTGAAATTAGAACAACATGGTCTTGGCAGAAAAAATTAGTTAAGAATATTCAAGTACATATAAAATATACATGATAAACATGACATTTCAGCTCTTCTGGAAAATGATGGTCTAAATAATAATGTTGGTATAATAATTTTACATTTAGAATAAAACACCAATCAAAATACAAAATAAACTACAGATGGATTAAAGTGTGAAATTTTGTGAGAGACAGAAAATGTGGAAATACACTGTAACTTTGACAAAAAATCTTTTAAAATGCACATGACATACACAAGTCCAGATACCATTTTAAGAAATGACAGTATTGATTAAAACAAAAAAAAGGGGGGAAAATGATATGGAAAATGGCATAGAATAAATATAGACTGGATGAAAATATTACAATGTTATATGATAAACTGTTATTGTTTTTATGTGCAAAAAGTACCTACAATTTGATAAGAAGAAAAAGATAACCCAAAATAAAATTGACCAGGAGTAGCCCAAATTAGGTTATGTATCAGTCACAATACACTATATTGTGTCAAGAGCAAATTGATTCAGAAACCACAGAGGTTTAGCAAAACAGGCTTATTTCTTGCTCATGTTACATATACAATATAGTCAGGGAAGTTGGAGGTGGTGGGGAGCCATGTTCTTCATGGTGTCTCAAGGAGAGAGGTCTGCGGGAAGCTGCTACATTTTGTAACTATACCACCTGGACCACCTGGCTTCCATGTTTATTTTGAAAGGGAAGAATACTGTAATTCAGTGCATTGGTTTATGACTGACTTCAGTTCCTTTCATTTACATTTTGTATTCACTATACCACATTTCCAAAGGAAAGGAAAGTATAATTCTGTCTACCCTGAATTAGTAGAGAACCAAGTAAATTATAACCATGAATAATGTCTTCCAAAGAACATAACACAAAAATTTCGGAGGAATTTTTTAAGTAAAGGAAAATATGATCCTTAAATAAAGGAAAATATGATCAACAACCCTGTAGTTACTAAATATAATAATATAGAATGTAAAATTCATCATGTTGGCACTCATCTCAGATTAGTAGCTTTTTGTGCTAGGTGGTAGGGAAGGATCCCAATTTTGTTCTTCTGGAGAGAGTTGGAAACAAAGTGTAAGAAATAATTATTCTGAATGCATTACCTATTTAACTAATCATACTGTTTTCAAAATCTTCCTAACAATTTTTTAAAATTTATTTTTATTGTAAACAAATGGGATACATGTTGTTTCTCTGTTTGTACATGGAGTAAAGGCATACCATTTGTGTAATTATACATTTACATAGGGTAATGCTGTTTGATTCATTCTGTTATTTTTTCCCACCCCCCACCCTCCAACCCCTCCTTTCCCTCTATGGAGTCTCTCTTTCCTCCATTCTTGCCTCCCTCCCACCCCCATTGTGTGTCATCATGCGCTTATCAATGATTCATCCTTTGGTTTTTTGAGATTGGAACAATTTTAAAAGAAAAAAATTGTGTGGGTACTCGTGTAAGAATATTTGCTTCATAAATGTGATATTCAATATTGCAATAAAGGCAATTACCTAAATAATTTTTCATTCATGTTAATTATGGTGTGTTCATTTGTGGAATATTGTATAGTTTTTTAGAAGAATGCCTTGCACCCATCTTTATTGACTGGATAGATAGCCATGATATATTGATAAATAAAAGACATTTGGAGAGTAATATGTAGAATATTATCTCATACATAAAATAAAATAAAAAGAAAGTCAAAAGAAAGAAGAAAGAAAAGGACAGAAAAGAGAAAGAAAAGAAATGAAAAAAAGGAAAAAGAAGACAGAAAATTATGTACATATCAATGTAAAAACTGCATGTTGACATTGTTTTTTTAATATTAAAATTGCTTAAAATAGCATCGAAAAATGTCTACAAAATGTTCCAATAAACCTCCAAAACTTTTTTTTGATAGATTCAAAAAATAATGCCTGCATCAATAAAAAGCATTTTTAAAGAAGCTCATTTTTTAATTATATTGAAACTTAACTTTTAAACATTTGTGAATAATTATTTAATTTTGAAATATTTGGTATAAATCCATCTTATTTCAGCATATGTCCTAATCACTTAAAGTCTTAAACTTGGACAAAATAACAGAATTTCTTAGTTCTGTGATGAAGCACTCTGAGTTCACTTTAAATCATAAAAAAAATGAGTCTAAATATTTAACAAAAATAATCATCTTTAATGAAAATGTTCCATTTTAAAATTGTAGGTCATTTCATACAACCAGATGGCATCATCATCAAAATTTTAAACTTTGGATATGTACTTTGAGAGTTATTTCAAAATTTAATGTCTAAATAAATTAAAATTTCAGCTAAAATTTATGAAAATAATGTAAAGTGTTTCAAAGACAACAATTAAAAGAACAGAATTTAGAGTCATATTGTGCTACTTACTAGACATATGATAGAAACAAATTACCTAACCCAATGTCCCGGATTTCTTCATCTCTTCAGTCGAGATGATATTATTACGTATCACAGTGTTATTGCAGTGATTAAATGAGACCTTGCATGTGCTCACAAAAGCACATGGCATGGTTATGCCTCTTTGGTGTTTGTTATTAAAACTATGTTGTTGAAGATACATGTTTTCATACAACAGAGAGTTAAACAATTACACTAATTTATAACAAGAGGAGGTATCACTTTTAGAACTATAAAGGCTAAGGGTTTTTCTTTTTTAGCCTCTCCATGAATTTTCAATTAAAGAACATCAAGTAACTACACAATCACCTCCTATTGGAAATTGGGTGGTTTTTGTCATGGTGCACATACATTGTACATGTACGTGCATGTGTGTGTTTTATTTTTATGTGTAGCGAGTGAGACACTGGGAGTTCAGTTTAACTAGTTCTTTTGGTGACCTTATGCTCTTAACACTGACTAGGATCTCTAGCTTCTGCTTTTCAAAACCTCAAAATTGTCTAAGATGTAATATTTCATAATGGAAAAAAAAATGGAGTCAGCAAGGTTAGAATTGCAGCTATATTCTACAGTCAATTAATGATCTATTTGCTAACTTTCACTCATCCATTTACACACTCCACAAAAAAGACTTGGATGTAGTTCAGTGATAGAGCAAATGCTTATCACCATGAGGCTCTGAGTTCAATCCTCAGAACCTAAACAAACGAACAATAAAACAAAATAAAACAGAAAACCCCAAGTATTACAGAAATATTTATTAATTGCTTATTGTATGTTAGGCATTGCAGTAAGTTCTGGGAATAAAATAGTGAACAAAGACAGACTAAACTTCCTATCATCATTGTACTTACATCCTAGTCAGTTTTCCAGTCTGAGAAAATGAGTAATAATTCTTATCCTTGTACAGTCTTACTGAGATTTAAAAAAAATTTTTTTTAGTTGTCAATAGACCTTTATTTTATTCATTCATATATAGTGCTGAGGATCAAACCCAGTGCCTCACACATGCTAGGCAAGTGCTCTACCACTGAGCCACAATCCCAACTAGTTTTAATGAGATTTAAAGACAATGAAGACAAAAAGATTGGTGTGTACAAGGCCTTAGCAATTGTTATTTCTGCCTTTAATGTTCAACAGGCTTTCTAAGATGAAGATTAGAATATAACCAAAAAGTAGTGCAGTGTTAATGGATGCTAACATATTAATTGGGAAGACTAGCTTCCTTTCTGGTTAATGTGCATTTGAAATAATGACAATATAAAAACAAGCAAACAAAACTAATGTCTCTAAGGGAAATGGGGCAAGTTGGACAGTGAGGCTATTCTTTGTTTTCAGTAGAAATGTCTAGTGTCACACCTTGAATCACAGTTTTGGCAAACACATAAATCTATGAATCAGGATGGTCACAACTTATACTCAGAACAGATGTTACAGATTTTAAAGTTACTGATAGTAACTTTTCTAGAGCCTTGTGGTATTTTATTTACTTTTTCTATTGCATAATCAGCACTCCACATGATAAACATTAAATGAATAAAAATTATATTAAAATAAAAGACTTTTTCTTGATATGTATCATTTGTTGTTTTCTTACACTTTAAAACAGATACCATAAAATAACAGAAAAGTACATAGATAATAGCACGGATTAGAGCTTAAGTTCTGAAAGTAAATGATAACCAGATAGTTATGTATTATTTTATATTCATAGATAAATTTTTCTGTATCAATCTAATATAGTTACAGACCAATCTTTTAAAAACTATGTTATTTGGATCCCTATGGGTCTTCCTACATTTATAGGGAATGAGAACCAGTCTGACCAACTGACAGTAACAACCTTCCCATCTCCATTTCATCAATTTTTAAACTCTTCTTCTATTTTGCTTTTCTAAGAGAAGAGTTTATTTAATTTCCTATTTTCTTTAAAGTCAAGTTTCAAAACTATGTCAGGTAATTAGCAAAACAACCTAAGAATCAAAATGTATTTAAAAAATCAAAGTTTATATATTTTAGTAACTACATTTGAAATTGAAAAAAATTTAAGAAATAAACTATACAATAAAATATATGCTTAATTTAGAGGAGGTATACATTTAATACTATCTCATGTGAAATTTAAAGATGACAAAAAAGAAGATATCTTTAGATCGAATCTGGAAAAACTTTTAGCAGGTGTTCCATTTAGAACCAACACACTACTCAAGAGAGAGCAAGGTAATTATGGAAATTATTTTTAGTGGGTGAAGTTGCTGAAGATATCTGCACATCAAAATTCAAAACTTCTGAAAATGAACTTTGATTCAACTTTGGGTTCTTGTTTTAAATTATGGAGAATGCAAAAACCCAATTTTTACAGTAAAAAAAAAATGGTAAACTACAGCTGTTAGAACATATTTTACTTTACATTAACTTATTTATACAAACCAAATTCTTTGTTCAGTTTAATCAAACAATTATGATGACAGAAAGGGGTGTTTGTTATGCAAACACAAAGACAAGTAAGACATTTTCTGACTGGTTATATAGTATATGTGATTCAGAGTTTATATAACAGAAGTGGTCATCCATGATGGGTAGAGGGTAAAAGTGCCACAGAAGAGGAAATGTGATTTTTTTCTTAAAACTGTCATTACCTGACACATAAGCTGATCCTTGGAATTTTTAAAAAAATACTTTTGTTAAAAACTGAGCAGAAAGAATAAAATAATGCCTTATTGCAACACTTTGCAATGTACTTCCAGCTCTTGAACTGCTTAGGAACTGTGCAAATATCAGTAGCGTTTCCCTGCTGCTACAACCTGATCAAGAGTTTTAATAACTATGTTTCTTGTTGAAGCATTGCCATTAATGATTAATATAGTTTCTAAGGTTTAAATGACTATAGATTTTCTGACAAGTAACCCTCAGGGTGAAAAATAATAAAAATAAAAGAAATGTAAGAAGGCCAGATTCACTTGGTCTTTTAGAAGGGAGGGGGTGAAGACAAAAATCAAGTAGATAGTTTTAAAATAAGGGGACCATTCTTTCAATTTTGTAACCTTATTTACTGGGGGTAGACAAGGATTTTAAATGGAGGAGTAACATATTTAAAACAACAATCAACCTAACTATTTTTTAAAACCAACATTTGCACAGATTTCCTGAGCTATTCAAATTAATGTAGTACCGAATTTAGTCAAAACTAAAATACACAGAATGAATGTGTAGTCTCCCTGACAACATCATGCATTTAGTTCAGTGTATCCAGACACAAAGGCATGACAGTGGTTGAAAGAAGAAACTCTGATTAAAAATTATTATTATGCAATAAGATAATTTTTCAATAGCCATTTTTTAATTGATAGGGAATAATTTTTGCTACAATAGTAGTAATAAAGTCAGGTCACTTAATAGTCTAATGACTCTTTTACATTTTCCTTTTTTAAAGCATAGATTCTAATATGTATATTGTGTTATATACTGACTTTAATCAAGGTTTAACACATGTCAAAGATATTCATGATTTCATAAGGTTTAAACTGTCTCTTAATAATTAAACTAGAACAAAGGATCTTATAATTAACATAGAATTAATCTTTAATCTATATTTCCATCAAGAGATGGGATGGGCAGCAACAATTGTCCTCTAGGTTTTACACAGGAGTTAATAAACTCAACTATACTATGACCATATATTTAATATGACATAACTATTGATGGATTAAAGAAATTAGTATCCTGGATTATTTGTGAACTGAAGTCCTTTACTGTTATTGTGAAGTATTTAATAGACATTTCGCCAAGCAAATTATTTAGAGTATAAAATTGCATGTTCTAGTCTGAGAAAGGCTATCGGTGCAGAGTGACTTATAAAAGGGTACTATAAACAATAGGGAGAGAGATGAGGAAGGTTGAACAGTCACATTTTAAAGGGAAATTAATTTTATTTAAACATAATTAGGATCAATATCTGTAGTTAAAGAGGAAATTATTTTGTTGGAATGTATTCTTACTTGTGTTCTGGAAAATATTTTCTACTTTGTAGAGGCAATTAAACTTGAATTTAAAAGTATTCTCTGGTGATATTAAGACAACATATTTCCCACAGGAGCAGTTCATCCATTACCTTTGTAGTTAACCTTGAAGCCAACAGATCCAACACTTTCATCTGTTTGAAGGTGCAGCCACATTTGACTACTCATGCTCACTATAAGGTCTGGTACAAAGCTTCCAGTCAGCCTAAAAAGACGGAAACAAAGAAGGAAGAGTTGGGTTATTAACACACTTTCTGCATGCAAATTATGAGATGGATATGTATTTTATTACTTTCTTTTCTAGGAAAAAAAAACGAGATAAATTTACAGGTGGATGTGTTGATGTAACAGAACAGACAAATTACACAATTTAGTGATCAAGGTTTATCATTAAAAATATCATCTATGTGTTTACTAGTTCAGATTTTTAATATCCCTGAGGCAAGATTACTATATTTTATACCATCAGAGAATCTTATACTTTCTTTTGAACCAAAAGGAAAAATATTATCTCTAACAATTTTCAAGTACATTTTAGCACCAAACATATGTATGATTTTAAATGTTAAAGTTTCTCAGAGCTTTATTCTAAATACTGTGAAAAATATTCAAATGCTGTGCAAAAGAAAATCACAAGTAGTATAATCTAACCCTTTGCAATACTGATGTGGTATACCAAAGATTTAATAATATATTACATACATTACACCCTAGATAATGGCTACATTATGGTTAAACTATGTCATGTATGTTTTTTATAAATAGTTTTATTTAAAGAACATACTGGTAATTTGATGCAGCATAACTGAATCTAAGCATTACTAAATTTTCATTTAGTAATGCTTAATTTTGTACCATAAGAAGGGAAATTACTTCCTGTTTCCTGTCATTAATAATGTTGTAGTCACATGTTTGAACTGAAGCCAAAGGTCAGACAAGATTTTGTACCATAAGAAGGGAAATTACTTCTTGTTTCCTGTCATTAATAATGTTGTAGTCACATGTTGGAACTGAAGCCAAAGGTCAGACAAGGGTTGAAAGTAAGTGAGTAAATAAGACATTGAAGGGAAAAGTCTGTCAAGAATAAAAGGGGAAAAAATAATCTCAGTACAGAGTAACCGTACATATCAATCGAGGATTCTAAAGTTCATACTAAAAGGGTAGGTTTGTAAAACATTTGCCTACTAAATTTCCAAAACCACAAAGACAGGCGAAAATTGAATCAGGAAAGAAAATAGAATGTTTCCTTTCATAATAAAAAAGGCACCCTATGACAGTATTAAAAAAATGTCCCCTGGATAGTGGCTACATTATACTTAGCCAGTAGAGGGCAGCACGGATGACCATAGCAGTAAAATGCCCTCTAACTAGTCAATCACTAAAACTGTAAAAATAATATTTAAATAAAAAAACTGTATTAGCTGTATGGCTATATCACAGTGTTCATTATTACACAATCTATAGGAATTTATCACAAAGAAATTAAAGTATGATTTAATTATGGGATTTACATGGTATTGAGGAACACTATAAGATATCTAGATCCTGTAAGAAATTATAAAACCTTAGATTATATTAATTTTTTCTGTCAAAGAAAATTAAAATTGTTATAATTAAAACCCCACATTTATATGCACATTTTATGTTGATATATATATGCACTATCTTTGAAACAGTTTAACTAAACTTTGTGGCACATGAATTTTTAGAGTGGCACTGGAATTTTAGTGAATTATAGGTACTGGTCTTAGGAGCTACAGTGAAGAGACAGGTGCAACTTCATGAGCAAGAATGAGAACTAAAGCTCAGAGGCATGACAGAAAGAAAAGTTAAACCCATTATACAATGGGCATAAGATCTTATGTCTGTAAGATGTACATTGGCTAAACCATAGTGAACATGCCAACAAGCAATCTCACAGTGAACTGTAAAAATTGTTTTTCTGAGATAATTTAATTACTGCTATTTACTACATCTTCTCAAATCATACTCAGTTCTGAACAGTTTCAACAGTGTGAAATCAACAGAATAGTATTTTGTCAGTTCACAATGAACAAAGAACACATTGTGGCCTAAATACTTCCTTTATAACTTTCATCTTATTGACCCTGATTCTACCTAATTCCCTATTCATCCATAGTGTAAAAGTGCATTAAATTCAAAAATAAACAAGTAAAATAAAAATTTCCCCTACTATCAAAAAAGTAAATATAAACTCAGCCCACTCTTCTTTAACATTTACTTTAGAAAACTGGAAATTATAAGTTCTCGGTTTCTTTCAAATATATGTAAATATTTTAAAAATTAAATGAGAGTCTTACCAGTTTTGAATTAAAAGAATGTCTTTCTTGGAGACCTTGGAGCCATTTCTTTGAAAGGTGAACGCCAAAAATCATGATACAGTACCCAGTTTTTCTGGAGTTTAAGGTGAGGCACATGGCTCCATGAGTTAATTTATTGCCTTTCATAAAAATGGAAGGAATTTTATTTCTCCTTTTGATAAGTACAAATGACACGTATGTAATGTATTATATCTGTCTGACTTTATAAAAGAATAAGAATTATTTATCTTTTTTTGCAATCTCCTTAGCATATCTTGTACAATGCACATCACAGACTGTTTTAATCCTTGTTCAATAGAAAAGCTAATTCTACACTCATTTCTATCTTTTGTGGAAAGTGTTCATTGCACTGGTAGGTGATTTTGTTTTTAATTATATTTTCTTCACACTGGGCATATCATTTAAAACTCTGTTCTTTGCATGCAGTCTCAATGGCTAATTCTTCTTGGAATCCTTGCAAAGGCGTTGATTTGGATTCAAATGGTAGGATCCACCTGCTTTGAACAACTTTATACTCAAACTCCAGCCACTGTTGGAGTCTTAGGTCATTCTCACAAGATTCAAAAATGATTCTTCAAATGGTTTTAATATGTTTTTATTACCTCTTTTTGAAATTATCCTATGTGAACTAAAAAAAAACCACTTCTTCAATACATGTTTATTTACAGGTTGAGTAATCTCAGTGTGCATTCAAAATGCATTGTAATCCTCTTAGTTGCTTCACACTAGAATAAAAGAGTAAAAGACCTAAATAAATGAACTCATAAATCTTCCTCAAGTACTGAAATAAAAGATGGGATCTATTAAATTTCTGTTAGGCTCCATGCCTGATTTTCTTTATAAACACTAATGTATATGGTTGTATCTATTAGAAATAACTACACTACTACATTCCAACAATTTTTTGTATCATACACGTACATAATTTTCACTTTAAATAAAAATGCACTTATTCTCTCTTCTAATATGATGCTATCAAATATTACACATACATTTATTTTGGAGTATATACAGTTCACTAAGGATGATGATGGCTTGAAAAGTATTTTGAAAGTAAGAAAAACAACAACCCTGAAAAATCATTGTATAGTACCATTTCAGAAGGTAGGTCAACATCCTATAAGAAAAATACAGGATATGGTTTCAAAAGTCCAAATATTTAAGGAACTATCACATGATAATATGACATAAATGTTAGCACATTTAGGTAGCTAGTCAATAATTGTGGCTTTAACTTCTTTTACAAACATGGGCTTCAGAAGTTCTAATTTACTGATTAATTCGATGGCATAAATTAATTCACAGGCATAATAAATGTATTTTTCATAGTTCTCATTACATTTACAAATGGATTTCTATATGGAGATATGTTTATAGAAAAATGAATTTAGAGACAAAGATTTCAGCACATATATCTTTGTATTCACCTAGATATTTCATTGTTGATATTTAGCACTCTAACAAGCAATTGATTATAATATTTAGCATTTGCAGGAGGAAATGTGACTTATTTGGGTACTATTCCTATGTTTTGTCCTAATTTATTCTTTTATAACCAAATTTGAAATGCCTTAATTCAGTACATATCTTTCTGAGTAAAAAGGAAAAAAAACTAAAATATTTTAAAATTTATTTTAGTCAATCCAATTTAATTAAAAAAATAAACATATATGTAGAACACACCAAAGCAAAAAAGAAATAAGTTGCTTTTTTTTTTTTTAGTGATCATCAGTATTTTCATAATAGACAGACGTACCAACAATCACAATGAAGAAAAAAAAACTCCACAAGGAATAAAATATATTCTATGTTTAATAACTGTTAATAATCACAAAGTCACAGGAGACTATTTTCATATTACAGCTTAAAGTCATTCTGAGTTCCAAAAGCATTAATTTATTATTGCCCAGTAGCAGACAATTGGGAAGACTACATGTCCAATCTTATTCATATAATAAAATAATTGCCGCTGTCACTTTGATCATTTTCCTTGATGTGGTATGAAATGCTCTGGTAGATGGACAAGAGGTCTAAAGCTCATAGCATGTCCATGCTAATGATTACAAAGATTCCCTTTCTGCTGACAAGTCTAGTCTACATAGGTGTGTCTTGATGCAGTAAAAATTTTCCTCTAGCATTAGAATTTGTGTTAACACCTAACAATGCAAGTCTCTGTGTTAGATATTTGGGGCAACATAAAATGGGTAGAAGTGGATCACATAATAAAGGTGTGTGTATGTGCACAGTGATGCATGTGTGCACACACATGTACAGCAAACAAGAGAAAGTAGGGATTTGTAAAAGGGATTGTTTTCCTTGCTTTTAATAACTCTTGTATAAGGGGTGAAAGATTTTTATAACCAGCCAATTCTCCAAACCCTTTTTCTACTGTAGATGTTAATCTTTAAAAATATCATTTTGTTCCTAAATCTAGTATATTTTTTCATTAGCTCATGGTGTTTTATGCATTCAGTAAAGTCAAGAGCAAAGCTGGGCAAATGTAACTCCCTGGATGTAGGAGAGTTTGTTCAAGGCAAATATCATGTACCTAGTATGATACCAAAATGAGTACAGACTTTGAAAGAATGAATTATTGAGTAGTTAGAAAAAAATTACATCTTATCAAAGATCTAAGAACAATAATAGTAACAGTAGTTACCTACTATAAACCAGTGAAAATAGAACTATTTTCATTTTGAAGGTATCATTATTCACTAAAATATTATTTTAAAATATTTGTTATAAAATTTATGTTAATTCAGAAATATGTATATTTAAGTGAAAAGAGTTTCCAGGGAAGAGTGATAGTTCATTCTAACATGTTTCTGAGAATGAGATTATATAATGTAACAATTTTTCCTGAAGAATTTATGTATAGAAACATGTTCAGATAATCAGAACATTTTTCACCATCTTCAAGATTCTGTTCAAATAGAATGTTATCCAACATTACTGCATACTCACAATATTTCTAGAGGTATCCTAAGAACAGACACAATTTTTTAATCTTTTATTTCACTAGTTTTCACTTCATTACTCTTTACAGTGTTACCATGAACCTGATAGTGAAACATGCAAAAGAAAAGGAAAAAAAAGGAAGAATTTTCATGTGCATGGTAGAATGTATTTAACATTCTCAGTCTGCTGTTATACAAATGAGAATGATGCATTAATGATCAAGTCTCCTCTCTCCATGCCAATGAAATAAGGATTGGAAGTGAACTTCATGTCAGTAACTGTACCATCATCACTGTTAGATCTCTCACATAAATTATAATTGTTTCCTCTATTGAATGAATTTATATGTAAGTATGAAAATGAACATGTGAAATAATTTTTGAAAATGTGAAAGTGTTTTGAAAACCTTAAAAGATAATAATGTGATTGTTCAAATCCATTACCAGATTATTATCAAATGGCCACATGCATATTCTGATTGCTACTGACCACTATCACCACACTGGCATAGAATTGCTAGAAATGAAAAATGCTATTTAAAATTGTGGGAAATTTTTTTCCAAGTAACTCCCTCCAAATAGAAAATGAATCAGAGAGCAAAGAGATAGAAAGTATGCAAATGATCAGACATATTCACAACAAATAACAGAAGCAACAAGTTCAAATTGAAAGTTTAAATTTGCATTATTTTAGAAATTTTCATTTGATTAAACAATATGGAGAATTTAGTCCTTGATATGATGTACAATCCCAGTACTTTCTCTGTTGCAAAATAATTTCTTTGCTCATACTTGGTCATCAGTTGTCAGGGACGGGCTCTGAGGGCCCCAGAGCCGCACCCTGGCCTGATCTCTAAGATGGTGCCTGGCAGCTTGCCAGAATAAGCCTTACTCATAAACAAGTTTCAGGAAGTAACTCTGATTGGCTGCTGTATATGAGGTGATCTTTGTAACTGCCTAGTGACTGACCCTTGATAGGCTAATATCTCAGACTGACTCTGATTGGCTTATGCTTGCTAACTGCCTAGTGACTGACCCTTGATAGGCTAATATCTCAGACTTACTCTGATTGGCTTATGCTTGCTATATAACCTAGACACTTCCTCTAATAAAGGTCTTTGGTCTTTTTGTTCCTGAAAAAAAAAAGGAAGCGTAGGCGTTGTCATTGTCCCCACAGGCAGTGGGTGATGACAATCAGTATTTCTTTGTACTTAATGAAAAATAATTTTTAAAGATGTATTTAAGAAAATGTTTCATAATTTCTTCTTTAGAAGAAGTGTTTTAGCTGGTACACATGTTATAACTTTCTGGACTACTTTCCATGGGCTAGAATGAATCACTTATTTTACTTTTTTAGAGATTAAATATTGAAAGAAAGGGAAGGAGAAAAAATAGTACTATATATATATATATAATAGTACTATATATACACATATATATATATATATATATATATATATATATATCTCCAATGCTTAATTCAATCCTGTGATCTAAATAGAATAAGCTTTATGTTTCATCAGGCGAAATTTGTATCAAAGTGATACACACTGTTTATTAATTTAATTAGAACTATAAAATTAAATACAGACTGAAGTCATCCTCTTATGAAAGAATTAAAAATATATAAGATGTACTTTAATATTATAAAAATGTATTCTACTTTTGATTGTTTTATTGTTTTCAGCTATTTAATCTTTTTAAGTAAATTTCTTTACTTACTTTTTTTTTTTTTTAAGAGATGGGGTCTTGCTATATTTCTATGACTGTTCTCAAATTCCCAGACTACACCAATCCTTATTCTTCAGCCTCCCCAGTAGTCAGGACTACCAACACATGATACCATGCCTGGATTAAATCCATTTTTAAAAAATGTTTTCTGAGGATTCTCCACACTGCTTTCCAGAGTGGCTGCACCAATTTGCAACTCTACCAGCAATGTAAAAGTGTGCCTTTTTCCCCACATCCATGCCAACATCTATTATTGTTTGTGTTCTTGATAATAGTCATTCTAATTGGAGTAAGATGATATCTTAGAGTTGTTTTAATTTGCATTTCTTTAATTACTAGAGATGTTGAACACTTTTTCATATATTTATTATATCTTCTTCTGTAAAGTGTCTGTCCAGTTCCTTGGTTCATTTATTCATTGGGTTCTTTGTATTTTGGGTGTAAAGTTTTATAAGTTCTTTTTAAATTTTGGAGATTAGTGCTCTATCTGAAGTATGTGTGGAAAAAATTTTCTCCCACTCCCACACAATCACTTTATTGATTGTATCCTTTGCTGAGAAAAAGCTTTTTAGTTTGAATCCATCCCATTTATTGATTCTTGCTTTCATTTCTGGTGCTTTCTCAGTTATTCCACTTCTTGGTTTATACCCAAAGGACTTAAAATCAGCATACTACAGTAAAGCAGTCACATCAATGTTTATAGCAGCTCGATTCACAATAGCTAGATTGTGGAACCAACCTAGATGCCCTTCAACAGATGAATGGATAAAGAAACTGGTATATATACACAATGGAATATTATTCAGCCATAAAGAAGATTAATATTATGGCATTTGCAGATAAATGAATAGAAATGGAGAATATCATGCTAAATGAAATAAGGCAATCCCCAAAAACCAAAGGCCGAATGTTTTCCCTGTTAAGTGGATGATGATATATAGTGGGGGTTGGGAGCGTGGGGAGTGAGAGAAGAATGGAGGAACTTTGGATTACGTAGAGGGAAATGAGGGGGGGTATGAAAAATGGTGGAATGAGACAGACATCATTACCCTATGTGCACGTTTGATTACACGAATGGTGTGAATCTACATTGTGCACAACCATAGAAATGAAATGATGTACCCCGTTTGTGTACAATGAATCAAAATGCAGCCTGTAAAAATAAAAAAAAAAAATGTTTTTGGTGCACAAAATTAGTTCTAGTGCATGGATCAAACCTAAGAAAACACAAAAGGAATCTACAGATGAGTAAACAGATTGCTAAATAAACATGTTTAAATGGAGTCTAGTTTTTCCTGTTATAAAAGCGTTACTTAGAAAAAATTTCCTTCAATTATAGTTTTAAATAAGTTCATGAAAATTTATCAAGTTCTTAAACATGGACAGGATGGGCTGTTTCCCTGATTCTTTCCCTGTAACGTGCCTTGCTCTGACTTTTCTCTAGCCCACCTCTTGCCAGGAATATACCTTCCTGATTAGTCTACATCCCTCACACTACTCCCTTTCAAGATCCTATACTAGTTTACACATCTCAATGTGATAAGTACTGAAATTGGAATTAAACTTTTAAAACTTGTAGAGCAAATTGAAAGAGTAATTTATGTCTCATAAAATTCATAATGAAAAAAATGGAACCATATTTATGTTTTTATTCATTTTTCTAGGGTTTTATTTTTCCTTCATATTACTAGTAAATCAGTTGAAGAGTGATTGGGAATAAAAGTAAATCTATTTTACTTTTTGTTCATTGAGCACTATTGTAAAATACATAGAATTGCTAGAAATTTTGGAATCTCAGAATTTCCTGCTTTTTGGACTTGCATGGGCCTCTTTTCCATTTCCTGTTGCCAGACCCAGAACACACAACCTCTGTGTGTGTCCCTGGATCCAAGGGGTGGCTGTTTGCAGGGGTTTGGGCATTTTTAATGTGCAGACTGAGGTGTCCCCATCTATTATGAAGGATAAAGCTGAGGTTGAGGGATGAGGGTGGCCAGTTGCAGACTGGGTGCCAGACTTCCCAGCGCCTCTATATCCCTGAAAAGAAGACTGTTATAAATCTGATTTGTCAAGGTAGGAGAATGAAATTTATTGCATTTAATAATTTTTAGTTTGATTTAGAACTTTCAATATTTAGACATTTGATAATGTAAGTTTCCATCTGAATTCTTGCCCTAGGCCTTGCAAGTGTCCTGGGTGGGCCTGTAGTTGAGAAAGCTAAACTTATTAAGAAATATGCTTCAGGTTCACTAAAATTTACATCAGCTTCTTTGGTGGATACAAATCCAGTAAGTTTTCATATCACAGAGTCTTAGAGTTCAAAGGAACTTTTGATCTAATTCAGTCTGTGAAATCTGTTGCTAGTCAGCTTGCTTCTATTTGAACACCTCTAGAATGTAGACACTAGCAAAGTTCTGCTGTAGTAATCCTTACTCAAGGAAAAAAGATATTTTCAGATAACTGAAATATTGTTTCTTATGGAAAAAAACGAGTATCTGAGGGAGAAAAGCAAGGGAAACATGTTCCTTGGTTTTAGACAGAGAAATGCAAGACAAAATTTGGAATCATGTAGATTTTTCACAATTATTTTCATTTCTCAGAATGAAAGAAATATAATAAGTGATGAAATACATATGCTATACAAACTGACAATATGAAAATAGTAATATGAAAATAGGAAAAATATAACACCATTTTCTTTCTCCTAAAAGAAGCAGAAGAAAAAGTTAGTCTGTAAGAGAGTTTTTTCTACTTACTGCTTACTTGGGATATAAGAGTGTTTCCCATCATTGTATATGTTCTTTTTCTGACATTATAGTGACTAAATACCCTTAACCTCACCTTCTTCTTCAAAAAATCAGTTTTAGGCCTATTTCAGTTAATTATCACATGTTTCTTGCTTCATCTGCTTCTTGATCTCATTCACTTGATATGAGATTTTTAAAATTCACCCCACTTCTGCCCTCCAATATGAAATAGAGACATCTTCTGTACTTGATATTGAGAACTTTTAAATGAATGACAAAACTACAAAATATTTAGATTTTTTTGTGATAATTGAGATCAACTAAGAATAGGTTCAAAATTCTGTAAAAAGTAGGTGTGAAGACAGTTAAAGACTATGGAATGTTTAAACAGAGGTTCTTTTGATTAAGGAAGAATGTAATTCTTATAAAATGAACAACTATATTTAAAATATATAGGTATCTTCCTCTATGTAAAACTTACATAGTAAAGACTATTGCACTAATTTTATTTTGCATTTTGCACAAATATTAGCATTTATAATTACAATAAGGTTTGGATCTGAATACATTTATCTGTATATTTGAGTCCTACTTTCCATAGTCATGATTATTTAAATATGATGGATTATTTCTTCTTTCTCTCTCCTAGTTCTTTCTCACTTTCCCTAAGGGGACAATTTAGATCTACTGGATGAACAGTTTAAAAGGTAATGGTCACAGAATGAAGCTTTAATTTTTTATTGTCTCCTAGAGACGCAGTACTCATTGGAAGAATGTGATGGTGCAGGAATAGATACTTGGTACTTGGTATTAAAATATGATTTAGTAGTCATTCTATGTCATTAATACAGTAATTTGATCTAGAAAAGAATACCAACTGGCATATCAGAATTCACAGTTGTCTTTGTAACTTTTCTCGCATTGGAATCAGATAAAATATATGATTCAAACGCATGATTGCTATATTTTTTTTTAAGATCAAAGACTTAAAGATGACTACTTAATCCCAATAAATGTATTCTTTTATATTTTGCCAATTCTAGTGGTTAAGTATTTAAAGGTAATTCTGACATCCTTCTTACTAGAATCCTATAAAGGTGTACGATTTTTTTAATATTTTTACCTCCAATTATGTAATATTATTTAGCTCAAAGATTTTTTTCAAAGGTTGTGGCTAAAAGAGTACATAGTATCTATAATGTGAAATGTTAATTATATAAGAAGATATCTAATATTTAAACCAATGCTGAGACACTGTTTTGTATGAGATATGTGAAACTTGAAAAATTTTTTCTTAATTGACTAGTCAGGCTGCCTCTTCCTGTTCATGTTTTAAAGAATCTAAATCTGAATTCTGGTCCTTTATCTTGAGTAGAAAAAGAAAAATATGTCCCATCACATATGCATTTTGAAATGTCATTTCTAAAGTGCACATGATGGACTCTAGCAAATACCTAGAAAGTGATGTGTCAAATGTTTGATGATCAGTCACCTAATTTGGTGCACATTATTAATTTCCAAGAAACTTCAACT
Organism: Sciurus carolinensis; assembly: GCF_902686445.1. Taxonomy (NCBI): domain Eukaryota; kingdom Metazoa; phylum Chordata; class Mammalia; order Rodentia; family Sciuridae; genus Sciurus; species Sciurus carolinensis. The sequence goes on along the minus strand of NC_062213.1, from coordinate 27,294,528 downwards.
TTTTGAAAAATTTATTTATTGGTTTTTTAATTTGTTCTAATCAGTTATATATGACAATAGAATGCATTTTGACACATCATACATAAATGGAGTATAACTTCTCATTTTTCTGGTTGTACATGATGTAGAGTTACACAGGTCATGTAATCATATATGCACATAGGGTAATAATGTCCATTCATTCTATTATTCCTACCATCATACCCTTCCCCTCCCTTCACTCCCCTCTTGTCTAATCCAAAGTACCTCTATTCTCCCCTCTCCCCACTTATTGTGATATAAATCTACATATCAGAGAAAACATTTGGCCTTTGTTTCTTTGGGATTGGCTTATTTTGCTTAGCATAATATTCTCCAGTCCCATCAATTTACCAGCAAATGCCATAACTACATTCTTTTTTTCAGGCTAAATAATTTTCCACTGTGTGTATATATGTCACACTTTCCTTATCCACTCATTTGTTGAAGGGTACCTAGGCTAGTTTCACATTTTAGCTATTTGGAGCTACTATAATCATTGATGTGGCTGTGTCACTGTAGTATGCTGATTTTATGTCCTTTTTATATATACCAAGGAGTGGGATAATTGGGTCAAATGGTGGTTTCATTTCAGGTTTTCTAAGGAATCTCCATACTGCTTTCCATAGTGGTTGCACCAATTTGCAGTTCTACCAACAATGTTTGAGTGTACCTTTCTCTCCACATCCTTGCTAAAACCTATTGTGGCTTGTATTCTTGAAAATTGTCATTCTGACTGGAGTGAAATGGATTCTCAGTGTAGTTCTGATTTGCACTTTTCTCTAATTGCTAGAGATGTTGAACATCTTTTCATAAATTGTTGATTGATTATATTTCTTCTTCTGTGAAGTGTCTGCTCAATTCCTTAGCCAATTTATTGATTGAATTATTAGTTTTTTTGATGTTAAGTTTTTTGAATTCTTTATATATCCTAGAGATTAATGCTCTATCTGAGGTGAGTGTAGTAAAAATTTTCTCCCATTCTGTAGGCTCTCTCTTCATGTTATTTATTGTTTCCTTTGTTGTGAAGAAGTTTTTAGATTGATTCCATCCCATTTGTGGATTTTTCATTTTACTTCTGGCTCTCTTTAGGAGTCTTATTAAGAAAGTCAGTTCCTAAGTCAAGATGGTAAAGAGTTGGCCTATGTTTTCTTCTATTAGGTTGAGGGTCTCTGTTCTAGTGCCTAAGCCCTTGATCTACTTTTAGTCAATTTTTGTGCAGGGGGAGAGATAGGGATTTAATTTCATTTTGCTACATATGGATTTCCAATTTTTCCATCACAATTTGTTGAAGAGGCTATCTTTCTCCAATGTATGTTTCTGATGCCTTTTTCTACTATAAAATAACTGTATTTACATGGGTTTGTCTCTGTGTCTTCTGTTCTGTAACATTGGTCTACATATCTGTTTTCATGTCAATACCATGACATTGTTGTTACCATGGCTCTGTAGTGTAATCAAGGTCCAGTTTTGTGATGCTTCCTGCTTCACTTTTCTTGTTAAGGATTGCTTTGGCTATTTTGGGTCTCTTATTTTTCCAAATGAATCTTGTGATTGCCTTTTCTATTTCTGTGAAGAATGCCATTGGGATCTTAATATGAATTGTATTATATCTATATAATGCTTTTGAAAGTATGGACTTTTTGACTGTTAATTCTGCTTATCCAAGAACATGGAAGACCTTTCCATCCTCTAAGGTCTTCTTCAATTTCTTTCTTTAATATTCTGTAGTTTTCATTGTAGAAGTCTTTCACCTCTTTTGTTAGATGGATTTCCAAATATTTTTTTGAGGTTATTGTGAATGGGGTAGTTAGAGATACCTTTATATTTGGAAGACAAATTAATTTAAGTATAAAGCAATCTAAATTTTGTGTAGTGTCAGATGTCACATGCTGGCATTAAGCCTAAACACAGAAAGCAATGTATCCTAGAAGCTCAAAATGATACAGGGATTAATCACCATGCAGAGTCTATGCCCTGTGAAAAGAGGGCAGAACATAATTCCAGAATGACATGTGAGTATCCAGGCCTAGTAGTAACAGTTCATCAAAAACAACTACAGATTCAAATTTTTATACAAAATTTTCAGTTCTTTTAAGCACTATACTTGACAAAACTAAAAACAACTACAGATTCAAATTTTTATACAAAATTTTCAGTTCTTTTAAGCACTATACTTGACAAAACTAAAAACATTTATACTGATCATAACTAGTTCTAAGGCTGATAATTTCTAAGAGTTGTATTTAACACAGTGAAATCTAAGTTATCAAGTATAAAACCACAAAGAGATCTAGGAGGAACTGTAAATAATTTCTGGAAGATATCATCCCAATATGATCATATCAAGCTTAACATAATAATAAAATGCTTATCATTATTGGAAAGGAAAGTGTTAAAAGAGAAGTTAAAAAATTCAGTCACAGATTTGAACATATAGATCATGTAAAATTCTGGTTATTTTGGCTCTCAAACCTTAGCACAAAATAGAATTCTAGTAGGACAGAAATAGGCAACAACCAAATCGCGCAAATCAATGATATCCATGTTGCAGAGGAAGAAAAAAGGTTCAAGTTGAGGTCTAAGAACAAGAAGAGTAGGGTTTATTGGTTTTGTTTCTCTGGAGGATAAGAACTCAGAGGTAATAATATGGAGTCTATAATAAAGTATGTGCAATCATCAAAACTTTGTTTTAGTTATAGGATTCTGGAACAACAAATTAAGATCTCTTTTTAAAATTAAAAAGAGAAGAAAATGAAAAGAAAAAAGGGAAAAAAGAAATTAGCTTACCTTCAGTCACTATTTATTCAAAATAAGGGTATAAAGTCTAGGAGTTGTCTGTGCTAAAAATATTTTCTTAAAAAGTCTATATAAATAGTTCTCAAACTTTGGCATACATAAGATTCATCTCATGAGTGTGTCAAAATATGTACAATTGGGTCCACATCCCAAAGATACTGATTCAGTAAGAATAGTTCAGTGGTCCAGAAATCTGCATTTCTAAAAGTGCACTAGATAATTGTGAATCATTAGTGATGCAAAGAGATATTAGTTTGAGAAACATCAGGTTAGGTTAAGAGCAAGCTCAAACATTGAATCAGCTAACACCTGATGTTGAACTTTCCAGCCTTTAGTATAGAGAAATAAACTAGAAATAAATTTCTGTTCTTTACAAGTCAGCAATTTAGTGACTGCTATTACAGTAGCCCAAATGGGCTAAAAGATAATGTGCCTCAACCTTCACTGAAGATGAACTAACAGAGTATGTGTACATTGGTGATCATAACTAGATACTGTGCTTCTTCTATTTGTGATAGTGGAAAGGATCAATGTAAAAAATAATTTGAGAGTAGAATGTGATGAATACCTGATGGTTTAAGGCAAAAATGAAATATTGTGAACTTACACTTGAAGTACTGTCCTGGGGTCTCCAACTTCACCCCCATCACCAATTGTCAAGGTATCATAGCCAATCTCCAGATCAAATTCTTCAAAATTTATCTGTATAACCTAGCAATAAACAGAAACTCCTTGAATATAATGCATTATGTAATGAAAATAGGAAAGAAGCAATAACAAAAAATATTCAAAATACACATCCAAATATATACAAATTTCACATCATGATAGCAAATCATATTAGAGAATTCCTAAAGTCCAATCTTCATATTGTCATGGCTTTTACTTGCTATATTAAAACTGCTTTACTAAGTTTTCAATAAATGGCATGGATTCTGTTCATAGAATACACTTATTTGAAGCATCTGAAGCATGATTAATGCAAATCTACTTTGAGAAGACTATATAAAGTACATGGAGGTGGAGAGTGGTTTTCTACACATTTGCATATATTTTTTATAAAGTTAACGTGGAAAAGCAGTGTGCTATTTCCATTAAGTAGTAAAGTTTAAAATACATTAGAGCTAAATATGAATCTTGATGTCTACATTTAATGGTGTCAGGTTTATTTCTGTGTTTCCTTTGGTAACAAAATCCCTCAAATATATTAAAACATGCTGGCAAAACTGGAAGCACAAACTTTGAGAGACACAATATACCATAATATATAATTCTGAATTCCTTTTACTGAAATATATTCATGTATTTGTACATTATTTATACTCCTAAGAAAAAATCAAATTTAGGTACATTGCAATTATTAAATACTATAATATTAAAGAATAAGGTAATTATCAGTACAGAAAAAAATTATATAAATACTGCCATGTGTACAATCATGCCTTAAGCAAACTAAATTATAATAAAGTATTATTCATAATTTGATAAAATAACTCTCTGAGGTTAACATTACTAGATAATAAATAAAATATCTCTTTAGTAATATTCATGACTATATTTTTTTTTATTTTTTTACATTTACCTAGGGTAATGTTTATTTTATTTTTCCCCTCCCCCCACCCCTCCCACCCCTCTTTTCCCTCTGCACAGTCCTTCTTTCCTTCATTCTTGCCGCTGTCCTTAGCCTAACTCTAAACCTAACCCTAAACCTAATGCTAGCCCCTCCCACCCCACATTATATGTCCTCATCCGCTTATCAGCGAGATCATTCGACCTTTAGTTTTTTGAGATTGGCTTATCTCACTTAGCATGATATTCTCCAATTTCGACCATTTGCCTACAAATGCCATAATTTTATCATTCTTCATTGCGGAGTAATATTCCATTGTATAAATATGCCACAGTTTCTTTATCCATTCATCAACTGAAGGGCATCTAGGTTGGTTCCACAATCTGGCTATGGTGAATTGAGCAGCAATGAACATTGATGTGGCTGTATCTCTGTAGTATGCTGATTTTAAGTCCTTTGGGTATAGGCCAAGGAGTGGGATAGCTGGGTCAAATGGTGTTTCCATTCCAAGCTTTCTGAGGAATCTCCACACTGCTTTCCAGAGTGGCTGCACTAATTTGCAACCCCACCAGCAATGTATGAGTGTTCCTTTTTCACCACATCCTTGCCAACACCTATTGTTGCTTGTATTCTTGATAATCGCCATTCTAATTGGGGTGAGATGAAATCTTAGGGTAGTTTTGATTTGCATTTCCCTTATTACTAGGGATGTTGAACATTTTTTCATATATCTGTTGATTACTTGTACATCTTCTTCTGTGAAGTGTCTGTTCATTTCCTTAGCCCATTTGTTGATTGGATTATTTGTATTCTTCGTGTAGAGTTTTTTGAGTTCTTTATAGATTCTGGAAATTAGCGCTCTATCTGAGGTATGGTTGGCAAAGATATTCTCCCACTCTGTAGGCTCTCTCTTCACGTTTCTGATAGTTTCCTTTGCTGAGAGAAAGCTTTTAAGTTTGAATCTATCCCAGTTGTTGATTCTTGCTTTTATTTCTTGTGCTATGGGTGTCCTGTTAAGGAAATCTGATCCTAAGCCAACAAGTTGAAGATTTGGACCTACTTTTTCTTCTATAAGATGCAGGGTCTCTGGTCTGATTCCAAGGTCCTTGATCCATTTTGAGTTGAGTTTTGTGTAGGGTGAGAGATAGGGGTTTAATTTCATTCTATTGCATATGGTTTTCCAGTTTTCCCAGCACCATTTGTTGAAGAGGCTATCTTTTCTCCATTGCATATTGTTGGAACCTTTGTCTAGTATAAGAAAATTGTATTTATTTGGGTTTGTGTCCATGTCCTCTATTCTGTACCATTGATCTACCTGTCTATTTTGGTACCAATACCATGCCGTTTTTGTTACTATTGCTTTGTAGTAGAGTTGAAGATCTGGTATTGCAATACCCCCTGCTTCGCTCTTGCTACTGAGGATTGCTTTAGCTAGTCTAGGTTTTTTATTCTTCCAGATGAATTTCATAATTGCTTGCTCTATTTCTGCAAGGTACATCATTGGGATTTTAATTGGAATTGCATTGAATCTGTATAGCACTTTAGGTAGTATAGCCATTTTGACGATATTAATTCTGCCTATCCAGGAACATGGGAGATCTTTCCATCTTCTAAGGTTTTCTTGAATTTCTTTCTTTAGTGTTCTGTAGTTCTCATTGTAGAGGTCTTTCACCTCTTTTGTGAGATTGATTCCCAAGTATTTTATTTTTTTCGATGCTATTGTGAATGGAGTAGTTTTCCTAATTTCTCTTTCTGAAGATTCATCACTTATGTATAAAAATGCATTGGATTTATGAGCATTGATCTTGTAACCTGCTACTTTACTGAATTCACTTATGAGTTCTAAAAGTTTTCTGGTGGAATTTCCAGGTTCCTCTAAATATATAATCATGTCATCAGCGAACAGGGATAGTTTGAGTTCTTCTTTTCCTATTCGTATCCCTTTAATTTCTTTGGTTTGTCTGATTGCTCTGGCTAGAGTCTCAAGGACGATGTTGAATAGAAGCGGTGAAAGAGGGCATCCCTGCCTTGTTCCAGTTTTTAGGGGGAACGCTTTTAGTTTTTCACCATTTAGAATGATATTAGCCATGGGCTTAGCGTAGATTGCCTTTATAATGTTTAGGAATGTTCCCATTACCCCAATTTTTTCTAGTGTTTTGAGCATGAAGGGATGCTGTATTTTATCAAATGCTTTTTCTGCATCTATTGAAATAATCATGTGATTCTTAACTTTAAGTCTGTTGATATGGTGAATGACATTTATTGATTTCCGAATGTTGAACCAACCTTGCATCCCTGGGATAAAACCCACTTGATCGTGGTGCACTATCTTTTTAATATATATTTGTATGTGATTTGCTTAAATTTTGTTGAGAATTTTTGCATCGATATTCATTAAGGATATTGGTCTGAAATTTTCTTTCCTCGATGTGTCTCTGTCTGGTTTAGGTATCAGGGTGATATTGGCTTCATAGAACAAGTTTGGTAGGGTTCCCTCCTCTTCTATTTTCTGGAATAGTTTGAGAAGTATTGGAATGAGCTCTTCTTTAAAGGTTTTGTAGAACTCGGCTGAGAACCCATCTGGTCCTGGACTTTTCTTTGTTGGTAGGCTTTTGATGACCTCTTCTATTTCATTGCTTGAAATAGGTTTATTTAAGTTGTGTATGTCCTCCTCGTTCAGTTTAGGTAGTTCATATGTCTCTAGAAATTTGTTGATGTCTTCGAGGTTTTCTGTTTTGTTGGAGTATAGATTTTCGAAATAGTTTCTAATTATGTTTTGTATTTCACTCGTGTCTGTTGTGATGTTTCCTTGTTCATTCCGAATTTTAGTAATTTGAGTTTTCTCCCTCTTTCTCTTTGTTAGTGTGGCTAAGGGTTTATCAATTTTATTTATTTTTTCAAAGAACCAACTGTTTATTTTGTTAATTTTTCCGATTGTTTCTTTTGTTTCAATTTCGTTGATTTCGGCTCTGATTTTAACTATTTCCTGTCTTCTACTACTTTTGGTATTGGTCTGCTCTTTTTTTTCTAGGGCTCTGAGCTGTAGTGTTAAGTCGTTTATTTGTTGATTTCTACTTCTTTCTTTGAATGCGCCCCATGAAATAAATCTTCCTCTAAGTACTGCTTTCATAGTGTCCCAGAGATTTTGATATGATGTGTCTTTGTTCTCGTTTACTTCTAAGAATTTTTTTATTTCCCTCCTGATGTCTTCTCTTATCCATTCATCATATAATAGTGTATTATTTAGTCTCCAGGTATTGGAGAAGTTTCTGTTTTTTATTCTGTCATTTATTTCTAATTTCAATCCATTATGATCTGATAGAGTACAAGGTAGTATCTCTATCTTCTTGTATTTGCTAACAGTAGCTTTGTGGCATAAAATATGGTCTATTTTAGAGAAGGATCCATGTGCTGCTGAGAAGAAAGTGTATTCGTTCTTTGTTGGATGGTATATTCTATATATGTCCGTTAAGTCTAAATTGCTGATTGTGTTGTTGAGATCTATAGTTTCTTTATTCAATTTTTGTTTGGACGATCTATCCAGTGGTGAGAGAGGTGTGTTAAAATCGCCTAGTATTATTGTGTTGTGGTCTATTTGAATTCTGTAATTGAGAAGGATTTGTTTGACGTATGTGGATGAGCCAATGTTCGGGGCATAGATATTTATGATTGTTATGTCTTGCTGATTTATGCTTTTCTTAAGCAGCATGTAATGTCCTTCTTTATCCCTTCTGACTAGTTTTGGTTTGAAGTCCACATTATCTGAGATGAGGATGGATACTCCAGTTTTTTTGCTGTGTCCGTGTGCATGGTATGTTTTTCCCCATCCTTTCACCTTTAGTCTATGGGTGTCTCTTTCTATGAGATGAGTCTCTTGCAGGCAGCATATTGTTGGATTTTTCTTTTTAATCCAATCTGCCAGTCTGTGTCTTTTGATTGATGAATTCAGTCCATTACCATTCAGGGTTATTATTGTGATATGATTTGTATTCCCAGTCAATTGACTCATATTTGTTTTTGACATGATTTGGTTTCTCCTTTATTTGGCTATTCCTTTAGGCTAGCGCCTCCTGTTGCTGATTTGCATCGTTGTTTTTCATCTCTTCCTCATGGAATATTTTGCTGAGAATGTTCTGTAATGCTGGCTTTCTTTTTGTAAATTCCTTTAGCTTTTGTTTATCATGGAAGGATCTTATTTCATCGTCCAATTTGAAGGTAAGTTTTGCTGGGTATAAGATTCTTGGTTGGCATCCATTTTCTTTCAGGGCTTGGTATATGTTGTTCCAGGCCCTTCTAGCTTTTAGGGTCTGGATTGAAAAATCTGCTGATATTCTTATTGGCTTCCCTCTGAATGTAATTTGATTCTTTTCTCTCGCGGCCTTTAAAATTCTGTCTTTATTTTGTATGTTAGGTATTTTCATAATAATGTGCCTTGGTGTGGGTCTGTTGTAATTTTGTATGTTTGGAGTTCTATAAGCCTCTTGTACTTGGTTTTCCATTTCATTCTTCAGATTTGGGAAATTTTCTGTTATTATTTCATTGAATAGATTGTTCATTCCTTTGGTTTGTTTCTCTAAGCCTTCCTCAATCCCAATAATTCTTAAATTTGGCCTTTTCATGATATCCCATAATTCTTGTAGATTCTGTTCATGATTTCTTACCATCTTTTCTGTTTGGCCAACTTTGCTTTCAAGATTAAGTAATTTGTCTTCAATGTCTGAGGTTCTGTCTTCCAGGTGTTCTATCCTATTAGTTATGCTTTCTATGGAGTTTTTAACTTGGTTTATTGTTTCCTTCATTTCAAGTATTTCAGTTTGTTTTTTTTTTCAGTATCTCTAACTCTTTATTGAAATGATCTCTTGCTTCCCGTATTTGGTCTTTTAACTGTTGATTGGTGCGATCATTTAATGCCTGCATTTGCTCTTTCATCTCCTCCTTCAATGCCTGCATTTGCTCTTTCATCTCCTCATTAGCTTCCCTGATCGTTTTAATTACGTACATTCTGAACTCCCTTTCTGACATTTCTTCTGCTGTGCTGTCATTGGGTTTTATTGATGTAGTATCTAGGTTTGTTTGGGACATTTTCTTCCCTTGTTTTCTCATATTGGTCAGTTGTCAGTGGGACCCTGAGATATTGCAGTTTTCCGCTACTGGCTTATAGTGTTCCGGTAGATTTCCAGTGTATCACCTCCCAGCCTTCAGTAGCCTGATGTCTTGGAGGAATCTGATAAAGCAGCTCATCCGAAGAAAACTGCCCCTAGCCCCCTACTGGTTCCACGGTTTGGAACTGGCTCTGTGCGGAAATGCTCTCACTGTGGGCCTGCGCCGTGCAGCTGGCCGTGTGGGAGGAGCCCACTGCCGGAGTGTGGAAGGCTACCTTGGGAAGACTCTAGCTGCCCTGCCCGGCTCCAATAAGCCACCTCTATCTGGGCCTGCCACCCGGGCCAAGCTTTACCCAGTGGGCAGACTCACCCGTGGCTCTATTTCAGTCCGAGTCTCTCAATGCCTCCCCTTCTTAACTCCAGGGTTCTGGAGCGACTGGGGGTGCAGTCTCCCTCTAGGCCGCCATCTTGGATCGCCCCGTGAAGAGAGCCTGCAGCCGGAGTGGGCAGAGCCGCCTGAAGAGGTCTCTGGCTGCCCTGCCCTAATCCCAGAGGCTGCGGATTGCGGCTCTCCGCTGGTTCATTGCTGGAGTACGCTGCGCTGCAGGGGCTCTGGGACTCGGAGCTTGTTCTGGTCGGAAAGGCTCTCACTAGCGGGCCAGTTCCTTTCCGAGAACCTGGAGAAACTGGCTGTGTGGGCGGGGCCCACCGCCGGAGTGCGCAGGGCTGCCTGTGGATGACTCTAGCTGCCCTGCCCGGCTCCGATAAGCCACCTCTATCTGGGCCTGCCACCCGGGCCGAGCTTTACCCAGTGGGCAGACTCACCCGTGGCTCTATTTCAGTCCGAGTCTCTCAATGCCTCCCCTTCTTAACTCCAGGGTTCTGGAGCAACTGGGGGTGCAGTCTCCCTTTAGGCCGCCATCTTGGATCGCCTGACTATTTATTTGTTATGTAAATTATTGAAAGATTTTATATGCTGTTTTTCAACAGATATAATAAAAACAATTTTTGATGATGTTTATTTCTTTTTTTAAATATTTTTATATTAGCATTGACTAAAGCAATTTCTTTACCATAAATAACATATTTTTAAAAACTCAATTACACATTTTACATGGTAATAATTTTCAAATATTGTTTCTTCATTCTACTTAGATTTGAATATAGATAAGTTTAATTAATAATTGCCTGTCTATAGAGACTTAAGTCCACCACCCTTTGCTATCATAAGCAAAATAAGCAGTATTATAAACGTCTTCTAGTTCACATTTTCAAGTATATCCAGGTGATATACTTGCTAAGTAACAATAAAGCTAAAAATTATTTCACAACCCTGAGCCATATGATTTTCCAAAATTGTTTTACTGATTTAAGTGTTCAGTTGTAACATTAGATTTATTTCTACCAGTAGCTTTTTCAAGTTTATAATTGCTTCCCCCCACATTTTTAGTTAGATCATTTGATTAAAAGAAATTATCAATTTTTCCAGAGTGAAATCTGCTACTATTTTATAAGTAGCAATTTTGCATTGCCCATGGCCCAAAAGTGTAAAGATATTTTCTTCAAAACTGTACTCTTTTGGGAATTGACTTTTAAAGAAATTGCAAAGGAAGTATATGGTAGGCATAATCCTAAGATGTCTCCTAAAATTCCAACCCCCTGGGTAATGGTCTGTATAAGTTCCTCCCTTTGAGTGTGAGCAGGGCCTGTGAGTATAAAGGAACATTAATCATATGATTAGGCAACATTATATGGAAAAGGTAAATGGATGTAACATGTGTAATTAAGGTCTTCAATTAGTTGACTTTAAGTTAATCAAAAGGAAAAATTATCCTGGGAAGACATAACTAATTCTGGGAAGACTTTTTATTTTATTTATTTTTTTCTTTTTTTTAAAAAAAGAAGGTCTGAAAGTGAGTAGCAAAATAAAGACACTCTCTTGTTGGCTGTGAAAATACATACTGCCATGTTGTGGAGAGTCAGAAGTAGCAAGGACAGTGAGTAACCTTCAGGATCTGAAGGCTTCAGTCCTTTAACCACAGTACTGAATTCCACAATTCAAGATGTGAGCTTGAAAGAGGTCCTAGAATCTCAAATGAAACCACAGCTCTGGTTGACACCATAATTTCACCTTAGGAAGACCTTCAGAAGAAGATCCAGCTAACCTGTGGTTGGTCTTCTTTCCTGTGAAAATTGTGAGATAATAAATTTATGTGGTTATAGACTGATAATTTTTGAGAATTTGCTGTGTAACAATAGAAAACCAGCATAGTATTCCTTTCTTTTTAAATTTTTTATTTGTTCTAATTAGTTGTACATGACAGTAGAATACAATTATACATTTTGATAGATCATACATAAAGAAGTGTAATTTCTCATTTTTCTGATTGTACATGTTGTAGGACCACATGGGTCATTCAGTCATATACATACATGAGGTAGTAATGTGTTTCACTCTACTATCTGTCCTACCCCCATACCACTTCCCCTCTGTTCACTCCCCTCCATGTAATTTAAAGTAACTCCCTATCTCTCCCTGCCTTATTGTGAATTTGCTTATGCATATCAGAGAAAACAGCATTTGGTTTATAGCTAAACTATGGAACCAACCTAGGTGCCCTTCAACAGATCAATGGCCATAGTATCCCCTTCATGTTTTACCTCCAATATGAACAACAGTTGCTCAGTACTTCTCATTTAATAAGTAGTCCATGTTTTCCTAGGGATCTGCATGGCAAACTCTGGCATAGTCAAGATTTTGTATATGAGCATATTGTTTTGAGACTCTAGATTTTGTTCTCTTCTTTAATGTGTATGTCCTTGAACTAACACAAATTGACTTAATATTATCACTATAAAGGAAGACTTTATCAATCATGTAAGTCAAATGCTTCACTTACCCCATTATCTTATTTTTAATTACTATTGGACCATTTCTCTTTCGTACATCATTTTGTACAATTCTTCCAAAATTATTTGGGAGTTTTGATTGAAATTGCAATGAATTTATAGATTGATGAAAATTGACATTTTTAAGGTATTGAATCATCTAACAGATAGGTCTGGTTTATTTCTTAAGATCCATAAATATCTCTTAATATGACACTCCTTGATTTATTTAAATTTCAAATATATTATTTTTAAAAATTTCCATTTTATTTTTTTAAACTGTGACTATACATTTTTGAGAATTTTTTGCTCTTAATCAGTTTTTAAATTTTTATTTTTATTTTTTAAATATTTCAAGTGTTGATACTATTTTTCTTTTTAAATTAATTTATCTTTAGTTGTATAAATTTATGATGCACATGATAGCTTGATTAAATATAGTGGGAGAAATGATTAATGATTATTATAGTGAAGAAAATTACCATATCCATCAATTCACAGTTACCCTTTTTCCTTTCTTCAGAAAAGAGTACCTATGATCTAATTTCTTAGAAAATTTATGTTATAGAATAAATCATTATTAATGATATTCCTCAATTTTTAATCAGATCTCTAGACTTTTCATTCAGTATTACTGCATCTTTATAATCTTTGTCCTCTCTTATTTCCTCTATTCCTGCCTCTCATCCTAGTAGCTACTTTCTTCCCTCTCTATAAACGTGTTTGATTGTTTTAACATTCTACATAAAAGATTACGTACTATTTTTCTTTCCATTTTTGCCTGTTTTCACTTATCAAAATAAACAAGAACTCACACAACTCAGTGATCAAAATAAACAAACAACCCAACCAAAAAATGAACAAATAGCTTGAATAGATATTTTTTCAAAGAAGGCATAACAATGGTCAAAAGATATATGAAAAGGTGATCAACTTCACTAATCATCAGTGAAGTGGAAATCAAAACCACACTAAGTGAGGTATCTCCTCACACTTAGGTGGGTTATGATAAAAAAGACAAAAGTATTAGAGTACAGAGAAGGTAAACCTTGTACACTTTGGTGGGAATGTACATTGATGTCTCATGGAAAACAACATGTAAGTTTTTAAAGAAATTTAAAATGAAACCCTGAATAGAATGCCAATATGTTCCCCAAGTTCTTCATCTAGCTATATATGGCTAAAGGAAATTAAATTAACACCTGAAAAAGATGTCTATACTCCCATGTTTACTGTACATTATTCACCATAGCCAAGATATGGAAGCAACCTAACTTCAATTGATGAATGAATGGTTGAAGAAATTGCAGTGTATATAGGCAATGGTATAATATTCGACTTTAAAAAAGAGAATGATTCTGTCATGTGAGACAACACAGATGAGCCAACCTTGGCATATCTTACTCCTTATCTAATTATTCCAGTATTTGATGTTTGTAAGTATTTGAATCTTTTTGATATTTTACAGGATTCATTCATTCTTACTAGCTTGCTTCCCAATGTGTTTAATTTTATTAGCTAGTGAGATTATATTTAGTTGAAATTAAGCTTTGAAAAGTACTACAGGCCTAAATGAGTATAATTTCATTGATTATCTTCTAACTACATTTATGAGTTACTATCAAGTTGGAGCCAATTAATATCCTTTAAGGAGATTTTACCTAAATTTGAAGTTCAGCATCTTTATACATTCATCCAAAAAGAACAGAAGCAAGTCTTAGTCTCCTAATTCCAGTCACTTATCACCATCTAACCTAAAAAAAAAAAAATTTCTTCCCATTTCATCTCCTGATTTTATTTCAGCATACTGTTCTTTTTATGTGTATATGTGTATGTGTTAGTGTATGTGTGGTACATATCTGCAGACTTACAGATTTCCTTTGCTTTTTATGAACTATAAATGCACTGAAAAATGTGCTTCTGTTATTTCAGTGAGAATACTCCTCAGAGTACCTCATCAGTCATCCTATATAAAAACTATATCCCATGATTCAATGTATTACAATACATTTCACACTAGATCCACAAGGGAATTGCAATTGAAATTAAGAGAATGTCTCATTTCATGTGGCTTAAAATTCTAATAGTCTGGTAGATACAAATCAAATGTCAAATAAATGACTAACTGCTTTATTGCTAGTGCTATGCCAAACTCTTGGTATCCATTATTATATAATCATGTCCTAAAGAATTTGAACCTCCTTTTAGCGGTACATTTTATTTTTCCTGAATTGTAACTGAGGCTTGTGCTTGCATGTGTGCAACAACGAGAACATTACACCATTTAAAATTAAGTGATGAATTAATTAATACTAATCCATATACTTTCAGATAAACACTAAACTACTGAGCAGTCACTAAAATTTTAGACACTTATAATTCTTGAACACTTTCAATGACACACAATCACTAAGAAGTCAAAATAGTATGATTAAACTTATATAACACATTCGTTTTAATTTGATTAATTTATGCCTAGTTTTAACACTATTACTGGAATAACTCCACAGAAGTAGAATCTATGCATTAGAAAATAAAAATGAACTTTGCCTTAATTATAGCCACTAATATAAATAAAACATTACAGTAGAAGTAAAAAAAATAGTATATTGAGATACTTCTAAAGAAAAAAATTAAAGTGTATAAAGGGAATTTGGAAAAAGAAAAACAAAACAAAAAAACTTACATTCGTCCTATAATGTAATAAGCAACATAACCTGTAATAAGTAAAGAGCCTAGTGTGAAGTTTTCTTTATGAATCCTATTCTTTGGGAAAATGGTCTAATAGCCATTTTATACTCACTTATTTTTGTATAATGTAGAAGAAAAATGAACAAATAATAAAAAATGAATAGACATCAATGTAATGAATATTCTTTTTCTACACATTTATTGGTTAAAAGGGCTGAAACATTTAGTTAGGAAAGAAGAATATCATATATATTTGTATAGAAATAATGCCATAAATTTTGCCTATCTTTTCCTAATCATTTGGAGGAGTGGACAACATGCATTTGTCTTAGGACTGATTAAAGAAAAGTTTGAAAAATAAAACATACCTGTAAAGTATTGAAATAATTTATAATTGTCTTGCTTTTTTTTTTTAACCAAATAAGCTACTTTCTTTACTTCCATTGGGGAGTGATGATTTCAACTGGTTTATATTTTGCCACTCTTAAAAGGGTCAGGTCAGACCATTTAAGTTTCTAATGAAACCAATTACAATTAAAATCATATATTTTAACATTGGTTATCTTGGAGTAAAAAAAAATCCATAAGTAGCATTAAATATTAAATGCTTAATAGATCCACCTCCCATAAGGCTCAAGACATGGATTTTTGTAGTATATTTTGTTAGCACTGAAATACAAGCGACGTGTCTTAATTTTCATTACATGCATAATTCACAAAGGGCTTAATACTTTGAGTTCTATTTAATGAAGTAATATAGAATTCCCACCAAATACCTAAAATTTTTCAGTCTTATCAAGGAACTTACTCCACTTTTATAGAAGCTAGTCTTCACCAATGCTGTCCAGCAGTATATGATATTGATCAATGAACCAGTGTAGTTTCAATTCTCTTATCTTCTGAATGGGACCTTTTATGATAGTTACCCTGTTTGTGTTCTGTCACGGTTTATTTTTCATGATAACCTGTTTTTTGGGTTTTTTTTTTTTTTTTGGTTTTTAGGTATTTAGATATTCAGGAACTATATCTGGATATAATGGAGAACCCAATACATCTCTAAAGATTCTGGACTTGTCCTTCTATGTAGCATATGGCTGAGATTTTAGATTTTCTCTATGAATGTAGATAGAAAGTATATTTCATGTAAGCATTTTTCCAAGTAAATGCAAAGGAAGCAAGATGTATCTGAATGGATAGTTGATAACCTATGGGAAGGATCCTAGCAGACATTATCCAGTGTCTTCTTAATAGTCATTTTCCTTCTTCACCTTTGGTTCTTTTCTTTTTAGCACGACACTAATTTTGTTCAACAATCTTCCTCTTTACATCCTTATGTTTCAGGGACCACTGGTCCCAAACCATATTCAATGAGATGGATCCTAATTTGTCTATGGAGATCTTGGGAGTCCCATTACATTTACAAGTAATTTGTATGTTTGTGACCTCGTTCTTATCAGTGGAAAGTGAGGAACAATCTGTTGTGAGGACTTTTGTAAAAAGATTTCTTGATGTTGAAGGAAATGCAAATAATCAGTCTGATATATAATTATATCTAAAAGTATTGACTGGTACTATTAAAACCATATGATAGTACATAGTTTGAGGAGAAAGTCAAAGCAAATACATTGAGGAGTCCAGAGTTAAGAAATATAGGTATTTCTTCCAAATGCCTGGAGATTGTATGTTCCTGGCCAGTATGTTGTGCTAAATAATGCAGTTCCTTTAATGAAGATATTTAATTTGAGCTTTTTCATACTTAAATTGAAAACATACTAATCAATCAATAAATAATAATATCTCAGGTTTTTTGTTATTATTGTTTTATTGTTCTCAGAGGTGACAGAGATCAAATTCAGGGCCTCATATGTGTTAGGCAAGCATTCTGCCACTGAGTTATATTTCCAGTCCTCAAATATCAGTTTAAAGACATGTTTAGTCCAAGTAATTTGCCCATGTTTATTTGGCTAGTAGTGACCCAAATAAACTTTAATATCAGGTTTGCCTGATGTCAAAGTCCATGTGTTTAAACACCATGCTGTTTTGCATTTTAACAGTAAAATTCTACAATTAGGAAACACTTCTATGTGTCTCAAATAACTAATATATGATTCACACACACACACACACACACACATATATATATATATATATATATATATATTTTTTTTTTTTTTTTGTGGTGCTGGGGATTGAACCCAGGGACTTATGCTTGCAAGACAAGCACTCTACCAACTGAGCTATCTCCCCAGCCCCATATATATATTCTTTATGTTAGGCATATACCTCCCATAGATATAGGGAGATAATCTATAGAATGTTAACAATTAGTAACATAAACTCAATTCTTTGGGAAATATAGGGAGCTTATTATGGTTTGGATATGAGGTATCCAACGAAAGCTCCTGTGTTGATGCAGGAATGTTCAGAGGCGAAATGGTTAGATTATGAGGGCTGTAACCTAATCAGTCCATCCTAGGTTGAATGGACTAAGTGGTGGTAACTGTAGGAAGGTAGTTTGGTTGGAGGAAGTAGGTCACTGGGCGCATACCTCTTGGACTTATATTTTGTCCCTAGCACCTCATGCTCTCTGCTTCCAGGCTGCCATGAGCTGAGCAGCTTTCTCCCCGATGCCCTTCAGCAATGACATTCTGCCTCACTTGTGGAGCAGAGCAGTGGAGTAGGCCCACCATGGATTGAGACCTCTGAAACTGTGAGTCCATTTAAACTTTCCTTATCTAAGTTGTTAATGTCAGGTATTTTGGTAATAGTATTGAAAAAGTAGCTAACACAGAAATTGAATTTCCAAATTGGTATAAAGTATTGGTCATTCGTGGTAAAGTCTCTCTCTTTTTGTTTATTCAAAATAAATCTGAAAGCTGAAGAAATTTATCAATTTTTCTCTAGCAGTTAACCCTTGTATTAGACAATTTGCTCTTATATAATGAGTACAGCATTCAAATTAGCCTTTAATGATGTTTAACTAGAAAAATTAATGATACTTTAACATTACTACCAAGCTATGCTCATTAGTGATTGAGAAAAATATACTTCAGGATAAAGGAAAAGTATAGGGTTCAAGTTTTAGCTCTGTTACAGAATGTTATATCACTTTGGACAATTCTCTGAAATACAGAAAGTAATATTTATAATTCATACTTTCTAAGGCTAAAGTAGGCATTACATTAAACATAGTTTTAAAATAACACATGCCATGATTGATATACAGTAGGCCCCCAATAAATGGCAGTTATTATTAGGTAGGATAAGTTAATCACCAGGAAGCAGAGGTGCCAACATCTATACATATGGATTTTGACAATGAGGTTTCTTTCTCTTTTTTTGGCAATCCTACTGTGATTTAAAGAGAAGAATTTCTCCCCCAGATTCTATGCTTCTAAAAATATATCTTTTCCTGAAAGGGCTTTCTCCATTATGTCTTTTTCATAATGGCAAAAAACCACTCCAATATTAACCACTTTTTGTTATCAGGTGAGCAAATAAAAAAATGCATAATATATGCCTAATTACAAAATACACAGAGTTTAATTAAGCTTACGGTATGCATGCCATAGTACACAATCAAATTAACATCTAATTAAAGCATGCCTTTCTAAATACACTTTCCAGACCTTGACAATCATAGTCCAATTGGGGAAAGTAGACATGTGAAATTGTATGATGAATACAATGCTAGGAATTGAGTGCTTTGGGATATAGACACACAGGTTTATATGGAAACAGAAAAGAGAGCTACTTGATATAGTTGAGAAGTAAAGAGGGAAGGTTTCCTAAGAGAGAAAATCCCTAATTAATGCAAAAAAGGTGAAAATGGGAACTGGGAAAGAACATTTGAGGAGGGAGCATAAAAAATGGCACAGTGGAAAGAAATATACCATTTTTATTTTACTGAAACAAACTGCAAGACAAGAAGTGATGAGAAAGAAAGCTAAAGGTGGCAGAAAACAGATCATGTGAATAACTTTAATATTTATTTTGTATAAAATAAGTATCAAATGATGAGTTTTTAGCAGTGTTGACATGGTTGTATTTCCTTTGTTAACAATGACAGATTTGAAGGGGAAAAGGACAGGGTTATAGAGATTGGAAACTTATACTTGGGCTGTGGAAAAAGTGATGGTTAAGTGTGAATTCTATCAAAATTTTTTTACTTAAAATAAAAATGCTAACAAACATTTTTTCTCTTTCCTTCAAAAATCTGTGCCTCATAAGACTATCAAATGTTTTTGCTTATAAATGTCTAATTCAGACTGAAAATAATAGTGCATTTATTAAAAATCATATATTTCAGTATAATCCTAAAATTTGAGTGCTTTTTTGAAGTGTGTTATCATGACTCGTATATGGAATTAGGGTTAATAATAAAAGCTTAATTAATAATGATCCTAAATTATCTACTTTTATTAAAAAACAAAGTTAAATGTACATTATTTGTGAAACAGGTATATGTAAGATTTTAAAAGGCTTAAAGTATGACACTTCCAAATTCATTATTTAGTCATTTGAAAATAATCTCTCATTTTAGAGGAAAGAATCTCATATTCTAAAAGTATCACACACTTAAATATTATACTTAGATATGTTATGGTTAAAGATATATCCAAGGACTCTTGGCCAGACCATTAAAAAAATGAGAAGTGCCAGCTCAGGGAATTCGCTAGGTTCATCCATTTTTGCTTACCAGCATCAGGTTAATAGTTTCAATTCTTATGAGGCCTTATATTTTAGACAGGGGAGGAGGAGAGTCTGGGGACACAGGGAGTTATTGATGGAATGATAAAAGCTTTTAGCTTTGTTTTATTTTTCTATGCATTTTATATCTGTACTAGTCTTCCCTGGAGGGGATTGCTAGTGTGTAGCAATGACAGATTAAATAAAGCACTACAAATGTTTCACTGAAGGGAAGAAGCTACATAAAATGAAAAATGCATCAAATATTAAACCTATATCACAACAGTACGAAACTCCTGGTTCTTTTTCATCAGTTATTCATGGTTAGCTACTAGAGGATATAAGTTAAATTTCACTATATATATATTTTATATATATATATATATATATATATCAACTTGAATTTATATATTTTGAAAAAAAATCCTGTAGTAATATTATCTGTTTTAGGAGGATATTAATTATAAACTTATATAGGTAGGTTGTACATACACAAAACATTTTGAAAAACAAGTGTGTGAGTCTCCTTAAAGTGAATTTGATAAGACAAGCTTTTTTCCCTATCATTAATAAAGGTAATAAAGGGATCATCCTGGATCAGGATATATACATATATATATATATATATATATATATATATATATATATATGTATGTATATACACACACACACATTTATCCATCTACATTTGGTTTTATATAAATACTCCTTAATTCTAGCTTTAATAAGAAAATAAAAGATTTGTTTAAAATGATCAAACATGAAATCATGGTAGTGAAAATCATACACTATATATTTTTATATACAATAAACCATGCAGCGGGTTCTAATTTGTTCTCTTTGTCTAGGTTAACTTTTATTTATGTAATTTTTGTAGGAATAGTCATTAAGTAGATTTTTGAAGTTTTATATCTATGTTAGGGTTTGTTTATGGTCAAAAGAACTTTTTCAAAACAGCAATTTAGATAGGAACCCAGGAAGTTAGAGTATGGGAGGAATCATTTGCCATGGAATCCACTGCCTGCTACAGCTTTTCAGGAGAAAAATTTTGGAACATGAATGGATTTTCCCTGAGAACAGTGTGGCTGGGGTAAGAATGGGCAAAGGTAGGTGTCAGGGGCGGGCTCTGAGGGCCCCAGAGCCGCACTGTGGCCTGATCTCTAAGATGGTGCCTGGCAACTTGCCAGACATAGCTGCACTCATATACAAGTTTTAGGAAGTAACTCTGGTTGACTGTTGTACATGAGGCGATCCTGGTATCTGCCTGGAGACTGTTCCTTGATAGGCTGACTTTCCTGGTAGTCTACTCTCTGATAGGCTAATGTTCTCAATATAAGTCTGAGACTTGCGGAATAAACTCCTTTTGGTTCCTGTGATCAAGAAGAGCCTATGCGTTGTGATTGTCCCCGCGGGCGGTGGGCGATCAAAGTAGGTATACTACATTCCTGTTTTGTGAATGTTACACACATCCTTTAGCAAGCCTCTACTTTAAGTTTTGGATGTTAAGTCAAAACACAGGTCAGATGATGTGCTCTCCTGCCCCAAACTCTGAATTTATTTAATTAACTAATTCACTCTATAATTGTTATTTAATGAGTATAGTCTTTACTAGACACCATTTTGTGTTGGAGGTGTAGACAGATTTCCTCCCTTCGTTGGAAGAATGCCATAAATTGAAAAGGAACATATAATGTAATTTTGTACTATGTACAGTCTTTTAAAAATTCAAGTATAATATTAAGTGTAAAAAAGAAAAATAGACCAAGGTAAGGTGATAGTGATAGGGGTGATGGGTGATGAAGGTGATAAGGTAATGGCATTTGAAAGAAATCTGGGTAAAGTTAGAGAGCAATCATTTAGGTTTAATGCCTACAATGACTTCCAATTCCATTTCTTGCATGAATTCCAGAGGCCTTTTTGGTCAGGACCTTATTTAGCTCTATAGCCATAACATAATCTATTCTTTTTTCCAGTTTGCCAAAGGACTCCTGTCATCTTTTTCAGTTTTTGGAAGACATCAGGTTATCATGGGCCTTTGCAAGTACACTTTCTTTTGCCCTAGAAGCTGGTCTCTGCATTATTAGTTTCTTGTCATCCTCCAATATTGGCTTAAATAACACCTACTCAGAAAGTTCTTCACTGACAACTCTAGATGGTCTCCCTTTTTACTCCACAAGGGTGTTTTCTTCAAATTGTTACTGTTCATTTCTGTGTTTCTCCTGTATCATGTAATGTGGGTGGTTGTACTGCTATTTCAGGAAGGGATGAAATTTAAAGATCTATATATGCTAACTAAAGGGATGAGACAGAATTGTATACTTTGATGATATGTATGTATCCTGTATGACTCTGGCTATATAGGACAATCAAGTTATCCCAATGACTCTCCTTCACATTGACTAGAGATTCTAGGAGCCCAAATACTAAGAAGGGCAAGGGTTCTCTACCTAACTGTAAACTGTTGTTGAGTTGCTAGGCAGCTCCCAGGAGGTTGAGTGTGGTCTATTCTAATTCTAAGGTTATCATTAATTTTTTCCATTTTGTATCAAACTGTCTTAGTGACGGGAATCAAAAGCTCACAGTTCACTATTCTAGCTCTCTTGGCAGAAGCCTATTATGACTTATTATAAGCATCTGCTAATAGCTGCTGCTGATTAATATCAGCAGGGAGTCTCCAGAGGGATATTCCAAGTTCTGAATTCAGTGAGAGCTTTTGCACAGTGGGAAACTAAACTCAAACACTGGTGGAAGCATGTGGCTCACCATACAGGAATGTAGTGGTGGTGGTAGTAGTGGTAGTAGTAGTTACAGTAGTAATAGTGTTTTTTTATTATTAAGTATTATTATAGCTCACATTTTGAATGTATTTATTCCAGGTCATGTTCTAAGTTCATTATATGTATGATGACATAGAATACTTTCAAGAGCCCTATGAGAATGTATTCTTTTTTTTATTTTATTACTGAAAAAACAGAATCCCAGATAGTTCTTGGTAGTGATTCATTATACATATATGCAGTATACATAATTTATAAAGTCTTTTTTTTAAGGCCTCCAATCCCACACAGAAAAGTGTGGATACAACATTAAGTTCACTTGCTCTTCCTTCTTCAGTCACGTGAGGATAGTGTTCCTTTCCTCAGGAGAATGCAGCCATGTTGAAAGTGAAGAACAACCCTAACTAGACAACCGAAACTACAGATGCTTGGATCTTGGACTTGCCAGCCTCCAGACGTGAAAAAATAAATTTCAGTTCTTTATAAATTATCCTGTCTCAGGTATTTTGATATTGCAGCAGAAAATTGACTGAGACTTCATAAAAATAAATATTAAGAAGTTAAAACTTATAAAAAATATATTCTACAAACTACCTGATATAAGGATTATTTTTAAATAGTTACAAGCAAATTCATTCATAAGTCCCAAATAAACACAGTTTTTGTATTTTCAGACTTAGGACAGTCTCTTGAACACAATAAGTTATAAACAAATATTCCCTTTATTTGCGAATATTTAATGTAAATTTGTTAAATCTTAGAACTTTTACTGTTAAATTTCTAAAAGAATTTGCTAACCAACCCAAGTGATTAGCAGGAAATTTTGAGGAGCTATTCTGGACCTTACTGCTTTCTGTAAGTCTTCCCCTGTCTCTAATTAGATGTATAATCCTTAAGTGCTAGGGATAGAGAGAGGAAGAGCGGAGTAGTATGGAATCTTAGAATAATTACATGACATTTAGTTCTGTCTACTAACAAAATAATTCCTTGAGAAGGAAAAAGGAGAGACTGGGACAAATTTCAAACTTTGCCTTGTCATGTTCTATGCCTTAGATATGAACCAGAAAGCAATCTCTTCATAACATCCAACAATCATAATTCTTATTTTCTTTAGTATGGTCACTGTTATGCCTTGAATGTTTGGACAAATCACTGAAGTTCTCCAAATTTGTTTCTATACTTACAAAGTGGCGACAATAATAGCAACTACTAAATACAATTAATGATAAAATTAAGTGCAATGATTCATAAAAGATCTTGACATAATTTTTGATGCATACATTCAATTCAGATCCAATTAATGTTATTAATTATTAGTATTTTAATGGTAACAATATTGTGTTTATTATTTTTCTAACATCTGTCTTATTACTAGGTAGCAGATGAGAGAAGTTAATCAATCTCAAAGAGTATTAATGAACTGTAATGAATTCATTGGGCATTTCATTTATATGGCTGAAGAAAATGGGCAAAAATGTAGAATAAAAAATATTTGAATTGCTAATATTGAGGAACATTGGTTTTTAAGGAGATTGTAGGAAGATGAATGCTAGCAAAAGACTTCCACGTAAGGGAACATTCAAGAAGACAGATTAAAGAAGCCTGAAGAGAAAAAAGTTTTAAGAGGCAGGAAGTAGTCAGTAAAATTAATCACTCTATACTAATACTTTATTTTTCTTTTTATTACTATTTAAACCATATTTTAATTATAAAACATGTAATATGTATTGTTATGGTTTAGATATGAGGTGTCTCCCAAAAGCTCATCTGAGAGTCAAGGCAAGCATTTTCAGAGATGAAATGATTAGATTTTGAGGTGCAACCTAATTAGTGGATTAATCCACTGATATGGATTTACTGAGTGGTAACTGCAGGGCAGGTACAGTGTGGCTGGAGGACACAGGTCACTGGGGGGATGACTTTATGGTTTCTATTCTGTTTCTGGTGATCAGAACTCTCTCTGCTTCTTGACTGCCATGTACTGAGTTGCCTTCCTCAGCCACACCTTTCCACTATGATTTTCTGTCTCACCTTGGGCCCAGAGCAGTGGAGTTGGTCATCTATGGATAGAGACACCTGAAACCATGAGCCCTGAATAAACTTTGTCTCCTCTAATTGTTCTGGTCAGGTCTTTTGGTCACAGTGACAAAAAAAGCTGACTAAATATATATCACTGAAATTTAACACAGAATTTCCTGTCAGCCTCAAAGGGGAAAAATATCTGTCATTCTATATCTAGAGATAGTTCCTTTAACATTTATAGCATTACCATTCTTTTTTCTTTAAGGATATTTGTTGGCTTTTAGATATCAATTCATTGCGCCTGTGCAGAGTAATTAATTTTAACTAAAATACTTCAACTACATAAACCATTTGGATGAGAAAATTGCTACTGATGTCAGGGGCTAAGCATAGCCCAGGAAGTGCTGTACAGGTGTGATTCAATCAGGTCAGGAAATTAAAGATCAGCTCCTTTAATAGTTCCCCAACTGTCAAGTCCAATGTGTTTAAAAAAGAGTGACCTCAGCTATTTTCACAGGATGGGGAGTCTTCTAGTCATTTTTTCTGATTTCCATCCTATTGCTTTCTATCAACATCTTCATGCTATTCCTAAGCCTTTTCTGCATCATGACCTGGTAAGACTACAAATTTGTCTTTGATTTCAGTTTATCCCTGAACTTTTCTGCCTCAGATTGACTCTTTGGTTCCTAATTCATTGTAAAGGATATGGTCAGTGGTCCATCCAGATACCTGTGAATGCTTCTTGTTCTTCATGTTATTAGGTTCACTATATTCTACATACTTTCGCCTTTATACAACCATAGCTAGAAGTCTTCTTGAGACTTCAGGAGACAGACCACACATGAGTCCTGAAATACCTGAGAAACCCTTCACCTATTATCATAAGAAGCAGAAGTATGAGAAGGCAGCCATCTTCCTTTGAGTTAGAATGGGCTCTTGAGTAAAACATATACAGATGGGACCAGGATGAGGCTTGGAATTTGCCTGAAATTACCCTTTGCTCAATTTGTTTCCTGTTTTGCCTCCCCACTCCCTTAATAGTTTCTCCTTTCTTAATAAATCACCTGCATGCAGTACCTTATTTTGGGTGTACTTTTTGGGATCCTAAAAATGAAGACAGCTGCTGTCTGCAGAAAAGGTAATTCTCCATGCTTGGCTGAGGTTACACACCTGGCATTGAAGCTGGTCATAGTTCCCAAATCTCCAAATATTTAGTGTGAAGAATTAGTGCTTATAATAGGGCAGGTTAAATGAAGTGGCGTAAGCCTTGTGCTAATGATGGAACAATAATTACAAAAGTTGCTCCAATTTCAGTATTATCAGTTAATATCAGTGTGCACCAATACCTAAAGAGTTTATGGGAAGGAGTACTGAATGGGGTATTTCATTGTTCTAAAGAAAATTTCTTGGGTTGAAATGTTGTAGTAAATATATGAATTTAATACTTCACAATTTAGTTATTTTACTTTATTATAAAATTGGCCTTCACTACTTGATTTTAAAATAAGTAAAAGAATGGTATGAGATAAGGTGTCCAGATAGAAATTTCCTCTGCTACTACAAAAGGTTGACCTTCTTTACTTAAATTTGAAGATTGGGATAAGTGTCCTTGAAATGATTAGGAGAGAAAGAAACCCATCTATTTTATCATTTCAACAGAAAGCAACTCAATTTGTTGGTATAATATGAAATCATATAATAAATTTTATCAAAACTATTGGAAAACCCCACAAACTAAGTCTATGATAGCTATAGAGATAAGAATATTCAGATATGAATATTATATAATTTAAGTATTGTTAACATTTATTTATAAAGCAATACTAAAGCTGCAAAAATATTTGTAAACTATTGCTTACTAACTTTAGATTATAATGGAACAAGAGGCCTAAAATGTCTTCATATATTCCATACATATTGTTTAATCTTATTTATTAATGACTTCATTTACATAAAAGTATTAACTAGGAACCCCCTATGAGCAACATGCTAATCATATCCTTATGCATACTAATCATTTAACATATCTCAACATATATATTATGGTGGATTTGATGATGTCATTCACCTAAAACCATCTTTGGAGAGGCTGTCATAAATAATAGTCATATGCCACACTTTAAATGTATAAGAAAATATTCTATGTATCAAGTGCTAATGCATTTGTTAATTTACATGTTCCTTCAACATTCTTGTGACATGGCAGGGCAGGGAAACTATTTTTGCTTTACACTTGAGAAAAATTAGATCCAGAGATGTGAGGTGATCTGCACCAGTATTCAAGATTTTTGACTCCGACAACCATGCTGCCCATGCATTATTCCATATAAAGAAGTTATTTATAAATGAAAATCCAGAGTGTGTTTTGAATATATATATATATATATATATAAAATCATGCCAGGTCCTTGACTTTCTTCACTAAATCACATAAGTCGTACTAAATTATATTCCTGGATTATAAGATGCAAATATGAAGCAAATTTGGAAACAAGGTAAATAGTCATAACCTTGAAATAAATTTTAGAATGGTGCTTCTGACTGGTGTTATCCAATATTATTTTTTAAAGGCCATAGTCAATCCTCATTCTTTTGATAACCTTTCTTCTTTCTTTCTTTTTTAGTTTCTTCTGATTCTTAAGACTTTTGTTCATCTAGGAGAGTTATAATTTGAACTGACGAAGACCTCAGGTGCCTGTCTTCTTTCTCTCTGAATTATACCCTCTATGATAAGGTGATATTTCATTACTAACCTCCCAATGCATTGGATTTTCTTAGTTTTGAGATTTGCTGACATCCTGGAGACATCAGCATTATGCTTGTCACAATCATTCAATGAGGATAAAAATGCATTATGTACATTTTAAAATGAGAACAGGAACTGGTCAACAATTCATAAAAATTCCTTTGCAGCCAAGTTCTTTATATTATATAAAGGAAATATTTAATTAAATGTTTATGTTTATGTTTTATATTTTATGCTTATGTTTTTACTGGGAGACTTACTTTTCAAAGCAAGAAATCTAAGAAAGTAAAGATAGATAAAACTAGCATGTGTTTTAAAGAGCTAGATTTCTCTCAAACAGATGTAAATAAAGATAGAGGAAAAAGGATGTTATCAATTTACAAGATATGGTGAATTATACCAGAGAATTTCTCTGAGAGTGAACAAACTACAAACATTGCAACAGGTTCCTTTCATACAAGATCAATAGATAAGGGGAAAAAAGTGATGACTCTCAGCTCCCTGCCTCAGGGTTCTTGGGTGACAAGTAACAAAACTATTGGTGCAGACTTAGGTGAAAAAAAAAAAATAGAATGCTTTTGTTGATGTTTTTTTTTTTTTTATCTGAAGTTTAACTTGTGGTTGCAATTGAATGACTGATTATAGTTCTCACAAGAATGTTGATCGATATTTTGTTTATGCTAGTGAGTAAAACATAGTAATAAAAATGATTAGTTATATCAGAGCATCATTTGTTTGTCAATAGTATGAATGACCTCATTACTGAATCATTTAATAGTTTTTGAATACTCTAAGAATATTTCCTGTTTTTTTGCTGGTTACAATGCAATTACTACACACAAAATCATTTTGAAACAATCTTCATTATTAACATTTTACTCTTTCATTTTCTACATCTGTGTGATAGACAAAAGTTCTGATTTGTAGTGTTTTCCAATTTCTATAGTTTAAATTCTCCTACCATGTTCAATTGCAAACTACCAGGAAAACTGAATACGGAGTTGGAAGGAGATGCAGAAAGCACATCATTATATAGTGGCTCTATCATATGGACAAAATAAATATAACCTCAAGAGCATGGTTAATAGTACAGTGTAGTAAAATATTGAAATGATGATTTTTGAGTAATTATTGCACTTACTTTAAATATAATTTATTAAATTTTGTGTTTAGATAATTTAAATTCTAGTTTTGAATGTGCTTAGCAACCACTTGCTATATTCCTGATAACAATCAGTCCTCCAGAACTGGTAAAAGTTAGCTTCAGAATACCACTAGATGGTATCTTCTTGGCCAATAAGGTTGGAGGGAATATTGCAAGGTACTTTGATTGAAGTTGTCTCCAAGACTTCACAGAATGAAGAGAGTTACTTCCTCAGTTTTTATAAACACTGAGGAACCAACGATTACAGTATAAGCAAAAACATAACATGGGTCAAAGAGCACTACAGGTCCAGTTCCAGGAACAAGTGGTTGACAAAGCAAGAATAAGGTTATGTGGAGAAGGCTGGTTTCAGAGCCAAAAAAATGATGAGCAGGCCAGAAGCAGGCAGTCACCTATTATGTTCAGAGAAGTTGTTTGGGTGAGTGACAAAGTTCCAGACATGACAATCTAGATCAGGAATAGGACTTCAGTTTCTCAGAAAGTTACTAATAATAACAAGAGAAGATTGCAGCCTAGCAAAGTAAAGATGGTAGAATAGATACAGTGATAGAAAACAACAGAGATTTCTAATTTCCAGAACCAAAATTAAAGGTAGACACTCAAGATCAAATCCCCAGGCTTTAATATCCTTATCTGGTACACTAAGGAATTAGTTCTGGGGTAACTTCAAACTGAGCCCTAGAATACCAGTTTAGGATTTTACAGTTTTCCTGAAAAATTCAAGATTTATACTTAATTGAAATCATTGGATTCAGTGATATAGTAAGAAGGACAGGACAGAATTATGTTCTCATTTGATTGTTCTTTTTCATTTTTTAAAAGAGAATATGCTTAAGTGAAGTTGATCACTTTATTTTAATCAGTAGTTCCCAACCTCAAATGCAAGGAGTACTTTTTTAATATGCAGGAAAAAATTGATGGATCTCTCACATGAGACTGTTTTTCATTTATATCAATTCATTAATGAACAAACTGAATGCCTGGTGCTTGCCTGTAATCCCAGTGGCTCAGAAGGTTGAGGCAGGAGGATGGCAAGTTCAAGGCCAGCCTCATCAACTTAAGCAAGGCCCTGGGCAATTTAATGAGAGCCTGTCTCAAAATAAAAAATAAAATGAGCTGGAGATGTAGTTCAGGGGTTAAAACGTTCCTGGGTTCACTCCCAGGTACCAAAAAAAAAAAGAAAGAAAAAAAAGAAATTATAAATAAATTATGTAACTTTTAATACTAAAGGTACATATTTACAAATAAAATAGTGAAAATATGCTTTAGGCATTTCCTATGATTCTGCCTTCAATGTTTGGAACCTTCGTTGGAAATAGGAAGTCTTTAATCATAAAAAATGTGACATAAGAAAAAAAATACATACAAATATACAAACATGTTTTCAGTTAAGTATACTACTCATCAACCTTTATCAGTTGTTCATCTATTTATTTTAACTATGGTTTTACTCCTAAGACTTACTCATTGTGTGATCTCAGTCCACATTTAAATAACATCCATAGCTGACAACTTCCAAATTTATATCACCATCCCTATTTTTTTTATTTTGATCTTTCAGACTTTATCCCCAAATTGAGATCTAATCTTCTATCTCAAGCATAACTTTTCCACCTCTAAATGAGTTTTACTGGAAGTGTTTCCCATGTTCCTTGATAGTAATTCTGTGGTAATTATTTATATGCTATATCTTAGCTTCAAGTCAATTCTTACATATTCTGCCTCTTGATATTTAGGATGGAACACTGAAAATGACATTTTTCAATTTTTTTTCCCAGCTGACTTTAGAGTCTGCTTAAACCTGCTGGCTCACATGCTTCCCTTCTGAGCATGAACCATGGTATCTCAACATTTGAGCACCAGTTCTACAAAATCCCTACTTTGAAGGAGCTCTTAGATTTTGTTAACATCTCATTTTCCCTTTTCTTTTTATAGCTGTAAGGCTGCATCTGTCTATATAGTTTTTGCTTCTGCATTAATTTTTGCAGTTTCTTCATGATAATGCCAGTATAACAATTGTCCAAATTATATTTCATTGGTTATAAATAGCTAATATGTCATTTATAATTTTACTAGACCTTAATTTATGTAGTCCTCCATATCAACTTGTGAGCCCAAGAACAGTTCCTCAAAGATGGGATTTTGAAAAGTATTTTACTTATTTTTTGGCCTTGAACATAGCTGAGTTTCCAGTCAGTAGAAAATGGCATGCACAATCATCTGTTGTGATTGGGATGAAACACATTTTGAAGGCAAAATCCATAGGATCAGTGGCAAAGGGTTGCTGCACTAGATGTTGTTGGTTAACTCAACACTACAATGATTATGGTGGAAAATGATTATTGATGATGATTGCAGTGAAATTAAAAGGAAACAAAATCATAGCTAAGGTCATGGTCAAACTATAAGAAAACTGTGGGCACCCTGTACCACTGGCCTGGTAAAGCTAACAAATATATCCCAAATTTAATTGTGCAAATGACATAACTAAATGTATAATGAACTTATAGACTCACCAAGTTTCTCATATGAAAATTAGGGGGAAAATTAAGGAGGAAAGAGGTCCTGCAATTTGAAATGTAAACATTTAGATGTTCTTTGATAAAGTTGAGAACCTTAAACCTCAAGTCTTTCAGAGTCACTTTGCCAGCAAGAACATTTTGTCTTCCCTTTCCTTGAAGTTCCTGTCAAAATTTCATTTGAAGCAATAATCTTGTAATGGGCATTTGCTATTGTTGATATCCACTGCCAACATCCTTCATACTTTTCAGACTTCAGCAGTGCAATAGAATTCTCTATGGTGAGATCATGTTCAACATGGTAGTCACTAGCAACGTGGCTACTGAGGATCTGAATTAAGTCCAGTCTGAAATGAGCTATATTGAAAGTGTCAAACACACAACCGATTCACAGATTAAGAATGAATAAATGATAGCAACATATTGCATTAATTTATGCCAATGATATGTTGAAATTTTAATATTTGGGTTAAATAAAATGTAAAAATTAACTTGAATTCTTTCAAAATGTGGCTTCTAACAAATTTCTAGTCAAATAAGTGGCTCACATTAAGAAAGTAATACAGGATTGGGGATATTGCTCAGTGGGTAGCGTGCTTGCCTCGTAAGCACAAGGGCTCAATCCCCAGCACTGCAAAAGAAAAAAAAAAAAAAAGAAAGTAATATATATTTTTTATTTTGAAATTGGAAAAAGTAATTTTAAAAGGAAAAATGATAGAGATAAACAAATGGATATGGGTGGGTCATCAAGTCTTCATGTATACATGGAGCTAGTGTTAATGTATTTCTTAATGCAAGAAGAAAAATTAATTCAATAAACAGGTTAAAATAAAGAATCATTTCTAAAGTTTTAACATGCTGCAATTAAGAAAGCCTCAATTTTATTCATCATTCAAATGCAATAATCAAAGAAAATATTCTCTTATATAAGCTTGTAGAATAACCATGAAGCAATTTGAAAAACGCATATTTCTTTAAGGTTGTAATACTTAGACATTATATTTTATTTTTAGTGAAATTAATTGCAGTGTTTACAAATATCTGTAACAATGACTATAATTTAATTTTTAAAATTTTTGCATAATACAAAATCACCTATAAATTAAAACAAAATCAAATGTGAAAATATTAGTATTGCATTAATATATAAGATAAGCTAACGTAACTGAACATCTTGTTTCCTAACAAGATGACAACATTTGGCAATAATATTAGGTATCATTTAAAATGATTCTACTTGGTACTGAGAATTTCATATTTTATTATGTAATCAGTATATCAACCTTATAATATGGCACTATGATCTCTAATACATGAAAAAGAAAAACTGAGGGCTGGGGTTGTGGCTCAGTGGTAGAGCGCTTGCCTAGCATGTGTGAGGCGCTGGTTTTGATTCTCAGCACCACATAAAAATGAATAAATAAAATAAAGGTATTGTGTCCATCTACAACTAAAAAAAAAGTTAAAAAGAAAAAGAAAAAGAAAAATTATGGCTTACAGGACTAAATGAGCATGGCTAAAATTTTTTAATTAGTTAGAGTGACAGTCCAGATTTGAAATCAGGTGCATCAGTTTCATTCTGTTTCAAATTTCAAAATTTTTCCAATAATCATTTTTAGATATTTATGACACCAAGATTGTTTTTAAAGTGATCAAAAGTAAAGTAAAAAATGGTTACTAATTATTTAAGAAAATTGGAGATATTGAAGGATTAAACACTTTGATTAATTGAGAGTTATACCAACTAGTATAATTGTATGCTTATAGTTTGTGTTAGCAATTGCCTTCTGAAAAGGGTCTGAGATTGTACTCTATGGAAGTAAATTCTTACAACATTGTTTTTCAACTATGTGTTATAAACTATTAGTGCTCATGAAATCAGTTTAGTGACATGATTAATATTTTTTAAAGTCAGTACATTATAATAAATAAGAATATACAATACAGAAATAAATTTACAGAGGAAGGGATAATATTGCACATTTGTGGAATTCTGCATGTGTGTGTGTGTGTGTGTGTGTGAGAGAGAGAGAGAGAGAGAGAGAGAGAGAGAGAGAGAGAGAGTCAGAGAGACAGAGAGAGAGAGAGAATGTGTTTGCACTGGGCCACTGCATAGAATTCTTATTGTAAATATCATGGTTAAAAATTATCAAAAACCAATTTCTACAGAACTCCTTAACTAACAGATAAAAAGTTAATGTTTATAATCAACTATTTGATACAACATAGCAAATAAATAAAAGTAATTATATCCTTCTTAGAAAATAAATTGAAAAAGAAGGGATAAAAATTTGGCAGATTACATAATATAAACAGGTAGAAATATAATTTCCATGGAATATTGAAAATTGCTAAGGCATGTATCTTATAGAACATTATATAATACCACATCTTGATGACAATTATAGGTAATAATGAGCCACAAAAAATTTCTATGACAATGCAAGATTAATACAATGTGTTAGCTCTATACTTCATAATGGATTTATTTCATGCTATTTTTTAAAAAGATAATTGTATCTTGTGGTGAAACATAGTTTCATACATACATATAATAAAGTACACTGCTCTGACCTTTACTAGCTGTGTGATTTTTAAACAGGTTATTTAGGGCTTCTCTTAAACATAGGCAATGAAAGTATCTTTCTTATAACAGCCTTAAGAGGATTAAATAATTCACAAAATGTATTCAAAAATAGTGTTGAGGATAGCGCCCAGTTATCGCGCTCCCCGCCCGCAGAGAGACACGACACCTGGTTCTTTTCAGCCTTTTTATTGCGCGCACCCCCATCCTCTCAGTTCTTTCTTTGTTCTCTTCTTTCTTTGTTCTCCCTTTCGAGGAACTTACACTCCAATATATGCATTACCGTAACCAATCAGCATTAGAGCACGAGGGGAGAGCATGAACAGATACAGGCAGTAAATGCAGACATGCAGTGATCATGCACTGTCCATGAGGGAACTCAACCAATCCCTGGAACTTCCTCAAAATAATGTCAGTTGTTTGTGCAAAAGTTAACTGCTCTGGCTCACTGCCAGGCGCCATCTTAGCCTTACCTAGAGCCAGGGGTCCCGGGCACCCCGACACCCAGTATGTTGCTAAGTGTTCAGAAAACACTTTGTTTTCCAAGTACTTTTGATTTTTTATTTTCTAAATAACCAATAATTGGTACAAATGACATGTTCAATAAATATTTGTTTCATTGAATTAAACTGATGACACATGTTGGGTATGTAGAATGATCTTCATTTTGCAGTTGAGGGGTTTGATTTAGTGATTTTCTTAAGTTTAATCCTCTCTGCTCTTAGAACTTGATTTCAAGAACTTGATGGAGATCACAGATATTTTTGGCACATAGCCATATACTTTATCTAATAACAATTAGTTAATGCATTTCAAGTACTTAATAATTCTATGAACCACTCCATATGCATTATCTTATTTCTCACAATATTGTGAAATAATGCTCCTATTATTCACATTTCAGAGATAAACCCAACTTCAGAAGTTAAATAACTTAAAAGTTTTTGATAAATTATAAATCCATATTTGCTTCACAATCTGACCCACTTTATGATCTTTACTACTAAATGAATGGAACTGGTGACTATCATGATGTGAAATAAGTCAATTCCAACTAACCAAAGGTCAAATGTTCTCTCTGATAGTGTGGATGCTAACAAGCAGTAAGTGGGGAGGAGAATAGAATTTCATTGGATTAGACAAAAGGGATGAAGGAAAGGGAGCAGGGAAAATAGGAAAGACAGTAGAATGAATTGGACATAATTTTCCTATGTTCATATATGAATACACACCCTGTGTAACTCAACATGATTTACAACCACAAGAATGGGAAATTATACTTCACTTATGTGTAATATGTCAAAATACATTCTACTGTCATTTATAACTAAAAAGAACAAATAAAAATGTAAAAAATTCTAGCCCAGAGAAGATATAACAGAATATGAGTTTTTTGAGAGAAATTTAGAATCTTCATATTTAACTTGTTTCCTTTGGTATAAAATCAGTTTTCATAAAAAGATGCAAGCTAGTGAGAGCTGGAGAAGAAAACTAATTTTTCACCTCCTCTCATATTCATTCAGTGTTATAATTTTGTTTGACGTATAGTGACACATACATATTTAGATGTCTTACTCATTTTAGAATCAAATAGAAAGACAATTTAACCTTTTGAAATATCCATAATGTGAATCCTCTATTATTACAGAGCACATCAAATATACAGCAATACAGAAACAATGAAATGAAAGTCATCTATGTATAAAAACATGATATAACTAAACAATGTGTCAAACAGAAAAGATTTCAAGTGAGAAGCCATTATTCATGTTTTCTTTTTCAAATAAATACATATGTACAATCTTCAAAATGTACCTTGGAACACATTCATTCTGTGTTTTCATTTGTATGTTAGTAACTAGGGAAAGGGCTCTATTAATTTTATTTTATTTTTTAACACTTTCAGAAACAAAATTGTTTTATAGAATGAATAAGAAACATTGCCAAACTCATACTTGAATTTCAAATTGTATATACTGCACATTCCTCATCTCTTTGCCTTTGTCTTCTGAGTATGATTTTAACCCAAACAGATGGTTTTCCCTTACCTTATTTGTGTTTACCGCTGAGATGACCCAGACGCACTGCGCATTGCTGTCATACTGGAATGGAAAGTTGGGAGACGTAAAGGTGCCACTTGGTCCCTGAAGATTAGAGCCACATGTCTTCACTAAAAGAGAAATGCAACGTAAAAGATGGACATACATCACACGTAAAATCACAACAATAAAATATCTTGCAATAGACTTGAAATTTGAAATTACACAATTATAACCTCATTGAAATGTGTATCATGGTGTTCTAATGTAATTAGAGTGTCTGTTGTATTCTGAGATTCACAAACTTGTTGTGTTCTACTTTAACTGAAAACTGGCTATGAATAAAATTGTGAGGTATACTGAAATGCATACTATGACACTTTAATATCACTTATCAGAATTAGATTCTGATATCCTGAGAATCAAAAGCTTGATATTTTCAATATTAATCACAACTAGTTCTGAATTATGGTGTGAAGTATAATAAATTGTCCTCTGATGGTAAATTGTTTAGTTTAATTAGAGAAAATTACATTTTCCTAACATGCTAATTAAAATCTACCAAGAATAAGAAGAAAAACCTTGGATTGATTAAGCAATCTATAAATTGTTTTATTTCTATTTAATAAGTGCCAACTTTAATGTTGAGAGACATCAACATTAAAACAACTCATTCTATTCCTCTGACTGTGGATTAGATCACTAAGACAATAAAAGTTCTACAGTCTGTAAATGTAGAACTATATTATCTAAATTTCTAAAAGTTCTACATTATCTACAGTTCATTAAAATGCATTTTAATTTATACCCACAAAATTAAACGTTGTGATATTTCCTCAATGTTCTACTTTTTCTTTATTCTTAATAAAAGAGATAAGCAATACACTGTGGTTCTTTATTAGTTTTCTTCTTCACCACCACAAAGTTCTTGGTGCCATTGATTTTGATCTGCATTTATTTGCCCCATCCCATTAAAATCATACCTATGTTATTCTTCTCTAATTTATGATTAATAATCTATGAAACTTTAAAATAATATACAGTTGAACCTATTTTTCCATTTGCTCTTAAATCTTTACATAGTTTGTTACATAGTTATTATCATCACCACTTTGAAGATCAGTTTATCAGTTTATGAAGATCAGTTTATCAGTTTATTTGCTTCCCTTGGCCAAGGTCATTCTCCTAACAAGTAGAACACCAAGAATTTGAGACTAGGTCTTCTGACTACAAGTCTTGTCTTCTTGTCATGGAAAGTGTGTTTACATAGTATACTAAATTTAGTGTTTTCCCACTAATTTCTTCCCTTTTGTTTATATTTCAGTATAAATCTAATCCAGATAAATTTTTTTCAACCTCAAGTTTAAACTTTGTGGTCACTTATCAGTCACATTTAAATTTGTTTTGTATGTATATGATTTCTACTCCTTAAATAACAAAACATTATTTTGTTACAGAAAAAAATAAAAAATGCTATTTTTATTCATTTACCAGTACTTACCATTTAATTTTTCCTCATTTACTACCAAACTTTTTATAAATCTTTTTTCCATGCTCACTAATCCATTTCCTTCTTCTGCATTCACTCTTGAAATTACTTCAACCCAATACTTGCTCTAATTTTAATATTGAAACTGCTTTCTCAATGCTAGTATTGACGCCCTAATCGCTAAATCTAATAATCTCTTCATTTTTCTATATATTGGACATCTCAGCAATAACAGAAAGTATTGAAAAACTTTGAAATCATCTGGATTTCCTTACATAGTATTGAGCCTCATAGTTCCTAACTGTGAGGCTTTAAGTATTGAACTCTTATTTGCTTGTATGTTTTAAATAATTCTGTTCCACTATATCTTTGTTCTGGTCCTATTTTTTTCCATCTGACTTATAAGCAGCATAATTCTAAACTGATTCCATAGCCTTTTCATTTTTTTCTATGTTCTCTGAAAAGTTAAACTAATTCACTTCTATGACTTGAATGTTCAGTTCTGTGTTGATAACTTTCCAATCTGCATCACCATCTTTGGCATCTCTGTTGATTTCCAGATTAATTATTTGTGTACTGTACATTCTGTGAGTCATTTTTATGAAACTTTTAATTAAACATTTCTTAACTAGTCCCTCCACTCCCTGATAGAAACAGATGCTCCTTAAAGACCTATGTGTTGCTTTTCTGAAACTTTTCTCCTTTTCATCTCTTCCCATTACTCAGGGCTTCTACATCACATTTTCTGGTCTGGTCATAGCTATTTAACTCATTTCCTAGACTCCAATTTTTCTCTGTGTTGAATATACTATTATATTTATCTTCTAAAAATACATATTTGATTTCCTTAATTGCATGTAAACTTGGTATCTATTTCCCACAGGATTAATTAGAAACTGCCTTATATGAATATAAAATTATTTCTGTGAGGACCTAGATTCCTTTTCTAGTACAATGTCCTGCCATTTTACATAGTCATACATTTACTTGTGCCGGAGTAGACTTCGTGCACTCTCTTAAAAGTATCATACCCTGTATAATTTTCTGGAATTCCCATTCTGTTTCCCAATCAAAAATATTCCTTATTACATTTGCCTGCAGAGATTCTATTCATTTAAATGAAATCAAGTTGAGATGTCACTTATTTTCTTTCAAAAGGGTTCCTAACTGTGAGGCTTTAAGCAACTTAGTGAGATCCTGTCACAAAATAAAAATAAAATAAAATAAAAAGGGCTGGTGGTGTTGCTCAGTACCTAAGCAACCATGGGTTCAATTCCTGGTACCCAAATAAAAAGATAGATAGATAGATAGATAGATAGATAGATAGATAGATAGATAGACAGACAGGTTCTCAGTCAGACCTGGTGGTACATGCTTATAATGCCAGCAACTCGGGAGACTGAGGCAGGAGGATCAGAAGTTTGAGGCCAGCCTCAGCAAATTAACAAGATCCTAAGCAAGTTAGAAAGACTTTACCTCAAAATAAAAAATAAAAAATAAAAAGGGTTGGGAATGTAGCTCAGTGTTTAGGTTTCCCTGTGTGCAATCCCTAATTCCTCCACTTAGGATTCTGTAATGGACAAGTGCTCACAATTCATAACCTATTATTCAAAGTGAACATCTATAAAAATGTTTAGGTGTTAGACCTGATAGAGAATGAAGTTATAAAGACTCTAAGAACTTTATAGCAATGAGAATTTTACAGTAATAAAAACACAATTGGTTTCAAGTTAGTAGATATAACCTTCTTATTTTGGGCGGGGGGTGGCTACTGGGGATTGAACCCAGAGGTGCTTCACCATTGAGCTATATATGCCCAACCCATATTTTGTTTTTTTTAATTTTGAGACATGGGCTCATTAAGTTGCCTAGGGTTTTGCTAAATTGCTGACACTGGTCTTGAATTTGCTATCCTCCTGAGGCAGCCTCCAAGGATATAACTTTCTGATAGGACATATTTTGAGTGGCATTTACTACTTGGTAATCCTCTGTAATAATCTGTCTTTTAAAATATATACACAATTACACAGTCTTTTGAGAACAAGGCCTTATTTATCATTTCTGTTAACTCCTAATACTTGAGTTTCATGTAGGCACATTTGTTAAACTAACAAATACACAAGCTCTTTGGCACAACTTTTAAGTGAACTGTGAAACAAATGTTTTCTTTATGCTGATGAAGAATCCTTGCAAATATGATTTAGACTAGGAAAATGTCTTGTTGAACATTATTTTATTTTTATACAAAAATAGTGAAGAAATACTCATAAAATGGCTGGTAAAAATCGCTTTTAAATATTTTGATCTTCTTGTCTACTTTCATCCAAACCTGACAATGACCACTTAACAATTATGATTTAATTTGCAGACAGTGTCCTTTTGTGAGTGTTACGGTTTTATGTCTATGTATGTGTGCATGTATGTGAGTGTCTGCATTTTTTAAGAAACCAAACTAAGAACATACACATTCCTCTGAAAAATTTTGTTGCCCTATACATTATGAAGACTCTTCTAGTTCAGTACATTTAGATTTTCATAAATTTTAATAGTCCAAAGAGAAGTATTCCATATTTTTCAGTCTCTCACTATGAGAACAGTAGATGATGACTCGGGTATTTCCTTTATCTTTGGTTGGAAATGAGAAGATATGTTCAACAGACAGCTGTATGAAGAGAACTGCAGAAATCAGCATAACATACAACATAAGTGAACAGAAATAGTACTTATTATTGCAAGTTACTGAGATTCTCTGACAATTTTCACAAACTGGTGAAAATTTGTGTGTTATTTTATTGTCTACAATATCTTCATAATTCCTTTTTAATAAAGTTTGAGTGAAGATCTTGATTCCTATATCTTTACACTTGTGCTACTATTTGTACTTTACACTTGGGTTATTGTAGTATGAAATTGTAGAAGATGAATTCTTTAGTCACGATATGTGAGCATTTCAAAATTTGATAAATAGGCCTAAACTACTCTAAAAATTTTTTCAATATACTCTCAAAGACAAGCTAAGAGAAGTATACTCTTCTTACTAAATCAGAAGTATCAACAACCATTTGTACTTTTGTCATTCTGGTCAGTATGTCAACACGTTTCAATTTCTACTTCTTTATTATATGGTTAACATAAATTTTTATTGTTACTTCAGTTTCTTTGCTAGATTTTTCTGATTGAGTACTTCTTTTCTGGTTTCAATTGTTCTTTATTGACTTATAGGAGGCTCCTGTATATTATCTATATTAATCATTTTTAAGTGTTCTAAGAATATTTTCCTATAGTCTATTTGGCTTTTAATTTCTTACTTTGCTTTATTTTTTTCTGTAAACCTTGTTTTAATATATGTAAATGAAGTAGAATTATTAATTAGAAACTGTGTTTTATGTCTTGCTTTAGAAAGCCTCCTTCAAACCTATGGTCAGGATACTATTTTCATTTATCATACCACCAAGGTGGTATTTTACAATATTTAAACTTTTCATTTGAGAACAATTTCTATATGACAAGGTAAGGGAATATTTACAATAAATGCTATTCTCCACTAATTGAGAATGTCATTTTTATTATATTATCATACGTATGCACATTCAAAAATATATTTCCACATAAGAAAACTACACATAGATATATATGGAAATGAATCTTTGTTTTCTGTATTGATTGATCTATCATTATTCCTCTGCCAATGTTATAGTCTTTTTTGTCATTTTTAATATAGATGTTGTACAAGCCTCTCTTTCGTTGCTCAATTTTGAAATTTTCTTCATTATTCTTGGATATTTTTTAGTCCATGAATGTTTCTCTGATATGTCAGGTTGTCCAGATAAAAAATTGGTATTTTTATTGAATTATATTCAATTCAAGCATTATTTTGATACAAATTTTCTTTCCTGGTATAGCCTACAATAACACAAAGAAAAGTAAACATGATGAAAGTAGATGACCACAGTGAATCATTACCTTTGATATGTTAAGACAAAATTCCTTACTGAAATGTTAAGAAAAATAGGAATAGGAGAAAAGGAGAAATTTTCTAAATATAAGAATGAATGTATGAAACCATAATAAATATTGGTTTATTCAAGAAAACATAAAAATTTTTGCCATTTAAGTTTAAAACAAAACATGGTTACCTAAAATTAGTGATACCATTTGACATGTCTGAGGTTTCAGCAAGGCAATAAATTATAAAAAAATGAAAAAGTTTGGCTAGAAAATATGAAGAAGCAACAAAACTGTCATTGTATGTAATATAATTTTTGCCTATTTAAAGAAACAATTTACTAATTGACAATGTGCACGTTATGTTTGAGTCCCAAGTAGGTTGGCTTTGAAGAAGGTATATATATATGACAAATTTATACTTTTCTTTTATGACAGTAATAATTAGCAATTTAAATGGAATAATCCAATTTATCCAAACACTAAAAGAATATATGACTTTGAAAAATTTATTTTGTAAGAAAATGCCAAGATCTCTATGAAGAGAACTATTTAAAAGAAAGAAAAGAAGAAGAAGAAGAAGAGAAGGATACTAAATTAAGCCTGTAAAATGAAAAGGCAGACCATGTTCTGGTTGAAAATGTTTATTTGTAAAGATGATAATATTTTTGGTTTGAGCTGTTTATAATAAATTAATAGATTAATCATTATGGTTTCTATTAATTGTTATGATATCTATGATTACCAATGCTTAGGGCTTTAGACATAGTATCTATTTTATAATATTCTGCTTGTTCTATTCATACACCATCTATAATTTTAAAAAGGAAGATAAGAATGGCTAACCATTTGTGGAATAAAATGAACAAATACATACAGAAAGATGTCCAAATATTTTTAAAGAGTTATGCCCTTGAAGGAAAATGATAGAAGAACAAAAGCCGAAACACTTTATCCCTAGCCTCTCCGTCAATATATTCCTTTTTTTTTTTTTTTTCAATCTCATATCAAACATGTACAGCTAACCTTGCTTTGGAAAATACCTTAAGAATAAGGTTAAGTACAATAAAATATGTTTCACTGCAACTGTAACATTCAGGCATTTAGATTTTTGCTAGATAGAATGTTTCAGGTACACACGTAAGTCAAACTGACATTTTATTTTTTTGGCTGGGTAAGAAGTATATGGTTCACAGTTTAAAGATCCTTTTTCCATTCAGTTCTGTCTGTAGTTGGCTCTGAACCCATCATGTCCCGAATACCAATTTTACTCTCTTCTGCCAGTTCATAAAGTTTGCAAAGTTTTTATAATATTAAAGCATTTATGCGATTGTGCCCCAACAGGTTCTTAGGATTTGAAAATTCCCTAAAACTCATTTCACTAACTAACCTGCAATTCCTGAGTATGTTTCCACTTCAAAGTCTTAGAACTTGCTATTCTTACATTGTATAAATTTCTGTCAAATAGTACTCAGAAATGGCCTATTCTGAATAATCTCTTTAGTTTCCTAAGTATCATCTTTACACACATACACACACCACACACACACACACACACACACACACACACACACTTGCTTATTGTATGCATTCTTCATTAGAATGTCAGGTCCATGATGGTCAAGACTTCCTTTGGTTCATCGTAGTATTTCCAGTGCCTGCAACAGTGTTGGCCACTTAGAAAACACTCAATGAATAAATGTGTGGACAAATAATTATTAGAATACTAAAATTCCAGCAGATATTTAATTTTGTTTCTAGTTTCCATTTTTCTAATATGCATTTTTTTCCCTTTGTATTTAGTGATAATTCAAGCTTCTATCCTCTGTTGAATGGTTTCACCCATCAAGAATTCACTAATGTCATGTAAACAACTACAATCTGTGGCTCTTTGGCTATGTTTTCGATTTGGTGGAATATTTCTGGGAAGGAATTTTTCTCTTTTAGGAGGAGTATAATGGCCTACGTTTTTAAAGGAGTCATTAGTTTGAAGTTCAGATACATTTGTACTTCTTGATCGTCTACTATCCTTGCATGTTCAACTTTGTGTTTGCACTTCAGCAAATTCAAACCATCTGGACCTCAGTTACTTTATTTGCAAACTTGGATAGTTGTAATGTATCCATTGTCTGATAGGTCTAAAATTTTCCTATGATTACATCATGCAGTTATCTATGTGCCCTATGTGCCCTCAAGAGGTACAATGACATTAGCAGAGTCTGAAAGTATATTTGTGTACAGTGAGAAATTTATTATCTCAGGGAAATATCACTCTTAATATTAAAATTGTTTACTGACATGTGTGATATGGAAAATGATGGATCCACTAGAAAAATCAATGAGTTTAATTGTCCTCTTTTTGTTGTTGTTCACCTGTGAGTTAGAAAACAGTTATCTACTAGAAGTAGATTAGCACATTGGCCTGTAATAGAAGTAATTCCATTTCTATCTTTTGTTATCTAAAGTGACTTCTTTGCCCATTAGCCAACCCTGAGGATATATATCCAGAGACTAGATTGACATTCTCTGATAGTAGCATGGCATTGGCAATGGAATAAACTATATTTCTTCTGCTGTACAGGATGTAACAGACAAGACAGGCAATATTAATTTTAATTTAATAGTTGCTATTGTGTGTGGAAGCTCTAACTTGTACATGGGAAACGTATATTATATTTGGGCACAGATACATAAAATCGAGCTGTACATGTTAAGCATGTGAAACACTCCAAGGTTATGGGAAATGTACCAACAACCACCACCACAACAACAAAAACTTATTTAAGGTTTTCTGATGGGTTCCTGTGAGGCAGGACAACAGATAGTCTTAGGAAAAATATTTAATTTATTAATATTAATAAAGTTATTAATATTAATATTAATTTATCCATATTAATTAAAATGGATAAATTTTGGTACCTAAGGATGGACAACTTGTAGCAGTCAATGGTATTTGGACATTGAAAGATATTATGTGGTTACATCCCTGTCAAGAAAGGAGCTATACCTGGAGAGGCTAGGACGAGTACTCATAAGTTTCAATTTTCTATTGAATCTTTCTTGCCCACCTACCAACAATGATGTCTGAACTCCATAATTACTTGCATCGCACTTTTCAAGAAGACTGACTGGATCCTGCCTGACCCCTGCACCAAGGTCGGGCGCCATCACTGGTCGGTCGCAGTCATGGAGCGAACTGGCGGGCGAGTCAGGCCTCCTGCATCACAGAGCTAGTCAGCAGGCACCCAACCTGACTGCATTGCAGAACTAGCTGGCAGGTAGCCAGCCCGCCCAACCACTAGACCAAAGTCAGATGCCATCATTGAGTGACCCCACCTGACCATCACACCAAGGTTGGCCACCATTGCGGAGCAAGCCAGCAGACAAGCAGCCCGCCTGCAGAGCCAGGCAGAGTGTTCTTTAGAGGCAGGTGCAGGCATTTTGAATTATTCCTGATGGCATGGCCATCATCATTGGAAGGGCAGTTTCCTTCCTGAGACACCTATAGGAGACTGGAGGACCTTTGACAGGACCCAGGAGTCAAGAAGAGGAGGTATTGAGAGACTC
This sequence comes from Sciurus carolinensis, assembly GCF_902686445.1. Classification (NCBI taxonomy): domain Eukaryota; kingdom Metazoa; phylum Chordata; class Mammalia; order Rodentia; family Sciuridae; genus Sciurus; species Sciurus carolinensis. The sequence continues at coordinate 27,249,917 of NC_062213.1, read as the reverse complement.
GGGACCAACTCAGAGCCACTGGGTGAGTCTCTCCCACTGGTTGGGCTCCCTGGATGGGACAGTAGTCCCAAAACGCAGGGAACTTCGTGGAGTAGAGTGGCCCAGTAAGACTCCCCCGCTGGAGCCATAAATGCAGTCAACCGGGAGCATTGCAGAAGAGGGCTGCACAGCAAAAGGCTTGGACGCAGAGTGAGGGCCCAAGGCCCAGGCAGTAGCTCAGACCCCAGGGAACATAGCAGAGGAGGGCCACTCAGCAAGTGAGTCCCTTGCAGGGCCAGGCTCCCCAGCTCAGGTGGTAGGTTGGGACCCCTGGGAACATCGCAGAGGAGGGATGCCCAGTACACGTGTTAGTTCTAGACTGAAGGGAACTGCTCAGAGGAGAGCTGCCCAGTGAAACTTCCCCACCAGATGAGTCTTCACCTCTGGGCAAGGCTTTCCCACCAGGGCAGTAGAACCGAGACACAGGCCCATATCAGATGTGCAGTCTGCAGTCTAGTACCCCTTTGGCTGACAATCAGTCAACAAATGGAGGTGCTTCTGCCCACTGACAGGGAATATACCCCACCTGAAGGACACCACTCCTAGAGGGGCAGCTTCCTTGTGGAGCACCGCATTATCAAGTTCCTCCAAGACTTCAGGCTACTGAAGTCTAAGAGGTGAGTTATTGGAAATATACAGAAAAAAATATTAATCAATAGAGGAAATCTACAATATCTCAGAGTTTCACTATTAGCGGGGTAGATACCTGAGAAATATGAGAAAACAAGGGAAGAAAATGTCCCAAAAAACCTAGATGGTACAGCAAAAAAATCCAATGACAGCATGGCAGAAGAAATGTCAGAAAGGGAGTTCAGAATGTACATAATTAAAATGATCAGAGAAGAAAACAATGAGATGAAAGAGCAAATGCAGGCTTTGAAAGATCACACCACTCAACAGTTAAAAGAGCACATGTGGGAAGCAAACGATCATTTCAATAAAGAATTAGAGATACTATAAAAAAACATATAGACATCCTTGAAATGAAGGAAACAATAAATCAAATTAAAAACTCCATAGAAAGCATAACCAACAGGACAGAACACCTGGAAGACAGCCCTCAGATATTGAAGACAAAATATTTAACCTTGAAAACAAAGTTGACCAAACAGAGAAGATGGTAAGAAATCATGAACAGAATCTATAAGAATTATGGGATATCATGAAAAGGCCAAATTTAAGAATTATTGGGATAGAGGAAGGCACAGAAAAACAAACCAAAGGAAGGAACAATCTATTCAATGAAATAATATCAGAAAATATCCCAAATCTGAAGAATGAAATGGAAAATCATATACAAGAGGCTTATAGGACACCAAATACACAAAATTACAACAGACCCACACCAAGGCACATTATAATGAAAATACCTAACATACAAAATAAAGACAGAATTTTAAAGACTGCGAGAAAAAGAATCAAATTACATTCAGGGGAACCAATACAGATATCAGATTTTTCAATTCAGACCCTAAAGCTAGAAGGGCCTAGAACAACATTTTTCAAGCTCTGAAAGAAAATGGATGCCAACCAAGAATCTTATACCCAGCAAAACTTACCTTCAGATTTTACGAAGAAATAAAATCCTTCCATGATGAACATAAGCTAAAAGAATTTACAAAAAGAAAGCCAGCGCTACAGAACATTCTCAGCAAAATAATCCATGAGGAAGAGATGAAAAACAATGTTGTAAATCAGCAAAGGGAGGAACTACCTTAAAGGGACAGCCAAATAAAGGAGAAACCAAGTCACATCAAAAAAAAAAAAAAAAAAAAGAGCCAAATAAATGACTGGGAATACAAATCATATCTCAACAATAACCCTGAATGTAAATGGCGTGAACGCATCAATCAAATGAAATAAACTGGTAGATTGGATTAAAAAGAATGATCCAACAATTTGCTGCCTGCAAGAGACTTATCTCATAGAAAGAGATACCCACAGACTAAAGATGAAAGGATGGCAAAAAACATACCACGCACATGGACACAGCAAAAAAGCTGGAGTATCCATCCTCATATCAGATAATGTGGACTTCAAGCCAAAGGTAGTCAGAAGGGATAAAGAAAGACATTTCATACTGCTTAAGGGAAGCATAAATCAACAAGACATAACAATCATAAATATCTATGCCCTAAACAATGGCTTATCCATATATGTCAAACAAATCCTACTTGATTCCAGAAATCAAATAGACCACAACACAACAATACTAGGTGATTTTAACATGCCTCTCTACCACTGGAGAGATCCTCCAAACAAAAATTAAACAAAAAAACCACAGATCTCAATATCACAATCAATAATTTAGACTTAAAGGATATATATAGAATATATCATCCAACAAAGAGCGAATACACTTTCTTCTCAGCAGCACATGATCCTTCTCTAAAATAGACCATATTTTATGCCATAAAGCTGATGCTAGCAAATACAAGAAGATAGAGATACTACCTTGTATTCTAGATCATAATGGATTGAAATTAGAAATAAATGACAGAGTAAAAAACAGAAACTACTCCAACACCTGGAGATTAAATAATATGCTATCGTATGATGAATGAATAACAGAAGGCATCAGGAGGGAAATAAAACAATTCTTAGAGGTAAAGAGAACAAAGATATATCATATCAAAATCTCTGGGACACTATGAAAGCAGTACTTAGAGGAAAATGCATTTCATGGAGCGCATTTAATAAAAGAAGAAAAAAAAAATCAACAAATAAATGGCCTAACACTACAGCTCAAAGCCCTAGAAAAAGAAGAACAGAGCAACACCAAAAGTAGTAGAAGACAGGAAATAGTTAAAATCAGAACTAAAATCAACAAAATTGAAACAAAGAAACAATTGAAAAAATTGACAAAATAAATAGTTGGTACTTTGAAAAAATAAACAAAATTGATAAACCCTTAGCCACAATAACAAAGAGAAGGAAAGAGAAAACTCAAATTACTAAAATTCAAAATGAACAAGAAAATATCACTACAGACACGAGTGAAACACAAAAACATAATTAGAAATAATTTGAGGGGTGGGCCAAGATGGCGGACTAGAGGGCGGCTGCATTTCACGTTGCTCCAGGACGCAAGATTCAAAAGAGGAGATAGTGAGAGACTTGGGACCAACTCAAAACCACCGGGTGAGTCTCTCCCGTTGGGGAGGCATCCCGGATGGGGCGGTAGCCCCAGAACGCAGGGAATTTGTGAAGTGGAGTTGCTTGGCGAGACGCCCCTCCCCCCGCTGGAGCGGTAAACACGGACAACTGGGATCATCGTAGAGGAGGTGGCTCAGCACAGCGCTTGGACTCGGAGCAACCACTGGGGCTCCGGGTGGCTGCCTGAGGAGGAGCTGTGTGGCGAGCTGTTTAGACCCAGAACGACCGCTTCTGAACACCGGGGGTTTGCCCGGAGGAAGAGGAGAAGCTCGGCGGGTCGCTTGGTCTAGGAGTGACTGCATCAGAGCCACAGGCGGTTGCCAGAGAGGAGCTGCGTGGTGAGCTGTTTGAACTCAGAGCGAACGCTCCTGAACACCGGGGGACTGCCCGGAGGAAGAGGAGGAGCGCAGCGGGACGCTTGGTCTAGGAGTGACTGCATCAGAGCCACAGGCAGTTGCCAGAGGAGGAGCTGCGTGGCTAGGTGTTTGAACTCAGAACAACTGCTCCAGAACACTGGTGGCCTGCCTGGAGGAGGAGAGCGGTGGGACGCTTGGTCTAGGAGTGACTGCATCAGAGCCACAGGTGGTTGCCAGAGGAGGAGGCGAGTGGTGAGTTGATTGGACTAAAAGCGACCGCTCCTGAACACCGGTGGCCTGCCTGGAGGAGGAGCGTGGTGAGTCACTTGGTCTTGGAGTCACCGCTCCTGAACACCCCGGGGGCTACCCCAAGGAGGAAGAGGAGGAACAGGGCGGGTCACTTGGACTTGGAGTGACTGCCTAGGGCTACGGGTGGTTGGCGGGAGGAGGAGACCCGAAGTAAGTTGTTTGGACTCCTAGTGACTGCGTCAGAAACCGGGCGGCTGTCCGGAGGAGGAGGTGTGTGGCGGATCTCTGGGTCTCGGAGCTATTGTATGGGGTTCCAGGTGGTGGCTCAGAGGAGGGGCTGCATAGCCAGGCGATTGGTGCAGAGCAGGGTCCCAGGAGCTAGGTGGCATCTTGCTGGAAGAGCCGCACAGAGACACGCCTAGGGGCGGAGCGAAGTTTCCAGGGCGGCGGGCAGATTCCCTGGGAGAGGCAACCTAAGGAGACTCGCCTGCGAAGGGTGAGGCTCCCAGGCACAGGAGGTAGGTCCGGGCCCCTGGGATCGTTGCAGAGGAAGACAGCCCAGCCCAGGTGGTAGTTGTAGATTGAGGGGAACCTCTAGGAGAGCAACTGACCAGCGAGACGTCCCCACCGAGTGAGTCTTCCCGGCCGGGGGAGGTTTGCCCACAGGGACGGTAAAATCAGAGACACAGGCACAAACAGGCCTTGCCTCAGCCTGCAGTCTAGTTCCCCATTGGATGACCATTGGTCAACAAGTGGAGGCACCTCTGCCCACTAGCAGGGAATATACGCCACCTGAGGGTCACCACCCCTAGAGAGGCAGCTTCTTCGTGGAGCTCTGCATTATCAACCTCCTCCAAGACTTCAGGCTACTGAAGGAGTAGAGGGGATATACTAGCAACCGTCAGGGACATTATAAGTTGATAGAGGAAATCTGCAATATCTTAATGACCCACTGATTCCTGAACAATATGAGAAAACAAGGGAAGAAAATGCCCCAAACAAATCTAGATGTTACATCAATAAAATCCAACGACAGCATGGCAGAAGAAATGACAGAAAGGGAGTTCAGAATGTACATAATTAAAATGATTAGGGAAGCAAACGATGAGATGAAAGAGCAAATGCAGGCATTGAACGATCGCACCAATCGACAGTTAACAGAGCAAATTCAGGAAGCAAAAGATCATTTCAATAAAGAGTTAGAGATATTGAAAAAAAACCAAACAGAAATCCTTGAAATGAAGGAAACAATAAACCAAATTAAGAACTCCATAGAAAGCATAACCAATAGGATAGAACAGCTGGAAGACAGAACTTCAGATATTGAAGACAAAATATTTAACATCGAAAACAACGTTGAACAAACAGAAGATGGTGAGAAATCATGAACAGAATCTCCAAGAACTATGGGATATCATGAAAAGGCCAAATTTGAGAATTACTGGATTGAGGAAGGCTTAGAGAAACAAACCAAAGGAATGAACAATCTATTTGAAGAAATAATATCAGAAAATTTCCCAAATCTGAAGAATGAAATGGAAAATCAAGTCCAAGAGGCTTATAGGACTCCAAATACACAAAATTACAACAGACCCACACCAAGGCACATTATAATGAAAATACCTAACATACAAAATAAAGACAGAATTTTAAAGACTGTGAGAGAAAAGAACCAAATTACATTCAGGGGGAAGCCAATACGGATATCAGCAGATTTTTCAATCCAGACCCTAAAAGCTAGAAAGGACTGGAACAACATTTTTCAAGCTCTGAAAGAAAATGGATGCCAACCAAGAATCTTATACCCAGTAAAACTTACCTTCAAATTTGACGATGAAATAAAATCTTTCCATGATAAACAAAAGCTAAAAGAATTTACAAAAAGAAAGCCAGCATTACAGAACATTCTCAGCAAAATATTTCATGAGGAAGAGATAAAAAACAAAGAAGCAAATCAGCAAAGGGAGGAATTATCCTAAAGGAACTGTCAAATAAAGGAGGAACCAAGATGTGTCAAAAATTTTAAGTATGAACCAAATGACTGGGAATAAAAATCATATCTCAATAATAACCCTGAATGTTAATGGCCTGAATTCATCAATCAAAAGACATAGACTGGCAGATTGGATTAAAAAGAAAGATCCAACAATATGTTGCCTGCAAGAGACTCACCTCATAGAAAGAGACCCATAGACTAAAGGTGAAAGGATGGGGAAAAACATACCATGCACATGGACTCAGCAAAAAAGCTGGAGTATCCATCCTCATTTCAGATAATGTGGACTTCAAGCCAATGTTAGTCAGAAGGGATAAAGAAGGACATTTCATACTGCTTAAGGGAAGCATAAATCAGCAAGATATAACAATCATAAACATCTATGCCCCAAACAGTGGCTCATCCATGTATGTTAAACAAATCCTTCTCACTTTTAGAAACCAAATAGACCATAACACAATAATACTAGATGATTTTAACACGCCTCTTTCACCACTGGACAGATCTTCCAAACAAAAGTTGAACAAAGAAACCATAGATCTCAATAACACAATCAATAATTTAGACTTAACAGACATTTATAGAATATACCATCCAACCAAGAGCGAATACACTTTCTTCTCAGCAGCACATGGATCCTTCTCTAAAATAGACCATATACTATGCCACAAAGCTAATGTTAGCAAATACAAGAAGATAGAGACACTACCTTGTATTCTATCAGATCATAATGGATTGAAGTTACAAATTAATGAAAGAGTAAAAAACAGAAACTATTCCAACACCTGGAGATTAAACAATATGCTACTATATGATGAATGGATAACAGAAGATATTAGGAAGGAAATTAAAAAATTCTTAGACGTAAACGAGAACAAAGAAACATCATATCAAAATCTCTGGGACGCTATGAAAGCAGTACTTAGAAGAAGATTTATTTCATGGAGCGCATTTAATAAAAGAAGTAAAACTCAAAAAATAAATGACCTAACACTACAGCTCAAAGCCCTAGAAAAAGAAGAACAGACCAAGACCAAAAGTAGTAGAAGACAGGAAATAGTTAAACTGAGAGCTGAAATCAACGAAATTGAAACGAAAGAAACAATACAAAAAATTGACAAAATAAATAGTTGGTTCTTCGAAAAAATAAACAAAATTGATAAACCTTTAGCCACACTAACAAAGAGAAGACGAGAGAAAACCCAAATCACTAAAATTCGGAATGAACAAGGAAATATCACAACTGACACAATTGAAATACAAAACATAATTAGAAGCTATTTTGAAAACCTATACTCCAGCAAAATAGAAAATTTCGAAGACATCAACAGGTTTCTAGAGACATATGAATTGCCTAAACTGAACGAGGAGGACATACACAATTTAAATAGACCAATTTCAAGTAATGAAATAGAAGAAGTCATCAAAAGCCTTCCAACAAAGAAAAGTCCAGGACCAGATGGGTTCTCAGCCGAGTTCTACAAAACTTTTAAAGAAGAGCTCATTCCAATACTTCTCAAAGTATTCCAGAAAATAGAAGAGGAGGGAACTCTCCCAAACTCATTCTATGAAGCCAATATTACCCTGATTCCTAAACCAGACAGAGACACATCAAGGAAAGAAAATTTCAGACCAATATCCTTAATGAACATCAACGCAAAAATTCTCAACAAAATTTTAGCAAATCGCATACAAAAACATATTAAAAAGATAGTGCACCATGATCAAGTGGGTTTTATCCCAGGGATGCAAGGTTGGTTCAACATCAGGAAATCAACAAATGTAATTCACCATATCAATAGACTTAAAGTCAAGAATCACATGATTATTTCGATAGATGCAGAAAAAGCATTTGATAAAATACAGCACCCCTTCATGCTCAAAACACTAGAAAAAATAGGGATAGTGGGAACATTCCTTAACATTGTAAAGGCCATCTACGCTAAACCCATGGCTAATATCATTCTAAATGGTGAAAAACTGAAAGCATTCCCTCTAAAAACTGGAACAAGGCAGGGATGCCCTCTTTCACCACTTCTATTCATTATCGTCCTTGAAACTCTAGCCACAGCAATCAGACAGACCAAAGAAATTAAAGGGATACGAATAGGAAAAGAAGAACTCAAACTATCCCTATTTGCTGATGACAAGTTTATATATTTAGAGGAACCAGGAAATTCCACCAGAAAACTTTTAGATCTCATAAGTGAATTCAGTAAAGTGCGGGATATAAGATCAATGCACATAAATGTAAGGCATTTTTATACATAAGCGATGAATCTTTAGAAAGAGAAATTAGGAAAACTACCCCATTCACAATAGCTTCGAAAAAAATAAAGTATTTGGGAATCAATCTCACAAAAGAGGTGAAAGACCTCTACAATGAGAACTACAGAACACTAAAGAAAGAAATTCAAGAAAACCTTAGAAGATGGAAAGATCTCCCATGTTCTTGGATAGGAAGAATTAATATTGTCAAAATGGCCATACTACCAAAAGTGCTATACAGATTCAATGCAATTCCAATTAAAATCCCAATGATGTACCTTACAGAAATAGAGCAAGCAATTATGAAATTCATCTGGAAGAATAAAAAACCCAGAATAGCTAAAGCAATCCTTGGCAGAAAGAGTGAAGCAGGGGATATCGCAATACCAGATCTTCAACTCTACTACAAAGCAATAGTAACAAAAACGGCATGGTATTGGTACCAAAATAGAAAGGTGGATCAATGGTACAGAATAGAGGACACGGACACAAACCCAAATAAATACAATTTTCTCATACTAGACAAAGGGGCCAAAAATATGCAATGGAGAAAAGATAGCCTCTTCAACAAATGGTGCTGGGAGAATTGGAAATCCATATGCAACAGAATGAAACTAAACCCATATCTCTCACCATGCACGAAACTAAACTCAAAATGGATTAAGGACCTCGGAATCAGACCAGAGACCTTGCATCTAATAGAAGAAAAAGTAGGTCCAGAGCTTCAACATGTCGGCTTAGGACCAGAGTTCCTCAACAGGACTCCCATAGCACAAGAAATAAAAACAAGAATTAATAACTGGGATAGATTCAAACTAAAAAGCTTTCTCTCAGCAAAGGAAACTATCAGCAATGCGAAGAAAGAGCCTACAGAGTGGGAGAAAATCTTTGCCAATCATACTTCAGATAGAGCGCTAATCTCCAGAATCTATAACGAACTCAAAAAACTCTACACCAAGAATGTAAATAATCCAATTGACAAATGGGCTAAGGAAATGAATAGACACTTCACAGAAGAAGATATACAAGCCATCAACAAACATATGGAAAAATGTTCAACATCTCTAGTAATAAGAGAAATGCAAATCAAAACCACCCTAAGATTCTATCTCACCCCAATTAGAATGGTGATTATCAAGAATACAAGCAACAACAGGTGTTGGCGAGGATGTGGGGAGAAAGGTACACTCTTACATTGCTGGTGGAACTGCAAATTAGTGCAGCCACTCTGGAAAGCAGTGTGACGATTCCTTAGAAAACTTGGAATGGAACCACCATTTGATCCAGCTATCCCACTCCTTGGCCTATACCCAAAGGACTTAAAATCAGCATATTACAGAGATACAGCCACATCAATGTTCATTGCTGCTCAGTTCACAATAGCCAGATTGTGGAACCAACCTAGATGTCCTTCAATAGATGAATGGATAAAGAAACTGTGGTATATGTATACAATGGAAAATTACTCAGCCATAAAGAATGATAAAATTATGGCATTTGCAGGCAAACGGATGAAACTGGAGAATATCATGCTAAGTGAGATAAGCCAATCTCAAAAAACCAAAGGAAGAATGATATTGCTAAAAAGTGGATGATGACAGATAATGGGGGGTGGGAAGGGTTAGTGTTGGGGTTGGAGTTGGGTTTAGGGAGGGGGGCAGGAATGGAGGAAGGAAGGACTGTATAAATGGAGGGGAGGGGTGGGAGGGTTGGGGGGAAGGGAAAAAATGGCAGAATGAATCAAACAATATTACCCTATGTAAATTTATGATTACACAAATGGTATGCCTTTACGCCATGTACTGACAGAGAAACAACATGTATCCCATTTGTTTACAATAAAAAAAAAAAGAAACTTTTTAAAATCTATACTCCCACAAAATAGAAAATCTTGAAGATATCAACAGGTTTCTAGAGACATATGAATTACCTAAACTGAACCAGGAGGACATACACAATTTAAATAGATCAATTTCAAGAAATGAAATAGAAGAAGTTATCAAAAGCCTACCAACAAAGAAAAGTCCAGGACCAGATGGGTTCTCAGCCGAGTTCTACAAAACCTTTAAGGAAGAGCTCATTCCAATACTTTTCAAAGTATTCCATGAAATAGAAGAGGAGGGAACCCTCCCAAACTCATTCTATAAGCCAATATTACCCTGATACCTAAACCAGACAGAGACACATTGAGGAAAGAAAATTTCAGACCAATATCCTTAATGAACATTGATGCAAAAATTCTCAACAGAATATTAGCAAATTACTTACAAAAATATTTTTAAAAGATAGTGGACCACAATCAAGTTGGTTTTATTCCAGGGATGCAAGGTTGATTCAACAACCAGAAAGCAATAAATGTAATTCACCATATCAACAGACTTAAAGTCAAGAATCACATTATTATTGCGATAGATGCAGAAAAAGCATTTGATAGAATACAGCATTCCTTCATGCTAAAAACACTAGAAAAAATAGGGATAGTGGGAACATTCCTTAACATTGTAAAGGCCATCTATGCTCAGCCTATGGCCAATATCATTCTAAATGGTGAAAAACTGAAAGTTTTCCCCCTAAAAACTGGAACTAGGCAGGGATGCCCTTTTTCACCACTTCTGTTCAACATCATCCTTGAAACTCTAGCCAGAACAATTAGACAGATCAAGGAAATTAAAGGGATACAAATAGGAAAGGAAGAACTCAAACTATCCCTATTTGCTGATGACAAGTTTATATATTTAGAGGAACCAGGAAATTCCACCAGAAAACTTTTAGAACTCATAAGTGAATTCAGTGAAGTAGCAGGATGTAAGATCAATGCTCATAAATCTAATGCATTTTTATATATAAGTGATGAATCTTCAGAAAGAGAAGTTAGGAAAACTACTTCATTCACAATAGCCTCAACAAAAATAAAATACTTGGGAATCAATCTCACAAAAGAGGTGAAAGACCTCTACAATGAGAACTACAAAACACTAAAGAAAGAAATGAATGAAAACCTTAGAGGATGGAAAGATCGCCCATGTTCTTGAATAGGCAGAACTAATATTGTCAAAATGGTCATACTACCTAAAGTGCTATACAGATTCAATGCAATTCCAATTAAAATCCCAATGATGTACCTTACAGAAATAGAGTGAGCAATCATGAAATTCATCTGGTAGAATAAGAAACCCAGAATAGCTAAAGCAATCCTTAGCAGGAAGAGTGAAGCAGGGGTATCACAATACCAGAACTTCAACTATACTACAAAGCAATAGTAACATAAATGGCATGGTATTGGCACCAAAATAGACAGGTGGATCAATGGTACAGAATAGAGGACTTGGAAACAAACCCAAATAAATACAATTTTCTCATATTAGACAAAGGTGCCAAAAATATGCAATGGAGAAAAGATAGCCTCTTTAACAAATGGTGCTGGGAAAACTGGAAATCCATATGCAACAGAATTAAACTAAACCCCTATCTCTCACTCTGTACAAAAATCAACTCAAAATGGATCAAGGACCTCGGAATCAGACCAGAGACCCTGTACCTTATAGAGGAAAAAAGTAGGTCCAAATCTTCAACATGTCGGCTTAGGATCAGACTTCCTTAACAGGACTCCCATAGCACAAGAAATAAAAGAAGAATAAATAAATGGAATAGATTCAAACTAAAAAGCTTTCTCTCAGCAAAGTAAACTATCAGCAATGTGAAGATATAGCCTACAGAGTGGGAGAAAATCTTTGCCACTCATACTTCAGATAGAGCACTAATTTCCAGAATATATAAAGAACTCAAAAAACTCTACACCAAGAATACAAATAACCCAATCAATAAATGGGCTAAGGAAATGAACAGACACTTCACAGAAGAATATCTACAAGCAATCAACAGATATATGAAAAAAATGTTCATCATCTCCAGTAATAAGAGAAATGCAAATCAAAACTGCACTAAGATTCCATCTCATCCCAATTAGAATAGTGATTATCAATAATACAGGCAACAACAGGTGTTGGCGAGGATGTGGGGAAACATATACACTCATACATTGCTGGTAGGGATACAAATTAGTGCAGCCACTCTGGAAAGCAGTGTAGAGATTCTTAGAAAACCTGGAATGGACCCACTATTTGACCCAGCTATCCCACTCCTTGGCCTATACCCAAAGGACTTAAAATCAGCATACTACAGAAATACAGCCACCACAATGTTCATAGCTGCTCAATTCACAATAGCCAGATTGTGGAACCAAACTAGATGCCTGCAATTGACAAATGGATAAAGAAACTGTGGCATATATACACAATGGAATATTACTCAGCCATAAAAAATAATACAATTATGGCCTTTGCAGGCAAATGGATGAAATTGGAGAATATCATGCTAAGTGATATAAGTAAATCTCAAAAAACCAAAGGACGAATGATCTCACTGATAAGCGGATGATGACACATAATGGGGGGTGGGAGCGGGGCAAGAATGGAGGAAAGAGGGACTGTATAGAGGGAAAAGTGAGGTGGGAGAGGTGGGGGGGAAGGAAAATATAACAGAATGAATCAAAAACTATTACCTTAGTTAAATGTATGATTACACAAACGGTATGCCTCTACTTCATGTACAGAGAAAGAAAATGTATCCCATTAGTTTACAATAGAAATAAATTTTTAAAAAAAGAAAAAATAATCTTATCTGGTCTCTTTTTACAATGTGCCTAATATAGCAAGCTTTCTTCCAAATTCAGTATTTCTCTTTTCATGCTTCTTAAGGAACTGCACAGTTAGCATGAACATAGAGTGGAGGCTATAACTTTCCAGTAGAAGTGGTCACACTTCCTAAAGCAGTTGTTACAACCACTGTCCTTTCTCCTTCAATAAGGTTTTAAGGCAGATGACTTGCTTTCTGATGAGGAGATCACATGTCCTTAGTTATTTAAAAAAAAAAAAAAAAAGAAGAAGAAGACTGACAGCCCAAGTTTCTATCATAACATCTCCCTCACAATACCCCACTCCAGAAGCAATCTTGAGAAAGAAGAACAAGGTGGAACCATCACATTTCTTGATTTTAAACAAGTTCAAAAGGATAGTAATGATAATAGTGTGGTACAGGCATAAAAATGATAGAGAGATCAATGGTACAGAAAGACCAGACAAAAAATAAATCCACACATATATGCTGAACTAACTGGGGTTAAGACAACCCAATGGAGAAAAAAACAGCTTCTTCAGTAAATGATGTTGAGAAAACTGGACATCCACATGCAAAATAATGAAATTGGACCTTTGTCCTACACCATATATAAAAATTAAATTGAAGCAACTTAAATATGAGTGAAACAATAAAAATTCTAGAAAAAAAAGAGAAAAAACCTTGACATTTACCTTGGTAATAATTTTTGCATATGATATCAAAAGCATAGGAAATGGGTAATGGGACATTTGGTGAAAGAACTTAATCATTTATTTCCAGGAGGTAAAACACTGTCTCCTGGGACTGATTACACCCTAGAAAATGGAAAGGAGAGAATGCTAATAGTGTTCAGTTATTCAATTTTAGTATTAAAAACATAAATATATTTTATACTCTAAGCTACTGGTATATGCATATTATTTGATATAGAGGAGAAGCATTTAGTATATGCTTTTAAAGAGGATTAGACAATATAGTTATATAGACTTCAATAATACCTTAGGATTTAAAACTCTATGTTTCTATTATAAAGTTGCATTAAGCATTTATGATTGGTGCCCGAATTAAAACAATTTTTTTTTTAGTATTTATTGATCAAATATTATTGTCGCGGTCAAGAAATAAACAAGCACACACACACACAAAAAAAGAAAAATAAAAAAAAACTTTGAGATCTGAGATAGATTGATATTTACCTTGGTAATAATTACTGCATATGATATTACTTTGAGATCTGAGATAGATCTTAAAGTAAAAAAAATATTTAGTGAAATATACAATTAAAATTTTCTTAGTAAAATGAACATTAGTTTTTCATAACAACTGATGACTTACACCTATTGAGTATTAGGTAATACATTTTTATTTGTTAAAGCTGAATGCCATACAATTTTATCCTGCAAAATCATGAGTTCCACAAACATTAATTGAGGGCATATTCTGTTTGAAGTACTACGCTTCCCTCTGGAGATTATAAGGCAAAGAAGAGAGTCAAAGTTCCTTCTTTCACCCAGATTACAGTTTAGAAATAAAGAAAAGTCCTAAAACTTTTAGATAAATTTGGATTTACAATAGTTTATATGAATTACTAACATATTAGGAAAGGTCATAGAGGTAGGTAAAAGATCAAGAAAGGTTTTCCTTAGGAAGGGACCTAGGAAAGGATTAATTTAATTTATATATTTTATTTTCTTCTTCTAATGATTTTGGAGTCTTTCTTCTGTGATTTTGTAGAACCTATCAAAAATTAACTCATTCTAGCAAATAAAGGTGAACTTGTATACAAAAACAAGGTGTCCAGTTCTGTGGTAACATTTCATGGAACATTACTTTTTAAAATTAATATGTATTCTTTATCATTAGAGATGATAATATTGCAATGTTTTGGTGATATTATAAAAAATATTCCCATATTGGCAGATAAAAATGCTCTGAATAGTATGAATACACTAATGAAAAATTGACTTCAAGAAAATAAAATGCTTTAAAATTTTGAATAATTTTTCCATAGAAATTAGAATTTGAAGCATAGGGAAGTTCAGGCTGTGGAGAGCAGCACTGCCCTCTTTGGTGAGGAGCTGGACCTCACCACAGGGAAACATTTCAAGATATTGATATAGGCAACAATTTCCTGAACAAGACTCCACTCCATTGGCTCAGGAAAAAAAAAGCAAGAATTCACAAATGGGATTACATCAAATTAGATCAATTTTGCACAACAAAGGAAAAAAGTCACCAGAGAGAAAATAGAGTCTAAAGAATGAGAGAAAATCTATGTTACTATTCATCTGACAGATGTTTAATATTGATTATAAAGAAGTCAAAAAAGTTAACACCAAAAAAACAAGTTATCCAATAAATAAATGGCAAATGAACTGAATGTTCAAGTCTCAAAAGAAGTAAATATTCACATCTTAAAATGACCTGTAATTATATTTAAGTAAAATACCCAACATCTTCAGTCACTAGGGAAATGCAAACTAAGATGGCATTGAAATTTTATCTGACTACACTTATAATGACTATTTTAGAGAAAATAAAAAGTAAAAATGCTAGCAAGGATCTAGGGGAAAAGGAACCTTTATATACTGTTGGTGAGAACACAAATTAATACAACTGCTATGGAAATCAGTATGGAGGTTTCTCAAAAATTAAAAATAGAAGTTATATCATTATAACTTCTTTTAGCTATATCATTTAGCTATATCATTGCTAAGCACATACCTGAAAAAGTCAGTCAAAACACAGTAGAGATACCTGCATATTCATGTTTACCTCTGACTATTCACAATAGTCAGGTTACAGATCAGCCTAGATAAACAGCAGTGAATGAATAGATAAAGTATATCTATACATATATGTATGTATATGTATATATACATGTATTTATGCGTATATATTCAATGAAGTATTATTCATCCACAAAAGAGAATAAAATGATGTTATCTGTGGGAAAATGGATGGAACTATATAGAGATCATCCTGTAAGTGAAATAAACCAGACTCAGAAAGACAGGTAGAACATATTTTCACTCATATGTGGATTATGGGAGTGGGGGATAAAAAGATAATGCAAAAGAGGCAAAATTAGGGAAAGGGTAGGAGACCAGGAGAGGAAGTAAGAGTTTAATAGGAAAGGTGAAAACAATCAATGTACATTATATGCATGTATGAAAATATCACAAAGAAACCCATTATTTTGTACAGACTATGCGCTGATAATCATAAGTAAAAAACAAAAGCAAAAAAAAAAAAAAAAAACAGATAAAGACACAATGAAAAAAGAAGGCTATCATTCAATATCCTTGATGACCACAGGTAAGAAAATCCTCAATAAAGTACTATCAAACAGAATATAATAGCACACTTACACGATTATTCACTAAACTTTAGTTATAATAAATATAATAATTTGTGTTCCCACCAACCATATATAAAGCACTAAAATAGCACATAGAAAAGATTGGTCAAGTGGAATTTGTCCTGAGGATATAAAGGTAGTTCAGTCTATGGGAATTAAAATCATGCTACAACATGTTAACAGAATGAAGGAAAAACTATATTGTCACCTCAGTAACATAGAGAAAATAAGTTTGAAAAAAAATTCAACATCACTTCATGATAAAAACACTTAACAAATTAGGTATAGAAAGAATGTAACCTCTCCAGGGCTCTGGTGAGCTCTGTTTTTACTCATTCTGTTGATAGAATTCTCAGAGCCCAGGACACAAAGAGGCTTCAAGTGAATGGTAGCTCCAGCAAATGCTTCATCTCTTATTCATTTCTTCCCATTCTGCTTGCAGCCAGGCATATCCTAAAGGTATGTGAACTTCCTTTTACAGAGCATTTACTGTGTGTCATAGAGCACAGTCTCCAGGTATGAAAAAGGAATAACTGACTTATTTATTAGCATTTAAAGGAAATTTTTGACAGTTATTTGAAACTTGATTGTAAATGCTACTGAATTATGGCTATTTTTCCTTCTCTTTCTAACAATAAACTTTATCTTACCAAAAAGAAAGAAGGAAAAAAGAAAGAATGTAACCTAACATAATGAAGAACACATATAGGAAACCAACAGCTAATATTATACTTAGTGGGGGAAAGCTGACAGTTTTCTCTCTGAGATCTGGACATGAACAAGAACGCCCACTTTGGGTACCTTTATTCAGCAAAGTTATGGAATACTGGACAAAGTAATCAGGCAAGAGAAAGAAAGAAAGGGCATACAAGTTGGAAAACAGGAAGTCAAATTTTCATTGTTTACAGATGCCATCCTTAAATATAGAAAATCCTAAAATGTCAACCAAAACTTATAGAATTAACAAATTCATTCAAAAGTTTAAGAATATAAAATCAACACACATACACACATACACACACAAAAAAAAATCAGTAGGATTGCTATATGCCAATAGCAAAGTATTTAAAAAAGAATCAAGAGAGCAACAATCTGCTTTATGATAGCTACAGGAAGAAAAACCTCAGAAGAAATTTAACACAAAAGAAGAAAATCTCTACAATAAAAACTATAACACACTGATGAAAGAAATTGAATAGAATTTACCAAAACAAAACCAGTACAAAACAAAAAGAAAAACATCCCATGTTCATAGATTAGAACAATTGATTTTTTAAATGTTAATACTATCCCAAGTGAACTACAGATTCAATGCAATACCTATCAAAATACCAATGACATTCTTCACAAAACTAAAACAGAACTAAAAATTTCATGAAAACACAAAAATCCTTGCATAGCTGAAGTCATCTGAGCAAAAAAGAACAAAGGAGTAAGCATTATATTATCTGACAAAAACACACTATAAATCTGTATTCATCAAAACCAGTATGGTATTAGTATAAAAACACTGAAATATACAAATGCAACCAATTGGTGACTTTAGAGGTAAATCCACACACTTTATAACCAACTGATTTTTGACAAATGTCCTAACTTTGGAGACATGATCATATAAATAGTTCCAGGAAAATTGAATATTCACAAGGGCTTTTTGAACAAGATCAGAAAAGCATGGAAACAAAGGAAAAACTGACAGATGAAATTCATCAAATTAAAAGACGTATGCACAGTAAAGAACAGTAAAGAAAATAGTTAGAAGAGTAAAAGAGTCAATCTACTGAATAAAAGAACATATTGGCAACCTACACATCTGACAAAGGATTAGTATCAAGAATATTTAAGTCAAACAAAGAAACAAAAACAAACAAAAAAAAAAACGCAACAGGTGCAGCAGAACAGGACTCTAACTCGTCCCAGGTACACAGGAGACTGATAAACAAGGACTGGATGAGCTCAGGAGTTTTGTGACAGACTGAGCAACAGAGCAAAATCTCACTTCAAAAACAAACAAACAAACGAAAAAAATCAGATGCCCCCAAACATCAAATAACCCAATTAAAAATGGGTAATAGACTTAAATAGATATTTCTCAGATCAGTCCATACAAATGGGCAACACATATATGAATATATGCTCAGAATCACTGATCATCAGGGAAATGCAAATAAAATAATAAAGACATATCACCTCACTCCACTGGCAGTTATCAAAAAAAATAAAAAAATAAAAAAGACTGAACAACATGCTGGAAAGCGAGCACAGCAAAGGGAACACATGTACACTTTTGGTGGGAATGTACAGTCATTATGAATAGCCATATAGAGTTTCCTTTAAAAATTAAGAATAAGAACTACTATATGATTCAACAATTCCACTACAGGTATCCATCCTAAAGGAGACTAAATTGGTCTGTCAGATATCTGCATACCTATGTTCACTGCAGCACTAGTCACAATAACAAAGAAATGAAAAACATCCTAAGTGTCTTCCAACTGATGGACGTATGAAGAAAATGTGGTACATATATATAATGGAATACTAGTCAACCAAAAAAAAAGAATGAAATCCTGTCATCCTGGTAGTAGCATGGATAGGATCAGAAATCTTTATGTTAGGTAAAATAAGCAGGGCATAGAAAGACAAATATTATTTGATCTCACTTATTTGTGGAACCTAAAAAAAGTACATCTCATAGAACTTGTGAGTAGAATGGTGGTAACCAGAGGCTTGGGAGAGTTGTGGGGAGACAGACAAAACAAAAACAAAAACAAATAATATTAATCAAAGAGTGCTAATTTAGAGTTAGAGTTAGGAATAAGATGTTCTCATGTGCTATTGTACCATAGGGTGACAAGAGATAATAATAATGTATTGTATATTTTGAAAAGTTAAAAGGATTTTGAAAGTTGTTATACCAAAGAGATGATCACTGTTTGAGGAGATATATAATGTTAATCCGATTTAAACATTATATAATGTTTTCATGCATAAGAACATCACAAGCTACTCCATAAGTATATATAAATTTTAGATTTATATGTATCAGTTAACATGTTTAATTAAACTATATACTATATTATTTACTTGAAAAAAATGCTGAATTATTTGATTTACATACCAAAGATTTATTATGAAACTACAGATAAACAAGTATGAGAACTCTGAATCAGTTAAAATTATCCCATTCTTGATACTGATCAGGAAACACACACACACACACACACACACACACACACACAGAAACTGAATAGGAATTATTGAGCTGATTTTAAGCAAATGTCTAGAATCATCAAAAGTGGTTCTGTTTTATAATATTTAATTGATCTCTATGTCTTCATGAGAAACTGATACACTGTCACAGAGTGTTCAAAATAATCTTTAAATATATCTGAGTCTAATCCAAGTTCTCACTTAAAGGAAGCATCTAAATGTTGATTCAAATGAATGAACCCAAAGCAGGTAACTAGAAAACAAAATATATTATTGAAAGGAACAAAATTAAAATCTATGAGAAGCAGAATGCACAGGATCAGCGAAATTTGATTAAAACTGAACAAAATGTAATTCCTATTAAAGAAGAGAAATAGAATATTCTGATTTTTAAAGACAAAAGAAAAGTAAGCAAATTCATTTTTTTCTTTTACAAGTTCTTCATTAGTAATTTAATTTAATCCTGAAAGTCATATATTATATACATTGCTGCCTCTCCTTGCTTCTTTTGTCACTGTATCATCACATTTGTATTGATGAGAACTTATGTGGCATTCAATCAGTAAAAAATGACTTGTGAATTACAAATTCAATGATTTTTTTTTGATAAAAATAAAATAAAACCAAGGGTGGTTACAGTGGTGCATGCCTGTAATCCCAGTGGGTCAGGAGGCTGAGGTAGGAGGATTGAAAGTTCAAAGCCAGCCTCAGCAACTTAGCAAGTGTCTAAGAACTTAGTGAGACCCTGTCTTAAAATAAAAAAAAAAAATTTTTAAGTCTGGAGATGTGGCTTAGTGGTTAAGCACCCCTGGATTCAAAGACTGATAATAAATAAATACATACATACATACATACATACATACATACATAAAATCCAACCATTTATTTTTGCCAGTAAGAAAATTATACAAATTAGAAGGGGTAACAGAATGAGATGAACTGCTATGCCTAATACATATAGGAAGCATAGTGTTACTATGGCTGTCCAGAAGGTAAGGGATGTGGAAAACAGATGGGAAGTAAGAAAATAAAGGAATAGGAAAATGAGTTGAGGAAGAAGATGGTGGGCAGTTGTGGACAGCAGTGATCAAAATCATGGCCTGTCTGACTCTCTTGGCTGTATTTGTGCTGGCAGCTGCCTATGTGAAGGTGCAGGTCAAGATGCCCTGGTTTCTATGGTAATACCAGCCCGGGTGGCTACCTGCAGAGACAGCTGACTCCATCAGTGGAGGCCTTGAGTTCAGCACCCTCTCCCAGGAATAGAGAATCCTGAGCAAAATAAGATGACCCAAATGTCTCATCAGTCCTGTGTCCTTCAGATTGCCTGCTTTGCTGACACTTTCCCACGAATAACCTGTTTTTAATTTTTTTGGTAGCTGTATATGGACAGCATGCTTTGTTTTATTTGTTTATTTTTATGTGGTGCTAAGGATTGAACCCAGTGTCTCACACATGCTAAGTAAGCACATACAAATAACCTTTTGATGACACCTATATAATAAACTTGCTGAGCTAGCTCTAAAGTTTGTCAAGTCTCACCAGAACTTGGCTACCCATGTGGTCCCTGCTTTTTCTCCCTGTGTGCCTGTTTGTCTTTTCTTCATCCTCTTATGGACCCTCCGGTATCTCCCTTAATTAAGGACTGCAGCCAAGAGAGATGAGAGGGTCACAGCAGACAGTGAAGTCATTGGGCTAAAAGCTCAAACAACTGATCAGAAAAAGGATTTAATGAATAGTGGTGTTTATATTCATTTTCAAGTTATGATGCAGAATGTCTTCATCCTTTCCTAAATTACACAGATTCATCAGGCAATTTATCACCAGCAGATTTAAAATGTTTCTGTTTGTTTAAATGAAATTGGGGGCAATGTTTCCTTGAATTTATATAGAATGGTCATAATACAAAAAAGTCAGAAAGCAGAAATTTGGAGATAGAATTATTCAGTACACATTAAGTCTTCACCTACTGGTCCAAAAAATTCACTGAAATTTTAAGAAAGACTAAATCTTCCCAGAACTGTTAGACTAATCTACATCTACAAATACAAGAAAATTACAAATTGATAATTTGTAATTTCAAAATGTACTTCCATAACTTCTCACATTTTTTTCTTCATATGAAATATTCTTTTTTAGCTCTAAATCTAAAATCCATTCTTCCAAATCTTACTATTAGAGCATTAATGCTCCATTTTAATTATCCACTTATTTGAGCTCCTTTATAAAAGTGTTTCTATATGTTAGTGAAAAGTAAATTGACTTACTGTATAACACAGAGTTAATGTTTAAAAATGATTTAAGATTTCTAAATAAAGTGAAATCTATTTTAAAAAGGGAGATAAAATGCTAAAAGTTTATAATTTAAATGTTTCAACTAAAATGCAGGAAAAAAAGGCAATTTGTGAAAGAGGGGCACTTTGGTACTTGTAAATCTAGATGACCTTCTAGAGAAAAGTCTAATCAAGAAATATTTAAAGATGATGTATAAAAAATTTTTTTGAAGATAGTAATTTACCAATCAACTTTTCTTTAGAATGTTTTAATACTTAAATGAATAAGATAGAATTGTACTTTTAAGGAACTTGCAGTCCTTGATCATTGGAATAATTTATTCTAAGTGCTAAGATAAAGGTAAGCTGGTATTAGGTTTTCCTAAATAAAACAGTAGATGTTTTTGCTACTTGGAACTTTAAGGAAGGCATCATAGAAATGAGGTTGAAATTGAATTGTGAAAAGTTGGGGCACCTTAACTTAGAGAAGAAATTCAAGTTGACTTGGTAGGCAAAGAGAAAAGGGAAACTAAATGGTATGTTATATATAGGAAGACTGGAATTTCCCAAACATCTAAGGTGTTGGAGTTTGGGAGAATCCTCAGATGGGGCTGTTAAGGTAAAAATGAATGCTTATTCAAGGAGGGTCACATATGAGGCTAAGGTAGTTATTGGGGTTTTTTTTTGTTTGTTTGTTTTATTTTGTTTTGTTTTGTTTTTGTCAGGCTAAGGAAATATTCTGACAGTATCAGAAAGGAACTTGAGTTAAACATATCTATATTTACAGTTTGACCAGTTCAGGTGCCAAACACAGGATAGATTTGAGAGAAAACATAGTAGGTCCAGATTTGAGAATGAAACAACAAGTTATAATTTTTCTCTATGTAATTTTAAAAGGTTTAAAAATGCACCTGTATTTTATTTCTAACTTACTTATTTGTCAAAGAAAAAATTTATGTATTTATTGTGTATAACATGTTTATTATCATTATCATTATCATTATTATTATTATTTTGGCTACCAGAGATTGAACTCAGGGCACTTGACCACTGAGTTACATCTCCAGTCCTATTTTGTGTTTTATTTAGAGACAGGGTCTCAATGAGTTGTTTAGCACCTCACTTTTGCGGAGACTGGCTTTGAATTCACCTCAGCCTCCTGAGCTGCTGGGATTATAGGTCTGTACCACTACACCTGGCTTATAATATGGTATGTTAAATATTTATTTAGCTTTAAATGCAAGAGGGAACATAGCACATTTATTCATTTATTTATCTCTTTAGTCATTCATTCAACCAATACTAGGTATTAAAGAATTATATAACTTAACCGTTGGAGAATTTGTGATCACACAGTTGTTGACCAGGCCCTGCTTTCATGCACCTTACATTATAGGGGAAGAGAGAAACATGAAATAGCCAATTACAGGCTAGTTAGATAATCATGAAATTTTACAAATGAAAAGCAAGGGGTGTCCAGAGAGTATGTATTTGGGAAATCTGACTATAGAAGTATTCTTCCTTAACAAAACTAAAGGCTCATTAATGCAAGATAATTTCAGTAATGGTAAATAGAAGCAAAGCAAGTTAAAAATCTCAATTAAATAGCACTTTTTAAGGAAATAAAAATTTTATTTCAAATGAATCCCACATCAAATAAAATGTTAATACTTTCTGACAATCCCATAACTACTTGTATTCATTGTTAGACATTATTGTAGAGAGATGTAGCTCTTAGTATGAAAAGATACTGCTAAGCATTTTTAATAGGATTTCAAAGTAGTTTGTTTTTAATTATTTCATTATCTTCTGCCCTCCAATCTTTTTATCCATACTAACAGGCTTACAAATTATTGGTAACATGAAGGCAGCTTGATATCCAACCATTTCCCCCAAAATGGGGTTTTATTAGAAACTTTTTTCTACATGAAATAAAGTAGAATATTCCTCTAATGTGGCATTCAAGATCCTTTAAAAAGCAAATAAGAAAACCAAAAGGGAAAAGAAAAATCTTGCTGATTGGACACCTATAGAAATTGGGTCCGTGAATTCTATAGTATAAGAAACACTGATATAGGGAAGAATCTAATACTTCATGCAAAAAAAAAAATAACATTTTCAAAATTATTATTCATCAATTCAAGGTAAAAATTAAGAATTCTTTAGAATATCAATTGTCAAGATCCCTTGTTTAGTTCATTTTACTCTTTTCTTTTTCTGGGAGCCTGGCAAATAGGATGGTTTTACTATATCAATCTAAGTAAAATTTCTGAAGAATTAAAAAGAATTGGAAAATAGAGATGTCTTAGCACTAAACTACCAGTCAAACTAATACAGAACAAAATAAATTGGCCCCAAAGGATTTGGGCATTGGATAGAAAAGAAAATTAATCCATTCTTTATCAATCATACTAAAACAAGCTGGGTGAAACTTAGAAAACTTTGATCACCATACAAAGATTCCAAAAGTTCACAATTGTTTCCAGGAAACAATTTCTTTATGATATGTTGACGGGCAAATTGTCCTAATTAAATCTCTCAAAATTTTAAATTAGCAAAAATTTTAAAAGTTCATATTTATTCAAGAATGAGAAGTAAAATATAAATGTCAAAGTCAGTAATTGCATGCTCGAAGGCCCACAGTTGATGCATCTGGTTGCAGGGATGGGAGTGCAGAAGAAAACAGAGGGATTGTGTGAACATTTGGCAAGTATATGTCAGAATATAGAGGACACCTTTACAAAAAACTTTCATGTATATCCAAAGTTGGTCAACTTTTGCCAAATCTTCCATTTTTTTAAGAGAAGGTAGGAATCTGGATGTTTATATGAAATCATTTAAAATACATCAGCCTATAATAGTCATATATTTATGAGATACTTTTGGACTGCAAACCTAGGGTTTGTAATGCCTAATACACATATTCGCATCATTTTGATGTTAAATTGAAAGTAGATTATGAATTCAATGAAATGAGAGTTGGAGAACATATTGCAAACTGATATTTCAGTCATAGGCTTACAAAATAAAAATCTCCTACCAATTTATTCATTTTATTATCCTCCTCAGTGTTTTATTTTGTTTTTAAAGAAATGAAATTTTCATTTTGGGGAGGATAAGTTTTAGAATCACAGAAAGTTGAAAGTATTATAAAGCGTGCCTATATGTTCTTCATTCAGTTACCCAGAATTTTAACATCTTACATAAATGTAGTGAATTTGCCAAAAGCAAGAAATTATTGTACATTAACTGAACTCCCAACTTTAATTAGAATTTCAGTTTTATACTTAAACAACAACAACAACAAAAGTAATGCCCTTTTCTGTTCAGGATCCAGTTTGATACCATATTGTAACTATCTGTCATGTCTGTTTAGTCTCTTCCCAAAATGCTATTTTAAATTAATATTTTACCAACTGTCACTTTATTTTTGTATATTAGAAGTGTATGGATACCTCATATAATCAACACAGAGAGGTAAGGAGGAGTTCTGAACTGGCAAAGCTTGCACTAAGTCCTCAGACAAGGTAAAGTCACAAAGGTTACCACAGAAACTCTTGGTTAAACCTGTTTGGAAAACCAAATAAACATATTTTCCGCCAGAATCCTTACAGATTTCTTCCAAAGACTAGAGTTGGTAACTTTAAAAAAAAAAAAAATTGCCACTGGATGATTCAAAATGGATATAAGAAAACAACGATGCTTTAGAAGTCAATACATAGAAATTGCCCTGAGCTATTCAAGATGACATGAGATTTTTTACCAGGTAATGTTTTATAATAATATAGAAATATTATTCTCTAAGAAAAATACAATGATTTCAGAATGTGAAAGCATAATTCTAAGCTTTACAAATAGTCACTAACCCATTAGATCAACCTATATGTGTGACAAACACATAGATATCCAACTACCTATTTTTGTTAGTTCTATGCCTCCCAGTAAGCTAAAAATAGTAGATACTGTCACTGTGTGGTTTATGCATAACTCTCTGCTATCATTTTAGTGCAGGACTTTTTAGTCTTAACACTATTGATATTGACTTGATACTTACATGTTTTGTTATGAGTATTGCCCTGCATTGCAGAAAGTTTAGCGGCTTCCCTGTCTTAACCCATTGGATGCCAGTAGAATCCTCACCTCTTCCCATTCTCAGTTGTGACAATTAAGCAATGTTCCCCAGATAACAAACTCCACCCTACCCACAAAGAACCACTGATTGAATAGAATATTATTTTCTACTTAATTTCTTTAATTTTTACTCGTGAACTTTGTTTCTTTTTGTTCTTGACCATGAAGTCTTGGTAAAAGAGAATTATAGACATAGAATAAACTTCAACTTCCATTAAAGTAGGAAATAATTAAAGCTGGTAATCTTTTTTTTTTTTTTAAGATAGTTTTGACATTCAAGAAAGAAATAAAAATCTGCAACTCAAACTAAATTAACCACCCTTCTTCCCAGGTTGTTTCCCATCATTTATCTTATTCCTACATATATTTTAAGATTTCATTTGGTATCCCTCTAAAAAGCTGTTTAGTTTAAATCTGTAATATATCCCAAAGGCCAATAGGTTAAAGTCTTGGTCAACAGACAGTGGCAATGTCTGAAGGTGGGAGAACTTTTAAGAGGTGGGGACTTGTTGGAGGAAGTTAGGTATATGCTCTTGAAGGTGATATTGGGACCTCTGCCCCTTCCCCTCTTTCACTTTGCTTTCCAGCCACCAAGAGGTGAACAGCTTTGTTCCACCATGTGCTCCCTGCCATGATGTTCTGCCTTACCACAGGCCAAAAAGTAATAGCACCCACTGACTACAGACCAAAACCTCTGTAAACATAAGCCAAATGAATCTTTCCTCCTTTCCTCATTTTCTCTAGTGGATATGAGTTTCAAACGTTTTCCATCTTAAGCCACATTCTAAGGTCTTATTAATAACAATATGTAATAAAAGTTGCTGTATAGCAACAATTACTGTATTTTTGTTAGTTTTTTTGTTTGCTTTTTATTGTGTTAGTTTCTTCTTAATAGTTTTTATAATTTCCATATCTATTTATTGGTATAAGCCATGATAAGGAATAGACTGGCATTATCAGAGTTTCTTCATGGTCATATATTTGAAGGAACAAATTTCTAACTTATTAGCATACCTGATAATGAGAAGCCCTACTCTATATCTTAGGGGAAAAAAAAGTTTTATCTAGGCTATTAACTAGAAGAAAAGGGGTCAGTGATGAACTCTTTAGGCTACTATGTCATTATCGATACATAAACATATCGAAATAAGTATTCCCAAGTATTTTTGAGGAATTCACATTTTTTGACACTTTATATATGCTAAAATTTCTTACCAATCAGAAAGCTATAACTTCTCGATTTTTCAAAAACCAGATTACTCTGTTTTATGCTTGTTTGTTTTTTTCTGATACTTGATTTAGAATAAATGTTAAGAATAGTTGCAAACAAATATTTAATACACTTTTAGTATAGAAATTTTACTCAGAAATCAAACTGCTTAATAAAAAATTGAGTTTGACATTACATTTTTTTGCAGTGCTGGGAATTGCAGTCATTACACTTTTCTGTATATGTACACTTTATGGATTCTTTTAATTCCCTACATAGCATACATAGTAAAATATTTTTTGCCTTAAACTGGGTAGTTATTTTAGGTCTGACTGTGACCATA
This sequence comes from Sciurus carolinensis, assembly GCF_902686445.1. Taxonomy (NCBI): domain Eukaryota; kingdom Metazoa; phylum Chordata; class Mammalia; order Rodentia; family Sciuridae; genus Sciurus; species Sciurus carolinensis. The sequence goes on along the minus strand of NC_062213.1, from coordinate 27,222,648 downwards.
TTGGAATGTTTCTGGGTTTGTTGTTGTTGTTGTCTATTTATCTTTCCTTTTGTTGCTTTTTCCCCAAAGATAAAGGAGCAGATTTTTAAAGTCTAAATGCTGGATCTATTATTCACTCTAGCTATGTTGCCATTTCCTTCTGCTGTAGAATCTTTTACTTCCAAGTTGTTGTTAACCTGGGAGATATGCTGAACAGTTCAATGTCACAGTGTAAATCAGCAGTTCTATTCCTATAAATGACAGCAAGCACTAGTAACAACAATCTTATAGTGATGGTGTATTGTATATAGGGCTTTTTTTTTTTGTAGCTTTACCTTTTTTGGAATATTTCATAATTTAGAATAAAACTACAAAACAAAGCACCTGTGAAGTAAATATTACTTTTGAGAACTATAGCTCAGACTCTGGAACTTGAGTGCATGTTGGAATCCTGGTTCTATTATCAAGTTGATCACAGTGAGCCACTGAATCTGTGTCTCACTTTTCTCATTTGTAAAAGAGAATGATAACACTTCACAGGTTTGTTGGGAAGATCAAATTAGTTGACATACCATAGGTTGCTTAGGATATAGTAAGCACTGTATAAGTCTTAGTTGCTTTAATTATTTGTATTATTTTTTGATTACAAAGAATAGAACAAGTTCATTTGAAATCAGAAAGGTTATTTGCCAAAGTCTAACTTCTTAACTTGCAAGCTAGAAATATTCATTAGATTTTTGTCAATTCTGGCTTATACTCATGTTATAGTAGAGTATTACTGCAAATATTAAAATTAGTCACTGTAGCTCTTTTTATTTGTGTATATAAATCTATATCATATTAAACTAAAACATATGCCCACAATATCAAACATTTTTCATATGTGAATACATGAAAATATTTCTTATACATATGTCATCCACATCAGTATTTAGACATTTTTTTAATCCTCTGGTACTTGAGGACCAAAACTTTATGAATAAATGATGCATAATTCTTTCTGTAACTATTATTTGTGTATTATTTTATGGTGTAGATATTGTATTCAATAAAATTTTAAATATCATGGGGCTTTTGCAAAGGATGAATAGTTGACTACTAATAAACTGTTTGATAAAAAGTCTTTAAGTAGAAAATAGCTTGCACAATCCAAGAACTCAGGATTATCATGAGTTTTCCACAACATTTAGATCACCACCAAAAAAGAAGATACTAATAAAATCACATTTGTTTAGACCATAAATCAATTCAGTTAGTATTCTACCTAGTAATGAAATTCTGTTAGTCATTGAAAAATCTTTACATAATGTCTTCCTGTGGAGGAAGCTGTGCAACATTTTTACTCCTGTAGTGAACCACAGAAAATTGTTCCAGCAACTGCTATTATCCCCTGGGCACATATAGATAACAGGGGGAAAAACAGTAACAAAAGCTATAGCAATTACAGACTTGGAAAAAAATTATCTTTAATGTATACTCCCTCGAAATGTATCAGCAATTTTACCATTCCCTGGAAATTAACACAAACAATGCCTCCACAGATTAGGGAAATAATCTGAATACCCATTGGGATTATGAACGTACTGGAGAATGGAGCATTAAGGGAGAAATGAAACCAAGGTGGTGGATATTCTTGAGTTCCTGTAGAATCATTTTCTGAGGATATAAATTTCTTCATATTTCCTAACCATGGGTAAAGTAATTACATTACCTCAAGCAAAAGGTTAAGTGGGGATTGATGGGAACTATCTAAGGTAACATGAAAACCAATGGAGGGCTGGAGATGGGGGGGTTCAATTACCTGTCTTAGACTGTTACCCAGAGACTGTGTTTGAGACAAAGGTTCATATATGAGAGGTTTAATTAGTAATATGGTCTCAAGAGGCAGAAATGAGGAACAGGTGGAAGTGAAATAGACTTGGAAAGTAGGAAAACCCATTTAAAAAAGCATCATTCAATTCACTACCACTCTAGGTAACTGTTATTTGATCCTATAGAAATTTCTGATAAAAATCTGTAAAATTTCTCCTGGAAAAACAGAAATAGCAGGATGGGAAATGCATTCATTCATTTATTGTTCTCTCCTTGTAGATTAAAAATTGACTTATAAGCATTAACACATGTAATTTCTGTTAGCACAATCAAAGACCAGCCAAGGTCACAGGTTCTCTGTCCCAGGTGTCAGAAAGGCCATGAAGCAGGAAGCAAGATGCAGAAGGAGAGCCCTGATGAGGTGTATCCACAGAAAACTTTAAGGATCACCAAAGTAGTGACTGGCATAAGAAATAAGGTCAAGACGAATTGTAGATTGCAAAAGATATTTTGGATTCTTTGCCTCCCTCATTAAAATCCTAATATTAAGACAAACAAGTAACAAAAATTAATTCCATTGAATATTCTTAGAATTTTAAGTTGTTTAGGAAGTGACTTGTATTAAAACTGAAAACCAATCTCTGATTCATGTTTATGTATTCTAATAGTAAAAATGAAAGTTAAGTGTGCTCTGGGTTTCTCTACAAAACTTTCACCTCGCTGCCCCTATATTTCTCTTCTAATTCTTATAATTGAAATGCCAGGAAAATCCCCTGCTCTATTTTTGTCCAAATAATAGATTTAGAGTGCAATAAGATCCTATCATTACCCTGATGACACTCAGCTGTGCCATTCATTTTCTCTGGACTCAGATGTTGCTGAGCCTCCTCCACGCAACTTTCAGCAGCCAAAGCTGGAGAAGAGATGAACTGGCATACTTCCAAATAATTAAAGATGGAAAGACCTAGCTTTCAATCCTGTGTGCTTGAGAAACACCAAGGGAGTTAAAAAGAGGAAGTTGGATTTTATCAAATGAGGTGACTCACAGACACAAGCCTAGCATATGTCTATATTCAAAGAGACCAGCCTGAGGTCTATTTCTAGACCTCAATCTACCCAAATAGTTCCAGGTAGCACCTATGGAAATGAATGCTTTTTGTTTTCTTGCATTTAATTTGAACCCTGTAAACCTTACACAATGATTCCTTGTTTGCCGAGAAACATTCAAACTGACTGACTATAAGCATATGAATCAAACTTATGTGATGGTTATGTTGCTTCTGTAAAACAGAAAAAAAGATGTATATCTAGAATATTAATTATAGATATAAATTTTCTATCAACTTCTTTTAGAAAGAAATTTTAAACTAGAATGCATTAAGTGACCTGAGATCTTACTGATTCTATCCCCCTTTTCCACCTCCAGACTGTCTTTGTGAGATGATACATTTAAAGACAGGTCCTTAGGATGCAAATCCTTATAATTGGCCTTGAGTATACCCAATGTAAGACTCCTATCTTTTGATATGCTCTGACAAACAGCCAGATCATCAGTGTTGGGAAAAAGGAGAAGACAGTAGCCTTCGGAATGCATTTTAATTATGTAATAGATGTGAAATTAGATTATTTTTAAAAGCACACATGTGAAAGCACCTATCAATTTTTTAATGTGTAATTTTTACAGTGTCATAGAAGTATATTGTAGTCAGTTTGGGCACTAATGGTTCATTTTCCCATAAAATTCATGGGAGAAATGAAACTTCATTGACATTCTTCCCATCAAAACGCATCAAATGACAACAGCATTTTACCATGTGGTTAAATTGCCATTATCTATGATAGATGACAGCTCTTTCCATGATTGCCAGCACTTCTTTTAAAAGAGGTGATAATATCTTTGCTGTAAATATGAGGCATAAAGAGGAAAAAAAGATCTTTATATAAAGACAGACACTTTAGAATCATGAGGCAACATTAGTTTTTCCCACCTTAGCCTACAATAGTTATGTTTCATTATGATGCTAGAAAAAATGTAAAGTAAAATTCTTTTTATTAAAATATTTCTTATTATAGGTCAAAAATGTCATAAGCCTACAGTACTAAAGATAAGTTCAAGCTACTGAAGAAAGTTCCTGTATCCAGGATAATATTCCAGTTCCTTAAATACTTGGAATTTCCAAAGATTAACTAAAAATCAAAGTCCTCTGTCAAACTTCCTTTTCAAAAATGCATTTACCATAGCAAAAGTAAATTTATGTTCACTATTACATGATCTTCTTATTTGATCAGTTGCTTCCCCATTGCCAGTATTATTTACTGAGCTTATTTTGGAGATGTGTTATAGAAAGAATGAGGTAGAAAAGATATAGTTAATATACAGTTATTGCATTGTTCCTCAGAATTTCTGAGCAGTAGGGGATGCTACATCATCTTATTTTTATGTGAACAATTAGGAAGAGATATTTATATTAACATATTGCATGTTAAAACACCCACATACTATTATATTATATTATTATTATATATCAAGATTTTCAACAGTCACATTCCAGCAGAGAAAAGAAGAAGGAAAAGTATGATCATTCCCACTTTAACATCAGATGACTTGGTTCAAAGTCATAAAATAAACTTTCTAGGACTTCTCACTTTTGATTCAGTAGTCTTTCCTTTACTCTTGCTACTAAAAATGTGATCTGTAGCAGCAGCAGCAACAGCAGCAGCACATGGAAACCTGTTAGAAAAGTAGAATCCAGGGTGTAGCCCAGACCTACTGAGTTAGAACCTGTATTATTTTTAAGTTGTCCAAGTGATTATTCTGCACATTCAATTTTAAGAAGCACTGTCCTCTGCCAAAGAGCCTCCTTCATACAGAGTTGCCCATCAATTAATTAATTCATTTATATTATTAATGGGAAACATTTATCACTCACATTTTATACCTAGTACTTCTAGTTTTATTATCTGACAGAAAAAATGCTTTCACAGAGGAGATGTTTCTTGGTGACATTCCTAGCAGTGTGGTTGTTATTCAAATGCTATCAAGCTTGAAAGTAGCAGATCCTGCTTTTGCAGATATCAGATTTAACCTTGGCCTCTTTCATTGTTTAGCACAGCTCAGCTTCCCTGTCTTGGAAACAGAAACTAACAAGGATGAATTGCAGTCAGTCAAACCAAGCAAATGGGTTTTGAAGCACAGGTGTAACAGCTGTATGAAATACATTTGATTATTTCTGCATTATAGCTCAAGAAACTGAGGCTTATAAGCTATTTGCAGTCATATATATAGTTAGAGGGTATAGTGGGGAATTAAACCTACATGCATTTGACCCCCAAATCTATCCTCTTAACCAAAAGTTTATTCTAGCTTTCTAAATTAAGGTTGAGCCAGCAGCATGCAAGTGTGCGTGCATGTGTGTGTGTGTGTGTGTGTGTGTGTGTGTTTGTGTGTGTGCGTGCATGTGGGTGCATATGTTGTCTTGGCAAAAAATTGGGAAGATAAAGACATTTATGTGACAAAATTTTATGATCTTTATCCATTCAGAAATATAAGGGTTTAAAATATGAATGGACACTATATGCATTAACTTCTACCTCTTCTGTCAATTATTAGTTAATATTTGAAATTCATTTTTCTGTATTTTTGCTCATTAATTTTATTCCGGTGTTTCTATGTATCCCTCTTCATTGTTCCCTTTCCTCTGAGTACACTAATTTATGTTGGTTGGTATAGTTCAATTAGTATAATCACAGGTCAGAAATATTTTCAAACACTTGCTGGTAGATAAAAATATAGTTACTATGATAAATGCACATAAGAGAGGACTTTCCATTATTTCAAAGATGACATATTTCAGTAGCTCTGTGAAAGACAAATTTAAGCTCTTTACTTTTAATTCCACTTTTGCTACACATTATTGGACCCTAACATGATAATAAATATTAGTGAATCTCATTATTCATTTCTAAAAATAGGGATAATTATATTATGTTGATAACTTATTTATTGTGCTATCAAAAGAAAAGATGACGTAACATGAAATCTTGATGTCATTAAATATTTATAAAGGAAAAACAGGTGCTTTTTAAAGCACTTTATATATTATAAGAAAATGCACTTTGGATAGATGAGGTAGAAAGAGGTGAAAGCTAGTTAGCTCAGCAGCTAGTCCCAAACTCCTCACAGAAAGGATGCATCAAAAGGAAAGCAGAATTAAGAGGTTGGGGGATGGGAATGGGGAAAACATTAGAATGTTTCCTTTGTTCATGTGTGAATACATGACCAGTGAAATTCCACATCATGAACAACCACAAGAATGGAATTCTAATAAGTTATACTCCATGCATGTATAATGTGTCAAAAGGACACTCTACCGTCATATATATCTAAAAAGAACAAATAAAAAATCAATAAAAAACAAAGAAGTAATGTAAATGTGTGTATTAAATATATATGTATACATATATATGTATATGAGGGAATTGACTGGAAATGGACATAAGGAGACTTTTTGAAATAATAAAATATTTAGATTGTAAAAATAATAATAATAATAAATACTCAAGCGAGAGCTACCTATTTTTTTAAATTTAAAATATTCTTTAAGGACTGTGGATGTGGTCAATGTAGCATGCATGAGACTCTGGATTCAATCCCCAGTACTGGCAAAACATAAAATGAACAAACAAACAACAACAACAACAATAAAACAGAAAAAGAAAAAAACAATTATCTTTAAATAAATATCATTTAATATTTAATAGATATTGAAAAACTTGAACGCTTAGTGTAACGACTGAATACCTCTATTTTTGAAAGATTACACTTTTTTTTTTTATTGTAAACAAATGGGATACATGTTGTTTCTCTGTCTGTACATGGCGTAAAGGCATACCATTTGTGTAATCATAAATTTACATAGGGTAATGTTGTTTGATTCATTCTGCCATTTTTTCCCTTCCCCCCCTCCCCTCCTACCCTTCCCCTCCATCTATACAGTCCTTCCTTCCTCCATTCCTGCCCCCCTCCCTAAACCCAACTCAAGCAGTATAGGAAGATGAAAGCATAAAATATAAAATTTGATGATGTAATATCATTGCTATTGATAATATAAATCTACATAATTGTGTTTTACAAAGCATGAAAATCTTACTGCTAAACTAAGAAAGAAAAGATTCTATCAATTAGCCCTTTACATAATTAAATATTGAATGAAAATTGGGGGGAAAAAAGAGGTGGATGACAAAATAAATGCTCCAAGACTCAATATTAAAATGTCAAAGATTTGGAGAGATTGGAAGACAGTTTATTAGAGTGAAAATAAACTCAAGGGTCCCCTAACCTTGAACCCAAATCTAAGTATGGGAAGTGGGGAGGGGCAACAGACAGAGGAAGAGACAGAAAGAAGAGTGGAAAATCTCTTAAACTCACCCACTTAACATTTGGAAAGAGAGAATTTAAAGTATGATGGTAACAGTAGGGTTACCATCTTAAAATAGAGCAAACAGTTTAAAACCAAATTGTAAAAAGAAACCTGAGTTGGGGGTCCACACCCATGTTGTGGAACTCTCTCCTAACCAGCTGCCCCCTTAAATCAACATGGCATAATCCCATGTCCAAACATGTAGTGGGAGCTATTTAACATTCTTGCCAGAAAGAACTTCTAGAAGTATCACTACTATCCAAAAATTGCTGAAAACTTCTTCCTTCCCCTCACCACAAACACAGGGAACAGTCTGGTGAGGGGAACAACACCTAACCCTGCTCAGTAAAACCCAGGAAAGGCAGAAAGCTCTATGCAGCATACCCTCACTCAACTCAGACAAACACAGCAATGAAGCAGCTTTGCCCTGGAATAGAGGAATGTGTATTCACCAGACTCTGACCACCGACATTGAGGGGAGCCATCGTTGGAAGCCTAGGGAGACCCCTAGGATCATGACACCCTAGAAAAGAGAAGCTGCTTGAATATTCAGTAATATAAATACCCAGTGAAAAATTACCAGAGCCTACACAGGAAGAAGGAGCTGATCCCTGCCTTAACTGGTGGTTAGTCTAACCTGTTATCACGATTGGAGAGTGAAAGGGCACTGTCTGGATACTTATGAGACCTTATATCAGATTTATTAAACAGAAGGAATCAATGCCAACTATACACAACCTGTGGTGCAATGGAAAATAGAGTCTAGGAGAACTACCTGAGACACTTGACGATAGTACCTCAGAGAGCGGCGTTAGCCAGGGGAATACTTCTGCAGCACAGAACACCTGCAGAAAATCCACAACCAGAATTACTGTACTCACAGAGGGAACCAGGATCTTCACTACTGCAAAAAAAATGATCCTGTAGAGGGGAATAGGCACACAGTGACCTACAACAATTACCAGGACACTCCAGAGCCTGAACTACTGCATACAGTAGAAACGGCCAAGCCACAACACTGCAACCTCCAGGCAGTAAGCTGCAGGTCTCTGAGCTGACAACCAGAAGCTGCTGTAAGAGGTTAATAGCAACGGGGAAAGTGGCTCTTTTGCCCATGAAATTCAGGAGAGATCCACAACCAAAGACTGATGAGCACTAGCTAAAAGTCCAAATATCAATGAAATCCAAACCAAGATTTGATAAGAATTTTCTTCACCTTGACATGGTTTTACTATAAGCAACTCTAATGTCAACTTTGATTATATAAATAACTATTTAACTTGAATGATAATTGTTAACCCAAAAGTCAACATTGTACTCTCAATCCATTTTATGTGGATGAACACACAGAATGGTTTAAAGCATTAATTGGAATCAATCTTCCTGTCTGTTTTTTTAGTTCTAGTTTATACTTGCTCCTCTTACCCCCTATTCATCCTCTTGCATTACTTGCTATGATCTCAAATACCTATCATTCATCTATTTCTCCTTTCTACTTTGATATAAATTATTCTTTTTTCCTTCTTTCATTTCCTTTTCTTTCTTCCTATGTATCTCTCTTCTTACCTCTCCTCTTTCCCAAGGATTTATTTTTCTCCAATTTTAGCCCTCACTTAAGGTTACACTAGGTCACACATTGAATTAAAATATCCTTATCTAGATAATCACAAAACCCAGGGCAATTAAGAAAAAGAAACTCTCAAAATAGTCCTTCACTTAAAATAAATCAGTACTATACTAATATATGGGAAGATAAAAAAAAATATGAAAAAGCAAGAGAACAAACCATCCCAAACAGTTTCAACAACAGAATTCATTGACACCACAGTGAAGAAAATTTCAGAGAAAGTGTTTAGAAAGTTCATAGTTAAAATATTCTATAAGCTACAAGAAGATGTAAGGAGTGAAATCAGACAGAAAATGTAGGTGGTGAATGATCACCTCAATGAGGAGACAGAGATTCTGAAAATGAACCAAACAGAAATCATAGAAATAAAAGAATAAATAACCAATTTATATTTTGCATGGGAAGTATCACCAATAGATTAGACCACTTTGAAGATAAATTTTCAGGTCTAGTACAAAGTATATAATCTGAAAATGAAGCTGATCATAAGGAAAAGATGTTGGATCATAAGGAAAAGATGTTGGAGCTCATGAAGAGAATATCCAAGAAATCTGGGATAACATTAAAAGGTTAAATTTAAGATGCATTGGTGGAGCTGGGGTTGTGGCTCAGTGATAGAGTTGCTCACCTAGCACACATGAGGCACTGTTTGATCCTCAGCACCACATAAAAATAAATAAAATAAAGGCATTGCATTCATTTACACCTAAAAAAAAAAAAAAAAAAAAAAAAAAAAAAACTTAAAAAATTCATTGGGATAGATGAAGGCTCCAAAATACAAGCTACAGGAATGCACAATCTTTTCAACGAAATAATATAAGAAGATTTTCAAACTTTTAAGAATGAGATGGAAATCGAAATACAAGAGGCATATAGGACTTCAAATAAACAAAATCACAATAAATCCAGTCCAACACACATTATAATAAAAATGCCTAACCTATAGATTAAGGATCGACTTTTAAAAGCTACAAGAGAAAACAAATGGTCACATTTAGAAGCAAACCAATCTAGATTTCAACAGATTTCTCAAAACATATGCTAAAAGTCAAAGGACTTGGAAAAATATACACCACACTCTGAAAGGAAATGGATGGCAACCAAGAATACTGTACACTGAAAAATTAAGATTCAGAATTGAAGATGAAATAAAACTTCCATGATGAACACAAGCTGAAAGAATTCACAACTAGTAAACCTGCACTATAAAACATATTCAATAAAATATTTCATGAAGAAGAAACAAAAAATAAAAATGAAAACCTTCATAGGGAAAAGATAAACTAGAAGAATAGTCAAAGGAATATCAAGTCCAATTCAGACATTAGAAATAAATCCAAATAGCAGGAAATAAAAATAATCTCTCAATAAAAACATTGAATGTAAATAATCTAAAGTAATTAAAAATATAGGTTGGCAGACTCGTTTAAAAAACAAGATCTAACAATATGCTGTTTGCAAGAGACTAACCTCACAGGCATAGACATCTTAGATTGAAGGTGAAAGAATGGGAAAAAAACAAAATACACCATTTACATGTGACTTGTAAACAAGCGGAGTAGCTATTCTCATATTAGATGAAGTGGACTTTGTGTCAAGATAATTAATCGCCTAATACTGCTTAATGGAATTATACATCAATAAGATATAATGATCTTAAATTTTTATGCCTCAGAAAACAGATCATCTACATACATCAAACAAACCCTTCTCAATATTAAGAATCAGATACCACACTAGAGTAAGACTGGATGATTTTAACATGCCTTTCTAACCATTAGATAGATCATCCAAAAATAAATAAATAAATAAACTAAAGATTCTACAGAACTAAAAAATACAAGTAATAATATAAACCTAAAAGATATCTATAGGACAATTCATCTATCAATGACTGAATTCACTTTCTTCTCTGCAGCATATGGAACATTGTCTAAAATACACCATATTTTCAATCACAAAGTAAATCTTAGCAAATACAAAAGTAAAATAAAATAAAATAACCTGGAGAAAATACATTGCATTCTATTGAATAATATTGGAATGAACTTAGAAATCAGCAATAAGAACAAAAAATTAGAAAACACTCTAACATCTGGAGATTAATAATACACTTTTGAATGATGAATGAGTTGGTGAAGAAATCGGGGAAAATAAAAAAAAATTCTTGAAAGTAAATGAAAATAGTGATACAACATATGAAAATCTCTGGGGTTGTATGAAGGCAATTGAAGGGGAAAGTTCATATCACTAAGCTCAGATATTAAAAGAATAGAATGATATTTAATAAATAATCTAACATTACATCATAAACATCTAGAAAAAGGAGAACAAACCAACACCCAAATCAATGGAAGACAGAAAATTATTAAAACAAGAGCTGAAATAAATGAAATGGAGAATAAAAAAATAAAAAAAATCAATGAAACAAAGAGTTCACTTTTTAAAGGATTAACAAAATTGATAAGGAGGAAACAAAATTCTAATTATTAAAATCCAAGATGAAAAAGGAAATATCATCAAAGACAAAACTGAAATCCAGAGGATCATTATAAACTATTTTGAAAATGTATACTCCAAAAGTTAGAAAATCTTGAAGATATTGAAAAATTCCTAGATACATATGATCTACCTGAATTGAACCAGGAGGGTACAGAAAACTTAAAGGTTATCAATTTCAAGCAATGAAAATGATAGTTATCAAAAGACTTCCAACAAAGAAAAACTCAGGACTGAATGGATTTTCAATCAAGTTTTACCAGACCTTTAAAGCAGAACTAATAGCAATACTCCTCAAATTATTTCATAAAATAGAACGGGAGAGAAAACTGCCAAATTCATTCTATGAAGTCAGTATTGCCCTAAAAAAATAACCAGGCAAGGACGAATCAAGGAAAGAAAACTTCAGACCAATATTCTTGGTGACATAGATACAAAAATTCTTAATAAAATATTGGGAAACCACATACAAAAGCACATTAAAATATAGTACACCATGATCAAGGAGGCTTCATCCCTGGGATGCAAGGTTGGTTCAACATATGGAAATCAATAAATGTAATTCACCATGTAAATGAACTTAAGGACAAGAATCACTATGATTATCTCAATAGATGCAGAAAAAGAATTTGACAAAATGCATTACCCATTCATATTTAAACACTGGAAAAACTAGGGATAGAAGGAACTTATCTCAGCACTGGAAAGGCTATATATGACAAACCCATGGCCAATATAATTCTGAAAGCAGAAAAACCTAAAAGCATGTTCTCTAAAAGGAACATGGCAAGGATATCCACTTTCACTGAAACTGTAGCCAGAGAAATCAGCCAAGAGAAGGAAATTAAAAGCATAAAAATAGGAAAGGAAGAGCTCAAATTATCTGTTTGCTGATTACATGATCTCATATATAGAAGACCCCCCAAAAAATCCTACCAAAAGAATTCTAGAGTTCATAAGTGAATTCAGCAAAGCAGGAGGATATAATATCAACACTCATAAATTGTGTTCCTATGCTCTAATGATGAGTCTACTAAAAAGAAAACAATAGTCTCAAAAATAACACAAAATAAAACACTTGGGAATCAATCTAACAAAAAAGGTGAAGGACCTCTACAATGAAAACTATAGAACACTAAAGAAAGAAATTGAAGAAGACCTTAGAAGTTGGAAAGACTTCCAATGTTTTTTGGATAAGCAAAATTCATAGTGTCGAAATGGTCATATTACCAAAACTGTTGTACAGATTCAATGCAAATTCCCATCAAAATTCCAATGAAGTTCTTCACAGAACTAGAAAAAGCAGTTATGAAATTCATTTGAAAAAAATAAGAAACCCAAAATAGAGCAATTCTTAACAAGAAATGCAAAGCAGAAAGCATCAAAATACTGGACCTCAGATTATGCTACAGAACTATAATAACAAAGACAGCATGGTACTGGCACCAAAACAGGCATGAAGGTTAATGGAATAGAAGACACAGAAGCAAACCCACACAGATACAGTTATCTCATAATTGACAAATGTAACAAAACATACATTGGAGAAAAGACAGTCTTTTTAACCAATGGTGCTGGGAAAATTGGAAATTCACATGTAGTGTAATGAAATCTAACCCCTATTTCACACCATGCACAAATGTGAACTTAAAGTGAATCAAAGTCCTAGGTATTAACCAGAAATGCTGGAAGAAGATGGAGGCTGTACACTGCAGCATGTCAGCACAGGAAACAACTTCCTTAACAAGATTCATAAAGCACAAGAATTAAGAAAAAAAAGAAAAGAAAACAAATCAGTAAGTGTAATGACATCAAATTAGAAAACTTTTTTTACAGCAAAGAAAACAAAAGTGTGATTAGAGTCAACAGAATGGGAGAGAAAATCTTTGCCATGTGCTCCTCCAATAGGGCATTAATATCCAGGATATACAAAGAATTCAAAAAGCACCACAAAAACAAATAAGCCAATAACTATATGCGCAAAGGAACTAAACAGACATTTCTCAAAAGAAGAAATACAAATGGTCAACAAGTTTATGAAAAAATGTTCAATATCTCTTCTAATTAGAGAAATGCAAATTAAAGCTACCCTAAGATTTCATATCACTCCAGTTAGAATGGCAATTATCCATAATACAATAATAAATGTTGGTAAGAATGTGTGGAAAAGTGTACACTCATACATTGCTGGTGGCACTGAAAATTGGTGCAACCACTATAGAAAGCATTATGAAGATTCCTTGAAAAACTAAGAATGGAATCACCACTTAACCCAGCTATTCCACTCCTCAGTATATATCCAAAGAATTTAAAATTAATATAGCACTTTCCCCACATCATTACCAACATTTTGTGTGTATAATACATATGTGTATATATATATGTATTTCCAGACCTACAAAAAGCTTGTATTTACAAAATAGACAAAAATATTCCATATTAATCACAAAAATAAAATCAGAATATTATAGTAACACAGCTGTCAGAAGCAGCAAATGAATTATCATCCTTGAGATGTCCAGAGACAGAAGCGATGCCCCTACTGGGAACTCTCAACACAAAAGCCATTGATTTGATACTGCCCCAGTTGCTCTGGTGATGCCCTGTACAAAGGGAAATTCCATGCCAGTCACGGATTTATCAGTTCTTATTTTTTGGAGGGTGGGTTGGGGGTGTCAGGGATTAAACCCAGAGACACTTTCAACTACTGGGCCACATTCCCAGTTCCATTTTATATTTTATTTAGAGACAGGGCCTCACTGAGTTGCTTAGTGCCTTGCCATTGCTGAGGCTGGCTTTGAATTAGCTATCCTCCTGCCTCACCCTCCTGAGCTGCTGGGATTATAGGCATGCACCACCACACCCGGCATCAGTTCTGAATTTTGGGTTCAAATGCCAATTGCCCAGGGATAGAGAATTATGGGTGCAAGCTGACAGTTTTAACTGGGCTATTTACACCCTCAACTTTGATTCTGTTTATCTTCTAGAAACTTTCTCACAATAAATCCTTTTGATGTTAAAACCTATTTAATAAATGTGCCAAGCTACTTCATAGTCACTGCCTCCCTCTCAGGGTTGTTAGTGAACCACCAGGACACAACTTTTTCTCTATCTGTGTGTCTGTCTTTTCTTCATCCCCTGACCACTCAGATAGTTAACTGAATTAATGGCCATGAAGGTTACAGCACACAACCATATCAATGTTTACAGCAGCACAATTCACAATAGCCAAGCTATGGAACCAACCTAGGTATCCTTCAACAGATGAATGGATAAAGAATATATGATATATACACATGATGGAATATTACTCAGTCATAAAGTAGAATGACTTTATGGCATTGGTAGGAAATTTATGGAACTGGAAACTATTGTGCTAAGTGTAATAAGCTAGTTCCAGAAAGTCAAAGCTTGAATGTTTCCTCTGATATGAAGATGCTAATACAAAATAAGGGAGGGGGTAGATAAAAATATAGAATAGTGGAAATATCAGTGGAATAGATAAACGTGAACGAATGCAAGAGGAAAGAGATGGAATAGGGGAAGATAGTGGAATTATTCTAACCTAACATTCCTATGTATCTATATGAACCACAGTGAATCTTACAATCATGTACATCCATAAGACACTAATTTTTTTAAAAAAACTATAAGTAAATAGAAAGATCAGTAGAGAAGAGGGCATGGAACAGAAAGAGGGAAGAGGGGAGGGAAAGGGAAAGTACTGGGGACTGAATTAGAACAAATTATATTCCATGCTTTTATAATTAAGTCAAATGAATCCTATGGTTATGTAAAACTAAAAAAACTAATAAAAAACAATATAAATCATAGTTATGCAATTCCTGAACATCCTTGACTTCAAAAATAAAAATAATGTCACAGGTAATAAGAAAGAAAGAAAGAAAGAAAGGAAGGAAGAAAGAAAGAAAGAAAGAAAGAAAGAAAGAAAGAAAGAAAGAGCGAGGGAGCACATTAGAAACACTAATAACCTAATGGGAACACCTTGGTACTTGCTGTTCTTATGACTTGGGCTACAACTACCTCTGATATGTGGATATTTTGCACTTTTAATTCAGGTCATGGCTTAAATGGCATCTCAAATAGGACTTCCCTAATGCAACCCAAATAGGCTCATTCATTTAGTTTTTCTCTATAGTACTTATCCTACAATTGTTCTATATTCTTGTTTCTTATTTGTTTATTTCTTTTGCCTGCCCTAGGATGTGAGTTCAGTAAGAACAGGAACACTGACCACTTGGTTACTTTCTACCTGGAGTTTGATATATAGCTGACTCAGTGCAACTCTTTGTTGAATAAATAAGTAGATAAATTAAGTCCACAGATTATTAATAATGGCCCAATTTCAACTATTACTATTAGCTTGTATAGTGGATTCTTATTATGTAGTAGGAATAATATAATTCTTTTGGGAGGGGATTGAACCCACGGCTTGTAGGAAAAGATATGATTACATTTTCCAATATGAGGAAATTAAAGTTTAGGCTAGACTATATTAAGTCATTGAATCTCAACCTTGACTGCATATTGAATTACATAATAAACTTTTAAAAATATTGGAGAAGCCCCAACTTTAGAGTTCTAATTTAAGGGCCATCCCTAACACTAAAGCAATTAAATTTAAGCCTCTAGGAGTAGCAGCAAGACACCAGTAATTTTTTAAAAAGTACCATGTATTTCTAAAGTACATCCATCATTGAGAACCACTCACAGGCTTTAATAAATTTACTAACCTTGTTCAGTTCACTTGGTTAGTGAGTGACAGAGTAGAGGTTTGCCCTATTTATCTAATTTCTACTCAAACCTCTCCCAATATTTTATGTACTCACTATAGTGAAATCATATTTCACAACATACCAACTGAAATACTGCTGTGATTTTGAGAACTTATGGCTTTATGTCTAATAGTATAATTTTAAAATATGTGCCCTTTCAAAATTTAGTTCAATTTCCTTACATGAAAAAACTAAAGAGTAATTATTGCTTCCTTTTTCTGTGCACTGTATAGGTGAGTTTATAGAGAAATACAGAAAGAAGAGCTATTTAATTTCTCCATATAGATGAATGGTCAAAACCCAAATATTATTGAATTAAATATTATAATAATTTTAGGAAGAACAGAAATAAATTAAAAAGGCATTGTGCTGTGACTAGATAATAAAGAAGAAATTCATTGCCAAATAAATTACAATTTAAACTAAGTCCGAATAATTGGGTGGAAAAATAAGATAATGTCTCCCCAGTGTAAAACTGGGGTTTGTTTTTCAAATAGATGAATTTCAAAATTATTCATTAATTGAATTATGTTCTAGGATATCACAATATCTCAAGAGTGAAAATGTTTTTCAGAATCATAGACTCAATACTGAGAGATTCATTTTAGTAGGTATAACTTTCACAAAAAATTATGGACCTAGATAGCACTGAGAGGATGCATTATATAGTGGTAAATAATGCAGACTTTGAAGTGAGAAAGACTTGAATTTGAAACCCATTCTTAATACTCATAGCTGTGTGTACAAAGCAAGTACTCTAACCTCTCTCAGACTCATGTGTTTTGTTATTAATAAAGAGGAATTAAATTAATCACCAACATATCATATTAGTGTGATGATAAAAAAGTAATGCAGAAAGAAACACTAGGTGGAAAACTGATTCCTACCTTTAGTATTCAATATTTGTACTATCAGTCATCAAATGTATAACCTTAGAATCAAAAAAGGTCTTAGATACACTGTATGAATAAATTAACACTGGTATAAGTTTATTCATATTATTTGCCTATACTAATTTATTCATTTTGCATGGAAAATAAACAGAAATTTGAGACACTTTTGATACTAAATTTTTTTCACTATCACCTTATTTAATTCATTGCCAAATCTTACAGAGTTTTGCTTAGACATAATCTCTGAAATTCATTCACTTCTCTCCATTTCCACTTTTCTACTACATTTCAAATTGTTACTATATCTTCTCTGAATAATATTTGGTTCCATTCTCTATACTAGATCCGTTTGTTATATTTTAAAATGATTATATATAATTCTGGCTTTAAAATATCAATGACTTCATGCAGTTCTTCAAATGAAAATTATCTTCCTTAATATGGACATAAAAACCTGCATAATCTGGTCCCTTCTTGCCTCTATAGGATACTTCAAAGCAATCCTTCATTTAATCTTGACCCTCTGGCTACTTTAGCTTTCTAATTTTTTTTTTTCACCCATTATGGTTTGGATGTAATGTGTCCCCCCAAAGCGCATGTGTGAGACAAGATAAGAAAGTTCAGAGGAGAACTGATTGGGTTATGAGAGCCTTAACCCAATCAGTGGACTAATCACCTGATGGGATTAATTGAGTGGTAACTGAAGGCTGATAGGGTGTGGCTGAAGGAGGTGGGGCATTGGCAGGGGTGGCTTTGGGGTATATATTTGTATCTGCCAAGTGGAGTTTCTCTCTCTGCTTCTTGATCTTCATTCAAGGTGGATCCATCTGCCACACTCTTACGCCATGATGTCCTGCCTCACCTCAAGCCTAGAGGAATGAAGCAGGTCTTCCATGCATTGAGACCTCTGAAACCGTGAACCCTCAAATAAACTCTTCCTCCTCTATAGTTGTGCTGGTCAGTTCATTTAGTCACAGAAGTGAAAAAGCTGACTAAAATACCTTCTCTCCAGCCACAATCTTTGCATACCCTACTCCCGCTGCCTGAAAATTTTTTCTATCACATTTTTTATAAGTATTATTTATCTTTCCGAGGATGCTTTAGTCATTATTTGGTCAGATAAATCTTCTCATTTTCTAAAGAAATCACTTAAATATTTTTACAAAGTATTGTTTGTTGTAATTTGGATTTGGAATGTACCGCAATGGCTCAGATGTTAAAGCTTAGTCCATAGTGCAGCAATGTTCAGAGGTTGGAATTTGGGGGATAATGAGGGATTTAAACTCAACTGCGGATTAATCCACTGATGGCTTCATAATATGAATGGATTATTGGGAGGGGGTGAGAACCATAGGAGGTAGGACCTAGTAGAATTGAGTGGGTCCAAGGGGGTGTAACTATGGGGACATTATTTTTTCCCTGGTCTAGCTTCTTCCTTTCTCTCTGCTTTGCTGCCATGAGGTGAACAGCATCTGTCCTCCATGCCCTTTTGCCATGATGTTCTGTCTCACCGAAGACTTATAGCAATGGAGCTGGCCAACCAAGGACTGAAGTCTTTAAAACTGTGAGCCAAAATAAATCTTCCTTCCTTTAAGTTGTTTTTCTCAAATATTTTATCCCAGTGGCAAAAAGTGTCCTGGTGCTCTTCAGGGTATCATTTTTCTCATGAAACTGCACTTATGTGTATATGCATATATATTTTTAATTGTCTTTCCCCCATATTATTAGTAATTTCATTGAGGACAAAACCCATGTCCATTGTTGGTTTATGTTTTATTCTCAGAATCTGTTTTAATGCCTGAAATATTGAATATGCTCAATAAATAATTGTAGAATAGATTAATTAAGAATGTAAAAAAAAGTGATTTTGGTCACCATTTTAGAAGGGAATTATGATTATAATAATTTTAAAAAGTGAACAGAAAAATTAAATAGGATAGATAACTGGTTGTTTGTTCATGCTCTAGTTATCATATTCCCTGATTTATTCAATTTATGTTTCATCTGATAAAGATAAGAAAATTCATTTATATGATATGTAATCTCCCAAATTAATTTGAATATTGGAATATTGGTATTTTGAATTGAAATGTCACTTTTCAGAATAAAAAGGGCATTATAATTGATACCTCCTGAAAACACATTTCCTGTGTGTGTATGAGTTTGTGCAAAAGTTGGGAAAAGAAGAGACCCCAGAGTGAATGAGACTAGCAGAAAGAGACAAAAAAAAAAAAAAAAAAAAAAAAAAGACAGACATTCTAACTTTAAAATAGGACATCAAATGATGAAAAAGTAGATATAGTAGGTGATTTTATTTCCATTGTTAACTGATCAGGTTTTTTTTTTTTTTTAAGGAACACTAAAACAAGGACAAGTTTTAAGTGGTCCCCTTTCCTGTGATTTACTACAAAAAAGAACATGATTAAAAAATAATTCCCTCACTGTCCATGTAATTGTCAAATTATTTGTAATCCATAAACAAATATAAATATAAATTACTTCTTCCTTACTTCTATGCCCAAATGATGTTGCAATATTATTTTAAGCAACATTCCCGCATTAAATTGCTTCATAAATTTATAGTACCTAATAAAAACCAGTAAAAGAAAAATATCACAGATACTAGTCACAGTATTTTTAGTGCTGGAAGATAGTGATATTGGTGGATTGATTTCAAAGAAAATGTCCTTCTTATGCTTGAAGAATTCAATTTTCCTGCCAATAATATAATTATGCTTAGCTTGCTGATGGCACTATATTTTTGTTGCTTTTGCATTAATAAAATTTATCACATAGGATGCATTATAGTTTCTCATTTGTAATCACAGTCCTTAAACCCAATTTTACGTTATTTGTAAGTAAAAAGATTTGTTGAATATTGGCACCACTACTGATTATTTTTCTTTTCAGTAAAGGGGAAAAGTATTTAAACTTGCTTTGCTTCTGATTCTATACAATATGTATGATGGAGTTTAAAATGCAGTGATAATAAAACGTATAAACTTAAGAGTAGTGCTTATTTTAACATAGTGTATGAATTGATATTGCTTTGTAATATTAAAAATGAAATAAAAAATTAAAACAACATAAAATATATATACATAAATATATATAAACATGTTTATCCATTAAGTTGTCAATTGCATTCAGTATTACAGAAAAATATTTTAGTATTAAAATTATAGTGTTTTATCTTTCATCACAAATAAGATTATAATGTGAACATTTTTAAAAAAGTTATGCTGCATTTTCTTTTCTGTCATAGAACATTAAATCTTTAGTTGTTGGAAAACACTATGGAAATTCACAGAAGGCATAAAACTTGAAACTTTTAAAAATTATTTATATTATTGTGTAATCTGCAAGGTTTAGATTACTAACTCTTTAAATCCTATTAGTAAAATAGTAAAATTCTCTTGGAAATGAATGAGAACATATTAATAAATAAGGTGAATGACATAAGTTTCAATTTTATATGCAAATAAACCTCAACTTGGACACAAATGCAACATCCCACTTTCTTTAAAATATTATAGGGGTGAGTAAGTTTTTAATTTTTTAAGAACAACACATTATGTTTTAAGTCTTCTTCAGCTCTTTCACCTAACCTATATAACTTGAATACTAATCTTACACTGTGTCCAACTAAACAAAACCTAAAATTCTTGTCTCTTTATTCACTGGTTAGTGAACCAGAAAAAAATGTCTTATTTGGCCCTATCCTTGTTTGTTCCAGAATAACCAACTAAACTGTAAATGTATCATAATGCTATATGTCCTTTAAGAAAATTATGAATCTGATTTGTCAAAAAATATGTGCATAGAAATTAATACTCACATTGATATTTTAAAAGCTTTTCTGAGTTTTTTAATTCTAAAGACTCACTGAAGATTTCTTACTACATATTTTTTCTTCATCCATAGCCATATAACCAAATATTTCGCTTGTCTATGAGATATAGATATAGATACCTACACATACACACACACAGTCACATCACTTTTAGTATTTGAAGATTTTTTAATATAAATTTGGATCAGCTTCAGCACTTAATAACTGTCAGAATAAAATATATTCAAATGATCATTGTGATGTTTATGTGTTCAGTGTGGAAAGTTGCAATGTAAAGAATACTGATTTCATGTTTGTTATTTTTCTTCTTATTTTCTCTCATTTGCTACCATGGACATTTTTTTCAGTCACTATATTAGCAACACTTTTTCTGTGCTCACAGAAAAGAGATCAGTCCCCTTTAGAGCCATCATGGCAGTCATGGCCCATGGATTCACAGCAGGTTTCTGATGAGGCTTTCAGTGCTCTCAGGATCAAGTAGGTTATTCTAAGTTCTTGAGAGACAATTTACCATGGGTCTCGTGTGTAGGTATTTCTTGAACACAGAGTCATTTGTTCTGTACTATTTTTTTTTCAAACATTTATAATAACAAATGAGTTTAGAAGACCAAAGATAGTATTTAATTCTACACCAAATGACAGACTTGCTTACAACTATGCAAGGCAGGATACGTCTGCCTCCAGAGCAATGGAGCAGGCATAATTACTGTCCTTTATGAAAGATGGGGTTCCTAAGCACAGTGTTTCCCTCCTGTGTTGCATGGCACATGCAGCTTATACCTTGTTCTCTTCATGTGGTCCTATGAGAACTGGAATTCAAGAAAGTTGCACCCAAGGTGATACTCTGGATCTTACCGGTACTGTAAATAATAAATTCTGAGCCAGGAACCTTTTGACTCTTTTTAGCGTCCAATAAACTGTGTAAGTCCAACTCATTAACTTTAAGTATAATAAAATCTTAGATCCTTCACCTTTAAGCTGAAGGGTCTAGTTGGAGGAAGTTAGATCATTGTGGTCATGGCCTTGAAGGAAATACTGTGAACCCAGATACTTAATCTTTCTACTTCTGTTTTCTGACTGCCATAAGGTGGGTGGCTTCCTCCACCAAACTCTCCCACCACAATGTACTAACTCACTGCAGACCCAAAAACAACAGGGAAAACCAACTATGGACTGAAACCTCCAAAATTACCAATCAAAATAAACTTTTTGTCTCTTTTAAGTTGTCACAGCTACTTTGCTATAGTAATGCAAAGTTCATTAACAGACTACCAAATTGAGTTTACAAGGTTGGCAGAGTTGTCTACAGGATCATGAAAAACTGACTCAAGCTATCTACAAAAATTTTGAACTCATCCATCATATTGCTCAAAACTTAAAGTATATGCACCTTATTTGGTGGCATAAATTCATTTTCTCCCAATGTATTTTCTGATTCCCTCTTTCCTCCACTAAGCATATAACATCTGCTTTAGAGACAGAATTGATAAGGGGTGGAACTCCAATCTGTCAATGAAGACCAAAGACTACTCAGCTCTCCAATATGCTAAAGAATTTAGGAGACAGGAAAGTTCCAAAATTTATTACTCTTAGATAAAGATATCACCATTCTACCAAATCCTGTAGAACACTGAAAGACCATATCAAATTGACAGAGTTTAAGGAGAGTTCACAATGTGGAGCAGTAGCAAATGTGGCCTTGGGGGCAGGGTTCTTCAGGCAAATTCAATGTATTAATGTTGAGGATTCTATCATTCAATAAATAATTAATATTAATGTGATAATATACTTTTATTATAAATGATGATAAACTATCAAAGGGGATTCTCTCAACTGGGACAATAATTACATAGAGAAGTATCATTACCTTTCTAGCACTACAGTCTTAATGACTCCTTTGAGCTTGAAGTATCTATAACTAAGTTTTTCCAGTTGAGTCTCTGGCCAAAGATGGCAGCCTTCAAGGCAAGACTACCAGGGACACTCCTCTTGTAAAATCTGAATGCCAGATACATGATTCTCTAGCCTGATATTCCTATTTTGGGGTAGGTCAACTTAGACTTATGGATCAATATGCAGAGGAAGACCCACAAGTCTTGCTGACCAAATGGAAATGGAATTTTCAGAAAGGCATCCAACTTGGCCCCAAGGTCATCTCATCATTACAAGATTTTACATAATTAATTAGTCTTTGAAAACCTTCCAAAGATTTATAAAGATTTCTTATTTTCCTGATATACTAAGAAGAATTATCTGCATGAGAGTATAGTATGACTGGAGAAAAGGTAAAATTACTGCTATTGGAATGAAAAACACTGGTTTCATGTTGTTAGAAGAAAGTAGAAACCCAGGAATAGGGGAAAGAGGACTACCTAAAAATCTCAAGAGTTAGAGAGAGACATTATTAATCTATTTTCCAGAATCACCCCAGGAGTTCTTATTTTTATTTAGGAAGGAAAATACCATTTATAGAATTCCTAAAACTTTTGCAAACACCTTTTTTATCATTTGAATATGAGGTGTTTCCAAAAATCTCTTGTGTTAATACAGAATGTTTGGAGGGGAAATGATTAAATTATTAGAGCTGTAAGCTAATCAGTCTACCCTAGTTTGAATGAACTAACCAGATGGTAACTTAAGCACCTGGGGCATGGCTGTAAAAGGAGGGTCACTGGGAGTGTGCCACAAGCTCCTTCCTTTCTCTCTCTGTTTTGTGGCTGCCATGAATGGATAAGTGCTCGTCTACCTCACCCTTCCCCATTTTCCTCTGTCTCACCTTGGCCCGGAGCAATGGACTTTGCTGTTTTATTCAGCTTTTCACTGCTATGACTAAAAGGATCTGACCAGAACAATTTTAAAGAAGGAGAATTTTATTAGGGTGCTCACCATTTCAGTGGTCTTAGTTCATAAAAGGCCAGCTCCATTCCTCGGGGCTCAAGGTGAGGCTGAACATCATGGCAGGAGAATATGGTAGAGGGAAGCAGCTCATATCATGATCAGGAACAGTGAAAGGTCTCCACTTGTCAGATACAAATATATATCCCAAAGCCACACCCCTAATTCCCACCTTCTCCAGCCACACCCTACACTTCAGTTACCATTCATTTAATCCCTACCAGAGGATTAATTCACTGATTGGGTTAAGACTCTCACAACTCAATCATTTCTCTTCTGAACATTCTTGCATTGTCTCACACATGAGCTTTTGGGGCACACTTCACATACAAACCTATAACTTTGGCCAACAATAGACTAAACCTCTGGAACTGTGGGTGAGAAAAAACTTTCCTTCTATGTGTTTTTCTTATCAGGTATTTTGGTCACAGTCATGAGAAGCTGACTAGAACAATCATAAAATTTAACTTACTAACAGACCTGTCATTCCCTGTAAGATGTCTGACAATGAGTTGACCATAATTGTCCTTAACTTCATCAAGAAGTCTATGGGAAGCAGTAGAATGTGACCCAAGTTTCCATACCTTCAAAGAAAAGCATTTGTTCATACCTCTAGATATTTTGCCTGCTTCTTCTTATAGCTCTGCCATTCCATGGGGTGGACAAATGACAACCTTCTGGTTAAATGAACAAATAAGAAAGTTCCTCTGAAATCATAGACCAATTTAATTATTCAAATTGAACTGGAAAACCTTAGACTTTTCAGTCATTTGGGAGAAACTTTTAAGCTACAGTCAACCTATGTCTGGCTGATATAGGTCCCACTTAGGAGTGGTAGTCTGCAATTTTAACATTTAAATACAACTTTACATAGGCATAATGTGTACATTAGGGTCTGTTCTGATGTATAAAACCAGCATTAACTAGAATCCTTTCCCAGAATATGGTGGCATGTACTTTAGGGTTATTAATAAGAGACATTCCAGATCTGTTGTGAAGCATGGCACCCATAGTTAATGATGATATATTGAATATATTATGTTCTTGAAAAAATGCTTAAAAAAGGATGTTAAATGTCCTCACCACAAAAAAATTGATAACTTTTTGAAGTAATGCAAATATTAATTGACTACATTGTAAGATGTATATATACTTTAAAACACAATATATGAGAAATGTATATCATTTTATCTGTCAATTTAAGTAAATTTGAAAAAAAATACCTTAAGGAAATATTCCTACAGGTAATATAGCCATTCTGACTTTAGAGATCTTGCCTATATGATATTAGCATTGTTACTCTAGGGAGGTACTGGGATGGTCATCTGATTCATTTTTTATGAGAATCCTGAGATCAGTTATGTTAATTAAGATCACTATGAACTGAAAAAAAATGATATAAAATGAGACCTTGACTAGTTGAAATGATCAGTGAGGCAACATCAGTTCTGGAAGGCATTCAGGTCAGCCTCAACTTCCTGGCCAAGGTTGTTAAAGAGTTGCACAAAATTTTCATTTTTGCAAACAGGTAATTTTTAATACATCCTAAAGTGACTGTATCAATGCCTTGGAACAAAAGCAAAGATCAGTAAAGAAACTAAAAGAGAAAGATACTTGACTTTCTAAAGTAAATAGTGATAATTGATGCAATTTGTTCTATAAATTGAATCTAGGTCTCTAGTGGTTGGCTTTATTCTACAGTTTGGAATTCTGGTGATAATGATCTTAACTAAATACTGTATGACTAAAATTCAGTGATTTTGATTCCAGCCTAAGGGTGTCTGAATAATGAGAATTCTCATGGAAAAACACAGAATAAATCATGATATTGTAGAAATGAGTGGTAGATGTTGTCAGCAGCAATTTTCCACGTGTTTCTTGTGGTTGTGCAACTTTGGAAGCAAAAGCACTGACTACCTTTACTCTGGAATGTCTTTTTGAGGTTGCTTGCATATCCAGAGCAAAACTAAGTTATAAGATAATGCCTCTATTCAGAGCAAAAGCATTGGTATACTTACTACCAGTTATAAAAGATTTGGATTCCTCATACTCAGGGTTCTTTTCCTATATTGTAACTAATTGAATGAACAGCTGTTACATAATCCTTGTCTGGTGAATGTAGAAACTGAAACTTAGAAAAGTGGTACCACAGCTGATAATTTGGCTACTACTCTTGTTGTGATCAGCAAATTATTCTTTATCTCTGACTTAAGGGTCATATGAATTCTACTAGCATCCCTAAAAGTGTAGCAAACTGTTGTGGATTGAATATTTACATCCCCCTAAAATTCATATGTTGATATTGAATTCCCAATGAGATAATATATAACAAGGAGACCTTTGAGAAGTAATTAGGTCATGATGTAGAGCCTAAATCATTGGGATTTGTTCCCTTATAAGAGGCTGGAGATCTAGTTTAACTACTTTCTGTCAGATGAAGATACAGTTAGAATTTAGCTGTCAATACCTTGGAAGAGGGCCTTCACCAAAACCTAATTGTGCTACTACTCTGATCTCAGAAGTTTACTTCCAGAACTGTGACAAGTAAATCTCTGTTGTTTAAGACACCAACTCTATTGTCATTTGTTATGTTATTCCTAAACCAACTAAGACACAAACTTTAATTGGCTAATTTTCAAATTTAGTAAATCCCAGATCCTTCACACATTCTTCACACTTCTAGATATACAATTTTGACAATTCTATAAAGTGTATAGAGTTCACAAATCTCAAGCATCACAAGCACCGGAAAGTGTTTTACCAAAATAGCAATTGACATATCTCCTTATGGTTTAATAAAATCAAGACTCTGTAACAATGGAAACCTCTCGACTGCTTCTTAAAAACAAAACAAAACAAAAATCTCGTAACCTATTCTTTCCGAGTCACAGTCACCTACTAAGGTAAATTATTGCTTCATGTTTGGGGCAGCAGAAAAAGACAAGTAGTAAACAATTTAATATTAAAATCAGATCCTTCTCATTCATTTTTTTCTTTATCCCACCTAAAGATTTATCACTGAATATCTTCTCCCAAATGCTATTTCACTAACTTTATAGATTTTTTCCTTGATCCTTATCTCCAGCATCCACATTTTTCTTTCACTTTGCAATTTTTTTGTTTCCTTTTCAATTTCTACTTTATGGTCATTAGATATAAGGAACCATAGTAAAATTGCCTGTTTTCTTTCAAATCTTGCCAATGTATAGATTGATAGAAACTCAAGCTTCTTTGAATATATTACTGAGATATAATTAGGTGTGCCAATATTTATCATAATGTTCAACCATGAAGAAAATAAAAGATGAAGCTATGAATATTTATCTACCAGTAGATAAATATTTTGGAATTTGAGAAGCTATTAGCTTTAAAAAAGAAGGAGGGAACTTTCAAGGGGACAACCCAGGGGAGATGAGCCAGAAAAGGGAAAGGTTAATTCAGGAAAACTGGACAAAATCTTTAAGTATTCCCGAGACAGAGTTTAGGTGGCAAAGAAAAGAACAATTCCCTTCTAAGGAGGCCAAAATTGTATATACACTGGAGCTAAGAGTCAGCTTTATTTGCAAGTAATTTCATAAGATTCAAAATTTTATGTGTACCTTTACAAAGTTGAACTGAAATTTATCATGCTCAGTTTGTGTATGCTGTACTTTTCATCTTTAATTCAGTGTGCTATAATAAAAATAGTATGTATTTAGAAATCATACACATCTAGTTTGAATTGTAGTTGCAGTACTTAATAGTTGTATTCTCTTGAGAAATTTCTTTGGAGTAACATTAATTATAGATAATATATATAGTCAGCACAGTTCCTATGACAAAAAGGGAATTAAATAAATGTTATATATTATCTCCATAAAAAATGAAGAAGACAAAACTCAGCTCCTCTAACCCTTTGCCTGGGCTTCTCTTCACTACAGTGACATGTTAGAAGGAAATATTGCACATGACCACATCTACCTGTTTGAAACAACATTTGTGATTAGCACTAAAAAGAAGTAAAGCTGAAAAGAAGTTCAAGGTCAATTTTTGAAAGCTTCAATATGTCAGGTTAAACATTTTTACTTGAATGGCATACCAATGAACTACCTGCAGAATTAAAATGCATAATACAAACAGTGTTTTAGTAAGAATACTCTAACAGTGATATATAAAAGCAAATGTGAGAAGAACAAAACTACAGGCAAGAATCCTTAGATGACTATTGAAATAGCTCAGCATCTTTCAAAAGTTTCAGCAAGATCAGATACCTGGATACCATGTTAATTTTATATTATGCTCTATTTCTATTTTCGATAACAAAGAAGATGATACTTTTAGAGATTCTGACAAACTCTGCATTTAAAAGTAATACAGCAAATCATCTTATCTGAATACTACTGAATACGTTTCTCTGTTAGTAATGATTGTGTGTGTGTGTGTGTGTGTGTGTGTGTGTGTGTACAGATAGAGACAGGGAAATTAAAAGTAGAACATAAAAGGACTAGTTTTCCTTGCTTCATATTAATAAAAACTTTAAATTATTATCTTTGCATATTTCACATTTCTACCCTTCTAGGCTTTAGACAGCTTAACAGTGCTCTTGCAAGTGTGTATCACATATTTACTATTCAATCTTGTTCATGTCCATATGTACATGCCTTTTTTTTTTTATACATGCCTTTTTATAATCAGAGTTTCTCAGCTAAGTCTATATTGCCACTTTAGTTTCTTTAAATGGCTTTCCCTGAATAGGTATTTCACTCTTCTACTCTTTAGTTCCTGAAAGCAAGACTTACCTGTAATATCTTTGTAAGTTTATAGATGAAATTCAATATCTTTCTTATAATTTATTGAAATTGCTCTTTTAAATTTTTAAATGTACTTTCTGACAATGTCCATTATTTTTGTCCTTTTTAAACTACAATTCTAAAATAAACTAATCACAACCCTAAAAGGCTTTAGCTTCATCAGACAATTTTGCCTTACTGGGAAAAAATATATACATAGTTTCACCATAGCCAGTGTTGCCATTCCTGGGAGATGAAATAGTAAAATGAGTAAATTTTTAAAAAAGCCAAACGTGGTCTTTGATGTTCACAACTCAGAATCAATGCTTCTGTGTGTGATTATTAAATATTCTATGGTCATGAAAATAAAAAAAGGAATTCCTTTAATGAATACACCACACAAGTTTACCAATAACATGGTATTTGTGATGATTTAATTTTCTTTAAAAATACTGAAAACATGTAGAAAAAATACCATATGCCACCCTTGTATAATTTTAGAAGGAATTTTATGCAGAAAATAGCAAAATAAATATAAACAATAATAAAAGAGTAGTTTTTCAGAATATATTTCTTTTAGTCCTATAAAAAGCCACCATTTGATTTTTGTGGAAGCGGACTTAGGAAAGCAATAAAATGTTCCTTATTTCTTTTGCTTTATGTTTTATATATCTAAAGAATTTGCTGCCACTCTTGGTGGTATTATTGTTTTCACTAAATTTAGGGATACATTGGATTTATTAATGATTAAAGTAACAGTATCAGAATACACAACATGTTTATTTTCAGAATATATAATTCTAAATACTACAAAACATAAATATATATCCTTCATACTTGAAATAGAAGTTTAACCAAGATCAAGCAAGTGACCATAAACTTTTGATAATTTTAAATAGGATTAGAGCATCATTTTTAATAACAATGAACATATGAGATGTTCCAAAATGATTATTTTTCTTTCCCCAGAACTTAAAAAAATTCTATTGAATAATAACAAAAAAACAAGCAAAAAAAAGCATAAATATTGACTTTAACTGTTTAATAGAAAAGTGAATTTTTAAAGAAATTGTCAAATAATTTAAATGAGATGGTAAAGCAAATGCTAAATAAACTGGACAATATCATAGACAATAGACAAGAAGGAAAGAAGGTGAGAAAGCAATACATATGTTGAAAAGTTGTCACATTGACAAATTTTAAAAAGAATATAAATGCATATTTGGTTATTTAATTTTCTTCTCAAAATTATTCCCGTGTTTGTAAATCTACATTTGTCTGGTCTTTTTATCTTGGAATAAATAAGTTAAAGGTGGCTGAAGGGGGACAATGGGAGTGTAAATGATGTGCAGCTCATTTAGTTCTGACTACATTTCATTTCTTCCCAAGAAACACTTATCTCAAAAGTAAATCGGTGCCTTTCCAGCTGGTGATACATGATAAGTATGAAAATGAGTCATCTATGACATTTAACATGCAAATTTATATTGCTCTCAGATCTGGATATGTCCAGTGAGAAGAGAAAGTGTTGAGCTGCTGCTTTGGCTCAGTAACCTTAATGCATCAAATTTCCACTTTGCAGTCTGTATATTAGGAAGATGATATGTGTAACTAAATGTTCCAAACAGCTTGCCAGTGAGTACATTACTCCTTGGGAATAAGGGAGAGACTCCCTAAGAAACAGGATCTTTTCAAGTTGTTTTCTGAATCCTTGATGCAGTGAAATCGATCAATGTATCACAGAGACGGATGTATTAACTGAATTATCCTCTCGAGACTTTATTTAATTGGTCTAGGGTAGGCCTCAGGCATGGGTTTTTATTTTAAAAGCTCTCCAGGTGGTTCTAATGTGCAGCCAGAGATGAGGACCACTGAGTTAAATGAAACCCTCAGGATTTGATTGTTTCTCAGAGGCTGACTAGTTGCTGACCTACCCCAGTTCCCTATTCATATCAATTCTATCTTCAATTCTATTCATTCTTCATTATGAAACTTCCTCTCCTCAGTTAACCTCACCTACTTTACAGAAAAAAAAAAAAAAGTGGGGAGTTCCACCATTTGAGAATGATGTGTTCTTTTATTTTCCACCTAAAATTTATACGTACTCTGCGAGTTTCTTCCTCTGGACTCCCGTCTCAAAGAAGAGGATGTGTCAACTCCTACACCAGGACAAGTCCATTCCTTCTATTCTAAATCCCAAACCTCTCACCTCCTGGAAATGTAATCTTCCATTTGGTCCAGCTCTCACCTGTATATTCCATCTCCAACAAACACTGTATCTTTTTCCTCACTATACATTCTCACATCTTAAAAACAACTTTTCTTTTATAACATGTCCCTCTCTGCTTAGTAAGCTAACATTTTTGCCTTTGCTTCTTAATCCAGCTTCTGCTTCTCACTTTAAGCCTCAATTTTCTCACCTCATTACTCCTCAACTATAGCCATGTGGCTTTCACATCAAGAATTCCAATGAAAATGATTTTACCAAGGTCAGTGGGGATCTCTAGGTTATTGAATTCAATGAGTTCTTATTTTCTTGAACACTTTGTGGCATTTCACATTGTTGTACACATATCACTTATGAAATATCACCTTTTTGTGGTGGCATGACACTACTCATCTCCAGTTTTAGCTGCTCCTTTTTCAGTCTATTCACAGGCTCAATTTCCTTTTTCTCCTATTCCTTACATACTGGTGTCCCCCTCAGTGCACTCCTCCATCCCCTTCTTTACATTTCTCTTATCAATGACTTAATCTAAAGTTCTAAAGTAATTGGTTTCACTAACTTAATGCCATAGCCTCTGCATTAACTTTTCATTGCTATGACCAAAATACCTAACAAAAACAATTTGGAGGAAGAAATATTTATTTTGATTCATGGTTTGAGAGAATTCAGGCCATGGTTGGCCTGTTTTAAGGTAGAAGCATCATGGAAGAAAGTCATGGAGATGAAAGCTGCTTGGCTCATGGCAGCCAGGAAGGAGCCGGGAAGCTGGGGAAAACATAAACCATTTTAGGACATGCTTCCTACTTCCTCCAACTAGGACCCACCTCCCAGTCAATAGACCATTCAGCTATTAGTGGACTTATAGCTGATGACCACTAATGAAGTCAGAATCTTCCTGATCCAATCACTACCTAAAATCCCCACCTCTGCATTGGGGGCAATGATTATAACTCATGAGTTTTGGAGGGATAGTCCCTATCCAAATAACAACAGACTCTACCTTCAGTGATTCTTTCAAAACATATTCCTTTTTCCTTCTTTTATATTTCATTTCATTTATTTATTTCATAAAAATTTCCCCAGCATTATTGACTTAATTGACAAATAAAAGTCATATATGGTATCTGATATTTTGACATATTTCTACATTGTAAAGAGATTAAACAAGCTAATGAATATATATACCACATCATATAATTTTTTATGGTGAGAAGATTCAAAATCTACTCTGTCAGCAATTTTTAAGTATGTGATATATATTAACTATAGTTATCAGGCTATACAAAAAATCATCAGAACTTATTAATTCTGTTTAACTCAAACATTTTACTCTTTGACCAATGTCTTGTCATCTCCCCAACCTGACTCAACCCTTGACAATTACCATTTCACTCTCTGTTCCTGAGTTCAATATTAGATTGCACCTATAAGTGAGATCACGCAAAATTGACTTTTTGTGCTTAATATATTTAACTTGGAATAATGTTTTCTAGGTTCATTCATGCTGTTACAAATGACAGGATTACTTCTATTTTTAAAAACTGTCCTCTTTGTAAGGCTGAATAATATTCCAAGATGTTATGCACCACATTTTGTTTTACTCATCTGTTAATGGATATTTAGTTTCATTGCACATCTTGGCTATTTGTGAATAATGTGGCAATTACAATGTTACATTTTTGAGGAATTTCCACATTGTTTTCCATCAAGGATGCACTAATTTACATTCCCTCCAACAGTATACAAGTGTTGCCTTTTCTTCATATCCTTGCCAAAAATTATCTTTTGTCCTTTAGATATTAGCCATTCTAACAGAATGTGAGGTGATATCTCTTCAACAATCAGTGGTAGAAAAAGTGGATATCCACATACAGAAGAAGGAAATTGATCAATGTTCATTTCACATACAAAAATTAACTAAAAGTAGAATTAAAACTCAAATTTAAGATTGAAACTATAAAATCACTGAATAAAGCATAAGGAAACAACTTCCTGACATTAATCTGGGCAATGATTTCTTATATATAACACCAAAATCATAGGCAACAAAAATAGACAAATGGGACTGAATCAAATTAAAAATCTTCCACATGGCAAAGGAAACAATCAAGAGTAAAGAGAAAATATATGTAATGAAAGAAAATATTTGTAAACTATGTATCTAATAAGGGTTTGATATCCAAAATATATAAAGAACACTAACAATTCAATAGCAAGAAAAAATTCATTCTGTTAAAATTAGACAAAGTACCTGAATAAACTTATTAAAAGAAGACATACAACAGTCAATAGATATGTGGAAAATGTTCATACACCATTTTTAAAACATTCTGGGTCCTTATACTTTATGTCTTTGTATGTGCAACTCCCTTAATCTGGTGTACCCTTCACCTCAACTTTTGTTCTTTGTATAAGTTTTGAATACTGTATCTTCAAATTTCATCTTGGTATTTCTTCCTGTAGGAAGTGTTACTTAAAATCTCTGTCAAACTTCGGGACACTCACATTTTATATAGTTCTAATACAGAGTTTAAAGTATGGACTAGGGGTAGAGTTAAGTGGTAGAGCCACATGCTTAGCAGGTGCAAGGTCCTGGAGTCAATCCTCAGCATCAAAATAAATACAAAAAATAATTTATTGTAATTGCATATTAACCTTGGAATTTCCTCCTGGTCCTCACCACTGAGAGTAAGCTCATTGCAGATAGGTAGGTTTTTTGTGTTTTTGTTTTTAATTACCCTATTATCTCAGTGCCTAGCTAAGTGTCTGACTGGCACATATGTCAACCAACAAATACTTGTTCACTACATTAAACTAATACACTATACTACTTTTTCAAAAATCAGAAAGTATTTATCCTTAATACAGCAAAGATAAAACCCAATATTTACTTTGAAATATGATCTAGTTTGGATGTAGAGTGTTCCCAAGACTCATGAGCTGAAGACTTGGTCCCCAGTGCAGCAATGTTCAGAGGTAAGGATTTCAAAAAGTGATTGGATCATGAAAAGTCTGATATCATCAATAGATATTGATGATAATTATTTATATACTAGTTATTTGCTAGGCAGATAAGTGGAGGAAAAAAGATGAGTTTTTCTCCTCATGGGACTCAATGGTATACTTCAGTGCAGAA
The DNA here is from genome assembly GCF_902686445.1 of Sciurus carolinensis. Lineage (NCBI taxonomy): Eukaryota > Metazoa > Chordata > Mammalia > Rodentia > Sciuridae > Sciurus > Sciurus carolinensis. Next base: position 27,188,742 of record NC_062213.1, on the reverse strand, counting down.
ACACAGCAAATGAATAATATGTATTAGCATATACTACAATAAGTTCTATTTCAGATAGGTGCAGTTCTTTCAATTAAGAGAGGATGAAGAAACCACTTTGTCTAGAAGACTTCCAGAATATTTCAAAGAAAAGAATAAATAGGAATTCAAGAAGGAGAGGTAGACAGACACAGCAATTAAGAGATGGAAAGATATTTAAGACAGAGAAAAAAAGTATATATAAAGCCACAGGATCATGAAAGAGACCCATTTTAGAGCAGCAGGGGATTGGGGAATTGGTGAGTGAATTACATTTATTGAGGGTGGGATAAATGAAGATGAAGAGACATAAAATATACATGTTCAGATTAATTGGTTGTGATGGATCTTATATGCTCTATTGACCAGTTTTTCATCACTGTGACAAATACTGAGAAAAATAACTTAAAGGAAGAAATATTTATTTTGGCTTACATTTTCATAGGTTTCAATCCAAGGTCAGCTGGCTCCATATTTTTCTTTGTGTGTGGTGAGGCAGAGAATCATGACAGTAGAGTGTGGTAGAGCAAAGCTGCTCACCTCATGGGAGGGAGGCAGATAGGGAGAAAATGGCCAAAGACGAGATATACCCTTTCAGAGCATGCCCATCTACCTCCTCCAACTCTGCCCTAGTGCCTGCGGTTTCTACAAACTTCTAATAATGCCAACTAATATTTAATATAGCATGTAAATATCACATATAATGTTATGTTATATTTTTTGAAAATTGAATTACCATGTAACTATCAATGTTATTAAATAAATGAATAATCCTCAAAATAAATGAATATATAATAATTTGTAACAAGAGATAAAGTGACTAAGTGACATTTTTGAGGTTAATTGAATTTATTTCTTAAGGTTAATATTATCATTTCTGTCTTCTTTGTTTTGAATTATCCTATGATTTGAATATTGTCTGTGCAATAATGCCTCCATTGCTTTAGGGATGTTCTCTGGTTGTTTTATTTTAAATGTACTATGTTTTCAATGAGATTGTAATTTGCTCAAGGGCATAATTTGTTTAGTTCTATTCTTTGCCTCTTATATTTGCTCTAGCATAGTGGTAAACAAAGGATTCATTCATTCATTCAAGTATTTATGAGTGTGTCTGCCATGTACAAGACATTGCTAGTTCTTGGAAATGATGACACTATATACCTAGATCCACAAAAATTATTATGAGACTAACCAAGCAGAAGAATGTAACTTACCCCTTAATACAAGGAAAAGACTCAAACTATTCTGCATAGGAGAAGATTCAAAATATTCTGTAGGTCTATATCAAGGGTAAAAGCCTTCATTAAAGAAATTTCAAATAAATTAAGTTGAATTATTGAACTTTTCCCACTAACACGTGTGTTCCTGTCTTTTGCTTCCATTTGGTATCTGTCTTTCCCAGGCTTGCGTCTTATCCCAGTTCACATTGTTTCTATGACTTTGCTTGGTGTAACTCTACATTTTGGGTGCATATACAAAAAACTTTAGACATTCTAGAGGTCACACTGTGATCAATTTATCTACTACCTTCCACGCACAGGACTAGCTCTGCTGCTATTTTATAACAACAAAAGAGTTAATTTTCACTATTGAGAAGGAAGGTAAGAATGTCCTTTTAGAATTGTTAGTTATTCCATCTTTTAATGTGATCAGAATTAATGGAAAGTTTATTAAGTCATCACAGATCTTTGAGGTGCTTTCTGCTGAGAGTACATCCTGTAGGTGAACACAAGTAATAACATTTTTTACTTTGTATATAAAAATATTTTAAATCCCTATAAATTGTTAGTTAGAATCTTACAAGTTTGTGGATAATCATTGACTTAAGGAAAGTTTCTGCAACGATTGCTTTAATTTTAACTGCAGGCTGGAGGGCAGCTTAGATTGCACCTATAAGACATAACTTTATAGAACTGAACTCTCAAGTAGGGTAGCATCTAGCTGCAGTAGAGTAGTTACACAATTTCAAGGGTGGGGGAAATGCCTATTTAAATGAGGGGAAAATGTGTGGTTGAGGCCTGTTCATTTTTCAACTTACATGGAACAGTGTAGGCCCCACAGGGTACAAGAACCTGAATAGTCTACACAGTCATCCCTGTCCCATAGAAAAGACAATCTTAACCTCCAAGGATAAATAATTTGACCAAGATCATTAAAAGTGTAAAGGTAGAAAGCAAACCTGGACATTTCAAATCACTGCTTAATATATATGATACATCAAGATAATTTTAAAATCTGCATTTTAAAAAACCTGATATTATTCCTTGTTATCTTAAGTTCAGTTTAACTTTTAGGCTCCCCTTTCACAACAGTGGTTAAGACTGATTCATGACTTAACATCAGGAAATTTGAAAAAAAAAAAAAAAAAAAAACTTTTTCTACATCACAAGAGAATTTTCAGGCACTTTATAGATGCACTGAAAACATACAAAAAAGTCAGTCATTTCATTTTAAGAATTATTTGATATTTCCTTCTACACACTATGTAGTTTCTTTTCTAAATTTTGAATTTTCTGTGATGATTCATACGTTTTCCTTTTGAGTCTCCTCACATTAATATTTCACATCTCAAACTTTTTCAGTCCTTGGTTGCTTAGCTTAAGTAACTCATCCATTGTGTTTATTCAGGTCATTATTTTTTAAAAATTGTATTAGTTATTTCTCACTTGTCATACCATAGTTCACTTTTTCCCTATTAAATTTCAAATTCTGAGGCTTTACAAACTATATTTGTTAAAAGTTAAAAATTTTATGTACCTGTTTATTATTATCCCCCAAACCTCACAGAATTATCATTGATTGATTTTAATAATTAAAATCTTTATTTTACATTGAAAATTTTTCCAAATCATACTTGTTAATGTATAGCAAATTCAGGAATCACCATAGAGGCAATTTTGCTTATCTAAATATGCATACTCAAATATCAACATATTATAAGGGTATATTAATAGTAAGGAAAAACATGAAAATAAAAGGTCTTTCCCTTGAGATTATATTTTTATGGTAAATGAGATATAAAGAGCTACAGAATCTAAATTACTTAGAACCAGTTTGATGATCAATAATCACAGTTTTGGCACTAAATAAATGTAACATTTGTCTTTTTAAAAAACTGATATATAATCAATCTAACAAAAGATGTAAAAGACCTCCACAATGAGAACTGCAGAACACTAAAGAAAGAAATTAAAGAAAACCTTAGAAGATGGAAAGATCTCCCATGTTCTTGGATAGGCAGAATTAATATTGTCAAAATGGCCATATTACCAAAAGTGAAATATAAATTCAATGCAATTCCAGTTAAAATCCCATTGACCTACCTCACAGAAACAGAGCAAGCAATCATGAAAATCATTTGGAAAAACAAGAGACCCAGAATAGCTAAAACAATCCTTAGCAGGAAGAGTGAAACAGGGGGTATCATGATACCAGAACTTCAACTATACTACAGAGCAATAGTAACAAAAATGGCATGGTATTGGCCATTTTTGGTCTACCAAAATAGACAGGTAGATCAATGGTACAGAATAGAGGACACAGAGACAAACCCAAATGAATACAGTTTTCTCATACTAGACAAAGATGCCAAAAACATACAATGGAGAAAAGATAGCCTGTTCAACAAATGGTGCTGGGAAAACTGGAAATTCATATGAAGCAAAATGAAACTAAACCCCTGTCTCTCACCCTGCACAAAACACAACTCAAGGACCTTGGAATCAGACCAGAGGCCCTGCATCTTATAGAAGAAAAAGTACGTCCAAATTTTCATCATGTCGGCTTAGGATCAGACTTCCTTAACATGACTCCCAAAGCAGAAGAAATAAAAGCAGGTATCAATAAATGGGATGGACTCAAACTAAAATGCTTTTTCTCAGCAAAGGAAACTATCAGCAGTGTGAAGAGAGAGCCTACAGAGTGGGAGAAAATATTTGCCACACATACTTCAGATAGAGCACTAATCTCCAGAATCTATAAAGAACTCGAAAACTTAACACCAAGAATACAAATAACCCAATCAACAAATGGGCTAAGGAAATGAGCAGACACTTCAAAGAAGAACTACAAGCAATCAACAGATATATGAAAAAATGTTCAACATATCTAGTAATAAGAGAAATGCAAATCAAGATTCCATCTCACCCTAATTAGAATGGCAATTATCAAGAATACAGGCAACAACAGGTGTTGGCGAGGATGTGGTGAAAAAGGTACACTCATACATTGCTGGTGGGTTGCAAATTAGTGCAGCCACTCTAGAAAGCAGTATTCAGATTCCTTTGAAAACTTGGAATGGACCCACCATTTGACCCAGCTATCCCACTCCTTGGCCTATACCCAAAGGACTTAAAATCAGCATACTACAGTGATGCAGCCACATTAATGTTCATAGCTGCTCAATTCACAATAGCTAGACTGTGGAACCAACGTAGATGCCCTTCAGTAGAGAATGGATAAAGAAACTGTGGTATATATACACAATGGAATATTACTCAGGAATAAAGAAGAATAAAATTATGGCATTTGCAGGCAAATGGATGAAGTTGGACAATATCATGCTAAGTGAGATAAGCCAAGTACAAAAAAACAAATAATCTCTCTGATAAGTGGATGATGATACATAATGGTGGGTGAGAGGGAGGCAAGAATGGAGGAAGGATGGATTGTATAGAGGAAAAAGAGGGTGGGAGGGGCGGGGGGGGAGGAAAAATAACAGAATGAGACAAACATCATTACCCTATGTACATGTATGATTACAAAAATGGTATGACTCTACTTCATGTACAACCAGAGAAACAAGTTGTACCCTATTTGTTTACAGTGAATCAAAATAAATTATAAAATAAAAACCAAAAAAATAGTGCTACAGAAAACTATAATATTTTGTCAGTAAATGCTTATAAAACATTTTTAATATTGTGATTGGTCCTGTGTGCAAGGAACTAAAACAAATTCTAGGCCTGAAAAAGTAAAAAATGTACATTGAACTAAAAATAACCTTAACATGTTCTAACATCACAGAAGAGCAATAACAATGTACTTAAGAATACCTAAAATTTAACTGGAATGAGCCCATGGATATCACCTTGTGCATATACCCTCATGGATTCACAAGTAAGCAGAACAAGAAAGATTAAGCAAGTGAACAAGGTCATTGTATCAGAAGTTAGCCAAACTGGAATAGAAAGTTCTCTTTGATATCAGTTGAGACTTTTTCCCATACATACCCAAACAGAAACATTTATTTACTCATTATTTGCATGCTTTCTAATAATTAGTAAGATAGGGAGGACAAGTGAAATGTATTTCTAAGCAATTACCAGAAGGACACCATTGAAATGTAAAACTACTTATTGTTAGGAAGATTTTAAATTTTAAATGACCTATTTTATACTAATAAGTTGTCTATAAATGAATCACCATTAATTTCAATAAGGTACCATGAATAACAGCTTATGAAAATCTGTTAATTGGTTGAGCATAGTAAGGTTTATTTGTTAATCAAAATTATAAAATAAAATATTGAAGTATTGCTTTTAGAAAAAAATGACCACCAAGAAATATGTGTGATAAACTTCCATATCTACACCATCTGTCTACCTTCTTTACCATATGTCACTTTATTAATTGCTAATATCAACCTTATTATGCATCAGTTCATCTGCAACATTATTCCATGAAACTAAGAAGACATCAACAGCAAGTACTGAAAAACACCTGCTATGTACGTTTCTGGTTGATAAATTCCAGCAGGTTCTGGTTTGCTCTTGGGCAAAATTTTGTAATTGCTTTTGTATCACAGAAAGCATTGTACCAGGGCAAATTTCTTTCCTTGCAATGATCACATATCTTCTTAAACTGTATGCTATAATTGATTAAATCTTACCACAACAACAATTTGACATGTGTTATCAACTATTATATGTACAAATATCTGAATGTAATGGTCACTGAGTTAAACATTGTAAATAAGATTAAATAAGAAAGGGAACTTGAAAAATATGAAGAGATTTTGAAAAGTTTAACACACTAAAATCTGTTTAAAATATTGGTTTAATAAAGATCTTAGGTTTGGATAGCAATTTTCTATCACATAACCTGTGCAATGATATTTTTTTACTTTGTGTATGAAAAAATTAATTGAAATTCATTTCGTTTTTTTATTGAATCAAAGACAATGGATAGAAAAAATTCATTGATAATTGCCCTCTTCCTGGCAATGGCTGACACAGATCTATTCAAAACTGGAGTACTTTAGAAGAGTTGATTATTTTGTTCCTTCAGGAGTGCTTTTTGGTTGAAGAAGTAATTTTACTGCCCATGAAATGACTAGGGAACATTGCCAAAAGGAAATGCTAAGTTGTGTGGTAAAGACAGTAAATGTAAAGTAATTTAAAGAAGGAGGTTATAAATGATAATAGAAACAGGAAAGAATTTTTGGAGGAAGTGAAAATTGAGCAAGACCTTGAGAGGTAAGCAGAATATGGTTATTAGAGCAGTTGCTCAAGAACAGATCAGATCAGACAAATGAAAATTGAAGGGGTGATTCCGTTTAGTATCAAGATGAATTTCTGCTTATAGTTAAAGAAACAAATTTAGATGGAGAGAAATCATGGATGATTTTGGAAATCAAAAGAATGAGCAATCATTAGCAGCAACCACAGGAACACCACAACCACCACACCATCTCTATTTTTTAAGTGTCTGTTGTGTTCCAAGCTGTATACTAGTGCTTTAAATGGATTGCCTCATTTCATCCTTCAGAAATTTTTAACCCCCTATGATGTAGGGGTACTTATATAATACCCTTTTTATACATAAAATACAATCATTGTAATAATTAGGTACATTATTCAAAATTGTGAAATTGAACTGGCCTAGCGTGATGCTTGACTTTGTATTCTTGACTGTTTCCTTTTACTGGCTTACAGAACAAAGTGGAAACAAATGGAGTCATTGAACATTTTAGGGACTTAATGCAAGATTTTGATAGGATTCATTTGTCAGTCATATGTAGGAAAAATTGTAGTCCAAATGAAAGACTTAACATAGTTGAAGTATTGGAATTGTTGGATGGGAATGGGACACTAGGATGCTTCCAGGTACATTTCACAGGAGGAGATATGAAACTTTTCTAATCTTCTCTCATTCTACACACTTCCACATAAGCAACCAAATTGTAATGCCATTCTCCCGCAACCAATTTCCTATATGTTATTCACATTGTGATTTTGCTCACAATATAATCTCTGTATTTGTTATACTTCTGCATTCAACTTCCTTGATGATATACAAAGTAATTCCAAAGTTCTGCCCATTATTCCCTCCATTTTAATGATCCATGATCTCCAAATATATAAATAACCTTCCTCATTTGAATTTTTCTAAGAATTGAAACTATCTTGTATACGAAAGGCTTTCCACTATATATTACAGCATTTGGAGCTTATGTTTTGTAAAGCAATACAAAATAATTTTTAAAAACATTCCATACAGAATATCACATATAGTATTTAATCTTTCATACTTAAGTTGATAAATGAATGCTGAATGAATAAATTTATCAATATATCAATAAAAGAATAAATAATTTAATGAGTGAATAAAGGAATTAAAAAGTGACTCCAAGACTTTTACCCCAGTTTCCAGTATTCCTTGTCTTTTTTTCTAGTCTCCTTTAATTACCCATTCCACTATTACCATGAGTGGTTCAGTCCCTGGTGTCTTGAGAAAAAACTTTGTTATTTGGGACCATATACATAAATATGATTGAAAATTTGCAAAAATTATTTGTTTAGTCTGACATTATTAACTCTCTCAAATGTTTCAAAGTTAAGAATTATCAATTTTCCTGTCAAAGCACTGCTTTATTAAACATCAAGAAGGTTTAAAATGAGCTTTCTGTATAATAATTAAGATGTAAGTTGCTTATTTGTGTAAGCTCCAATTTTTGGATATCTCCTGCATTTCTAACAAAGGAACAATTTTCTCCATAGCTATAAACTGGCAAACATTTTGTATACATATCCCATTTAGGGGATAAAAATTAGTTTTTGATTTGTGTAAAATCAATTAATCTTAACTTCTGAGTTTTTTCTTTACTTTTAATTTATAATTTGCTGTCTGTGTGAACTTTTGATCCCTTTAAAAATCACCATTTTTTGATTTCTCATCCATGCAAAACATAGAGAGCAGCTATATTAATAATCTCTCAAAATGTGCAATACACTGATACTGATATTTATGCTGTTCCCTGGAAAAAATCCATATTTATTCTGTCCAAGCATCCCTGAGACATGAGAACTATTTTTTGTTCAGACTCACAGTGGATAGTCATTTTAAAACTTCAATGACTTATTAAGCATGTTCCCTTCATTACTGTTTCCTGCACCACAGTGATATCTACAAGCAAAATGTATTTTCTAAACCATACATATATGTACTTTGCAAAAAATGAGCAAATAAAGCAATAGACATGTGATTAATATCTGAAGAAATGATGTAAATTTAGATGAAATCGTATCAAAATATTCATTACTCATATAAAAATGTGAACCTTGAACATTTCACTTTTATATCTCCCAGCTAATCACTATTGAATGAACACATACAGAGATGTATACTACACCACCATCTATCTTGGAATCAGAAAAACAATTGTATGTTAACATTCCATAAGCAATTCTTGAATTTGCAATCAGTACAGAAGTCAGTACAGAGCTACCCTTTATGCCATATAGTTTTATGAAAAATAATAATATAATGTCGCACATTATTCTGCCTTTGAACAATTTATAATCACAAATATGATTCCATCTTTTTTATCAAAATTAGAATCTTGAATGAAAAAAATGGTTTATACTCTTACTTTATATAGATCTTAATTTCATGATCTGGCTAGTTTCTTGTATGAGATTTGGTTCCTGCATTAACATTAATCTCCTTTACTTGAATATATCATCTATTTTCACATTCTTTTCTCTACCAAAATATACACGTCTAATTTATGCAACACCAAATAGGATACTTAGAATGTATCATTTCGAAGCCATGATGTTCACTATATCTCACTTGATAGATATAATTTCATTTTCATTAGAGAACAGTGTAAGAAATCAGCCTTATGCAGTTTATTGTTCTATTAATTTCCATGGTAATGAAAATAACCCTTACAAAACATTTTACTCAATGCTCATTACATAAACATGTAGATACTATTTTATGCTTTTAAGACAAAAAGTTAGCTTTTCTTTTGCCATTTTATATTTGTATTTTATGAACAATTTTTTATATAAACTGGTCATGTTTCCTTCCGTTTGCATCTATAATATTTATTTATTTATTTAATTATTATTTATTATTTATTCATTTTTATTTGGATTCATTGCACACATATGGGGTACAACTATCATTTCTCTGTACATGAAGTAAGTCACACCATTTGCATAATCATACACATACATAGGGTAATGTTTGTCTCATTCTACTATTTTTCCTTCCCCCCACCTTCCTGTTCCTCATTTTTCTCTATACAATCTTTCCTTCCTCCATTCTTGCCTCCCTCCCACCCCCCATTACATATCATCATTCACTTATCAGAGAGATCATTTGGTCTTTGGTTTTTTGATATTGGCTTATTTCACTTAGCACAATATTCTTCAATTCCATCCATTCACCTACAAATGCCATAATTTTATTCTTCTTCATGGCTAAATAATATTCCATTGTGTGTACATACCACAGTTTCTTTATCCACTCATCTATTGAAGGGCATCTAGGTTGGTTCCGCAATCTAGCTATTGTGAATTGAGCTGCTCTAAACATTGATGTAGCTGCATCACTGTAGTATGTTGATTTTAAGCCCTTTGGGTATAGGCCAAGGAGTGGGATAGCTGGGTCAAATGGTGAGTCCATTCAAGTTTTCAAAGGAATGTGAATACTGCTTTCTGGAGTGGCTGCACTAATTTGCAACCCCACCAGGAATTTATGAGTGTACCTTTTTCACCACATCCTTGCCAACACCTATTGTTGCTTCTATTCTTGATAATAGACATTCTAATTGGGGTGAGATGAAATCTTAGGGTAGTTTCAATTTACATTTCTCTTATTACTAGAGATGTGAGTTTTTTTCCCATATATCTATTGATTGCTTGTAGATCCTCTTCTGGGAAGTGTCTGCTCATTTCCTTAGCCCATTTGTTGATTGGGTTCTTTTATTTTTGGTTTTGAGTTTTTTGAGTTCTTTATAGATTCTGGAGATTAGTGCTCTATCTGAAGTATGTGTGGCAAATATTTTCTCCCACTCTGTAAGCTCTCTCTTCACATTGTTGATTCTTTCCTTTGCTGAGAAAAAGCTTTTTTAGTTTGAATCTATCCCAATTATTGATTCCTGCTTTTATTTCTTGTACTTTGGGAGTCACTTTAAGGAAATCTATCCTAAGTTGACATGATGAAAATTTGGACGTACTTTTTCTTCTATAAGGTGCAGGGTCTCTGGTCTGATTCCAAGGCCCTTGATCCATTTTGAGTTGAGTTTTGTGCAGGGTGAGAGACAGGGGTTTAATTTCATTTTTCTGCATATGGATTTCCAGTTTCCTAGCACCATTTGTTGAACAGGCTATCTTTTCTCCATTGTATGTTTTTGGCATATTTGTCTAGTATGAAATAACTGTAGAAACTCTTCTTAAAAGTTGTTTACACAATTGTGTATAAATTTTAAGATCATGTAACTAGTTCATCTTGTCTTTTCATCATTCCAACTTTACTATCACAATTTATTTTTAATGTTGCTATACATGTCATTTTGTAAGTCTTTAGAAATGAGAATGGTAATGAAAAACATCTACATATGACAATAAACTTTCACTTGAACCTGAGAATTCTCTCTTTATTCTCACTGCTTGGCTTCTTTTCATTTTATTAAAAGTCTTTTTTTAAAAAACTTTGCCATTTTCTAGCCATTTGAGTTCGCAAGTTTGGATTTCTCTGTGCCTTACTTTCCTCATTTCCAAAATGAAGATGATACTGCCTCCTTCAATTTCTTTTGAGGATTAAATGAGATAAAATATATGTCGTGGTTACCATAATGCCTGGCAAATAGTGTTTAAAAATGGTGCAAATGATGAAAATATTTTGGTAACTGTGGATACTCTCTCCAAACAGCTCCACCTTTCGGTTCCTTCATATTTATTAACAGCACAAGATTCTTCTATTCATTTATGTCTTGACATCACTATTACTATTTGTCATTTTCTCCCTCTACAACCAGTCAGTCCTGAAACATTCTTTTTCCCTTTATAGTAAACACATCTGCCCCTTCACTATTTCCCTGACATCATCCTCATCCTATCTGTGAAGAATTTATAGGGTGTGGTGACTGAATGAATTGTTCCCTGATGGAGAAGAGCTAAAGGAATCTTGAGTACTAAGGCACTAAAAAATACAGAAATGCCACTATTAAAAATAACCACAATCACCATAAGAAACAAGAAGCTGAGAATGCTGAGGGGATCATTTCCAAATGCAGCTTCCTAAAGTTTAGAAAGAAGGGACTTCAATTAATTTATATGGAAATATTTTGTTTGAAGAACTGTGTTGCGAGTGGGAGCTAGGACAAAGGAGTGAGGTGGGGAGAGTAGGTTTTCATGGTCAGCAGTTAGATTTTAAAACAGAGGAAAATGAGCAAGTGGACCAGATGGCAAAGAGGCAGTCAGAAGGTGGGAAAAGAGTGTAATAATAAAGAAGCTGAGAAAAGGTATGACACTGTTTAATTATATTTATAACTTGTCTCAATGAAATCATAGCTATTTCTATGTCTGTCACAAGTCAGTGACTGGTCTTTAAAACTGATAAGTAGCTTTTAATTCTTCTGGCAGGGATTACAAGTCCTTGCTACTGGGAATCAGTTTGACCTCAATGTACAATTCTGTAAGCCTTGAGGCTTATGTCTAATGATATTGGCATATTAGTTTTTTTTTTTATGTCTGAAAATGATGTTATTAATACTATAACTAAACATGGTGACCTATGATCAGGTATTGTTTTTCACTGTGAACTCCTTATTGAAACTCAAAGTCATATGAAATGAATATATCTTAATATATTTGAATTCCTATTTTAAAAAATCGAACAAAATTGAAAGGTACCCTAAGCTGGTTATTTTAGCCCTTTTCATCTTCTTCCTCTTTTCAACCAAGTGTAAAATATTTTACTTCCTTTTCATAATATTTTTCTTTATATTTAAAAATTATCTGAGCCAAGTTTGTCCTGAGTCAGTTTCTTGCATTAAATACACATACATTGTCTTAATTACTGGCGATATATAAAATCAGAGTAGTCATTTCTTTGTCTTAGTTTAATTCAACTAACAATAGAACCTGAGCTCTGGGACTGGAAATATAGCTCAGTTGTAGACAGCTTACCTACCATATTCAAGACCCTGGGTTCTACTCCCCAACTCCAAAAAAAAAAAAGAAAGAAAGAAAGAAAATAATTTGAGCTGCATTGTACTTCCACTGCTACCAAAACCACCACCACTGAGCAAATCAGCAATTAAAACGATACATTCTACAAGTGGAAATGGAGTTATGGTTTTAAAAAAGTTCATATCAATGCTTATATAGGGAGGTTAATCATGAGTTTTTTTAAAAAAAGTCAAAAAATTTCTGGTGTCTTCTATTACACTATACCCCTGTCTATTGTATGGTTATTAGAATGAAAATTCCTTGTGAACCTAGCACAGTGAAAACCGTATAGATTTTCAATTAAAAAAAAAAAAAACTGTTGAATACATGAACTAAATGAATCCTTAAAGATTATGACTAAAAGATTTAACTGCCATTTATATGCATGAAACAATTTAAAATTATTACAATATATTCCAAGAGTAATTTTTATTTTAAAGCTTTTCTTTACCTTTACAAACAGGCCTGTGGTCACTCCAAGCAGCAAAAACTTCGGCTATCCGTTGACAGGTGATGCTCTTTGCCCCCTGAAGAACATAATCTTCATCACAAGAGAACTGAACCGTTGATCCAAGGCTAAAATAGAACAAAGTATTCAAAAATATGATTACAAGGATATAACAACTGGCAACATCCAATAGGTAAAATATGTGCCATGGGGGCAAGAAGTATCTAACTGTGATTTAGACTCAAGAAGTATCTAAATGTGGAAATAAGGCATACAAATGTATAATAAAAGTCACCAATAGATGAATCTAAAGTAGTCAATAAATGCACATATTGGAAGGAATTGTAGGAATTTAAAGCTATTATCAAATTTAATTGTCTTGTTATTGGTTGTGAAAACTATGGGTAAATAATTGACTAAATTTATCATCCTAACTAGGTGGTAAATGAGAACAAAAAGTGAACACTGATTTGAATACCAAGTATCAGGTTCATACCATATCACAGTGCTTTTCTAGAACATAGTTACATGTATAGGTATTAGGCATGACTTTAAACGTCCATGTGTTTGCACATATGTATGTATTTATGGATGTGTGTGCTATTTCTCAGATAGATCTCATGCTAGCTACATTTGTTGATTTAAAATTGTCCCACCATTTATTATTTAACCTATAGCAATTTGGATTTTATTTCTCCTTCCACTGAACATGAAACTGCTGAAATTCCTTTTAAAAAAATCTAATTGCTAAAGGTAAAGAATATGTATTTTACAATGAAAAACTGACCATATATTTTCTTTCCTAATATCCTTAAATAATAACTCATTGGTAAAAAATAAGAACTTGGTTCTTTAATATAGGAATAAAAGCCCTCCAACAGTAAGTCCCCAACTTCTCCACCTTCTCTCTCACTCAGGGCCACATATGATCAGCATCTCTCCTGCCTAACTATCTCTGTGCATTCCATGATCTTTTCTATCTGCCTTTGCCTTGTTCTCTCTGCTACCTCTTCTTGGAAAACTTTATTTCTACCTTCTTGCTCAGCCCATGCCTGAACAGTTTCTGTTCAGCTTCCAGAGCTACTTGTGTAAGGGGAATATATGATCACATTTTTCTTATAAGAAGATATCTCTGGAAGGATTACTTATAATGAAAAGTAATTACAGTAAGAATACAAGTCAAATAGTCTAGGCTAAGGGTTATAAACTATTTCCTGCAAGTCAAATCATTTCCATTGACTTTTTAGCCCCTAAAAATAGTTGAAATGATATTATAAAAATAATATTTTTAATGTAAAAATTATATTAAATTCAAATTTCAATGTTCATATGTAGAGTTTATTGGAACCATGGCTACATTCTTTCATTTACATGTTGTCATATTTGTAATGACAGAGTCGAGTAGCTGTAGTGGTGACTCTAGAACTCAAAAACTATGTGATATATAATATGTGGCACTTTTTAGAATAAGTTTGCATGTCTCTGGTAAAGATTAAAGAACACAAGAGACCTAAATTTAAAAAATGGCATGGCAAAAGACACAGGGTTTAACACAGGGAAAAAAATCTATAGGTCCTAAAATCCAGTCTCCTCAGGAACTATTATTTTTCCCTCTTTCTTTTTAAAATGCTACTTTATTTCAAATGTAAGACATTCAGAAAAGTGCACAAAAATATACAACTCAAGGAATTATCATGAAAGAAACATCTCTATAACCAAGATCTTTTTGAATCTCTTAGTGACTTCAAACTTTATTTTTACTACCTTACAGTTCAATCTTACAAATTTATAAAATGGTCAGTTCTCTTCCATTTCTTGCTTCCCCTATCTCAGTAAGCAGAAAATTTGTTATCTAGTTACTAAAGTGTAAAATCTTGAAATTGTATAAAAGTGTGTTTATCATGTATGCATATCATGATGTTTTGAAATATTTCTATATTATGAAATGGTTAAATATAGCTAACTAGTATATGCATTACCTCACATATTTATCTTACCTCATCTTTTTCTCTTATATTTACATCTATTCTTTCAAGTAATTCCTGTTGGTGACATTTTCAGTGTCCAGAATCAAATGCTCACCTCTAGAATCATGAGCCTGAACTGAACCACCATTGTGTTCATCTGTATTGCTGAAATAGTCCATTTTACTATTTTTTTTTTGTTTGTTTCTGTTCTTGACTTCCTATAATCTGTAGCAAAATCATATCCAGAGCAATGTTTAAAAATTAGTTTGTTAGGTCACTCTCTACTTCATATCTTTCAGTGTTTCCTTATTTCACTCAGAATAAAAGGAGTGCCTTTACAATTGTCCCTGTGATTTGTCCCTTGATAATTTTCAGAACTCATTTCCTAAGCTGTCTCCTTTCATCTCTATTCTTTAACCAACCTGTTCCTTGCTATGGCTTAAACATATTAAGCATGCACCTGCCTTAGGGTCTTCCTATTTACTGTTTTTATCAGTCCAGAAAGTCCTTTCTTTAGGATTCTGTATATCTCATATTCTTATCTGTTCTGCTTTCTTCTCACATGTAATCTAATTCATAAGGTCATCCTTGACCCACTCTGTAAAATACAATTATGTTTCAATCCATAATCCTCTTCCATGTTATTTTCCTATATAATATATGAGGCATTGTATAATAGACTTATTGTCTCTTCCATACCAGTGGAAATATTCCAGGCACTTTCAAATATTCCATAGAATATAGTTTATATATATGAATAAATGTCATTCCTTGCAGATACATTGTTTACTAACATCTGTTTAATGTAGTCTAATGCATTCAGTTATATATTTATTCTATAGTTTAACAAAATATTCTTAGGTCAGGCTAAGAAGTTATCAAGCCTATTTAAATTTCTTGTAAGTCCTAAGCATCCACCTTCTGTTATCTATCTTATTTTCTGTGTTCAAGAAACAGCAACTAATTTAATGTGATTAGAGCATAGCAAATGAAGGAGAAATGTGTATGAAACTTAGTCAAGGAAGCAAGTAGGGGTTCAGACAGATGGGTTACAACTTTGTAGGTTATGATAAAAATTTTAACCTTTATTCTAAGAGAGTTGTACCATTATTAAAGGACTGTGAGCCAAGTAAATGATACTATGTTACTTTATGTTTTAAAGTAATACCATTGGCGTCGAGATAAGGAATATAATTTAAGGGGGCAAAGTTAAAATCAGGGAGTTTGGCTAGCAAGCTATTACAAAAATTTGAGCTCTCATGAAGATGATATGATGGCAACTATAGTAGGAAGGTAGTGATTATCAATAAATGATGATAAAATATTGGGGGTGAGGGCTGGGGAGATAGCTCAGCTGGTAGAGTGCTTGTCTGCAAGCACAAGGCCCTGAGTTCAATCCCCAGTACCGGAAAAAAAAAAAAAAAAAAAAAAAATATTGGGAGTGAGGGAAGAAGACCTAGAACAGGATCTGGACAGGGGTCAGGTCTGATGTGGTAATTTTAACCAGGCTCCTCAGGCTAAAAGGAATGTCATCATGTTTAAGAATTTGAACTTTTGTCTTGGGATTGTAGGAAATTATCTGGAGACAGGCAATAACAAATACCAAACTGACTTAGATATGAGTGGTTCCCCAAAAGCTCACAAGTGAAACAATACAAGAAAGTTTAGAAGTAAAATGGTTAGGTTATAAGAGTTTTAACCTAATCTGTGCTTCAATCCCCTGATAGGGATTAACTGGGTTGTGACTATAGATAGGTAGAGTGTAGTTAGAGTAAGAGTGTTATTGAGGGCGTGCCTTTGGGTATATATTTTGTCCTTAGTAAGAAAATTCTGTCTGCTCCCTGGTTCTGTCCTGAGCTGCTTTGCTCCACCACACTCCTCTGTGGTAATGTTCTGCCTCACCTCAGGCCCAGAGCAACAGAGTGAGTCACCTATAGACTGAGACCTCTGAAACCATGTGCGCCTAATAAAATTTTCCTTCTCTAAAACTGTTCTTTTGAACTCTTTTGATCACAGTAGTGAAAAAGCTGACTAAAATAGCTACCACATTAAAGACTAGTATCAAGGACTAGATATGATATCTAAAGATTCTATATTTTGTCCCCTCCTGCTAAAAATGAGCAATTTCAACTTGTTTTTGTCTCCACTTACCAAATTAGGAGAAGTAGTTTAGAGTGGAATGAAGTAGCATACTAGTTCACAATTTAGATTACAAACTCAGAGAGATTTTTCAAATCCCAAATTCTGTCCTATACCAACTTTTGGGAAAATAACTATCTTGTGAACCTCAACGTTCTCATCTGTTGTGATAATGTAATGAAGTATCATTTATAAAGTATACAGTGCCTAACATATGTCAGACACTTAATTATTTCCCTCAGTCAGGTTAAAAGGAAGTCCTGAAAGTCTAAAAGTTCTTTCCTTTAATAGTCATTTTGAGTATTTATAATTTGCTCTATTTGTCTTTACTTTTAAATTTCATTTTCACAATTTATTTCTAATCTCTGATGTGGGAAACTTATTTTTTCTCATTTATAGCATTTGCCTTTTTTTTTTTTTTTCTGCCTTGCATATATGCCTGATATACAACTTATATTCCAAACACCATTACCAGGTCTGCTGTCTCAGGATTTCCCATTTTCCCTTTTGTACCTAATCATTAAGATTTTTTTCTAATTTTTGGTTTTATGCTTTTCCTAATTTCTCCACTTAGAATCAAGTGGTTTCTTTATTGTATCCATAGCAAGAAAACAGCCTGGTAGAATATTTGCTACAGTGATATGGGAGTTTAGCTTAAACTGGAAACACTGAGAGAGGAACAGTGCACAGAAAAAGAAAGTAGGAGGACAGGAGTCTTTTGATTTGATGGGAGGGCAATTTTCTACTTCAATATTTTACATTAGGTTAACTTATTCAATGACATTTAAAAGCATCATATATGACATTTTGGGCATGATCCATGACTGTTTTCTGATTTAAAACTTTTTCTAGGTCTGTTTTAAGCTTTAAAAAAGTCTATGATGGAAGCAGGACATTTCTAATGAGGTGTTAACAGTTGCTTTAAGCAAAATTGAAACTGTTAATTCATTAAAGATTTCTAATTATTTCCATTGTGAATACCATTAATTTCTTCACCACTATTGGACAAAATTTTATTTTGGACTCTGAAATCATCTCCATCCAGGATTACTGCTACACTTGAACATATTTTAGGCAAAGTTCATAAAAATGCAAAACAACACACAAAGGGCACAAATCAACAGAATGAACTATTTTCTCAGTAAAACTGAAGCACAAAAATCATAGAATGGATATTTTGAACAAATTCACTGTATTTTCAATTTATGAACTGCTTTAGGATTTGAGTCAAACTTACGGATAACTACCACCAGTGGGTGGCCAACAGACATGAGTGGTGGAAACATGAGTTTGAGGGATGGTTCTATTAATTGGGCCTAATGTGCTGACCCCCACATGCTCTCTTTTGAAGGGCAATTTGTGTGCGGCTACTCTGGTGTTGACTGACTTAAGTCAGTAGGATATGCTACATTCCTCAGGAAAAACCTGTTATCTGCAGGGGAAATGCAGGGCCATAAAGCTCTTCCCTGCTGATAAGAAGAACAAAAGTTCTCCTGAAGGGGGGACTTTTGTGACCTTCACATGGACGAGATTCTAGGACTCAGGGATTTAGGCCAATTAGAAGCAAAGTCCTCCAACTATAAAATCTCTAAGGGACAAATTCCAATAAGAACTGGTCAGGAAGTCAAAGTGATTCAAAGTTGCTGTGAATCTTTAGCATGTCATAATATTAAAATCTCCCCTCCATGGGGTAAGACTATGCACAGTGGGCACTTGAAAGTCTGATGTAATCCTGCCTTCAGTCAAAAGTCAAGAGGCAAATCTGAGCAGGACTCTGAAAATCTCCCTGGAATCCCCAATAAAACAGAAGTGCAGGAGAGGTGGATCATTCCTCTTCACTCTGAAGGGATCCACTCTCTCCTTTTCTCCTTTGGAAATGGTCCCTTCTTTCCTGTTTCTATCTCTTCTAATAAAATTATGCCTGCTACTTTGAGCAAGTTGCTTGAAATCCTTCTAGTGTAATCACAAAAAACTGGTGATCAAGAACCTCTGTGGTTCCTGTAGATGACCTTGCTTGCCAACACAACTGTGTAAGTTTCATTAAATTTGTGTGCATAAATATTTTCTAGGAAAGTATTTAGTTATAGTGAAGCGAATAAAGGAAAGTAAGCTGTATCCACTGTAATTTCTCTGACACCAGCTGGATGTCTGTCCTGTCCAGCTAAATACAATCTTCCAGTTTGCCCCCACACCGCAGACAGTCGCTGGTTGCCCACCCACCACAGAGGGACATAGCGCCTGTCCCCTGTGCTGACTCAGCACACCCTTACTGGGGCTCCCCAGCTTCTTTGGAAGCTGGTGTAGGCATTTTGAATTATTCCTGAGGGCATGGCCATCATCATTGGAAGGGTGGCTCCCTTCCTGAGACACCTACAGGAGACTGGAGGACCTTTGACAGGTATCTCGATTTACTCACTTACATCCTACACACTTCCCCATCCTCTTCCTTCACAACTAGAAATACTGTAAATAATAATCAAACTCATCCTATTTATTACAATAATATTAAAGTCTTTATAGGGGCTATCTGTTCAGGTCTGCGTTTTCTCTGTATTGGGTGGTCTGGTATTGATCTCCCCTTCAAAGGAGAGGTACTGGAAAATTGCAGGGTCATAATAAGCCTTCAGGGGGGAACCTTCAGTACCTATGACGTTCACTGCAAGAGGGGAATATATAGAAACAATAAGAAAAAATGGGGGAAGAAACTGTCCCTAACAAAACAAGATGCTATTGTGAAAAAATCCAATGACAGCATGGCAGTAGAAACGACAGAAAAAGAGTTTAGAATCTGCATAATTAAAATGATCCGTGAGGCGAAAGACAAGATAAGAGAGCAAATGCAGTCAATGCATGATCATTCCAGTAAACAGTTAAAAGAGCAAATGCAGGAAGCAAAATAACACTTCAATAAGAGATAGAGATTCTGAAAACAAAACAAAACAAAACAAAACAAAACAGAAATACTTGAAAGAAACAATAAAACAAATTAAAAACTCAATAGAAAGCATCACCAACAGAATAGATCTTATGGAAGACAGAATCTCAGATAATGAAGACAAAATATTTAATCTTGAAAACAAAGTTGAACAAACTGAGAAGATGTCACGAAGTCATGAATGGAACCTCCACAAATTATGGGATGTCATGAAAAGACCAAATTTAAGAATTATTGGGATTGAGGAAGGCACAGAGATACAAACCAAAGGAATGACAACCTGTTCAATGAAGTAATATCAGAAAATTTCCCAAACCTGAAAAATGAAATGGAAAATCAAATATAAGAGGTTTACAGAATACCAGGTACACAATATTACAACAGATCCACATCAAGGCACATTATAATGAAAATACTTCACATATAAGATAAAGATAGGATTTTAAAGGCTGCAAGAGAAAAGCATAATATTACATATAAGGGGAAACCAATAATGATATCAGCAGATTTCTCAGCCCAGACTCTAAAAGTAAGAAGGGCCTGGAACAATATATTTCAAGCTCTGAAAGAACATGGATGCTAACCAAGAATCCAGCAAAACTAACCTTCTGAATTGACTATGCAATAAAATCTTTCCACAATAAACAAAAGCTAAAAGAATTTACAAATAGAAAGCCTGCACTACAGAACATTC
The DNA here is from genome assembly GCF_902686445.1 of Sciurus carolinensis. Taxonomy (NCBI): domain Eukaryota; kingdom Metazoa; phylum Chordata; class Mammalia; order Rodentia; family Sciuridae; genus Sciurus; species Sciurus carolinensis. The sequence continues at coordinate 27,168,074 of NC_062213.1, read as the reverse complement.
TCAGCAAAATATTTCATGAGGAGGAAGTGAAAAACAACAATACAAGTCAGCAAAGGGAGGAACTACCCTAAAGGAAAAGCCAATAAAGGAGAAACCAAGTCAAGTTTAAAAACAAAAATAAGCCAAAATGCCCAGGAATACAAATCACAATAATGACCCTGAATGTTAATGGCCTAAACACAATAATCAAAAGACATAGACTGGCAGATTGGATTAAAAAGAAAGACCCAACAATTTGCTGCCTTCAAGAGACTCATCTCATAGAAAAAGATATCCACAGACTAAAGGTGAAAGGATGGGGAAAACATACCATGTACATGGACCCAGTAAAAAAAGCAGGGGTCTCCATACTTATATCAGATAATGTGGACTTCAAACCAAAGTTAGTCGGAAGGGATAATGAAGGACATTTCATACTGCTTAAGGGAAGCATAAAACAGCAAGACATAACAATTTTAAATATTTATGCCCCAAACAATGTAGCATCTATGTAAATTCAAAAAACCCTTCTCAATTTTAAGAATCAAATAGTCCAAAACACAATAATAGTAGGGAACTTTAACACACTGCTCTTATCACTAGATAGATCCTCCAAACAAAAACTAAACAAAGAAACTAGAGAAATAAATAATGCAATCAATGATATAGACTTAATGGACATTTACAGAGTATTTCATCCATCAACGAGCAAATATACTTTCTTCTCAGCAGCTCTTGAATCCTCCTCCAAAATACCCATATGCTATGCCACAAAGAAGCCATTAGTAAATACAAAAAATAAAGATACTACTGTGTTTATCCTATCAGATCAGAATGGAATGCAATGAGAAATGAAAGATAAAATAACAAACAAAAACTACTACTACACCTGGAGACTAAATAATATGCTATTGAATGATGCAATGATAACAGAAGACATCAGGGAAGAAATAAAAAAAATTCTTAGAGGTAAATGAGAACAATGACACAACATATCAAAATCTCTGGGACACTCTGAAAGCAGTACTAAGAGGAAAGTTTATTGCATTAAGCTCATACATTAAAAAAATAAAAAGTCAACAATTAAATAACCTAACATTACATCCCAAAGCCCTAGAAAAAAAAGAACAGATCAACACCAAAAATAGTAGAAGACAGGAAATAATTAAAATCAGAGTTGGAATCAATGAAATTGAAATAAGAGAAACAATTCAAAAAATTGACAAAACAAAAAGTTGGTTCTTTGAAAAAGTAAACAAAATTGATAAATCCCTAGTCACACTAATGAAGAGAAGGGGAGAGAAAACTCAAATTACTAGAGTTCGTGATGAAAAAGGAAAGATCAGGACAGACACCATTGAAATACATAACATAATTAGAAGCTACTTTGAAAATCTATACTGCAAAAAAATAGAAAATATCAAAGACATTGACAAATTTTTAGAGACATATGATTCTCCCAAACTGAATCAGGAAGACATACACAATCTAAACAGATCAATTTCAAGCACAGAAATAGAAGAAACCATCAAAAGCCTACCAACCAAGAAAAGCCCAGGACAAGATGGATTCTCAGCCAAATTCTACAAGACCTTTAAAGAAGAACTAATACCAATACTCCTCAAAGTATTCCAGGAAATAGAAAAGGAGGGAACCCTTCCAAATTCATTCTATGAGGCTAGTATCACTCTGATACCAAAACCGGACAAAGACTCATCAAGGAAAGGAAACTTTAGACCAATATCCCTGATGAACATAGATGCAAAAATCCTTACCAAAATACTGGCAAATCCCATACAAAAATAAATTAAAATGATAGTGCATCATGATCAAGTGGGGTTTATCCCAGGGATGCAAGGTTGTTTCAACATCCGGAAATCAATAAATGAATTCATCACATCAATAGACTTAAAGTTAAGAATCACATGATTATTTCGATAGATGTTGAGAATGCATTTGATAAAATATAGCACCCCTTCATGCTTAAAACACTAGAAAAAATAGGAATAGTAGGAACATACCTCAACATTGTAAAGGCTATCTATGCTAAGCCCATGGCCAACATCATTCTAAAGGGAGGAACACTGAAAGCATTCTATCTAAAAATTGGAACAAGACAGGGATGCCCTCTTTCACCACTTCTATTCAACATCATCCTTGAAACATTTGCCAGAGCAATTAGACAGACCAAAGAAACTAAAGGGATACAAATTGGAAAAGAACTTAAACTGTCACTATTTGCTGATGACATGATCCTATATTTAGAAGATCCAAAAGCTCCACTAGAAAACTTCTAGAACTAATAAATGAATTCAGCAAAGTAGCAGGATATAAAAGCAATACACATAAATCAAATGCATTTCTATTCATAAGTGATGAATCCTCTGAAAGAGAAATTAGGAAAACCACTCTATTCACAATAGCCTCAAAAAAATAAAATAAAATACTTGGGAATTAATCTAACAAAAGAGGTGAAATACCTATACAATGAAAACAACAGAACACTAAATTGACGAAAACCTTGGAAGATGGAAAGATCTCCCATGTTCTTGGATAGGCAGAATTAATATTGTCAAAATGGCCATTCTACCAAAGGTGGTATACAGATTCAATGCAATTCCAGTTAAAATCCCAATGACATTCCTCATAGAAATAGAGAAAGAAATCATGAACTTCATCTGGAAGAACAAGAGACCTCAAATATCTAAAACAATCCTGAGTAGAAAAAGTGAAACAAGAGGTACCATAATACCAGACATTAAACTATACAACAGAGCAATAGTAACAAAAATGGCATGGTATTGGCACCAAAATAGACAGGCAGACCAATGGTACATAATAAAAGACCCAGAGGAAAAAAACTACATAAATACAGTCACCTCATATTAGACAAAGGAGCCAAAAACATAAAATGGAGAAAAGACAACCTGTTCAACAAATGGTACTGGCAAAACTGGAAATCCATATACACCAAAATGAAACTAAACCCCTATCTCCTACCCTGAACAAAACTCAACTCAAAATGGATCAAGGACTTAAGAATTAGACCAGAGGCCCTGCACCTAATAGAAGACAAATAGGTCCAAATCTTCATCATTTTGGCTTAGGATCAGACTTCCAGAACAAGACTCCCAAAGCACAAGAAATCAAAACAAGAATCAATAAATGGGATGGACTCAAACTAAAAAGCTTTTTCTCAGCAAAGGATACAATCGAGAATGTAAAGAAAGAGCCTACAGAGTAGGAGATAATCTTTTCCACACATACTTCAGATAGAACACTTATCTCCAAAATTTATAAAGAACTTAGAAAACTTCACACCAAAAATATAAAGAACACAATCAATAAATGGGCCAAGGAACTGGACAGACAATCTACAGAAGAAGACACTGAGGCAATTAATAAATATATGAAAAAGTGTTCAACATCTCTAGCAATTAGAGAAAGGCAAATTAAACAACTCTAAGATTTCATCTTACTCTAATTAGAATGACTATTATTAAGAACACAGACAATGATAGATGTTGGCATGGATGTGGGGAATTAACAGAGTGGTAACTGAAGGTCGACTGGGTGTGGCTGAAGGAGGTGGGTCAGGTCATTGGGGGGGTGCCTTGGGATATACATTACTTGTATCTGGCAAGTGGAGTCTTTCTCTTTCAGCTTCCTGATCATCTTGTGAGCTGCTTCCCTCTGCCAACTCTTCTTCCCTGATGTTCAGCCTCACCTGGACCCCCAAGGAATGGAGCTGGCTGTCTATGAACTGAGACCTCTAAATCTGTGAGCCTCCAAATAAACTTTCCTTCTGCTAAAATTGTTCTGGTCAAATCTTTTAGTCATAGCAGTGAAAAAGCTGACAAAAAACAGGTATATATATGCATAAAATATGCCTCACATAAGCAAGTCATAAGAAAGACAAGGTTAAGGTCACATCTTTGGCACAACTGTACCTGTTACTATTTCACTCCCAGTCCTCCCACCTTGCAATCCTGTAAGATAGCAACAAATTAAGTATTTTAAAGAGAATAATTCTAAGTGTCCCTAAATTTAAGCTAATGTTATCATTAAACTTTAATAAATTAATCTTAGTAACCCATTAATTGTTTAAAAAAAAAAAACAAATGACTATGCCTCTTTGTTTAAAAACAGCTGTCAGGAAGATATCAGTTGAAGTAGAAGTTTAAATAGTTAAAATCCACCTCGGTGTAAGTAAATATTTCTGCGGAATAGATGAAATAAACCTTATAATACACAATGTTATAAATTTTTTGTGATTTTTTTAAATCTTAGAATAATTCTTTAAAAGAATATTAAAATTAATATTTGAATAAGGCATGTTAGTTTACAAAGCACTGTCCTGTATAAAATCTCATTTGATCTACTCCTGTCAATGTCATTTATTTTCTTACCAAGTAAATGTAAATATGCAACAGTAATCCACAGGCTTTTTGTGATTGATTTTTAAAGTGAAAAGATTGATGCACAAAGCAACTACTTCGTTTGTGAACTGCTCAATGTTTTATAGATGGGAAGGATCACTTAAAGTGAACATTATCTACTCATATTTAATATTTATATCTTAAATCCTACACAGAGATACTTACAATGAATACTAAATCATTGCATATGTCACAAGTGCAAATTTGGCATACAAAGTTCCAATTGCCTTATTAAGCCTAAAATGTAAAATATACTTAGTTCTCCACATTCAGGTTATCAGCATTATAGCTCACCGAGGAAAATTCTAAGTAGATTGAATTAGATAACCTCTAGATGCATTCTAGTTGTAGTGTTCTAAGAATCGATCTGCTTTTTATTAAAGTAAAATCTTCCCAAATACATCTCAAATACTTAATCATGTTATTATGTTGTTGTACCTCTTCAATGAATAAAAAGCATCTAACTTAGAAGTCGGAGGTGTTTAACTTTTAAACAGTTCTCATTTAACATAATGATTTATTATAAGGCAGTTTCTTCAATATGTATATCATGAAAATTAAATTATACTGATTAACTTCATAATTAATGTTTTCCCTTCCATTAAAATGTCTTTCTAGTAAAACCAAATTATAAAACCAAAAACAAAATTAGGGTCTTATCAATGCTGGACAAATCTCAGTATCACCTTTTGGAAATCAGATAGGGGACTGGGAGTGGCAAGAAACCTGGAGATAAACCCTGAAGGGTTTTTTTACCACTTATACAACACAGGAAAATTTGAAGAATAGATTATGCACTAAAATACAAACAGCTGTATGAAATATTATCATTTTCTTATGATGACAAAGAATATTTATGGAATTCAGAATTGGTCAACGAATTCCCTTAACTTAAAAAAAAATAAATAAATCCCAAGCATTCTGTGTGAGTATAGTACACAATGAATAGTTTAGATTTTTCATTGCAGTTCTTTCAGTTATTAGAGTATAGCTTAGCATGATTGTTAGGGAAGGCAAGATCTTGAATTTGTCATCTTTCCCCTTTCCCGTCACTTCTTCTCCACCAATAATAATGCAAAAAAAGCACAGAAATAGAAATGAAGTGTATCAACATTCTATATTATGATTTCTGTGCAAGTAAAAATAAACGAGTGAACTATTACCTTGAAGTTGTTTTCATATTTGAGATATTAAACTTTGACAAAACCCGCAATATTTTACATTTTAAAGAATTCACTTTTTCATAGTCTAATTAGAATCCAATGTATCAGACTGAGTTCTAAGATTATAAACTAGTTAGTAGCTAAAGATGATTTTGCCTCAGGGAGTAAAGCAGACCCAATAAACAACAGAAAGAGATGTAGAGAACTATGTTGAGCAGATTGGCAAAAACCTTTTATGAATCGTTAGGATACAAACTGAAGACTGTAAACTCTTGGAAGGAAGAATGATATCTTATTTAACCATTTATCTCTTACATCCAGGAACTAGTCAGTGTCTGCTATGTAAGTACACACTAGATATTTTCAGAGTATATATGAAAGAAAGAACACAGACACAGGATTCAGGTTTAGATGCAGGCATGTTGCAGAGCCTGAAGAGATTTGCTGCTGTTTCACATTATAATTACAAATACCATGTACTTGTCAGGATTGACAGTGAAAGAGGAAGTAGCCAGTCCATGCCAAGGTCTGACTAAAATACAAAATAAAAGCACCAGTACACTTTCATTTATTGCAGATTTTGCATTACTTTTCTTACACACTAAAATTAAAGTTCCCAAACTCTTGCTGAGGTGTACATTCAGGGCAATACAATGTATTTTAACATTTAATGGAAACAGGTGTCTATCATGCGCTGGGCAAACTACTTGATTAAAATAGTTCGCAGTATCAACATTAGAACACCATATTGCTTTCAATGTTATTTCTGGATTTTTCCAGTAGTTGGTATAATAAAAAACAGGTAACACATTGTTTCACTATGGGTTAGGAAAAAAGGATGATTATGATTAATCTGATCCCAAAATACAAGAATTTGCATAGTATATAAAAGTGTTAACTTGTTACAATGGAATTTCTTAAGTCCTTTAGACAAAACTACCAAATAAATAAAATTGTTAAATAGTTCTTTGGGCCTGGGAACCAAGAAAAAAAAAATACATTTTTGTTGTTGCTGTTGTTATTGGGATTATGTGTGTGGGGGTGTGTGTGTTTGAAACTGAGTCTTGTTATATTGCCCAGGCTGTTCTTGAACTCCAGAGCTCAAGCAATCCTCCCACATCAGCCTGCTGAGTACCTGGGACTACATTTGCATGCTTCCAAACCCTGCTATAGCAATGGTTTACTAAGTTTTTCCCAGTGGCCACTGGTGTTATAATCCCTCAGGGGGTCTTGTTAGGTATTTGCAAGTCTTGGCCATAAATTTATGTCCAAAGATGAAGCTCAAGACACTGAATTATTATGCAGACATTTTAAAATGATTACAACAAGCTATATTTTTTTAAGAATTAATAAATTGGTTGTTAGCTGGTAGTCTAAGTCTGGTGGGTCTAGAATAGATCAAGGGTCTGTTTATGTAGTTTTTAGATAGTCCAGTTGTTAGGTATCATGTAGAAAGGTTTACAAAGTTTACACATTTCTTTCTAGATGGAGCTAAAGATCTTTGGGATAGAAAATTAGACTCATTTTCTGGTTGTTCTCTACCTCTTCTATCTTATCTTTTACAAGTCTGTATGCCCATGATCATTCCAACACTTGACATATGTTAGGTCCCATGAAAAGAGATGCAATATTGAAAGAAGATGTGAGAATCTTCCCAAAGAACATATGGATATAAGAGGGGGTGGGCAAGAAAAATAAGTTGCAGTAACACATTTTAAATGTGAAGGTTGTGAAAGAAGAAAGGTGCATCAATAATATAGATTGTTTGGGACTGTAAAACAGCTTAATACTGAAGATTAAGCAGGCACAGACAAGCAAAGATTAGGAAAGGGGCATTCTAGTCAGCAATGCAGTATAGAAAAATTCCAGGGTTTACAAGCATAATAAATTTTGGGAACTAAATTGGTTGAATATGGGTAGTCTCTTTAGTCTGTGTGTAAATGCATGCGAGAACAAATGGGAGTTGGAAGTGGGGAGTGAGGTGGATGAGGATAAAGGATTTATTATATATGAGGTTATAGAGCAAAATTGAGACTAGACCATAAAGAGACTTTTATGCTATCTATATAGCCTAGTTGTAACTTTGTCTATTCCCTTCCAAAACCCTACCCCTTAAACACAACCCTGATTTTTAAATATCTGAGTTTCTATCTTTGATATTCATGCTGATCTGGGAGAAGACCACATTCCAGCTGGTCAGTGACTGTTTTAAGGGTACACATATAAAACTTTCTGGTCAGTGAAATAGAAGTTAACTAAGACTTTAAGTCTTTAAATATTACTTTTAATTTTAAGAAAAAAATATAAGATTTCACAAAGGGATAAATCTTTGCTTTTAGTTCTTCCTCATTCTTCAAATGAGGACATAGTATCTGAAGGAAAAACAGATTTTTTTGTGTGTTCATAAGACACTTATCACTAGACTCAGAACTTATATATCAAGAATAAAAAATAAAAATATTTTTTAAAATATAAGCTTGGGCTCCAAGGATGTTATTAAGCAGCAGATGACAAAAAGTAGTGCTTCTAGAATTCTTATTTGTTAAAAATACACCTGTACTTATAAAATCTTCTTTAGGAATTCCTTTACCAGCAATACATTATGTAAAGGAGTTTAGAAATACTACTCTGCCTTTCCTTTTTGTTTTGTTTGAAATGACATGGCATTTATAGAATAGGTGAAAACCATGGTGCTGTTCCATCAACTTTTCCTCTTGACAATTTCCTATTTGGGTTTTCAGTACTATCCCTCTTGGCACTTCACATTCAGCAAAAGTAAACCTGTTCTTAAATATGCCATATTGGTTTAGATCTCTTTGTGCTCAACACTCATCCTGAAATTCTTTCTTTCTGTTCTTTTGCGGTTCATTTTCATACCAAAGTGAAGGTGTCACCCTCCATTGGTGGCTTTTCTAGTTCTTATCCCTATAGTTCTACGGTCAATTGAACTCAGGGGCACTCAACCACTGAGCCACATCCCCAGTCCTATTTTGTATTTTATTTATAAACAGGGTCTCATTGAGTTGCTTAGTGCCTTGCCATTGTTGAGACTGACTTTGAATTCACAATCCTCCTGTCTCAGCCTCCCAAGTCTCTGGGATTATAGGCTTTTGCCACTTTGCCTGGCCATTATCCCTATAATTCTAGAAGAGTCAAACATCTTTTCATCTGCATAATTATATATAATATATATAATTATATATATATATATAATATATATGTATGTATATAATTGTGCTTATTGCTATACTTTGTGATTTTTATTTGTTTTTCTATATAATTAAAAAGTCCCCTTTCATCTTTGTAGCTACAGCAATTGGTCTATTTCCTGGCACACTATATGCATCCAAAGTTCATTTAGCTGAATGATTTGTAAAATTTGTAAACTCAGTCAGGTTTTATTATATGCCATCTTCTTTGCCCTTAATACTATGTACATTGAAAATAGGAACATGAAAAATATGTGTTCAGGCTACTGAGAAAATTTTTGTCCAGGCTGGGAATATGCCTGTAATCCCAGTGACTTGGGAAGCTGAGGCAAGAAGGTAACAGGTTTGAACCAACGTAGTGAACCCTGTCTCAAATTAAAAAATAAACAGGCATTGGGGACACAGCTGGGCATTGGGCAAAGTTTCACTGGGTTCAATCCCCAGTGCCCACCAAAAAAATCTAATATGAAATCTTTTTAATTTTCAAATAATTATTGATAAAAGTTTATTTTAAATACTATTGAATAGTTTGAATTCATTAATGCTACTTTCAAATATCTCATTTCCTGGAGTTATGGCCAAAAATAGTTTTCTCTTTTTAAAGCACTTGTTCTGAGAATAAAGATAAGTGGTGAATAGGACAGAACAAGTCTTATTCCCATGGAGTTTACATTCTGTAAAAAGACACAAACTGTTCCAATGAGGGTCAAAATGCAAAGCAAATATCACAATAGACTTTTCCAAGGGAAGAAAGTCAATGCAAGAGATTAGTTATTCAACAGTAGAGATGATAAACTTAAAAAGAGCAAGGTATTCACAGTTTAATACGATGGGAACCCAGAGGATGGATTCACTTGATTAAAACATATGACAGTTTGCCATGCTCAAGAACTATAGTCACCCAAGACAGAGAAATAGAGAAAGAGAAAGTGAGAAAAAGAGGTTAGTCATAGATTTCCTATTCTTTATCTCTTTCAGTTTCCCACTAATATCTCTGAATGGCCAAATTCGGTCAGAAGTCTAGGAAATTCAGTCTGAAGTGTTCATTCCCTACCTTGCCAATGATAGATAACAGAGCAGAGAAGGTCTAGGGATGGTTTTAAGAGCTATCAGGTCAAGGATCAGTGCACAGTTAGTAAACAAATAAACAAATAGATAAATATCAGATAGCAAGTGGAAAGGGGTGACATAGTTGGAAATGCTTAGAGTGGTCAGAGGATTACTGGGCAGGTTATGTTCAATCTGACGTCTGAATGAGAAGAAGGCATTAGTATAGGAATCTCCCAGAAAGGGCCCAAGTGAGAATGAACTAGGTTTGTTTCAAATGTTCCAAATGGGCCACAATAGCTGAATCAAAGTGGGTATGTGGAAAACCATGTAAAATGAGTTCTGTGAAAAAAAGGGAACAGGTTCTATAAGGACATTTTCTAAAGTTCTGATTTTATTATAAGTGCAAGGGTCAAGTTTTTGGAGGTTTTAAAAAGAGAAGTAATCAGGTTCAATCCGTTTTTAAAAAGTCACTTTGACTATTTTGTGGTGGTGAATGCATCATAGATGATAATAGTAGAAAGGACACTGGGGCTGTTTTGGGATGGGCTAAATAAAAAGAGATGATTGTGGCTTGAATTAAGGAAATTTTAATTGAAATGAAGAATATTGACTATATTTAAAATATTCTTGGCGATCCAAGATGGCAGCCTAGAGGGTGACTGCATTCCCAGTCGCTCCAGAACCCAGGAGTTAAGAAGGGGAGGCATTGAGAGACTCGGACTGAAATAGAGCCACAGGTGAGTCTGCCCACTGCGTAAAGCTCGGCCTGGGTGGCAGGCCCAGATAGAGGTGACTTATCGGAGCTGGGCAGGGCAGCTAGAGTCATCCACAGGCAGCCCTGCGCACTCCGGCGGTGGGCCCCGCCCACACAGCCAGCTTCTCCAGGTTCTCGGAACGGCCCACTAGTGAGAGCCTTTCTGACCAGAACAAGCTCCAAATCCCAGAGCCAGCGCAGCGCAGAGTACTCCGGCACGCAAGCAGCTTCAGGGACCAGGATAGGGCAGCCAGAGACTTCCCCAAGTAGCCTGGACCCCTGTGGTGGGAGGTGCCTTTCAAGGCTAGCTTCTCAGAGCAGACCGCCCAGTGAGAGGCTTTCTACATAGAACCAGCCACAAGCCCCCGAACCAACAGAGAGCTTCGATCCGCAAGCAGCCTCTGGGATCAGGGCAGGGCAGCCAGAGACCTCTTCAGGCAGCTCTGCCCACTCCGGCTGCAGGCTCTCTTCACGGGGCGATCCAAGATGGCGGCCTAGAGGGAGACTGCACCCCCAGTCGCTCCAGAACCCTGGAGTTAAGAAGGGGAGGCATTGAGAGACTCGGACTGAAATAGAGCCACGGGTGAGTCTGCCCACTGGGTAAAGCTCGGCCCGGGTGGCAGGCTCAGATAGAGGTGGCTTATCAGAGCAGGGCAGGGCAGCTAGAGTCTTCCCAAGGTAGCCTTCCACACTCCGGCAGTGGGCTCCTCCCACACGGCCAGCTGCACAGTGCAGGCCCACAGTGAGAGCCTTTCCGCACAGAGCCAGCTCCAAACCGTGGAAGCAGTAGGGGGCTAGGGGCAGTTTTCTTTGGATGCACTGCCTTATCAGATTCCTCCAAGACATCAGGCTACTGAAGGCTGGGAGGTGATACACTGGAAATCTACCGGGACACTATAAGCCAATAGCAGAAAACTGCAATATCTCAGGGTCCCACTGACAGCCGACCAATATGAAAAAACAAGAGAAGAAAATGTCCCAAACAAACCTAGATACTACATCAATAAAACCCAATGACAGCACAGCAGAAGAAATGTCAGAAAGGGAGTTCAGAATGTACGTAATTAAAACGATCAGGGAAGCTAATGAGGAGATGAAAGAGCAAATGCAGGCATCGAGGGAGGAGATGAAAGAGCAAATGCAGGCATTAAATGATCGCACCAATCAACAGTTAAAAGACCAAATACGGGAAGCAAGAGATCATTTCAATAAAGAGTTAGAGATACTAAAAAAAAAAAACAAACTGAAATCCTTGAAATGAAGGAAACAATAAACCAAGTTAAAAACTCCATAGAAAGCATAACCAATAGGATAGAACACCTGGAAGACAGAACCTCAGACATTGAAGACAAATTACTTAATCTTGAAAACAAAGTTGGCCAAACAGAAAAGATGGTAAGAAATCATGAACAGAATCTACAAGAATTATGGGATATCATGAAAAGGTCAAATTTAAGAATTATTGGGATTGAGGAAGGCTTAGAGAAACAAACCAAAGGAATGAACAATCTATTCAATGAAATAATATCAGAAAATTTCCCATATCTGAAGAATGAAATGGAAAACCAAGTACAAGAGGCTTATAGAACTCCAAACATACAAAATTAAAACAGACCCACACCAAGGCACATTATTATGAAAATACCTAACATACAAAATAAAGACAGAATTTTAAAGGCCGCGAGAGAAAAGAATCAAATTACATTCAGAGGGAAACCAATAAGAATATCAGCAGATTTTTCAATCCAGACCCTAAAAGCTAGAAGGGCCTGGAACAACATATACCAAGCCCTGAAAGAAAATGGATGCCAACCAAGAATCTTATACCCAGCAAAACTTACCTTCAAATTTGACAATGAAATAAGATCCTTCCATGATAAACAAAAGCTAAAGGAATTTACAAAAAGAAAGCCAGCATTACAGAACATTCTCAGCAAAATATTCCATGAGGAAGAGATGAAAAACAATGATGCAAATCAGCAACAGGAGGCGCTAGCTTAAAGGAACAGCCAAATAAAGGAGAAACCAAATCATGTCAAAAACAAATATGAGTCAATTGACTGGGAATACAAATCATATCACAATAATAACCCTGAATGTTAATGGCCTGAATTCATCAATCAAAAGACACAGACTGGCAGATTGGATTAAAAAGAAAAATCCAACAATATGCTGCCTACAAGAGACTCATCTCATAGAAAGAGACACCCATAGACTAAAGGTGAAAGGATGGGGAAAAACATACCATGCACATGGACACAGCAAAAAAGCTGGAGTATCCATCCTCATTTCAGATAATGTGGACTTCAAGCCAAAACTAGTCAGAAGGGATAAAGAAGGACATTACATACTGCTTAAGAAAAGCATAAATCAGCAAGACATAACAATCATAAATATCTATGCCCCGAACATTGGCTCATCCACATACGTCAAACAAATCCTTCTCAATTACAGAATTCAAATAGACCACAACACAATAATACTAGGCGATTTTAACACACCTCTCTCACTACTGGATAGATCATCCAAACAAAAATTGAATAAAGAAACTATAGATCTCAACAACACAATCAACAATTTAGACTTAACGGACATATATAGAATATACCATCCAACAAAGAATGAATACACTTTCTTCTCAGCAGCACATGGATCCTTCTCTAAAACAGATCATATTTTATGCCACAAAGCAACTGTTAGTAAATACAAGAAGATAGAGATACTACCTTGTACTCTATCAGATCATAATGGATTGAAATTAGAAATAAATGACAGAATAAAAAACAGAAACTTCTCCAATACCTGGAGATTAAATAATACACTATTATATGATGAATGGATAACAGAAGACATCAGGAGGGAAATAAAAAAATTCTTAGAAGTAAACGAGAACAAAGACACATCATATCAAAATCTCTGGGACACTATGAAAGCAATACTTAGAGGAAGATTTATTTCATGGGGCGCATTCAAAAAAAGAAGTAGAAATCAACAAATAAACGATTTAACACTACAGCTCAAAGCGCTAGAAAAAGAAGAGCAGACCAATACCAAAAGTAGTAGAAGACAGGAAATAGTTAAAATCAGAGCTGAAATCAACGAAATCGAAACAAAAGAAACAATTGGAAAAATTAACAAAATAAATAGTTGGTTCTTTGAAAAAATAAATAAAATTGATAAACCCTTAGCCACACTAACAAAAAGAAAGAGGGAGAAAACTCAAATTACTAAAATTTAGAATGAACAAGGAAACATCACAACAGACACGAGTGAAATACAAAACATAATTAGAAGCTATTTCGAAAGTCTATACTCCAACAAAACAGAAAACCTCGAAGACATCAACAAATTTCTAGAGACATATGAATTACCTAAACTGAACGAGGAGGACATACACAACTTAAATAAACCAATTTCAAGCAATGAAATAGAAGAGGTCATCAAAAGCCTACCAACAAAGAAAAGTCCAGGAGCAGATGGGTTCTCAGCCGAGTTCTACAAAACCTTTAAAGAAGAGCTCATTCCAATACTCCTCAAACTATTCCATGAAATAGAAGAGGAGAGAACCCTCCCAAACTCGTTCTATGAAGCCAATATCACCCTGATACCTAAACCAGACAGAGACACATCGAGGAAAGAAAATTTCAGACCAATATCCTTAATGAACATCGACGCAAAAATTCTCAACAAAATTTTAGCAAATCGCATACAAATATATATTAAAAAGATAGTGCACCATGATCAAGTGGGTTTTATCCCAGGGATGCAAGGTTGGTTCAACATTCGGAAATCAATAAATGTCATTCACCATATCAACAGACTTAAAGTTAAGAATCACATGATTATTTCAATAGATGCAGAAAAAGCATTTGATAAAATACAGCACCCCTTCATGCTCAAAACACTAGAAAAAATTGGGGTAGTGGGAATATTCCTTAACATTATAAAGGCCATCTACGCTAAGCCCATGGCTAATATCATTCTAAATGGTGAAAAACTGAAAGCGTTCCCCCTAAAAACTGGAACAAGGCAGGGATGCCCTCTTTCACCACTTCTATTCAACATCGTCCTTGAGACTCTAGCCAGAGCAATCAGACAAACCAAAGAAATTACAGGGATACGAATAGGAAAAGAAGAACTCAAACTATCCCTGTTCGCTGATGACATGATTATATATTTAGAGGAACCTGGAAATTCCACCAGAAAACTTTTAGAACTCATAAGTGCATTCAGTAAAGTAGCAGGTTACAAGATCAATGCTCATAAATCCAATGCATTTTTATACAAAAGTGATGAATCTTCAGAAAGAGAAATTAGGAAAACTACTCCATTCACAATAGCATCGAAAAAAATAAAATACTTGGGAATCAATCTCACAAAAGAGGTGAAAGACCTCTACAATGAGAACTACAGAACACTAAAGAAAGAAATTAAAGAAAACCTTAGAAGTTGGAAAGATCTCCCATGTTCCTGGATAGGCAGAATTAATATTGTCAAAATGGTTATACTACCTAAAGTGCTATACAGATTCAATGCAATTCCAATTAAAATCCCAATGATGTACCTTGCAGAAATAGAGCAAGCAATTATGAAATTCATCTGGAAGAATAAAAAACCTAGAATAGCTAAAGCAATCCTCAGTAGCAAGAGCGAAGCAGGGGGTATTGCAATACCAGATCTTCAACTCTACTACAAAGCATTAGTAACAAAAACGGCATGGTATTGGTACCAAAAGACAGGTAGATCAATGGTACAGAATAGAGGACATGGACACAAACCCAAATAAATACAATTTTCTCATACTAGACAAAGGTTCCAAAAATATGCAATGGAGAAAAGATAGCCTCTTCAACAAATGGTGCTGGGAAAACTGGAAAACCATATGCAATAGAATGAAATTAAACCCCTATCTCTCACCCTACACAAAACTCAACTCAAAATGGATCAAGGACCTCAGAATCAGACCAGAGACCCTGCATCTTATAGAAGAAAAAGTAGGTCCAAATCTTCAACTTGTTGGCTTAGGATCAGACTTCCTTAACAGGACTCCCATAGCACAAGAAATAAAAGCAAGAATCAACAACTGGGATAGATTCAAACTAAAAACCTTTCTCTCAGCAAAGAAAACTATCAGCAATGTGAAGAGAGAGCCTACAGAGTGGGAGAATATCTTTGCCAACCATACCTCAGATAGAGCGCTAATTTCCAGAATCTATAATGAACTCAAAAAACTCTACACGAAGAATACAAATAATCCAATCAACAAATGGGCTAAGGAAATGAACAGACACTTCACAGAAGAAGATGTACAAGTAATCAACAGATATATGAAAAAATGTTCAACATCCCTAGTAATAAGGGAAATGCAAATCAAAACTACCCTAAGATTTCATCTCACCCCAATTAGAATGGCGATTATCAAGAATACAAGCAACAATAGGTGTTGGCGAGGATGTGGTGAAAAAGGAACACTCATACATTGCTGGTGGGGTTGCAAATTAGTGCAGCCACTCTGGAAAGCAGTGTGGAGATTCCTCAGAAAGCTTGGAATGGAAACACCATTTGACCCAGCTATCCCACTCCTTGGCCTATACCCAAAGGACTTAAAATCAGCATACTACAGAGATACAGCCACATCAATGTTCATTGCTGCTCAATTCACCATAGCCAGATTGTGGAACCAACCTAGATGCCCTTCAGTTGATGAATGGATAAAGAAACTGTGGCATATATATACAATGGAATATTACTCCGCAATGAAGAATGATAAAATTATGATATTTGTAGGCAAATGGATGAAATTGGAGAATATCATGCTAAGTGAGATAAATCAATCTCAAAAAACTAAAGGACGAATGATCTCGCTGATAAGCGGATGAGGACATATAATGGGGGGTGGGAGGGGTTAGCATTAGGTTTAGGATTAGGTTTAGGGTTAGGGATAAGGAGAGCGGTAAGAATGAAGGAAAGAAGGACTGTATAGAGGGAAAAGAGGGGTGGGAGGGGTGGGGGGGAAGGAAAAAAAAATAAACATCATTTCCCTATGTAAACGTATGATTACACAAATGGTATGCCTTGACTCTATGTACAAATAGAGAAACAACATGTATCCCATTTGTATACAATATAAAAAAATAAAATAAAATAAAGGTTAACATGTAAATTACAGAAAAAATAAAAATACAAGCAAAGAACAAAAAAAATAAAAAAATAAAAAAATAAAATAAAATAAAATATTCTTTGAAAGTAAAATTTCTTCAATGGATTATATATGAAGTAATGCAATTAAATATATTTACTAAATCTAAAGGAGGATTTATAAGAAACATGATAATTTGGAATATAGCATATGTACTTAAACTCTCCTCTGCTTCTACATTTGACTTAACAAATCTCTTCTCTCCCTTGTTTTACTCATCTTGTTTATACTGTAAACATTCTCATTACACAAACATCTCTTCTTGTTTTTCATTTTCTTATATTTTCTTATTTTCACTTCACTACAATACCTGTAATACCTATAAAACATCTCATTTCATAATATGAAGATTGTATAACTTTCATATTGTCCAAGTCACATAGCATTCCCAATATAAGAAGAATATTATCATTAGGAAAATTTGCATATACTTAACCCATTCCCTTATGGAAATATACAGGTATGTAAATATGAAAAATATTCAAATGAAATATGTGAATATCTGACCTATTTGATATTTTGAACTTGCATTTAAGTTCTCCTTATCATTATGGCGACACCAGAAGGGAGTTAGTATTTATTTTTATCATAACATTTTTTTCAATAGAGTTGTCAGGTAAACACTCATGAAGGAAAATACAGACATTATATAATTTTTATAGATTTGAAAGTGCTGTTAGTATTCCCCAAACATTTTCACATTTCTTAGCAAAAATATTATATTACCTACCTACAATTTTATTCATCAAAAACTATTCCCTTGATGTAATTTTTAAATATTTCTAAATATATACATTCTGAAATTTACATTAATAAAATGTTGTCATGATTTAAATGACTTGTGACCTCAAATTGTTATTCATATTAACTTTTAAAAAAATATTTTGGTCATAACATTGCAATGATAACTTTTTTTCCCTTCCAGCATAAGGAAGGCAAGAGAACAAAGTCACAGAGTACAGATAAAGAGCTAAACGTATCATAAAGTGTGCATATATTTAGTTCAAGGACTAACAGGTCCTTGTTATTTTCTTCATAGATTGCCTACTTAATTTGAGTATTTCTGTAAGTCATCTATCCTAAATGTCTTATCAGTTTAGATAACAAAACAGTGAAGTGGCTTTCAAAAATCCATTTCCACTCTATCTCCTATATATTTACACAATTTAACATAGGTTTATTTTTACAGGAGCTAGTTTTTATTTGGCAATGCAGTACTGAACTATTTGGGCCACAAGTCACAAAAAGAAGCTGTATTTAGTTACTCTTCATTTTCAGACCTAATGTCTTTTAAGGAGCCTTCTCAAAAAGGCCCAAACTACCTTTCCAAAGAGACTAGAATAGCATACCAAGTCTTAATTGTATTGGCCTTAAACCAGCACAAGAGGAAAGTGACAGTGCAGGTTTACTCAAATTCAACACAGTGTGATTTTCTTAAGCATCTAAAAGAGTTTTGGGCTTGGTGATGAAAAAGCAATATCTTCCTTTAATTCATAAAATAAATAAATGCCTACTGTGGCAATAAGAGAAGCACATAAGTTAAATATTATGCAGATTAAATGAGCCAAGAGAGTATGGATCAGTTATAAGAAAGGAAATTGAAGAAAACTCATTTGAAGAATGGGCAGGATTCTTAATAGGTAAAGACTGGCAAAAAATCATATTCTAGGATGAAAGAATAGCATGTGTTGTGGTACAGAGCTAATAAAGTGTGAAGACCTTTGGAAGAACAATTTGCCTGAAGGAACTGGCAAGTTTAAGGAAATAATAACTTTGTATACATTTCTTTTTAAAAATACACACCATACAACTGAAATTATATGTGTGTGTGCATTCACATATATGTGTGTGTGTGTGTGTGTATATATATATATTTTTTTCTTTTTTTTTTCTGCAAAAGGCAGGTTGGCATTCTGTAACACAATGTGGTAGAATTGAAAAGATAATGCCAGAAAACTAGGTTTCTACTCTTAAAGAAGAACTTAAGTGCTAGAATGCAAATGTTTAAGTAAGGGGAAAGAGGACCAAACTGCAACCATGGCCTACCTTTATTTTTCCTAAGTGTGGGAACTTCTGGCATGTAAATCTATACATTTGCAAACCAGGAGTATCAACATTCGAAGTGTTTTAATGAATAACAAAATAATGGCATGAAGGTCATTTGAAGCTCATGTATGATGTGTGATGTTGTAAGATAACTGTATTATATCATTGCTTAATTTGATGAATAATGAGAGATTTAAGATTTTGATCAGAGGAAACACAGCAATAATTACATAGTAGAGATGCTTTTCTGAAACCCAAATGTAAACCTCTTGCAATAGAAAACTATGGCTATGGTGTAAGTAAGAAGTTTTAAGGGTGTGATGTAAGACAGAGGCAATAATAATTAAAGATTGCTGATTAATGAGACTGGTGAGGAAGAATCAATGGGAGAGAATAAAGATTTTAATTAAAGTTCATCAGGAAAATAATAAAGAGAAGGTAAAGCAGGTAATCTGTCTAGCATTTATTGAACTATTGCTTTAGATATTTACTAGGCTTTTTTTGGGAGGGAAGGATACTGGAGATTAAACCCCCAGGGACCCTCTACTACTGAGCTACATCCCAAATCCTATTAATTTTGAGACAGGGTCCTGTTAAATTGACCAGGTTAGCGTGTGTGTGTGTGTATGTATTTAGTACCATATATATATATATATGGTACTATATATATATATATATATATATATATATGCCTATACTATATATATATATATGCCTAGTTAATACCTAGTTTTAATATTGCCTACTTAGTGATATATATGATATGTATACTGATACACACACACACACACACACACACACACACATACACACACACATATATATATATAGAGAGAGAAACAGAAAGAGAAGAGAGAGAGAGAGAGAGAGAGAGAGAGAGAGAAAGTGTTTTAATATTTCCTAGTTAGTGCCATGTTCTCTGCTGAGGATATGGATATATTCATGTATTAATAATCCAAATGAAAATCCAAAATTTGGAGCCAACGTTACTCTTTGCTTTCAAGGAGAGAACAAATTCCTACAAATTCCTACCCAGTCTGGTTACATCTCTTTTACAGTTTCAAATCTTTTCATTTCCTTAATTTCTTCTGCTTCTGATAAAAAAGGTGAGGTAAAGCCTATCTAAAGAAAAAATCTTATGAGAGCTAAGGATCCCACAAGCTGGGCTTCCACAGACATTTGGTTGTAATTTTAAGAGACATTTAAATTTTTAATTTATTTTTCAGCATAGACAGGCTGCCAGCTTTTATATCTCTTTGGCAGCATTTCTCTCTTTAAAAGCCTGTTATGTTCCACAGGCATTTCAAATTAGTAACAAAGCTTTTAAGACTTCAAAACACAGCTGCTGGGACTCTCACCTTGGAGATTAGAACACAAAATGGTAAGCAAAATATAGCAAGTAAGATACCTTAGTTATTCAAGGATTTTCTTATAGATTTCCTCAATGATTATAAAAATATTGATTATATGAATAAAAGATTGTTTCTGTTTTGTCACCCACTGCCTGAAAGTCATTTAGTTTTATGATGAGTTTGAGGTCATGCTATCTGGTCATGTGATCTGAGAAATTAATGGAAAAATGTTGAAGATGCAGTTGTGCTGTTTAACCAATGCAATTCATTAAATTTATTGAACTTCCTTTGTTAGGCATATAGTAATATAAGTGAGTATAAATCTGATTCCCAATATCTTACAGGTAGAAGAATTTCTCAAAGACAATGCAAAAATATTCAAAGTATTCTAGTAAAGTTACTCAAAATGCTAGGGAAGAGCCAAATTGCACCTGTTTGAGAAAATAAGAAAACTTTATGGAGAAGATCTTCAAGTAAGTACTTAAAAATGTGCAGGTCGACACAAGTTAAAAAAAATACTGGGATAGGACTTTCCAGGAGGGAAACACACACACACACACACACACAAACAACCTAGTGAAGAAGTCAGAGAAAATCAGATACATTTGAGGCAAACTATATTTAGTAATTCATCACCATACCAAATATAGATAGGAGATAAGACTGGAGTTATTTTGCAGTATTTTGATGCCAAAATCAAGTAGTTTGTGTATAAGAAAACCTTAAATTGGAAAAACATATTATTGTAGATGTTAGGTGGAAGACTGATAGGGCAACAGCATTATGTGGATGGGAAGATGAAGAACCTGCAGCTAGAAAAGCTGACACTGCAATTTTCTAAGAACATTGTAAAGGGTGAACTAAGGTAGCAATCATGGAATTGGAGATGGGGAGCATGTTCTCATTTGTGAAAAATAAACATCTTAGTATTTGAAAGTTATCTTTCTTTAAGGTATTCATTCATTAAAATTGCTGGCACACCAGAAAAATTATGAAATACTAAATGTTTTGTGATTGTAGTCGATGCTCTAGAGGAAGGTTTTAATATATTGAAAAAATAACATGAGAAAATATATATTACTATTTAGAGGTTAAGTTTTAGAGGTTTTTGTTTTTGTTGAATACATACAAAGTTATTTTTCTCCCCTCTGAAACAGATGAGTCCAGAAATTCTTTAATGCTGCTTTTGTTGTTGTTGGTGGTGGTGGTGGATTTGTTTTATACCAGCGATTGAACCCAGGAGCACTTAACCACTGAGCCACTGCCCCAGTTTTTTTGTTTGTTTGTTTGCTTGTTTTGCTTTGTTTTAAATTTCGAGACAGGGGTATAACAATTTGTTTGGGACCTTGTTAAATTGCTGAGGTTGACTTTGAACTCAGGATCCTCCTAACTCAGACAGATTCAGGATCATCAATCTCAAAAGAGTACTCGAAATTACTTAACAAGGCAAAACTTCAGTACCAAGCTTGCTCTCCCATTCTAGGTAACAACTATTTTTCCATTTTTCTTTCATTTTTCTCTTTCTTTCTTTCCCATCTATGCCCATCTCCCTAAACACACATTTTCATTTGATGACTTTACTTAATGCAGCATTATCAAATTAAAAGTATTAAATATGAGCTCTCTCATCTTCCCATCACAAAATCTGCAAGCCTAGCAATCTCTCTTCTCTAATATTTTTTTTGATGAATTAGAATAATTCTCCTCCAACTGCCCATTTATAGTCTCCTATAAAATTCTGTTCCTCTGCTGTACTCTCTCTTTCAAGACAACAATGTATTCTTCTCTATAGAAAAATTTGTATTAGCCAATAAGCATGGTTCTGTCTCTTGCATCTCTAGAAAGACTTTCTTGATTTTCTAATGACAATAAAACTGCCCCATTATTATCTTCCTGAATTATATAACTCGATGCCTGAAATATATTACCTGCCTGAACTGTCTTCACTGAGCATATTTCAATATTTTCAAACTCTGTCATCCCAATGAAATCAGTCTTAAAAAACTATCATGTTGTCAAATCCATGAGAATCTTCTGTCATCATTATGTTCAAATTTTCAACAGCAATCAGTATTCCCTTCCTTTTAAAGGACTTCCTTCTCTTGACTCAGTCACTCTTGGATATCCTCCTATTCCTATGGATACTTGTGGGCATGAATTGATAGCTCCTTGTATTCTACCAGTTACACATATATAGGTCTTTGGGTCTGTGTCACAGGTTCTATGGATGCCATCTATTCATGTTGATAATCTTGATAATATCTTAGTAATGATCTTGATACTATCTACATACAGATGTTTCCCTGAAATCTCTGAACTTCAATTATGTTCATGTACTAGTTGGAAATCTAAGTCATCTGAAATTTACAATTTTGAAACTGAGTTTTCAATTTTTCTCCTTAAACCTCTGAAGTCCACACTATTAAGTATTATAATTTACTGCACCATCCATCTTTTGGATTAAAGTCAAAACAATGGTTTGTGAACCATCCTTTATTATTTGGATTTTCTCACTTTCCACATCAAATTTTCATTGTATAATAAAGAAAAACTTATATTCAAATAAATCTTGAATTTCCCTAGTTCACTGTTAATGCCATAGTCCAAGTCTTTACCATTTTTTTGTTTAGACTACGAAGGTAGCCTTCTAACTAAAATTTATGTTTTCTTTAATCAATTTGCTATAAAATGAGACCTACTAAATGAAGATTGGACTAGGTGACTCTCTTATAGGTCTTGACAACTTGCCCTCATAGATGGAGAGGTGACCTAAATGAAGCAGTCCTGTTGTACCCATAGTGAACCAGAAACTACAAAGCCAGTGGGGAGCTGCAGTTAAATGGCTCATGTTGCCCTGAAATTATGTTGACTTAAGTTGGCCAATACAATCAGGGAAAAAAAAAAAAATTCTGTGGAGTGTGTGTGTATGTGTGTGTGTGTGTGTTCCATTTTTAAAAGCATACACACTTAAACACATCTCCAGTCCAGGTAAGACTGCATGACTGCCAGTGTTCTTTCTCTGCAGAAGAGATCTGGCTTCTTTTTATCTCCTTAACTTTATGTTATGCTTTGCTCTATAACTTAGCTTCACTGATCTTTATGTTTTTGGAATAGCTCATTAAGCTCTTCTTCATTGTAAGACTTTTCCTTTCCTGAATGCTAACCACACACAATTTTTCCAATATCAACAGGTGTGATATCTAAAATCTGGTTGGTTTCCACACTACAACATTTATCATCTTTTATAGGATCTTGTTTTTACTTTATATTTGATTTCAGAATATCTACCTACATTTGGTATTACATCTGCCTATCTTTAAATCCACCTCACTTCAAGGTAATTTAACTCACTATATTAGTATTACATTACAACATTGTTAAGTCTATTTTCAATGAACCATTCATAAAACTGGCAAATAGTGTGTTCAAGTAAGTATTAGTAAAAATTTTTTCTATTGATCTTTTTTTTTATCATAACAGCTATTTTGATTAGAGAACTTATACTATCACAAAACTCTATTATTCCTACTATTATACACTATTTCATTTAATCTCCTACTAAACCCAATAAAATAAGCAATTTCATTTCCATTTTTATATCTTAAGATACCTCCTCTTGGAAAGAGAAGATAATTCATGTCAATGATGGAATTTGGACAATGTTTGTTGGACTTCAGGACATAATATAATGTAGTAATTAAAGGAGAAGATTTGTAATCCTCACATTATGAGCTCAAACACCAGTTCTATCAAATTTTTAGCAAGTCAAGCAGAACTTCAGTTTCATCATTTGTAAAGTGAAGCTAAAATAGCAAGTATTTATACTAGTTTATAAAAAATAAAGGAAGCATGTAAAAAATAACCACTTAGTAATTGCATGGCATGTTGTAGTGTCTAAAGTATAACTTTAATCATTAAGACAAAATTAGTTTATTTTAATAAAGTGACTTAGTTATTATGATTAAATTTAACCAGATCTGAGAACTTTTGAATTTCTCTTTGGTCTATTTCTTCAAACATTATTATCTGTTTTCAGTTCAAGAAATGGTTAAAGTTCCATAAATATTTTAGAAAAATACAATTATATTCATGTTGAAATAAGATTATAATTTTGTATTTCAAATATAGCAACATATAGCTTTAAGTCATCTTGAAAGATCCGTGGGGACACAATTTCCATAGATCTATATTCTAAGAGCTTTCTTTTGCTTCCTAGAAATAGTCTTTAGGGTATCATTTGTACTTCACATAAACAATATAAAGAAGTAACAACTGTAAATATAAAGTTTTTAAAATGTTATTTGATAGTATATTATATGCATTCTCTAGGTTGTTTGGAAATTTAATTTCAAATTAATAAATACTAATTGTAGGATCATATGAAATTAATATTCAAGTTATGTTTATTTCTAAACACACAAATAAGATGTCTATGGAATTTTGCTGAAGAATTTCATGTGCATTGCCTCAACTGGAATTCACCATTGTATGTGATTAATTTTTTTGCATGTTACAGAAGAGGAAATTTGAGCAAACGGGATTGAACAATGTACTCAAGATCACACAACTAATTAATAAGCAGCAGAATTTGAATGTAAATATATATTTTATAATCTAAATCCCATGATTGTTTACTTACTACATGGCAAGAAATTAATCATTTAATTTCCAAGAGTGTCCTGATAGACAATATCTTACTTAACTAGTCACACTAAAATAAATGAAATATAATTAATAGTAACACATCAATGGAATCAAACTGCCACAGTTTGAAGTCACCATGTATCCAGTTCCATATTATTAATTATTTTTAAATTTTTCAATTAAAATAAACTTTAACAAAATAAATCATAAAGTAATTTAAAATATTACCTAAAATCTGATCCAAGTCTCTTCCCATTTTCTGGTTCTCCTGGATCTGGACACAAATTGGAAGCTGTTTTAATACCTCCCTCATTTACTGTAGCAGCAAGAAGAAAAACAAGAAACAAAATATTTATAATTAAAAAATCAAGAATGATATTAATTTAAAAATCTACACAAAACTTATATTCTGTTACTATAATCACTATTTTGAACTATAGAAAATATAAGCACAATTTTATAGAAAATTAATGAAGGTAAAAAACTTTTTTCTCTTTTTATGGACCTATCAGAACCTAAATTTGATGTTTATATTTAATGATGTACTATTCTAAATATTAACTCCTTAGCATCTAGCACTTTATTTTTAATTACAATCAAATTGCAAAACATATTTCCAGGGTAGCAATGTGAAAGTTTCCATTAATTATTGATAATACAGGGACCATCACCAGTTGTAACATTGTCATTTGGATCTTTCCTGTTTTTTTTCTCCATAATTGGGGATTGAACCCAAGGGTTTTCTACTACTGATCTTCATCCCCAGATCTCTTCATATTTTATCTTTAGACAGAATCTCACTAAATTGCCCAAGTTAGCTTCAAACTTGCAATACCCCTACCTTAGCCTCCTGGGATTCTAGTTGTGCACCTATGAAGGCGAATTCCTTTTATTTTCAATTATAATTAAAAAATAAGACCATACCAAAAAAGTTTAAAGTTATTAACACTTCGGTATTTGGTATATAATAAAGGAATTTGGTCTGACAAAATTAAAGTAAAAGGATGTGGTACTAAGCATGTCATTGAATTATGATATAATGCTGAAAACCAAAATAATGACTTTACCCTCAAACAATTTCTATAACTACATTTGACATGACAATTGTACACATTTTCAGCAGTTTCTTTAGAGCACTCAGTTAATGAAAGACTAATTTTTTTTTTTTCAGTGAATGTGGTCACACTGGATGCCTAAATTCCCAGGATAGGTTTTTAATGGGAAGACAATAAAACCAGATAATTCTGAAATAATTGATTGATATTGTTTTATATTTCAATCTTATAGTGAACTGGAGAGTAATTTCCTTTATTTTGTTCTTTTTCAGTTTGTTCTTTTTAAGGAAAGAATAGTATCTAATGAGAAAGTCTAGAGGAAAAATTCTAAACCTTATAATTGTTCTTGTCCTGCATTGTGGATTAGAACCATCTATAGATCTTTCTTTAAAGAATAAAGATGACTAGTTCTACTTCTGGATATTCTAATGCAATTAGTTTATAGTAGGAACCTGGGTATCAATTGTTGTTTTTTTAATAAAACTCTCAAGATAATTCTAATGTAAAGTTAAAGTTGAGAACCACTGGACTTACGGATTGTTTAGCTGAAATTGGTCATTGGGTTGACACTAATTCATCAGATAGGAAGACAGATTTCAAATGATGGTCCAACAGTCATGGCTGTGATAAAGTTACCCTCTTCTCAACTAGACACAAAATTGTGCATCTATTTCTATCATTCTGAACAAATTATTTTCTAATTTTCACCAACAATATCTTTATTGCTACCTTTATTATATGCTCAGTGAGTCAAAGAATCTGATATTTTTACTTTTCTTGGTCCTCTAAATTTCTATTTAATTCCTTTTACCCTTTCTGGGATTTCTGGTCACTCTCTACATTAGTTAATTTCAATAATTCAAAGGCATTGGTCCAGAGTCATTAATATTTTGTATTTCCCTCACTACTTGAAAAATTACCTCTTTGTCAATAACTTCTAAGGTAGGATTTTTTTGTTATCTTTTCCAAACTTTCTTGCTCCATCAATAGCCATTGGATCATCCCCCAAATTTCCAATGACTATCTCATGTGTCAGCTCAAAATAAACATAATCACTTTGATACTTTTGTGACACCCTTATAATCTACCTTCAATCTATCTTGAATACTAGAAGAGGTCCAAACTTCCTAAAACACAGTTTTTTTTAATTATTGTACAAATCTCCAATGAACCAACTAGATTTTCTACTAAGTTTCTACTACTTCTTAATACATATGTCTTAGTGTTTGATTAACAACTGTTTTTAATAAATTAAGCATTTCTATGGGAAGTATGCACTTTATAATCCTTGAAAAGCTATTGATAATATTTTAGAACATGTTATTAAAATGGAATTTCCTTTTAACTGGGATTGTAAATGAGGAAAACAGGTGGCATGGCCTATGTTTAACTACTTTATTATAGTACAATATATAAAATGGATTATAGATTAATATGCAAGTTGTTTTTATACATTATCAGAAAATATAATTAGGAAAAGGTTCCTATTTGCATTTTACCATTATTGTATCAAAAAGCAAGACCATGTTAAATATTTTTATGTGAAATTGAATGTTAGTACATCCAACTGTGTGTCTTCTAGATACCTTGTACATTTTAATTCATCTGATCCTTACAACAATCTTAAGGGAAACTACTATTAGAATTTTACACCTCTCAAGGCAAAGAAACTGTAACTTGGAGAGGTTAAGAAGTGTGTCCAAAGTTATACTGCCATTTAATGCCAGACTCTATATTTAAATCCAGGCAAACCTTTTAGACCTGAAGCCCATCCAGACAGCTCAGCAAGGCTAAAATTCAAAACACTTTTACAAACCATTTACATTAAAATACAGAGAATATTTATAATTTTTTGCCACTTTTACATAATTAATTTCAATTCTTATTAGTTTAATTGTCAAGTTATTTCTGTCTGTTTGGAAACATCATTTAAACCACTGATTTTGGACATCAGCAATAGAAGACAGACTTCCAAAATTAAAATGTAGGGATAATGGGAGAACTTCTGCAAGATACATGTACTTAGTGTCTATTAGTTATAAATGTTCAAAATAAAATATAAAGAGCAAAGTGTATGATTTTTATTTTCTCTGATATTTAGATATTTTAGAATTGCCCAGAGTTAAGTGATATCAAGACATTCAAACAAAGTTAGTACTCATTGAATCAACTGCTATAATGCCATTGAAACGACTAGATAGATTTAATATTTTTACTTTTAATTTGAATAGTAACTAGTAGCATGGTAAAAACATGAATGCTCTTTAAAATTTACACAGAATCTTGCCCCTTAAAAAGAACATCTGTCATGGGAAAGCCCTTTTTGCTCTGGTCTTCAAGAATATCTTTATTATTACTAATGTTAATGAAATGTGAATCCTTTTCTCCATACAACAGTAAAGACATTTATGGAATTTATAAGATTTAAAAAAATTGATTTATTTATTAGAACACAGAAGTATCTTTATTATGTTTTTATACATTATGCTTCAAGAATCTTATTTTTTGTATTATTGTAGGTTTAACTTAAGTACACTATAAAATTAGTCAACATCAAAAGATGCTATTGTTATAAACATATTTTTTAAAGCTTATGATATTATAGAGCACACAATATACTCTAAAAATAAAAATGTGATTCTAAAATCCACTTCTATATTTTCTCTTCCAACTATTTACATTGCTACTTTTCTCATATTTTTATTTAGATTTTAATATTTATCCTAATATTTAAAATATGCTTTTGGATTTGATTCTGAACTCAAACATCATAAACGTCAATGACATATTTTATACTAATACATTTTTTATTCTACAAAGAATTACCTTTAAAATAATTTTATATCCCAATATAATGTTATATTCAGGACTAAGACTGTATTTACTTTAAAAAATTTTTATTCTAACATGATGTTGCCATGGAGGAACTGTGGAATGTATGAATCATGTGAATGAATGAAAGTATGGATTTGAAATAGGAAAGAAAAACATAATCATTTATAGAAAGCTCAGTTTCTTTATAATTCCACCTTAATATTCTAGAAGGGCCTACCAGTAAATTGGCAAGAATACTAACCAGTAAGTTCAACATTTTAAATTTTGTTTTTAAAATTTTTATAATTAAAAAAATTTTTTTTTCTTTCTTGTCAAAGGTATGATTTCTGAGGATAAGTAGGGCAAACCTACTATTTAAAGTAACAAAGGATGGATGGGGCAATCAGAGTTCTGGCATTAAAACCGAAATAAAAACTGAATTAGCCATATAAACAACTAAATTCTCCCCATCAGCATTACTGAAGCTTCCTGAACCTTTTGTCCATTCATTTCCCAGTTAAATGATAAAGATGTCATTGTGAAAACATAGGCTTTGGCAAATGTGCATTTCATGTTCTCCATGATTATACTCACAGCTACCCACGTCAGCAAGAGAACTGATTTGGCTTTTAAGGAATATAAACTTTATTTCTCTTTTTTTCATTTGAAAGTCAAATGTCTGTTAAAAGTTGTCTTTCTTTTATTTTATCCTGTGTTAAATAAAGATCAAGAGATGAAAACCTGAATGTGTACTTGAAACAAATATATGATACAAATTGAAAAGATATAGCCATTTGCTATAAATGACCATATTTTAAAATTATGTTATTAAATACTTGAGAAACAAACTGTAGTGGAATAAAATTTAAAATAATGTTGGCTTGCCAGGCAGGCACAGATGTGCACCTCTGTAATCCCAAAAGCTCAGAGGCTGAGGCAGGAGGATCACAAAAGCAACTTAGCTAGGTCCTGTCTAAAAAAAAGCCCCAAACAAAACAACAACAAAAAAACGTGCTGGGTATATGATTCAGTGTAGTTGAGCTCCACTGAGTTCAATCCCTGGTACCAAAACAAATGAAACAAAAAAATTGTTGGCTTGCAATTTTATGACCATAAAAATTTTCCATAAATACATTTTTTGCATTGATGTAGGAATTACTTATATTCAAAAAGAAAAAAAGTAAGTGATAAAGTATTTTTTAACATGAAGAACAATGGAGAAAGGCAAAATATGAGGTAAATTAAAAGCATTATTTCAGTCATATTAACCGTTTGCCTGATAATCTTAAAATAAATATTCAGTTTTTTGCTTTTTTTTTAAGGTAGCACAATAATGCAAAAATTTCCTTTTTGTTCCCACTATAATCCACAACAATGATATATATTTCCACTAAGGCAACACACCAGTGTAGAGTTATTCACATCAAAAAATAACTTGACAAATCCTAGATATTTTAGTATAGATACACTGAATTTCTCAGAACATCTTGAAATTTGAAGCATGTAGCACATAAAGTTAACACTTGTGTAGATAAATGAGAAAAGGTAAAACTCGTCTTATATCATATAATTCTAGTTAGAATTCCAAAATAGATATGCGAATCAAATAAAATATTGGGAAAATTCTAGTAAACATAATATTTAATTCTGCAAACATTTTACTTCCATTTCATGTTGAAATGAAATTTACTATTTTGGAAGTATCTGACCTGGTAAATTTTTCTATTCATATTTTATTATAGGATATATGTATTTCTTTCCAAAACGTATTAACTGATTTATGTATCAATCATATTTTAACATTGTTTTCCACAAAATGGACAGAATCAACTTTGAAAATAGATTTTTATCCTAAAATATGTGAATAAATTATAATTATACAGCTTAATACTTTGAAATTAACTATTGTGTGCTTTTAAAACACATTATTCAATTTGATAAATGATGTCCTATTGATATTTGCTGTTTGGGGTTTAGTGTTTAACTAAAAAAATATAAACATCAGATTTTAAAATTGTGGGACAATAAAATATTTAATAACATAGAATTCCCAAGTTTATATCTTGATAATTAACATAAAAATTCAATTTGTGTCACTTAGTATGTATGTGTATAACTCAATAAGCACAGGGAAATTCCTTTTTTATGTAATTTTAGTAAATGATTTTTATTAAAAATAGTTAAAATATTTCATCGAAATCTGGAAATAAAAAATTCACTTGAAAATACACTCTTGTTGAAGAATCAACAATAGTGCCATACATAATTTGCAAGAACTACTCTCATTTACTCCCAACATACTGTTTTAAAAGTTAGGTACTATAACATAAATGGCTTGTTTCAAAGGTTTGAACATAGATGGATGTAGGTAAACAGGGAGGTGGAAAATTTTTACCAATTGCTATTAACCTGTATCACAAACATGCAGAGCATTACCAAAACCATTTTCCATGTTTGTTACGTTTGTTTATGTTAATACAGATGTATGCTTTAATTCAGTGATTCTTTATTTCTTTTTTCTTTTTCTTTCTTTCTTTTTTTTTTTTTTTTTGCAGAACGTAGGCCTTTGTGCTTCTAAGACAAGTACTCTACCAACTGAGCTATATCCCCAGTCCTCAGTGATTCTTTCAATCTGGGATTATGAGATGGACATCAACTTATCTATAAAAACCTGACTGTGAGAAAAAGTGAATATTTCAGACCATGAGATTTTCAAAGGAGTGAATAATAATTGATTTATAAAATACTAAGGACAGTGTTTGAATAAATTATATCAAACTAAGAATACTTTTTCTTAAATGAAATTGCTATTACAAAAAATGCTCCTCAGAAAAACTACTTTTGTAGAAATTTAGATATATTCAAATTAAGAATTCTTACAGGAAAAGACCAATTTTAGAAATTTTAGTCATTTTTATCTCAGAATCCAGAATTACAAAACTTGATTGTTATCATCAAATGAAGTCAGAATAATTTATTCATATATTAAAATATGGAATAAATTTTAGGAAAAACAATTTGAAGTTGGAAAATTACTGCATCAAGCCATTAACTCAATACACATTTAAATACAATAAAATATGAATAATCATCATGCATGTTATATAAATATTAATGTAGTTAATTTGGTAAATACACAAATATTTTGATAAAACACACACAAACAACACAGACACCACAAACTTCACTCTTGCACTAGAGAAAGTAACAAAAAAGGAGTACACTCACAGATAGAAAACTTGTTGCTGTTGTCTTTCCCTGGAAACAATTTAAATCCTCTAGATTTAAAATCTATGGCCTTTTTCACTAGTTAAAAAAACAAACAAAAACATGTATCAGAAAATACAATTCAAAAATGAAATTCAAGTTAACAAATTTTGTTAGCATGGAAGTATGCAAGTTAAAGAAACTGCTTTCTTAAGCCTGTATAGGGTACCCCAAGGAAAATACAAAAAAAAAAAATAATAATAATGATGATAAAGTAATATAATCACCTAGTAATATAAGCAATGTAGAAGAATTTTAAATATTCTATAGGGAGAAAAGTGTGATACGCATAGGTATTTTTTAAAACTATCCAAACTTTTATATAAAACCAAACTCTTAGAACTTTATCATAAACCACTTGAGTTCACCAAATTGTATGGAATAAATTTAACTAGAAAAACAAATAATGCTGGGACATTAGTATAGCAGGAAGAATTTAATGAACTTGGTTTTAAAAATTAAATTTAAAAATTTAATTACTTAAAAATTTAACTTATTTGAAATATTAGGAAGCACTTAAGAAAATAATACAATTGAAAATATTCAAAATACATTTTAATAATTCTTCCACTAATTTCCATTCATTATCATTTCTTTTGATACTATGTCATTCTACATTCTACAAAACGTGTGAAAGTGAATTACAACTATTTGGAATCTTGATAGTATTTGAAAACTTGCAACTTTCTATTATTTCTAATCTTAAATATAGAAAAATCAATATCCTAGGATGAGATATCACATTGTGCACTATATCAAAATAGATACAACTGGATAATCTAAGAAAAAAATATATCCATATAAATTCAATGGAGTTATCTAGAAAATATTTTTTAATTCAAATATGTTAAAAATATTTTCCAAGTAATTTGGATTAAAGAAACTTTTGCTTCCTTCTGGTACATATTATTTAATTAAGTCTAGAATCTATGGATTTTAAAAAGTGATAATAGTTCTGAAGAACATTTAAAATTTTTATTGACATCAAGTAAAATAAAGAATATGTATTTAACTAAAATTTCTCTAATTAAAAAATATTACATAATCTCGCCTAATTAGATTCAAATATCAATTACTTTCTTTCAGGAAAGACATAGCATGAACAAAAATATAAGAAATATATTTAATGTAACCAATTACAACAATCTTTACATAGCATTTTTAAATCAGGTTTATGGTGAAGGATAATAGCTTTAAACATTATGCAATTAGGGCTCGGTTGTGGTGCTGGGTTCAATCCCCAGTACCAAAAAATAAAGTGAAATATAAAATAAAATAAAAATAATTATGCATTAGGTTTGTTCACACTATCAATTTGGAGAAAGCAAAACTGATCTTCATTTGATAGTTTAAAATCATTGTTTCATTGATTCTGGACTGTCATTTTACCAACTAGTTCAAATTACATATATCGATTATTGGATATGAATATTTTTGTGATTTGTTTCTTCTTGTTAGTACTCCAAAGGTAGAAAGGAAGAGACAGATGGTTTATTGGGATATGTATTTATGAACTATCTATGCATGCTATGTAGATTAATAGAGGAACATAACTGGATTACGATTTAAGACTCCCAATCTTGACAATTATTAGTTGAGTGATTTTGCAAAAGGTTCTGCTTTTTTTTTTTTAACCTCCATTCCTTCTCTTAACAAAGTAGGTAAAACTAGATTAACCTCTTCATTTCTTTATGGTTCAGAGATTCTGTGACTCTTATTTATAATGAATAAAGACTACAGGCCTCTCTAGTGGTGATTCTCCACCTACACCCCGATGGTAACCTAAAGCATAATTCTTCTGAAGTATTCAAATACTCTAAGTTTAGTTCTGCCACTTTCAAAATGTCCTGCTGCCTCAAAATATTTTTTTATAATAAAAAGAATTAGCATTTTTTTAATTTTTGTGGCATACTTATAGATTTTCCCATCCCAAACATGAATTTTAATAAGGAATCTACCTCTATTTTTCTCTGCATTGTACAATTTGACTTTTTAAGTATTACAAATTAGTCTGAAGATTTCATGATAGTTTCAACTCAAGTTTTAAATTCTAAAAGAATTTTTTTTACGTGATGGCATTGTACAACCAAAGGCAAAAGTTGTAAAATATTTTATGGGTTAAAGGGTTCACTGTTGTAAATAATGTTTCAATACTGTTATGTGTGGGGTGGAAAAATATGTATATGGGGAGAGGGACAGGTTTGTGTGAATGCTTATATTTAATATGGATTATTTGGTTAAGGCAAGGGAACAAAACCTGAAGACAAAAACAATTGAATGCTTTTAGCCAAGAGAATATCAATGCAGATCAGGAATTTTAAGTATTTTTTTCTTGCTCTGAAAGGACTTTTATTTATGTTCTCTTTTTAAAAGCATTTATATATCAAATTATTTTATTTAAAAAATCTACAGTTTTTAAAGACAAAATGATAATAACTAAAATTTAGATAAAAGAAGATGAAAGGTCAGGAAAATATATATTTTAGGACATAAAAGGTTGTGAATGAGCAACAATATAAAATTTAAATTCACACAAATTTTAAAATGTTAGTAAACAAATACTTGAGAACATTTTATAATTTTTATAGCAAGAACACGTATTTATTTATGAATAAATCAAAGGGTTGAATATTGTTTTGATTATAAGATTCTGTCCTATGTCTTTTATAAGAGATTTAATATCACAAATGTGCCATAAAAATTTAAATAAATCTGACATGTCACTAAGGAATGTTTCTAGGTTAACTTAAAAAAAAAAAACTTCTTAAAATTATGTATTTCAGTAAGAAGCATGTAAAATTTATACAAAAGAGAGTCAAAGTCGAAATGCATTTTGATATATTTATAGGTCAAGAAAATATTTAAAGGCAGTGTGTTATTTGTGGCAATTCCCTTCACTATTCAGTGAGCTTCTCAAGGGCAGACAAAAAATATTTTTTTATGTTGTGCAAGTGTGTGAATAGATAAATGCAATATTATTAGTTCTCGGTCATTTAACTAAGGGTATCTTTTTGAGAGAATTTCCTTTATTAATTTTGAGTTAGGAAAGGTGGAAATGATAAAAGACTGAATACTCAAGATCATTTGTAAAGCTATTTTTAAACACAAAAAAACTATGTATGCTCTAATAAATTTAGAAAGCACTAAATGTAAGACTTAGAGTCTTATGCAAAAAATCTGTTTCCTTTGTTTTCTTATGTTTTTATATGCCAAATTCTTTTTATCACTTACTAGTTTTTATTACTTTTTTGTTTAACCCTTTTTTGTATAATAGAATATGTTTGAATATGTGAAAGGTTGGGCAAAAAGGAACAATATTGGAGCAATCAAATCCATCTTTGCTCAGTTGAAAACCCCCTTTGTTTCTGTAACTTTCATTAGGTCAGTTTTAAACCATTATAATGGATTAGCACTGTGGTATCTTCCAGGTCAACTACTGTTCTATTATCCCCCAAATCAGTTTGAATTCTAAACTTCCTTTTAAAACATATTAAAATAAAGTGATGTTCAATATTTATTTAAGCTTTGCTTTCATGTTAATAAGCTGAAGTCATGTATTCGAAATGAATTAAATAACTCCTATTACAAAAAATAAACATATGTACATATGTGAAAATGACCTTGATTTTCTTCTAAATATGTGTTTTCCTTAAGAAATAGGTGTCATATGACATTTTTTGGATTCTGATTAGTGTAAATTAAGACCATGAGTGGGAGACAACAGATTAGGATGTAGTTGAATTAGTACTGGTGTTGATTTTTATTTTTAGAAAACTAGACATATTATATAGATATGATAGGTTTGGAAAAGATAACCTTTAAGTGGTCTCTCTATCACAGAGCTTCTATAACATAATCATAAAATATCTCCTGCCTTCATATTCTTCATTGAAACTTGATGGGTTTTTCACCACACAGTCTCAAAAATTCTATATCTATATTTTGATTGTTTTGTTTTCATCATTTAAATATTCAAAATATTTAAATTTGGAGAACATTTATATCTTTGAAAACAAAACACATTAGTATTAGTAAAACACTTTTATCAATTGGAAATAATTCATATTCAAGTTTGCGTAGCATCATTCTCCTAGCAGATAGTACTATTGTGTATTATGTGTCATTAGAAAAATCCTAAAACTTCTCTCAGTTTCCACCTAGGTTATTTTATAATATAATAATTAAGATAAAATGAATGTAATATTATAACTTTGACTTTTCAAGTTTGCCATATTTATTCTGACAATAAAATATCCTGGAAGTGGCGATGGCTGCATTATAAATATGTGATTCAATCAGAATATGATAATTCTTGAAATGGGAAATAATTTCTCAGGTGCGAAGTAATTGGTATCTTACTGATATGAGGGGGTATTTATGCTTTAACATTTATTTTCAAATGTTCAATAATGTCTTTATCTTTACCTTTTGTACACCATTTGCTATAGTATATACTTTTTGTTTTATAATTTCTACTAGTTTTTTCAATTAATTATAATCTTAACATTGTATTCAATAAGTAAAATGTATGAATAAGAAATTAATTTTCTTTAATTGTATATTCAAAATAACTGACATGTGTTTTGATTTTGAGACGATGGCACATCTTAGAATTTACATGGATACTAAGAAATACAGTCACTGACTACTAGTTATTACAGGTTAAACAATGTTCTTTGTTACATTTCTTTCCCTTGAGTAGGAACTGGCAGACTTGTTTTCTAGTCCCATAAGACACGAAATACATCTGTTAACTTCTCCATTCAGTTCTAGAAGGTTCATTCCTTTAGCCTTAACTATTTGGAAATAGAATTTGGACATAAAAAAGACAGGCAAATGTCATTAGAACCCTTAGTTCTAGCCTGGAGAGTAAAATGTATTTAGAGGTTATTAAAGGAATTATCTGTGTTATGAAGACAGGTTTTGTCCATTTGTGTGCTTAAAGGTAAGTAGCTGCTCAATGCTACAGGCCTACAAAGAATAAAAGTTAACATTTTAAAAACATCCTACCCAGCTGAACAAAACACTTAAGAGTATGTTTAGCATAGGGGCCTCTACTGATGACTTCTTCCATATAATCCTTGGAAGAGGAAAGACTGAGAAATTATGTTGATGTCAGAGTAAATGCTGGACAATATTCCTGCATTGTCTGTTTTTCCAACTTTCATGTAAGTTTCACCACTGGATTAATAATACAAATTTCTGTGAAAATCACATATCTTTATAAATGTTTCTACTGTCTAATTTTTAAAAATGTGATTAGAAATATGCTGCAATTACATCATGTTTCTGGAGTATACAGATAGAAAGTATAATAGAAAATTCAACAGCATACTATCAAGTTATTCAAATGAAAAATATTTTATAACAATGTTAAAAATTAATGAAGATAAAATCGTATCAAGAGAAATAATAATGGCCACCATTTGATGGTCAAAAGCAGTGATGCAACTAATTATTTTCAAAAGTACGGAAAACTTCATTTATAGAAAAAATATAAAATAGGGATTTGTGAGGTCTAAAATATTTTCAAATTCAAAATAAAATTTCTATATTTTAAAATATAGAAGTGAATACTATACATTAATTTTTATAATTACTTAAAATTTTGATGTACTCTTCCTATTAAAATGATACTTAAAATCTTAATGTACTCTTCCTATTAAAAAGATACTAGAGATAAGTAATTGGTTCAAATACTATAGTATGTTTGTTTATTTTTGTGTTACTCGGGATTGAACTCAAGACCTCATGCATACAAGGGAAAGCACTGTACCACTAAGCTACATCTCCAGCCCTCCCAAAATGCTTTTTAGATCTTAAAATTCTACACATGCCACCACTAGTTTGTGGCTAATACTTATTCTCACATATAGAATGTGTCACTATAAAATATATGTGATGCTCAAATTTTAATAAGAAATATGTAATTGTGAAATTTACCACCATGCTTAACTTCTATAATAAATTCTTAAATTGGCATATAGCAAGAGTCTATAAATGTTAGTTATCCATATCTAATTATTACCAGTTATAATTAGTCAATCTCAGAGGCCATTCCAATTGGTGATTCAATATAATAAAATTTTTTCAACTATTTTCTACTGTCTTTTTCATTATGTAAGAATAGTATCCAAATTGTCATCTACTCCCTGGATTTCTAACTCAAAAATTGTATTTTGTACTGTTAGAACCCTGCCCAAATATTTTATCAAATTAGAAAATTTAGTTGGGATATATAGAAAGTTCCTTAAACATATAATCAATCACATTAGATTATATGAACCTATGAAACAATTATTGAACATACAAGGGACTTATAATTAGCCCATTTCCATTTTTCAAAAGAAAATCCTGTAGCAAGTTCTCAAAATTGAAAATGAGATTGACTTCAATTCCCAATCTTTTCAACCATTTTACAATAGAAATATTTGTAAATTTTTTACTTGGGAAACTGAAGAGAATAGTAAGAATGATAAGGTAATATCATGCTTTATAAACACAATTTGTTAATTTTTCACAGGCCTTATAGATTGAATTACTTTTGTTACTTTTTATATAGGAGACAGAGGGCTGGGGATACAACAGCTTGGTGCTAGATTGCTTGCCTATCATGTGCAAGGCCCTGGGTTTGATTCTCAGCACAGCTAGAGGGGGAAAAAAAAAGGCTAGGAAACATTGAACAGTGTAGATAACCAGCTGAAAAAAAAGAATCACATAACTAATCATTGTCTAAAGACTCTAAAAATTATATATGGACTTTCTTCCTTCCTGGAGATGTAACAAATTCAGGAATCCATAACATTTGCCTACATAACAGCAGATGCACACGCAATGCTTGGCCTAACAGGTCTTACAGTTGTGGTGTGCTGTAAAATGTCAGGATTACATGAAAAATGTGGGCTTTATATATGCACTTTAGGGATTCTTATAATTGGCATAATAAAAGTCATCATATGGAAGAGTTACCATTGATATGGTTTGCAGATAATTTTAACACTTCAGAACTATCTCAGTCTTTAATTAAGCTTTTAATCTTTATTTTCTGCCAATTTCAAATAAACTAATGCTAAAAAGTATCTTTGGTCCTTTAATCAAATATTAACATCCACTCAATTTATGCATTTTGTTAGGCCTGTTTTTGGTTGATATACCATACACTCCTGAACATAAATGACTTTGTTTGCTTTCATTATAATTTGTTTTCACATAAATTTTACTATAAAGTTAACATGTAAAATGATAACAATATTTTCTTACTCAAGATAAAGTAAGGTACACCAAATACGTTTTCTTTTCAGTTTCAAAGACTACTTATGTCTACTATGATGCTTTCTAAAATGAGAAAGAATCAACTGTTTTAATAATAGTAACAACTTTAATGATTCTCTTCAGCTGTATAGTGGAATGAATCTATCCTTCCACTACAAATTTCCTTAGTGCAGTGAAGAATTATAAATTAAAAATTTATAATTGTGAAATTATAATTATAGTTTCATTATAGTTTCACTATAATTGTGAAACTAGAGAAAATAGAATTACTTAAAGATTCTATCATTCCTGGGATTTAGGTAATATTACTTTAAACTTTTGTCCTTAGGGAAATGAGGTACCTAAGAATCTTAAAATATGAGTTAATCTTTTTCTTAATTTGCTCTCATTTATCTCTACCTTCCAAGATTTTTATACTAGAGTATATTGTCTTCTTATAAGGACTCCAGAAAAGGAGAGTCCCACTTATTGGTAGTATGTATAAGATACTGGGTACCCAATGCCTACCTGTTATTGAAATCATAAAAAAGCAAGTGAAATCAGTTCCTCTATTTCTCCTCACGTGAAAATAAAGAAAAGTTAGGTGGATAGTCCAAGGCCATATGTATGTTAGTATAGGATGTTCATTCATTTGACTTTGACAATTGAATACTAACATCTGTACCACCATCTAATTATGAATAATATCATTCCACATGTTCAATCAGAACTCTCAAGTGTATATCTTGGAAAACTACAAGCAGATAGGATTAATTCATCTTATTCCATTTATTCAAAGCTAATGTAAAATTTTAAATTACTAGTAATATTTGATTTTAAGTATGCTTTCTTTTAATGTGGCTTAGAAACCCACATTGACTGGACTTGATATCAAATAAAGACTTTGATTATTTGCCTATAGCACCAAGTATAATCTCATGACTTGAATTCTCATAATATGGTACTTTTAAGAGTATGAATACATGAATTAAAATGGTACAGCATAAACAAACTGATATTTGAAATTTAATTCATCATCTAGAGTTTTTAGCAAAATCACCTTTGACTGTATTCCTTTCTAATGGGAAAGTTCAGGAGAGTTGAAATTTTTTCTTCTTTAATGTACACCTACTCAATAAAAAATTTCTGGCCTCTGGATAAAATCAATTGAGAAATTTCTATCATTTTAATATTATTTGATATCATGAAGAAATGCCACTTGAAGAACATTTTTAAAGGAAGAGAAAGCATCAACATGAAAAAACAAAAGTCCACAATTTAGAATATAAATGATGTAATTATGAAGAGAAAAATATTACATGCAATGCACCCCAAACCTAACACCATGCTGTTCTACCATGTATGAAGGTTCTGCTCTTTCTAAAATTGTAAAGATTAATTGTGTGATTTCACTCTGTGCACAGCAGGGCAGCCATATGCTCTAGAAAACTACATGCAAGAAAAGCAGCTTGTTGCAAAAGTGGGTGAAAATGCCCTGAAATAATTCTGAACAAGATAAAAATGTCTCTAACACAGGGCCATTTCCTTCTATTCCAAAAGGCAGAGGAGTCCGCTTTGGCGCTAGCTTTGAGCACAAATATAAAGTCTAGCCCCTTCAAAATATTTTAACAAGGAAAAAGATTTAAAAGTCATACACATCACATTTACTGTGATCATTTCATTCACAGGTAAAATAAGTTCTGTAATGACTTGAGAAAATCAGCTACACATAAAGCCATTTTCATCTCTGATATTTAAAGTTAACCTGTCCCTTCTTATCAATTCAATACATATTGTTATGATTTTCCTTATCTTCTCATTCTATTAAAATGATAAATATATTCTAGTACAGAGAATAAACTACCAACATTCTGAATAATGTTGGTGTGCCTAGTAATTGGTAAAGAATTAGGAAAAAAAATATAAAATAAGTTCCACATTACTATGGAACAAAGGAGTTAATGTAAAAAAAAAAATGTAGGTTTCCTGAAAAACCTACTCAAAGATTAATAAAATATTAGGTTGTCAGAAATTCTTAAAATCTCTGCACTCTACACAGGGCTAATTCAAAAGCATGGTTTTGAAGGGTAGCATTGGATAAAAATGTTAAAGTGGTTACTTGTAGATTTGTCATTTGGATAGAAAATAAATTTGCATTGCTTGATGTTGTCATACAAGTCCTCAGTCATTCAAAGTATTTTTATCTAATACCTTTAAAAACTACATAACTTGTTAACAAGTAAATTCTAACATTTTACTTTTTCTCTTCTTTTTTCTTCCAAAAATCAATTACTTAACAAAATGTAAAAGAAGTAGAAACAGAACAATATAATTACTGTTATGAATGATGTTCCTTAATTTTACCAATGAGATGAAATAGAGTAATGCAATAGAAAATGAGAAGGATATCCAATAAATAATCATGTATTTAAATAATAAATTGGCACAATTCTGGACATAGATTTTTTTGAATAGTTACAGATGTCAACACTGAACACAACTTTCACAAAAAAAATGTCAGGAGGGAAAAGTCAAGAGAACAATGAAAAAAAAAAAAAAACCAAATGATACAATATTGACGAATCATGAAATACAAAGTCAATATTTCTAGTAATTCCCCCCCCAAATATTGGGAATTCCTTATCTTACTAATATCCAAGTTTTTATATCCCAAATGAATAATTACTTTACTAAATGAAAATGTTCTTAGAATCACATAAATAGGTATTTTTAAAAGTAATAAATTCTCCCATCTGTTATCATTTATTCTTTAAGATGCTATGAAAATACATTCATCAGTCTCATATAGAAGGACATGGGAACTCAAACAGGTAAAAATCAAGTTCAACCATTAACATAAAATAAAAGATAATGCTTAAATTTTCACTTGTGAGAAATTTTATTTGATAATCAATTTTTGTGTCCTTATTATCATTATTTTCTACTTTTATCTGTCATTTAGCCATCCAGAGATTATAAATAGCATAAGTAAAGGAAAACTAAAACTTGGTGGTTTATTTTTTCTTTTATAACATAATAACATTTTAAAATAATATACATCTGAATGTGTAGAATTTAGGGTAACACTTAAAATCATGGGCGAAAATTCGACAGCATTTATTTCATCAGTCGAGCACACATGTATTCATTCTTCCAGTAAAATAATGAATGTCAATAGCTCAGTCATTCATAAAGCTTGAAGAATTATCACCAGGTTTAGTCTAAAAATGTATTTGGCCTAAAATATCTCTTCGGTTCAAGAATTTTCCAGTTTTAGAGTCACTCTTAAGGAATTTAAGTTTAACTTTTAATAAAATATCAAGATAGTTTAGCAACATTGTATTTATTCTAGTAGAGAATATATTTCTCCAGGAGTGGACAGAGTTTCATATGTGTCACTATAAATTATAATCACCCTTATTTAAATTCTTGCCACTCTGTGTATCAGCATAACCTCAAGACTTACAGCAGGTACAGGCTCTTGGATCCCACTTCAACATCATAAAGTCACAATCTGCATTTCAACAAGACTGCTAGATGATTTGTGTCCACGGTGAGATTTGAAAAGCATCTAACATATAGACACCATGTCACTATCAACTGCTAATTTCACTTCTGGATATTTTATTAATTTGCTTTCCTATTCCTATTTACTTCAAATTCCTTCTTCAAATTCTTATAAATGTTATTTATGTACATTTGTTAATATAGTTTCCATATCACAGTCCAACAGTATTTAGATAAAAATAGTCCTTTACCAAGGCCTCAAAGTCAAAGGGCTTATTTATTTCTCCCTATGATATTCACTTAATCTACAGTATTCAATTCTAGGAATACTAGGCTTTCTTTTTCTCAAGTAAAACTCAAGTTCTTTCTAACTAATTTATTAACTCAATCTGTGGTATACTTTCTCCTGACTGTCTCCAGAACATGGCAGAGCATACCTTCATGAGCATGCATATCTCCTCCCTATTAGATGTCAGTTTAAAATTTAACTCCTCAGAGGTCTTTCCTGACCATTCAAACCCAGATAGTACACACATTCACACAACCTGTTTTGATTTTCCATTCTTAATCATCAGATAATTATTAGTGTAGTTGTCATTTTCTCCCCCTTAAAAGTTCAATGAAGAAGGGTCTGCATAGCTTTCTTCAATACTGTATATTCAACAACTGGTGGAGAGAGAGAGAGAGAAAGAGGGGGGGGAGGGGAGAGGACAGACAAAAAAATTAGAGAAATGAAAAATAAATAAAAGAAAGAGAGAAAATGATCAAGGAAGAAATTGAATGAATAAATAAATTATAGAAATTTAGGCAGTGACAAAAGTAGGAATAGCACTTTCAACTGTTTCTTAGAAATAATACTGCTTAAAGACCAGTTAGGATTAGAACCTAAATAGAAAACTTTTGAAATTTTAGGTATTGAGTTGCACTGAGCCCAGGGAAAAATGTATAGGTGGCTAAATTCACATTTACCAGGGT
The DNA here is from genome assembly GCF_902686445.1 of Sciurus carolinensis. Lineage (NCBI taxonomy): Eukaryota > Metazoa > Chordata > Mammalia > Rodentia > Sciuridae > Sciurus > Sciurus carolinensis. The sequence goes on along the minus strand of NC_062213.1, from coordinate 27,124,370 downwards.
AAGTACATTGTCAGTCTCTGAAATGACTTGATGGTAGTATTAATTACTTCTAAGCTTGTTTTTATGTCAGTTATAAAATTAAATAAACAACCATAAAAATTAGTACATGTCAGCTCAAATACCAAGAGAAAATATCTGGTGATAGTTATTACCTTAATTAACATAGGATATCACCAGATTAAATCAGAAATTTTAGGATTAGATGGGGCAGTGCCAAGCACATTATTGAAGAATTCATTTATATTTAAAGATGCTTTCTGAATACCCAATTTATCCATCCATCAACCTATGTTTGAGTGTCTTATTAGTGGTTTAGGAATTCACTACTTCCTAAAGCACACAATTTATATTTTAACAAAACCCAATGGTAGAAGAATCTTCTTTATTATAAACTACTTTGTATTATTCTGTGGTTTCATACACTAAGTTCTACAACCTATGCCAGAGGACATGTGATAGCATTTTATCACATGTTTAATTAAAGCTACAGCTCATCCTCATCTAGATACCATGCTTAGTCTCTGTTCATTCTCCTATAATTGAGCAACAACTAATCTGTGTAATCCTATCTCTACAACTTTCCCTTGAGAATGAAGAAAGTACCTAATGTTCTTTGGAATTAACATGCTTAGTAAGAGACAAAAAACTCAATAAGACCCTAATAATTATTATATGAACATCAACCAGTATCCACCAGGATATATTTAAGTAGCTACCAATAAATTAAAATTTTCAACATGATAATGCTTATGTAGCTTAAAACAAAACAAATCTTAAAAAAACATGTTTTGAATGTACAACTTCATACTCATATAAAAGTGTTAATAGAATTTTTTGAAAATGGTATTAGTTACTTGCAAATACTTGAATATATTTAAAATATATTTACATGTGCCCATATAATCTAGTGATGGGCACATAGTAGGCACTGAAGAACTACAATCCATACAGTAGTGTTTTTCTTATATTAATAGTTTCTATCTAGTATTTGAAACAAAGTTGGTGCTAATCATAGAATCTCAACTTCTCCAATAAATCATTTAATACTGTGCTGTTTTCTCCTTTTTCTAGAGTCTTATTAATGTTAAAATAAACTTACTTGAAAAAATAAAACATGATAAAAATGAAAAGTTCCTGCTTTTGTTTGGAATAAAATTGCTGACATCAAATGAATTTTTTAATGCTGAAATAACTATTCTTCATTAAAATTGAAAATAATATTGTACTTCTTTTTTAAAAACTGATGTTCAAGTTGCATTTTCTATTTTTTTGGGGGGAGGGGTACCAGAGATTGAATGAACCTAAGGGCACTTAACCATTGAGTCACATACCCAGGCCCATATATATATATATTTATATATATATATATATATAAATATATTTATATACATTTATATATATATATAAATATATATATATATATTTGTTGTTGTTGTTGTTGTTCATTTGTTTGTTTGTTTGAGACAGAGTCTCACTAGGATGCTTACAGCCTCACTAAATTGCTGAGGCTGCTTTGAACCTGCAATCCTTTTGCCTCAACATCCTCCCAAGTTGCTGGGATTGCAGGCATGCACCTCCATGATTGCCTTATATTTCTTTTTAATCTCTAGCTTTGAAAGAAAACTCTACATCAAATTCAATATGTTATATATAATTTCATGATACTTTACTAACCAAGTTAATACCTTATTGATATGAATATTAGCACTAAACATATTGTGGAAGAATTGACTACACTGTCAAAACAAACAATGGTAATGTCTAGAAAATTTCATAACATATTTGACTCCACAAGGTGATCTAGATTAAATTTCCATTGAACAGTAAAATAAAAATAAATTAATAATTATAATCTATGTATACTGGAACTTTTTCAGACAATTATATGCATATTTTGTACTTTAGAAAGCAACTACCAGGACCACACATTAACATCTGATAGAAATTAGCTACATATTGAAAAAAGTACAAATATTGTTCTACTATAATTTTAAGAAGATAAATTTTAAATTTATGTGAACTAAAACACTTTTTAATTATTGTTTTTAAATTGCTATGACTAATAACTTCTTGAGAAAGAACAACCAATTAAGCTTATGGTCTTAACAATACCTAATACAAAGATTTGAATATATTAGACCCTAAGGAAATCTTGAATTAGTGAAAGAATGAATGAATACTAGTCTAGAAATATAGACTAGGTTTTCATACAATCTCTGCCTACCACAATTTCCTCCATCAAATAGCAGTGATACAATAAGTGATCTGAAAGATCTGATTTAATTTTAAAAGAGATTAATCTAGGAATACAAGGTACTCTATTACTATGTATTAGACCTATTATTACATAATGTTTCTATTTTCAGTCAACTTTGAGGTAAAATAATTTAGGACTATAATATTGAAATAAGGACTTAAGGAATAATTAAAAAGTATTTTAAATAAACATTAAGAAATAATTTCAAAAGAGATCTTATAGTTAAAGTAATAAAAGTTCCTGATTAATTTAAAAATATGGCTAGATATATGTTACCTAATTTTAAACATCTGGATATTTTGTAAATCAAAAATATCAATTATTTTTAGGTTTGCTTATGTTAATGAAATTCTTTCCTCTAAACATAATTGAACACTTCATTTATTTATTTTGGTCATAGACTCTTTTACTTCTTTTTATCTCAATAGATTCTTTTCAAATGGAAAAAAAAAAACTTGAAATAATTTTCTATTACCAAGAAGCAGAAATTGAAAAATTTATCATAATTTAATTTAAATAGAATTACTGATGTTTTCACTACAGTTCAATAGGGACACTAATTGGAATAATGCCTAATAGAGGATTATAGAGATCATTCACTAACATCCTGTTTCTTTTTTAGATTATTCATTAATTTCACAGCTGTTACTTATATGAAATAGAGTGAGCTAACTTAATTTCATAAATTAACACATAGATTTGAGTTCACATACATAAAACGTACCAAATACTATATGCAATTTTAGTCTATATTTTCTTTGTGGTCATATTAATATTGATGTCTATTAAAATATTTTAATTGCCATAGGTTATTGAAAAGAGACAAATTGTGAATTAGTAATGATCAAAAAAAACTCTAAAATGAAAGTTTAATTACAGTGTGAATAGAAAAAAATGCAAAATACTAAATTCTCAGAGTGCAATAAGCATGAACTTGCAGACATCAAAGGAACCTATAATATAACAATCATTGTCATATTCATGCTTTAGATGGTAATTAACTTCAGCTAAATAACACCTATTATAATACAACAATGCTTTTATATTGTTATATTGAGTTTATAGTTTACTTGTGCTTGATTGTAAATTTCTTTTGATTTTTATAGATATACAAAGGCTATAAGAAAGGCATACTATTTCATGTTGTGACTTTTTAAGTGGTAATATAATAAGAGGAACATATTGCTATGGGTTCATAAAAATACTGTGGCCTTTGAAAATGTCTTTTAAAAAGCATTTAACTGTGACAAAGTGAAGTACATAGTCACCTTTAGTATTGAAGCACATAGATATTTTGTTATATTTAATAAGATAATATAAAATTTTTCATAATTTGAGTGAACCTTTTAGATAATTACATTGTGAATATTTATTAATTAGTTTAACAAGAATTTTCTATTTGCATCTATGGATCAGTAACTGTGAATGCAATAACTACATTACCCTACACTTCTTTCCAGAGAGGGCTTAAAATTTACAGGAAAAACCATGGGACTAGTAATTACAAGGGTAGAGAAAGTGCAGGTTATAATGGCAGATTTTAAGTGGAAGATCTAATCTTCCTCGAAATAATAAATAAATTCTCAAAAGGGAATTAGAATGATCTGGTTGAAAGAATGAATAGCTTATGAGAATGGCTCAATGTAGAAAAGAACATGGTGTATTTTACAAACCTACATTCTGATTGACTAAAAATATAGTGATTGTGCAAGTTGTATGAGGAGAATTTGGAGTAAGGGCAAAAAGTCAAATTATACAGATTGTCAAATCACCAGCAAATATTAGCTTTATTCCTAAGGTTATTGAGAAATCACAGGGAGCTTTAAAAGTGGAATGATATGATCAATTTTAATGTTTTAAAAGTCATTTTGACTACATTGTAGATAATGGAGTAGAAGAATAAGAAATATTTTTCTAAATATGTGGAAATAGTAAGTGATTGATTTCTAATGATATCTACTGTCTCTTACTTTAAAAATGACTTAACTCCCTATTTATATCTGTAAGTCCTTTAGTACACTCTGATCGACCATGAATTTGACAAAATTTCCTTGTACCACCAAGATGATTTTCTCTGTTTTCAATTCTCTTTCAGTTTTTGAAGGAAGGGATCATATAGTGTCTATTATTTCTCACAGGAAAGTTGTACTCATTTAAAATTTTAGGCATGTTGTTTAAACTGTAATTATTTTTTTTAAAGAATACTGTTCTGATGTCAGTAAATTCCAATTTAGATATTTAGACTTACTAGGAATCAAGTCTTAAGATAGTTTTATGTCTGAAATTATAGCTATTTTTTGAAGGCTTTTAAAACATTAAATGACACATGGAGGATCATGTTTCCTTTGCCCTTAATATTTATGTTTTTACCCCATAATGTTACTAGATTTGCTCTAAAGCATAATGGATAAATAGCAGAAATCATTGAAATAGTAATAGGCTATTGAAGAAAGAAACAGAAGGACCATTTTATTTAAAATAGTGATTTGATAATGTATAATAATTTAATTCACTGTGAATGATAAATATAACACAGTGTTCTCCATATTATATTTTGCATATAATTTAAATGTAAGTATATGAAAAATTTTTATCCAAAATAGATGACACCAATGAATGAATACTACATTCAGAAACACTGTTTTAGAAAAAAATGTGGGGAAATGTGAAACAGGTATGGGTTCTCAAACTACATTGAAAGATTATGTTGGTGATTAAGAAAACATGAGCACTGGTTTGAAATCTATCAAGGAAGCATGCAATATTTAATTTAAATTTACCTGAATATACTTAAAATTTTATGCAAGTCATTTTCAAATCACTTTATATAATCTGATAATATATTACTATCTTTTCATCTTTCAATCAAAACTGACTTATCCCAAGTTTATAGGATATTAATTTTTAATTACAGTTTCTCACAAAACATGATGGCACTAATCACATTATAGTTGATGTTTACAATTGACTTATTTAATAAATTACCCTATGTCTATTTGGTGAGTAATAAAATAATTTTTGGGTAGTTTGTCAATGTTAGCTAGCTCATGAAATCTTCCAAAGTGAAAAAATAATTTTTGCTTCATAATCAATATTTTATTATAATTTTTACCCATTTTTATTTCCCACTAATAAGAAGAAACTGTCTACTTGATTAAATAAATTATTAATTTTAGTATTACTCTTATATTCTTATGAGTAGCAATATTCATGGTAGAAAATGAATAGAGAAGCAAGATGATGTCAGTTTAAATTCTTTAAAATGAATAGAGAAGCAAGATGATGTCAGACTACCACATGCTAAAAATTTATTTTAGAATGTGTCTTAAAGCGAATCAAAGTAATACAGTCAGTACAAATCTAATGGAAATGAGTTTCTAAGATATTTTTGTATGATTTTCAAATAACTTATGTAAAAATGTCTTGATTTTCCTTTCCATTGCTCTTAGCATTGAATGATTTTTCATACTCATATCATTTTCTGCATAAGCAACGCCTAAGCTTTACATTACAAAAACTATAGCCAGTTTAAAGAGTATATGATGATGAGTTGGAAATGGAATAGTTTATACTTGAAATATGTTCAATAAATTAATGCTTCCAATGATGAATATATTGATATAAATGAACACTTTTATTTTTGACATTAGATTTTCCCTAAAGGACTCTATGTAACTTGCCATTAAGAAACAGAAAAAACTATGTTTGTTTGACTTCCTAATTTTGTAAAAGATAGACTTTTATTAACTGAGTATAAAATTATTACGTATGATTGAGTCCTATGGTACTTTTTCTCTAAAAAACAGATTAAGAAGATAAGGCATGTTTTAATTTTGGAGGTATTTTAACAATTATTCACTGTTTTCTTTCCAACATGAGATACCTGCTTTCAATACATTCATATGAGTCAGGCAATAGATAATTTAGAAATAAAAAACTAAACTATATCAAACAATCACCAGATGTGTTTCCATTTTTTCCAATCAAAATATCTATTTTTCTCAAATATAATTAGGATGCATGACACACAAATTCCATGCAAACATGGAAAATCACTACATCAGATAAATTATGTGTAATTATGTGCATTTATTAATGGAAAGTGGCTACTTCATTTTTCTGTTACCTCACATCATAAATAATATGAAACAATAGGTATTTACTATTAGTTTTTACTATCTTTTTTTTAACGCAGTCTTTTCTTTCTATTTTGTTCCCACCCCTTCCAACTTGTACTTTTTAATTTTTTTTTTTTTTGATTTCTGTGCTTCCAAATTATTTCTGCTTTGTCTTTTACTCTCTCTGTTGTTCAGCTACTTTGAACTCTCACTTTCTATATCATGGCTCTCTTTTAGTTCATTCTCTAATTAAAATCATTACCAAAAGATATCTTTGTCTGTAACTAAATGGGCACAAGTAAAATAACATCCAATACCTCTATGAGTAACAACTGCAAGCTCTTTAGTTCTTTCTATCTGTTCAGCATTTCTTGGTCTTCTCCTTGTACTTTGTGTATCTGCTTGATGAGAAGCGAGCCCATCCTTGGACGTGTTGGGGTCCAGACCTGAATTTCTGAGATTCGTAACTTGCATTCGCTGTTCCTCGGAAAGTCTATGGATGGTGACAGCTGTAACACTGGATACAGTAACATCTGCAGGTGTGCTAGCAACAGCAATAGCACCAGTGGTAGTCCTGTTATGCTCCTCTAACTCACCAGTGGAGGTAGTGTGGGTCAATGTAGAAGAACCTGTGGGACACAGTAGCACTAGATGCTAACTCTTTCTTTTAAATTTTGTTGTTTAAATTTTCTGATAAATTTAATAAATTATATTCTCTTCTATTACCTTAAGAATAATCAACATGAAGAGGCAAAACACAATTACGCCACTAAAATGTGAAGCACACCATCTGTAGGTTTGTTTATATCAATCAACCTATAGATAAATATCACATACAGAATGCAATACATTTTTACTAGAAAGCATAGGGGTGGGGCGGTGAAAGAGTAAATAAACACTTTATGTGGCCCTGAATCAATCTTTTTCTTCTTCCTTTTTAACCTGCACAAGAATTTTAGAAAAAAATTCCTGGCAAGTGACAAGTTTTGACAGAATGGTAACTATGTAACCACACTTTACTCAAAAGTATGTTTTGAATATTCTATACCATATCTTTTCATAACTTCTGGGAAAAATATCAAAATTTTCTATTTTAAGACAAGCAAGTAAAAAAAAAGAAAATTTAAAATCAAAACAAAAATGAAAACAAAATGATGAAAAAGAAACTGAAACTACTGTATGTAAATATCAATTTTAACCTCATTTGCTAGAAAGCCTCCAACATAGTAAAATGTTCAATGGCATGAGCTTTATATACTATAAAATTTAATTCATTTTTAAAAGATTAGTCAATATTTTCACTATTTCAAAATAAAATTTTAAATTAAATAATTTTGGACTGATTAAATTAAATTAATTTAAAACTGATTGAAATTATTAGTAAATATGTAACTTGTATTCACACAATATTAGTCTTAAATAATGATTGGGGATTTCTAAATATCTCATAAGCATTTCACCATTAGTATAGGTGTCTATTTATATCTGTGCAAATATATTACCATATCCATATTACCCTAAGGTATAATTATTTATATAATATTACCATATTCTCATCCTTACTAAGGTTTTATTATAATTTAAAAACATTTATTCATAATGCCAAATTAGTATCCACTTTTTCTTTCCACTTAAATTTTTTAAAAGGTCATACTTGGTTGTACGTGATTGTTATGTAATAAAGAAGTAATCTTATAAGAGAAACATGAAATGGAATGAGGATATATTTAAAAAGATCTTGACGTCTAAAATGCTTAACAAGATAAAGCACTGAACTTTGGAGCTACAACTACTAATTAGGACTCATAGGTGGTGGTTAGAAAATTCCTGGGTATTTTTTAAAACCAACGAGTGGTATATGCTTTCATATACCTTTTTCAATATTTCAAAATTATTTCCACAATTTTTAATTAGATAGACTAACATGCACAGAGATACTCTGACCATTCTAAAAGAGGAAAAAAGCAATATCACTTAATATGACTTGAGAATGCTCTACCTTATCTTTTTTTTCCCTCTTGTGCTATAGGCAAGTAAATAGTAGACTAGTAATTCTGCTTTTTGCCTTGAACTCAAAAACGAAGAAAGGAAGTTAAATATGGTGCCCCTCATTGACAGGTAAGCAAAAAAAAAAAAAAAAAAAAAATCTCTGCTAATTATTCCAGGCTGAATTGTCATATTCTATTGGAATTTGATATAAAAATTCAAAAGAATTAAATGATGATTATGCTTTGAAGAAACCAGAGATAAATGAGGTATGACAATGTTCAGATTATTTTCAGTTAATATATTTTAAACATCAATTAGAAAAAAAAAACTACTATTAAATATTTACCCAAGTTATTCTGTGAAGATTAGAATCTACTAAATTCATGATGGTTATGCAAATCAGCCTGTGGTATTTAATAAGATAATGTTTAGTAAGGGTTTACTTTAATCACATGGTTAAGAAATACCTACTTACTGTACTAACATGCAGAAATTGATCTCACGTAAACTGTACATTTGGGATGCCCACATACTCATTACTATGAAAACTGTTCCATATTGTGCTTCTAGAATTTAATTGAGCTTCCCATTTTTGAAATGACATGTGAAAGCAAAATGAAAAACTAATATTTTAATATTTTTACAACTTATTCATGATTTACAGGCATTCAGATTTTAAAGGGAAATTATTTAACTACAAACATTGCTTCTAATTAAAAATTAAAAGTATGAGAAATAATAAAATTTGTACTTTGTCTCAAACATAAGTATTCCTACCCTTAACAAAGAGGTAAACTGAATTACCATATTTCATCATGAGTCACTATGACTAATCTCAAAAAAATTCTTGGATTTTTGTCAATAATTCTGTGGTAATTCTTGAGAGCAGACTTAGGTTGCCTACAAACAAATTACAAATACCTATTTTCTTGAAACTCCCAGGGGATAAACAAAGTTCCAGATCAAATATGGGAACAAAAATTGATGTTTAATAGAGTTTAGATTGGGACCTGCTAACTATCTTCAGCTTTATGTTCATATATGAATACAAGACCAGTGCAACTCCACATAATGTAGAACCACAGAATGGGATCCTAATTAGAATAAGTTATACTCCATGTATGTATACTAGGTCAAAATACACTCTACTGTCATATATAGCTAAAAGAACAAATAAAAAAAATCTTTCAGCTTCAGAAGTATAACTTCCAACAAAGGTGGTAATGATTCTGTACTAGTCTCTTACCCTGAATACTGGTCAGGATTTCATGCTAAAATAAAGAATGGAAAATCCCATATTTTCAATAACCATAATCTAATCAGATGTGTACTTCAGCCAAATATTTTACTAACCAGTTCTCATGATTTAATATATATCATATTCTTTCCTTTCCCATACTAGAATGCAAGTTCCCTGAAGATTGAATTTTTGTATATGCTATTGACGGTTGAATTCTTACCATGTACAGTACTGTCTGGCCCACAGCAGTTGCTCAAGAAACACTCATCAAAAGAAAGTCTACATGAATGAATGAATTCAACAATAAGGCTAAACTCATATAAGCAATAACAAAAATGATAAACAAAAATGAAATATGATTATCATTCTTACCATAGCAAAGTCACATTTCAAATTAACATAAATGAAAAATCAATTCCAAAAGGGGGAGAGGAAACTGATAAGTTTGCTTTTAGCTTTCACAAAAAGCAGTTTGATAAAGTGTGGAAAGTGAAGATTTAGTATAAGAATCACTTCAAGATACTGTTACTGTTGTCAAACATTAAACTTTGTCGGTGTGAGATGAGTTTATTAGGATGTTCAAATTTTTGTAAGGTGAAAAGTAGATATGATTTAATGATAGCAGAAGTTGAAGTGCATCTAAATTTAGATAGATATGCTTGATGCATGTAGTGAAATTAGAAAGTAATACTATTGACTTCCTTTATAAAGCAATAAAATCACCCATCACCATGCAATTATATAACACATGTGTATAAACTTTTTATTTCTAATGTAAACCAATTTAGATAATGATATTGGTGTCAATTTAAATTGTCAGTGTATGAAACACAGATTTTTTAATCATCAAAATTCATGATCTAACAATATAGATACACTCACTTTTGAGTACATACTGTTTTACGAAGTAAAGTCAATGTTGGGAAAAGTCTTAGAATTATGTATAGAGACAATCCAGCATTAACTATATATAACTTATCCAATTGAAATATACTTCACAATTATGTAAACATTGTCTTTGAACGAAACAGTTAAATGCATACAAGACATATAAATCAAATTAATGAAAGAAAATGTACATTCAGAAAATTCATTCTTAATTTGAAATTGAATCACATATACAAGATGTAATTTATCACAAGTAGATTATCTTGTCATTAAATTACTTGAGATATATTTTGAATAAGATGCTTACAATATAAAAACAGATTTGAAATATAATGTTTAAATATTACTTAACAAAACATTTCCCAAAATAACAAAAATAAAATAAAATGGTTTACATATATAAAAATGTTTCTATGAATCAAAATTATATGTCACATTTGGGATTATGATAATGGAAAATGACATGCTATACATGTAAATTAGCAAATTTATTCAAAAATGTTGCATACAATATTAAATTTGATTTGATTATATATTTTAATGAAAATTTAGTTTTGAAGGCTTTTTATTTTATCAATGTATCTGCAAGTGACTAAGAATAAGTCTGAATGTATCATTTAGAAAATGTATAAAATAAAACCTCATATCAGGATTCAACTTGAAATAACTTGAAATTCCTTTTTTGAAAAATATTTAGACCTGTAGTTGTTTTCAAACTTTATGCTATGCTGCTTTGTAAATATTGTCTAACTCATCACAGAGAAACAGGAAAAACGAGGAGATAGTTCAAAACACACAACTACATAAAAACACCTTAAAGATAATTCATATTCAGAGAAATTGGCTTTATATATTTTTGTTTGGCACATTTTAATCTAAATTGAATTCATATATTCTGTTCCTTTAATTTTGTGTTTCATTTGAAGAATTTGCATGAAAGTTTAAAAAATAATAATATGTAATGACAATTTTCATTAAATATTTAAAATGAAAATAAGGAAAACAAGAGAAAGTCATATATGCAAAATGAAATAACACCAAAATAATAAAATCAAAATACTGCTAATGCAACAATTCTATTTCAGTAATCATTTAAATATTCTAGAAATTTTAGTATATGTAATTTTATTTGTGTTTTGTTTTCTGTCTTTATTTAATAATACTTAAATGAAGCTTATAGGGAAACACACCAATATATGAGTATATCTGCAAACTAATCTTATGTGTGTGAAGTAAAACAATGCCATGATTTATTACATGTTAGATGTTACCATTTTCATTAAGCATGTGGTATTTGGGAAAATAGCTAAAGTATTTTGCATTTTGACATTAATAATTCCAGTATCCTAAAATCTGTATAGTTTGATATCTAATAGTTTAAATTGGTAGGTATGCAAATACTTTCAATTAATTAAATTAACTAAATTAAAATATTGCATTTATATTGAAGCTACATTCAATAGTGGTATTTTATCTTATTAAATAAATGTAATATAGTCTGGCATTTAAACCATGATATGACAATGCAAGAATGGTATAATCTGTTCCCAGGTTTCTGAGATGTTGAAATGTGAAAACAAATTCATATTAGTGATAAGAAAAAGATCAGTGATACAAGTAACAGATTTTCCAAGATTGTGGATTAGTTAAACATATATCAATTTGAAAATGCAACTGAGAAGTTAAATATACACTTTCTGAATTTATTGCCATGTTGATTTAAAAATTTATATTTATGTTTATGTCATATATTCCTATCTAAAATTATAAGCATTGAATGGGAAACCAGCATTGAGTTTTATAAGTGGATTTGTTATTATTTTAAAAGTACAAGTGGTCTTACTGATATAATATGCAAAATCAATGACTAAATAAAATATTTTCAATTCAAGTGGAAATTGATGATAGTAAGACTTTTCAGTAAATTTAGTGATACATTTAGAAGCATACTTATTGTAAATAAATTATTATAAAACAAATTTTAAGCAAGGTATTTTCTATTCCAAATTGTTTTACAAGCAAGAAAAGAACCCCAAATTCTCAACTGTTTGAAATTTTGATAAACTCACATAGCAAATAATGATAACTGTTTGCAAATGATATATGGAAACATAAAAACTATTATAAAGCCTTAAAAATACTGTGGCAACCATGACAAAACTGTATACATATATAAATGTATGAATGATATACTAAATATTATCACAGTTTTGTCATAAAAATGTGAAAGATTAGACATCTCATTTCACAGCACTAAAAACAGAATGAGAGATGCTAGGGAAAATCTACTTTAAATAGATGGTTGTGAGAAGCTCCAAGATAATTTCTCTTTCTTCTCCATCCCCCTTCTCATGACCATTTCTTGCTCCTCCCAGTTGATTAAAATGAAGTTAAACAATCAGTTTCAGCATCTTATCAACTCTACTTTTCCTACATTTTAGAAGTCTCCCATCTATGCAGTGGTGGATCCTAGGGGCCATTTTTTATTTTAATGTGCTCACAAACACACACACCACTTTCAGAAATTCACCAAATATAAACAAGTCTTTTTATGTAACAAATTATAATTATTTCCCTAAAGTCTTGATATTGACAATAAAATTTAAAAACCAATGTTTTAAAAAGTTTCATGAATATCACTGTTATATTTTACAAGAAGAGAAAGCAACAGAACAACCTGCCACATCTTTTTCTGCAACCATCAACCAGAATCATGCATTTTTAAACTTCTTTGTTGCAACAGCTTTTATCATTTGGAGTAGAAGCCTATGCCATTGTAGTTTCCCCATACTAAAACAAAATTAAATTTAGCACACACTTATTTCCTTCCATATAAAATCTCATGGAATAGCTGTGAGTTTTCATGGAAGATTTAAAGGCATTATTAAGAAAAAGGGTTACTCTACATATTTAATTCCAAGACGTAATATCAGGAACATCTTCACTTGTACATTCTTGCTGTAAGTAATAATCCATACCCATTTATACTGTTTTGAAAGCACATCTAATACCCTTTATGTGTTTATCCTCCACTTTCCCTTGAGTATTAGACAAACACATGAAGGAAGAATGAATAAGTAAAAGTAGTTAAATGTACTACTGTCTTCCTTTCTCCCAAAATAAAATGTTTTATATTTAATCAATAAATCTTGAGTGCTAAATGTAAACATAAGAAATTGACCTAGAACTTGTTCAAGCACTATATGAAACATAATTCCAATATAATTAAATGTTATAGTTTATGTACTAGAATTGAGGTATGAAAAAGAATTTAAAAAGCATCCAAGAACATGTAAATTACTCCTTTATTAGTGTTTTTCTCAAATGATGGTAGGGTTTCCCCTTTCTTTCATTCCCCAGACTGCTTTCCAAAAAATATTCATTTATAATGATAGTATTTTTTAATTTTGTATGAGAAGAGAAAGAAGTGAGGTAAAGGTGCGTGGGGTTATCTTTTGTACTATTAATAATCAAAAGAAGAAATAAGTTATTTTTCTTCAACCCAACCTAGCCCATCAGTTCCCTAGGTCTTCCCTATCTTCATTATCTTTATGTATCCCATTTACCTTTTGTTTGCTTCTATATTGGCTTTCTATATTGGGGAGAAGTTATCATCATTTTGCATAAACTATAAAGTTTTATTTTGTAAATGCCTGAAATATGTGTGACTAGTTTTATGTGTGTGATATGATTTAAAGGCAAACTAAGTTTTCCTTATCCCCACATCTTTCTATCTATGTAGCCAGATGTTACTGAAAGATGATTTATTTTTTAGTATTAAATATTGCCCTCCTGAAAATTATTATTATTGTTTTGGTATCAGGAATTGAACCCAGGGGCACTAACTATTGGGCCACATACCCAATAGTTTTTTTATATTTCATTTTGAGACAGGATCTTGCTAAGTTGCTTGGGGCCTGGATAAATTGCTGAGGCTAACTTTTAATCATGATCCTCCTGTTTCAGCCTCTGGAGCTACCCAGATTATAGGAGTTCACCATGGTACCTGGCTCTAAATTATATAATCAGGAATATAAGTTTCTGGTTGATAGAACACATACATTAGAGTATTTTCTTAACTATCCAACCTGCATTACTTTATTATATATTTCTCCTCTTCTCACAAGAAATATTATGGTCTGTCTAGGAGATACCTATTTTGGGGAGAAGTGTGAATCCTGCCATAAGAATATCTAGTGATCCTCCTCCAGGCAGCTATCATAAATTGATATCTGATCCCATGTGATTATCATACAATTGGAAGAATTGGTTTTACTATTAACAAGTGGGGTATAAGGAAGGTACAGGTGACTAGGAAAGGGCTAACATTCTTCAGGAAAGACAATTATGGTGTTGATTGTATAAGGGTTGCTGAGCAACCAGTGAGAATCTGCCTAAATATGCTGTAGAAAAACAATCTAATAAGAAATTAAGGCCAAAAAAGTCTTATTTTCCTGTATACTTTTTATTTTATAGTAGCAAATTAATTAGTAGCAGGATTAGCCTAAAAATAAATATCAACCAACCTTAGCTTAGAAAAACAGCATTTTGGAGTGAAAAAAAAATAACCTCCAGAAATGGCAACAAACACGTCTATTATTAAAAGCTATCATTAACCTGAAAGAGAAATCTACTTATACATCGTATATTGAGTTATTACATATAATTAAAAGTAGTATCTTTGTTATATACTTGTTCATATTTAGAGGCAATCATTTATATTTCTTCATGTAATTATGTTGCCAATTTCCTTTTCTCAAATACTTTCCTTTGAAGTATATGTGTTAAAAAATCCTGTATCATAATATCAAAATATTATCAACACTATGAAATTGATAGTTGAAATTTACATAGAATTGAATTGATTGAAACAGATGTGGTATCACGTGTGGTTTGGTTCTTTATTTTGATTACGGCAAGAGATGATGTTAAAATTTAGGCATAAAATGCAGAAATCTGATCCAGAATGATCTCAGAAATAATCTATTTTAACATTTGACAACTGGTCAACTCTCTTTTACTCTTTAGACTCGAGGATAGAGAGAGTTTGAGTCTCAGAAAGATGTAAATCAGAAGGTTAATTAGGAGTTCTTTCACTGAAAGCTTCCCTGGAGATGAGACAGATAAATTCTAGCATTAATTACAAAGAAATTCCATATAATTTAGAACAGAAATTTTCTTGAAAATACAGAAATAAATTAAGAGCAAAATATGAATGATAAGATTCTGCAAACTACTTATGTTTTTATATCTTTGTAGATATAAAAAAAAAACCTTTATTTTGCACTTATCCCAGAGAATGCAAAGTTTGATAACTTAGTGAATCTTTCTATACTCTTTCTACACCAAGGAGAATAAGGATTGTTTTTCCTGTGTTTCAATAGAATTTTAAATATTGTAATACTAAACAGTACATTTCATCTTCTGTCTCTCTCTTCCTTGCTATTTCAAAAACCATGAATTCATTCACTACTGTGTATCACTACTATGTATCCACTACTATCTACCTTTTCTTACAAGTAAACAGGCTAACAACTGTTAAAAATCAGAGGATTATGATATATTCAATAGAGGGATAGACAGAGAACTAGAAAAATAACTGGAAAAACCCTTAATTATGGTCACTCAAATCAGGGAGACTTTCTAGTTGAAGAGACATTGCAGTTGCGCTTAAAGGATGAGTAGATTTTGCATGCAACATGAAGAATAAAAGAACATTCTACGCAGAGGCAATAGCTTAAAAAGGTGCAGCTGAGGAAAAGGCAAGACTTTCAGGGAATTGAAAATTATTTGCCATGGCAGGCACAGAGAGATTGATAACAAACACCAAGACTTAAAAAGTCAAGACATTTCAACTTTACTTAAAAAGATGAGGCATCCCTGAAAGATATGAAGCAGTATGACAAGACTGGCATGTTAGATTGTTCTTGCTATAATGTGGACAAGAGATACATAAACTAAAGGTAGGATGAACATTTAGCTGATACAATGATCATTTTGAAATTGGGCTACAAGATTTAGCAAATAAAAATATAGAACACTCAGTTAAATTTGAATGTCAGATAAACAACAACCCTTTCTGTTTTGTTTTGCATTTAATAAAGGTATTCCTTATACTTAGGTCACATTTAAATTAAAAGATTATGCATTACTGATCTGAATGAATTCAACTTGAACTTACTGGAAATTATCTGGAAACCATACCTCGAAAGTTATTCTTCTTACAAACACATAACAATTAAAAAAACTAGTTGTAAACATTGAGTTTTTTTATGTAAATGTGCTTTGACTAATCCTGTGAAATAAGTACCTACAAGAAAATTTTATTTATTAATTTTGTTCATAGAATATTTTACACTGGTTTTGTGAATAACAGAGAGTAGGAGTGCTGACATCACAAGGACATCTAGACAAAATTCATGAAAATATCTTTTTGCTAAATGAAATATAAAATTAAGGCAAGTTGAAAGGAGTGGTCTAAGACCTTTTAACTTTACATGTCCTTAAATCCCACATTCTTCTTTTTGTATTGGAAACATCTAATGCTCTAGAGTTGTATTCATTATAAATATGTGTGTTCTCTACTTGAAAAAAAAATTATTGAAGATGAAATCCATAGATGACTCACATGAACAAAACGCCAGTTTTCTTAATAACTTGAAGATATTTCCAGCAATAACTTATTTGTTTTGAATTGGATTGATGCACCATAAATGATAACAAATATTGAATTAAGTTAGTCAATCTTAAATTATGGAGCAAGAGTTTGTGACTCGTAGTCCTTTTTTAAGATGATAGAAAATACAAAATGAGAGCCAGGCATGGTGGCTGTAATCCCCAAACTTGGGTAGTTGAGGCAGAAGGATTACAAGTTTGATGCCAGCCTCCAAAATTTAATGAGGCCCTGAGCAACTTAGTGAGACCCCTGTGTCAAAATAAAAATTAAAAGGGCTGGGGTATAGCTCACTGGTAAAGCACCTCTGGGATCAATCCCCAGTAACAACAAAAAAACAACAAAAAAAATTGGAAAGTAGAAAATGTGATTCTCTCTCTCTTGATTGTCTCTCTCTCTCTCAATAGATACAGATAGAGACTATATGATATGTATAATCTCTATAAATATCTCATAGATGAGATTATATGGCTGTATGTACATATCTATTTATATCTACATAAAGAGGTACCCTATGTATAAAAAGTCTGCATTTTGAAAAGAATTTTTGAGAGTTTTGTTTAATCAAGATCACACATTTTATTTGCTTTGACTTTTTGAAGAAAAAGATTAAAGTAAAAGAGATCTTCTAAATCATTTGCATGATTAAATATCCTAAGGTTTATATCTACCCAGATGATT
Source organism: Sciurus carolinensis (assembly GCF_902686445.1). Classification (NCBI taxonomy): domain Eukaryota; kingdom Metazoa; phylum Chordata; class Mammalia; order Rodentia; family Sciuridae; genus Sciurus; species Sciurus carolinensis. The sequence continues at coordinate 27,106,524 of NC_062213.1, read as the reverse complement.
TTGGTATATTCCAATTAAAAATAATAATGTAAATATCCAGTAAGTTTGTGGAATTAGACTTTTAAACGTTATAAAAGTGATGAAGCCTTGTTCCACTCATCTGTGAAAAGATATTTTTGTATCTCTCCAAATTTCTGAATAGAGGTGATTAAGCCAGGTGTGGTATTCCAATATGTTTACTTTAAACAACTAGATAACAGAAGTATTTAAACAAACATGGAATAAACAGTAACCAGTATTTTTGGAACACAGTCCTATTTAATTCACTCAATCCTCAAAGGACATTATGAGTTGACAATAGTAAAACCATGCTCTCAAAGCATACTCTGATTCACATAGTAAGGAAGTGGTTAACCCAGGGTACAAATCTACATTGTGTAATCTCAAAACCACAATCCTAACTCCTGTGAAGTATACTTCTACTCAGCTTATCCAATACAATATAGAATGCAAAACATCGGCATCTGAATCAGTTATTTATGTTTTATTTTCACCTTCTTTCCCATCTCCTCCATTCTCAGCAAAGAAATTATTGCTTCAAGTTTCCTGAGCAATTCCCCTGTCTCAGGGAGGATATTCCTAAAGAGATAGAAAAGAAATTTCTCTGAAAACTCCCTCTCTAGCTTTTGGTTCCTAATGTCTAGAACTTCAGGGATCACATCAAATCAAGAGAGGAGAGGAATAACTGCAGTAGTTGGGGACAGGCAATGAGGCTGACATGCACACCTTCCCTTTATTCCTCTATGAAAAAATGGGAAAGTTTAGGAACCTGGTTTCTAACCTGTAGATAAAGGTTGCCTCACTCTGGTCTATCACGGGAAGGACAGGAACATCTGCCTTCATAAGAAATGTGGGTAGGACAATGACTAGAGGTCTTTCTCCCCATTGTTCAGGCATTTACAAAGCCCTCTTGATTTCTTGTGCAACACAAAGGCAGAGGAAAGTACCCAGTGTTTTCTTTAGATCCCCATCATACAAATATCTGAACAGAATTTTCTTCCTATAAAAATATGATGGGGGCTCCCAAGTATATCTAAGACACTCAAGTAAAAAATTCTTATCCATTCACATCTATCACATATTTTTAAGTTGTAAACACATGAAAAATGCATACCACATTCCAATAGCTTGTTTTGCTTTCTTATAAATAATTTAGTTTCTGCTTGATATACAATATTTCTGTGTTCTTAAAAATTTTTCTTTAACAATTTGAGTTTTTCCTCTCACAAAACAGTTCACAGAATTCTAATTTCACTTATCATTGAAAATTTTCTTCTACTCTATATTTACAAGACTCACATCACTCCTAAGGCTTTTTATAATATTGTTAGTTTGGTTCATCTTTCCCCAATTTTGTTATGAACCAAACTTTCGCAAATTTCTGGTTTCTAACTTTTACATACAAGGACTTCTCCATACATCAGAGAATGTCAAGGGAGAAATTCTTGTTTGTCATGTATCAATTTTATTGTTGATGGGAAGAGGATGCTTTACTATGAGAAACCTTGGCCCTGGGAAACAGGAGTCCATTAGTCCCCAGCAACTATTCCTCACTGACTCAAAGTTCTGATAATCATAGCCTGACAATTATTGATCACTTTTTGCAATTTCCATTATAAACACTTTACATCTACTCATCATAACAACCATATTGAGTGTATACACTATTATAATTAACATAGGTAAGTGTGAATGACTTGATTTATGTCATTCATTACACATTCACTCAATAATTATTATCTAGGTCATTTATTTATTCATCCACATATTCATGCAACAAAAATTTATTGAGTGATTACTCTTTGCTACACACTAGATAATTTTTTTTGCAATGTAATAGAAACTTTATTACTGAAGTCATATGAAGTATTTCACACATATAACTAATTATATACAATAGAAAATACTATAAGCATAAATGCATTTTGGCTCAAAGTGTTAATTTTTTTTTCTCTCAGGAAATATATTTAAAATATCTTGGAATCTTTGATAAATCTGTACTTAGCTTAATTTTTCCATTTTCACTTCAACTTTATGATTCTTGTTATATACATGAGTTTTTTAATTAATTTTTTATTTGTTCTAATTTGTTGTACATGACAGTAGAATGCATTTATACATTTTGCTAGATCATACATAAATGGAGTATAATCTCTCATTTTTATGATTATACACATTGCAGGACACCAGATAATTCTGAGGTGAACAGTATAGTGTATTTCCTAAGAGTGATTACATTCAAATGGGAGAGACAAAGAATAGGCAGATTAATACAACTGCAGTTGATAAAACACAAAATGACTTTTGAACTGAGAACTTAATCAAATGAAAGAGCCATAAAATGAAAGGAAGGAAGGAGGGAGGGAAGGAAGGAAAGAAGGAAGGAGGGAGGGAAGGAAGGAAAGAAGAAAGGAGGGAGGAAAGAAAGAAAGAAAGAAAGAAAGAAAGAAAGAAAGAAAGAAAGAAAGAAAGAAAGCAAGCAAGCAAGCAGGCAGGCAGGCAGACAGGTATGTGTGTTATCTGGCACATTTATTCCAACTGCCAGATTATACAGATTGTATTCTTAATTTTGGTGATATACTGCATCCTCTTTAGGCATCATCTGTGCATTTTACCTTTACAGTTCTGCTCCAGTCTCTGGAGCTGTATGTTTCTATGAAATAATATTTATTTTCAGTCCAGACAGTATATTTTGAGAGTAAATTACTTGAATTCCATGTTTTAGGAATAAACAGCAATAACATCACTAACTTTCTTTAGTTCAATTAATACATATATACTGTTTCAACCCTTTTCTAGGTAGTATAATATGCTAGGATACAAGCAAAAGAGATAATATAAACAAAAAGACAAACAAAAAATAACAGAATATGAAGATACTATGTTGTTATATTAGATTAAATATGTCCACAACTTTTTTTTTTTTCCCTTTTTCGTATGGGATTGAACCCAGGGATGCTTCGCGACTGAGTTACATCCCTAGCCCTTCTTTTTTAATTTTTTGTTTTGTTTTTGTTTCAGACAGAATCTCACTAAGTTACTTCAGGCCTCACTAAATAACTGAGGCTGACTTTGATCTTGCAATCCTACTATCTCAACCTCCTGAGCCTCTGATATTTCAGGCACGTGCCACCACACCCAGCTACTTCTTTGAAACTTTTGACCTCAAAAGGTACAGTTTATTTCTCACCCTCTTGGGTCTGGACTGTTCTCGTGAGTTACTATGATCAACAGAGTGGGGCAGATACTGTGTGAGTTCTGCAGCTTTGCAGATTCCACCTGGTCTGTCTTAGAATGTTTCTCAGAGATTGCCACTTAAGAAAGTACATTGAGCCTACTGGAAGATAGGAGACACAAGAAGAATAACTGAAGTGCCCAGTGAATATTACCCTGAGTGAAGATTCACTGGATCTTCTTCACTGACAACCCTGCAGCTTGAATGGAGCTACATGTATGAACACAGAAGCATCCTTCCAACCAACAGATTTGTGAAGAATAATAAGTCCTTACTGTTTTAAGCCTCTAAGACTTACAAACCATGGTTAACTGATATAACAAGTGAAATGCTAGAGTTTTATGAGTATGGAACAGAGGCATGGATTTGGTCTCAAGGGTGAACTTAATAAAGAGAGGCTTTTGGAAAGTGTGATATTTAGACTGAACCCAAAAAGATGAATTGGGATTTCCAAGATAAAGAGAAAGGAAAGAAATAGTTCACAAAGAGACTTCTCTATGTTTAAAAGACCTGAAGCAAGTCACATTTTATTAGTTTCTAGGAATTATAGTCTCCTTAGTATGGGAAAGAAAGCATAGATGGCAAGTAGGGAAATCATAAGAATTTAGGCTGAATGTACAGGTAGAGGGTATATTATGACAATAAGCTACAACAGATTAAGATACAAGCCATGACAAGATATTTGAACTTTGTTATAAAGCCAACAGCCAACACACTTCTTCAGTTCCACTCTACTTAGGAATACATTTCTCTCCTTCCTTCTTAGAACCAAATGTGTAGCACTGTGATACAATTAATTCTCTTTTCACTAATAAAAACATAAAAAGCATTCTTGAGATTAAAAAGTAAAATTTTACTTATTCCTAAATGTGGTTATCTGTGGTCTTCTCTAAGAAAGATTTTTTTTTTTTTTTTTGGCACTGGGGATTGAACTCAAGATCACTCAACCACTGAGCCACATCTCCAGTCCTATTTTTTATTTTATTTAGAGACAGGGTCTCACTGAGTTGCTGAGTGCCTTGTCATTGTTGAGGTTGGCTTTGAAATCATGATCCTCCTGTCTCAGTCTCTGGAACCTCTGGGATTGCAGGTATGTGCCACCATGTCCAGCTCTACAGAAGATTTTAAAATGAATTTTTAACTCATAAGAATTATCTGTCTATATTCATTTCCTCCAGATGTGATTATTTTTATTTCCATTGTTATCCCTGCAGCAACCTACTTTATCATTTCTTTTCTAATGGTAGGTAGAATTATTTGCTGAATTAAAAATATGTATTACTAGTAAAAAATACAGTTAATAGAAAGGTTGATTAAGGTTTTTTGTGAGAGTATGAAACTCATGCTCTAGAATTTCAATCACCGGCTAGAAGGTTGCATAGGATTTATTGGGACATTGGGGAATCTCAGAGCCCCCATTCATGCCACATGGTCAACTACAGTCTATCTGCAAAAATGGTTAGTTGGCATATATTTTCATGTGCAATTATAATTCAAAATATGTTCACCAAAATTGCATTTCTCTTTCAGAAAAATGATTTCTGCTATGAAATATTACTGCATCTGTACAATTATGGCTTTCCTGATAGTAAATACTTTTGAATAGCATAAACAATGTCTAGAACTTAGTTAAAATGAAATAATGTAGTATGTCTTGAAACTGAAAAAAAAGAATGAAAAAATCATGACAGTTTAATCAGTAAAATAAACTGAGGTTCTCTGTGTACAGAAATAAAACATAAGATACATAAAAAAATACTGCTATATGATTTTAAAATCATATACAGAAGGATTATACGATGCATTTTCCTGTGTTGGCCCAGTAAAGTGACCTGCAGTAATTAAAAACTATATATGATGTTACTACACATACTTTATATTTTTGCAGAATATGTTTATTTATAATTTTTAGCACCACCTCACAGATGAGCTATATTTCCCATGATAAATAACATTTGTTTGAAATTATTTCTGGGTTCAGTACTGGCTATGCTGAAACTAGGAATAAAACCATGGTCCATTTACTTTAGTTTCCTCATTTATAATGAGTTTGGACAGAATTAGTAATCACCAAAATTTTTATCATGAAGTACAATTTTCATTATATTTGCCTAAAAATTTTTAAAAATTTTCTATCTTAAAAATAAGTTGCATCAACTTTGCAGTAAGAAACACATGGTAATTGAAAAGAAAAATCAGTACCAGCACCTGCTAACCAGTCCTTCTATTCACCGTTAGGTAAAAAATACGTAACTGCATTAATTTAATTATGATACCAAGTAAAGAAAATTGTTATTTTAGTTAGCAGGGGAAAGTCTGTAATGTGAAATCTTAATTAAGCATTTTTGAAATAGTGAAAACCAAGTGGACCATCATTATTTTTCCTGGGAATCCTATGAAGGAATCACTGGGTTAGAAGATATTCAAAGTCCGTTCAAGTTCAATAAATCTATAACAATACAGAATTCAATCTAATTATATAATTCATTTATTTAAATATATTACTCGCCCACCTGCCTCCCTTCCTTAAATTTTTCTTTCCTCATTTCTTCTTTCTTCTCCTCCTCACTTCCTCTCTCCCTCTGCTCTCTTTCTTTCCTTCTACAATCTATATTGACAGTTTAATACATTTCAGGCATTCCTCTGGATGAAAATGATCAAAAGAAAGCAAGAGATAACAAGGAAGAAAAAATAAAAAGCACTGTAATTTCAAGAATGTGAGTGCATGAAAGTATACGTACAAAAGGCAGTGCTAGTAAGTGTTGAGGAAGTCCAATTCACACCAGCTTATCCTCTCTAAGAAGGAGATATTTGTGATGACACCAGGAATGCTAAAACGTTACTCGTGAGAAGATTGGGAACATAATTTTCTATTTAAAAAGTTACTCATGAGAAGATTTGGGAACATAACTTTATATTTAGAGTGAACAGGAAACACAAAGAACCTAAGGCAAAGTAGAGTGCTTTATGCCCAAGAAGGCAATAACAAAATGTTAAGTATTAGTAAATTAAGAGCTTGTGCCATTGTTAGAAGTTAGGGCTTAATTTACTAATTTATTCTAAGTCAGCAATGAAGAGGGAAGATACGATTCAAGTGTAAAACAGATCATTTTGCTGTTAATGGATAAATGTCTATTTGGCATCTGTGCGTATGTTCCTGTATTCATTCTCTCTCTCTCTCTCTCTCTCTCTCTCTCTCTCTCTCTCTCTGAAGGTGTGTGTGTGTGTGTGTGTGTGTGTGTGTGTAAGACAGTAGTTGTTTGTTGTAAGAAGGAGAAATACATCACACAGTGACAAGTGAAAGAACTTAAGACTGACCCTTTTTGCTATGAGAGCATTCCAAAGAAGAACAAGTTAAAAAATTATTATTATGGAGCTTCTGCACCAGAAGGCACATTTGCAAAGGACAAAAAAGTAAATATATCAGACAAGAGATTGTACAGTAAGAGCCATGATGAAGGTCTATGCAGAAGGAGGAACTGCATGGGAAGATATAGAAAGTGTAATGACTACTGAACTTTTAAAAATATCCAAATGGTTAATCAAAACCAGTGTTCCAAATAAATAACAGACCAAGTGAGGGGAATGCTAAAAGCTGAGAAGCACAGTTCCTGAAAGAAACAGGTGCTTCAAGCAGCAGGGGAAAGCCAGTGTAACTTCACAAATGTGACTATGAATAATGCTCTTCTGTGGCCCTTAGCCACACTTTTCCACATACATGCTGGAAAAGTGTATTCAACATATTCAGAAATTTTAATCTGCAAAGTTCTAAAAAACAAGAATGCACACATGTGATGTTTAGTGGAAAAGAACTCAAGAAAGATGGTCAGTGTTGCTGAGACACAGGAAGAGGAGAAGGGTCGAGGTGAGTCTGGTGATACACGTTGAGTTAATCATGCAGTGCCAGATAGTCAAATGTATCTTAAATATGATAAGAATACGCGGTGAGGTTTTTGAGTTTGACCTTGCTTGTATTTAAAAATCACCCTATTTTTATGTGGAAGATGGCTTACAGAGAGGCAATAAAGCCAGGTGACAGACCTAACATGCAAACTCTAATGAAGTAATAAAAGATAGAGATCATATTATCATATTTCTTAATGAATAGGGACAGTGGGTTGCCTTGAGAGGCAAGCCAATAATCACAAGATGATTAAAACTAATATGATTTAAGTTATATTGTATTTTATTATATTTCTTCTAAATATCAAATACAGATGTGAAGTTATGTTGATTATACCTACCGAGAAACTTTAGAGAGCAAATAGATTGCATATATGAAGCTATGTCCTATACTTTCATCAGACATGCCCAACTCAAGTAGGGTATACACTTCTAGCTACTAGCAGAAATGACTATTGTAAAAATAACTAGATGCAAAAAGTCACAGAAAACATGAAGGAACCACACTTATGTACTCCATTATTATTATACCAGTAAAAAGAATAAATAAGAAGATAAATAAGAAAATAAATAAGAAAAGAAAGACAAAAATATACAATGTTATTTTTCAAGTTCTTCCATGAAAAATAAACATACTGGAAATTAGCTATGTGAATTCCCAATATGTCTACAATAGCAAAGTATGCTGTAGTTGCTTTAAAAATATCATGCGAGATATCTATCTATATATTATATATATAATATTGTATTACAATATTACAGTATTACATATTAGAAATTATTTTTGTATTGTAACTCAAAAAATTGAGATTACAAGGGCTGCAGATGTGAAGGGTTTGTCTCCAAATCCAAAGAATGTTATTTCTTCAATATTAAGTTGACATCCCATATCTATTCAGCCATTCTTTGTATTATAATAAAGATCATTGTAGATCAGTGAGCATGTGTGAGTCATAGTTATTAGAAACTAGAATACATGTATAAGCAATTCAGTTCATTTTCTCCTAAATAGTGAAGAATATTGACACAGTCAACTAAAAATAATAATATATTACTATTGGTATGAGTAGTTTTTATTCATATACTGGAAAAGGCTGCAAGAGTCTGAAGTTAGATAAGGTAAATCCAGTGTAAAATATTCTACGAACATAATTAACACATAAAAAATTCTTACAGGTATTCATTCTAAAAAGATATCTTCTCATTTTATGACTTCCAAGGCACAGTTTTTGTCCAAAAACTGTAAAGGTTAATAAAGCATAAATTTAAAGGAACTGTAGGATATATGCAAAACAGTTACAACTATAATCAAAGGAAGAGTGAGGAAGAAGAAAGATCATATCTAAATTGATATATAAGGGAAATATGGAGAATTTTGCATTTGAATAATGTGGGCAACTGTGGGAGAGGACAAAAGAAAAATGTATACAAGTATGAAGAGTTATGGAAAAAAAGGTAGAAAATGACAGTTAATTTCATTTTGCTACAGATAATTTGAGAGAAATTAGACTACAAACTGTAACTTCAAAGACATCAAGTGGTTTAAGCAAAAATTTGTTGTTCTCTGGCCACCCAGAAACCATAGTTCTAGTATCAAAGATTAATTTGAAGGATTTTAACCTATCACATCTCTTAGCTCTTATGTCTGATTTCTAATTCTAGTCTCACTTGGAGGTATGATGGATATTTCATTTAAAATTTACATTAGGACATTTGAAGTAACTGAAGAATTTAGCTATTTAACTTCTAAATAATTAAGTCCCTTAAATGAATAACTGAGGTATTCAGTATAACCATGTCTTAGAATTTTACTTCATAAAACATTTTATAAAATCATGAGAATAGAAGCAGAAACAGTCAAATAAAAGAAACTCCTTGTGTTAAATTTTCACATCCTTAACATCTCCAAGGTATTCAGAAGATTTGGCTTCTAAAATATAATTTGTTTCCTGAATATCTGACTAAAATGGGTATATTTACAATTGTTTTCACTATTTTCAGCTAGGATGACATATTGAGAAATCATAATCTGTATCTTTGAAGGACAGGGCAGTTTAGGTTGCTCTTCTATCTTATAGGGTTCAGGATGTAATTTCATGAAGTCTGTTAGAAAAGAGATTTGGAAACTTTATTGTTTTAAAATTATTTTAATATATTTATCATGCACAATATGATGCTTTGAAGAATGAATGAATACATTATGAAATGGCTACACTAACTTCTTGATATATGAATTAATCCACTTGCTTTTTTTTAATGTGTTGAACACTTAATCTACTCGAGCAATTTTCAAGAACATATGTTAATATTGACTACAGTCATTATGTTGTACCATGGATCTCTTAAAATTTTTGTTCCTAACTGAAATTTTGTACACCATATCCTATAAGGTAATAAACATGTTAGCTATATTTAAACTTTATACAGAATATATATATACTTCAAAACATAGTGATATCTATAATAAAAACAATTTTGTCTGCCAAGTAAAATAAATAAATACATTACAAGTTCAGAATATAAATTTTTAATAAAGTCTAGGACTAGAAATATTTTGAAAGTGACCCTGTATGCTTTTGTAGTTTTGGGAGAAACATGTAATCAAAGGCAGAGAAATACCAACTTCACCTCAAATTTTGTGGGAAATATAAATGTGTAGCAATTAGATTTGTAAGCCACTCACTGAAAGCAATAAATTAAGATAGTTTTTGATATGGCTATCATAGATTTTTTTGAGGAGGGTTTTGAGAAAGAAATGTTTCAAGTGTATCTGTTAAAATATCAAAATATTTTTAGATACATCTTTAACAACCACCAGGGAGTGTTAGTGCATGCTTGGGAGCATGCACACACTGCTGGCTTGTACATGTGTTTACTATATCTTAGTTGGCTTACAAACAGTTAATGAGTTTCAGGCTAGATAGGGACTCTGACTCAAAGAAGTAAATTCAATCTGCTAAATTGTAAGAGATAATATACCAGTATTTCTAGCCTATGAAAGAAGTTATGAGAATAATAATAGTACAATAAATAATAAAACATTTCTGATGGAATTCATAATGCACTTTGTTCCTGTTTTATAGACTGAGTAAAAACACAGACTGGGACATCAGATAGACATGACTGATGAATTACTACTCCAATGCTTATTAGTTGGGAAATCATTAGAAAATTAAACAGTATTCATAAAGTCTTATAGTTTATGATTTATAAAATGGGGAAAATAAAAGTCACTGTATCATATGTTATATAAAGAAATAAAATATAAGAAACAAAATATTTGGCACATAACTGCTGTTCAGTGATCATGGTGAAAAGAAAAGCTGAGTTTATTTGAAGGTAGTGATGAGAAAGAACAAAATTGTTTTCTTCTATTAAGTTATATTCCAGCTGTTAAATGAATTTTTTACATAGTTGAAATCTATGAACTAAAAACACAATTTCTAAATTATTCATTCTTAAGCATCTGTTTCACACACATTTTAAAGCAGTCATTTCATACAAAGTTATAATGTGCATTAATGATTTATTATTCCCTGATGTATACCTGTTTTCCTCAACAACCAGCTCTATGAAATTTAGCTGTATGAATATTTGTTGTATGAATAATAGCTAACAATCAGGTGTTAGATATTTTTTGACTAGGCAAATTATAGCTGTGGAATAATCGTAAGTTCTTAAATATAAGTAAGGACTAAAACTTGATGATCAAAGGGATGTTACAGATACACTTTTATTTAATTCTGCATTAGTGGCTAAAATACTAATTGTTGGAGATTTTTAAAATTTTGATAGTTTGCACCCTAATTTTAATATCTCACATTATTTTGATCATGAAAAAATAGTAATCTATCAATAGAAGAGTTCAAATACACTATCCAAATTCATCTATTTCAAAAAAAATTGTGACTCCAACTTAGAACCCACCCTAAACTTCAGACTTAGATATTCATCTTCTTAATCTACATACTTGATTTGTAACATCACAAATATGATCTGGAAGCAAAAATAGTACTTCTAGAAGAAGGCATTTTTCTTTTATTACTCCTATTAAGGAAATATTTTCCCCTAAGAGTCTTTCATCAAGATTATCAAGTCAGAAATTTCAAAATTTTTCATAATTTTTCCTTCTCTGTCATATTAATTAGTCCTATCAATTAGTACCTCCTATCAATTTCATCTCAAATATGTAATATATATCTCTTTTCTTTATGTTCTCATGTTCACTTTAACCCAGGAAGTCATTGTCTTTCATCAGGACAATGCAACACATTCTTTTCCCCCTAATTTCATTCTTGCATCTCTATGGTATATTTTACACACAAGCCACACAGATCTGGAAAAAAACAAACAAAAAAACTCCAAGAAAAAAGCATATTGTTCCTCTATCCTGCTTAAAAATATTTCTGTCTTCCTCCAGTGTGACTTGAAAACATGATCCTGCAAGACTACTTCAGGTCATCTCATGGAATTCTGCTGTTTTCACCAGATGGGTGTGTTTAAATTATTCAAAACTGTTAAGCTTTTTCTGAACTTTTTTTTTATTCTAACTGGTTTATTCTCAACCTTGGTGTCCAGGCAACATTGCAACTATGCTCTTCTCATATCAAGTTTCCTCTCATCTAGCATACCACTTCATCGGTGAGATCTGTTCCTGCTACTTACCTAATCTGGTTATTTCTTTCTTATTCTCTATTCTAGCCCCCTCCACTTTTTACTTTATAGAAGACTTGACACTTACAATTTCTTTTACTTTTGTCTGTTGGTTTAATGTGTGTGTATCCATATTCACACATACACAGACTATAACCAGTCTACCTATGTATCTAAACATACATATATATATGTGTGTGTGTGTGTGTGTGTGTGTTTATAAATATATATATATGTTTATATATATATATATATATATATACACACTTCTACTTTTATTTGACTATTTTAACTACATTTCAAGAGTGATGAAAGTAAAGACTTAGCCCATCTCCCTTCCTATCCTATCCCCTAGCAAAGCACATGGTATATCCCTTGACATACTCATTAAACTCTGAATAATAAATGAATACATGTAGGAAAATAATAATGAGACTGTGTGAGTAATATCAATGTTGTCTATTAAGGAATTTACTAATAGAATTAGGATATAGATAACTATGAGACAAAATATTTTAGCTGGTTCACAGAAGTATATCTTATCTATTTGGGTAGACATAATTATTTTTATAGCAGAAATTTTAAGATATTCTGTGTGTGAGAAAATGTGCTAATTTCTTATTATGCAATTTCATTTGCTACAATAGCTCTTTGAAACCTGGCTTACTGTTAAAAGAACTGTGTATGTGGGACTTAGGGCAGCTAAAATGTGAAAATAACATCAGACCTAGATCTTCTTTTTTTAAGAGTCTACACTTATGATCACAAACCTTATAAAATAATCTATCATTCACATTTTATTTAGATTATCTTCTATTTACCCTAAAAATTATTTTGGATTACTTGTGTTAAACCATGATTTTTAAAAATGTTTCTGAAACAAAAAAATAAAACAGCTCACTCATGGAAAAGTGAAAATGTACAATCAGAATAATTACCATGACTTTGTGAAGAAATAAACTTTAAGAAGAACTTTTGAAGTAGTCAAAATATCTTTCTTTGTTCAATTATCATATTGAATATGCTTCTGTTGTGTTGATGAGAAGGTTGGAAGACAGAATTTAGAAAATTAAATACTTTAATTTGCTCATTTATCAGATTGGGCTAATGATCTGAAGAAAGATTTAATCTGACTAGGTTATAACTTATATGTTGTTGTTATATCTTGTTGTTCCTGACACTTACTGCAAAGGGAGACAGACTTTCCAATCAACATTTTTTAAACTAAGGACTATGTCAGTATTCATCTGATGTCTATCCTAATTGACCTCAATATCTTTAGAGATGCACATTTGTGAAAAATGTTTAAATAATTACATGAGGTAATAAAATATAAAAGTGAATGTTTATTTTTAGTATGAATTAACTTATGCTGAAGTTACTAATCTTTCCTGTTTCATTTTTTTTCCTTCATATTCATTCATCAAAGATCAATCCCTATCATAAAGGGAAGATCAATGGAGTTGAAGAAGATCAAGAGGGATGAAGGAGGGACAGAAAGAGAGAAGGAAATGCAGAATGAATTTAACAAAATCACATAATTACATATACAAATATAACACAGGGAACTTCACATTTATATGTGTGAGGAATGCACCAATCCAGGATAGATAAATGGATGAGCAGGGGGAGGATTGGTGGAGTAGGGGAAATGGGAGGAGGCAGTGGGAGTCAGGGAGGAACAGGGACTGAAATGGAGTGGGTCAGATTCTATGCATGTGCGGTTTTGTCAGAATGAACCCAGACACTTTGAATACTACAATGTTCTAATTAAAAATAAATTTTAGAAGACTGAGCCTTTATTTCACACACTATAAATATCAGAATAATTTATAGTATTTCAGTGAACATTTTCCTTGGTAGTGTTTTTTCTGTATTATTTACAATAAAAGTGGTTTTTTCTAGTTTTTTAAACTAAAACGTGGATAATAATTACTTTATCTGGAAATGAAAATAAGCTATTAAGATGATTTAAGCACTTTAGTAATATTTTATTGGTTTAGCAGAAACTAAATAGGCTCTAAAAAAAGAGACTACAGAAGAGATTTTGAGAGTAGAAAATAATAAATTCAGAAGTCAGAATTTTGAATAAAATATTTTTAGAAAATAAAATGAGGGAAAAAAACCATAACTTTGGGCTGGACGTAAAAACAGGACTTGGTCCAAAAACACTATTCTGTTATGCTATAGAAGTCAGTATTGTTGTTATCTACAAATTATACATGAGAAACTGCATATTTTTCCAATATATAAATAAATAATACACAACATATATTTTGTATAAGTTAAACCTTGACAATATATCTGTATATATCTGTATATATCTTCCAGGAATATATTGGTCTCAACAGATATAAAACATTTATTTTTCCAACTAATCTATTTCAGCCTTTTCCACCCAAAAACATGATGAAACTAATGATAGAAATAAATAGTAATGATTTATTTTAAAAGGGATGTCACATTTTTTTCTTGGTTTGGATGTCATCATATTGATTAAAGAAGCTCTCATGTGTAGACCTTTGAATAGAATTTTCAATTAAGTTAACAGTGGAACTTTGACCACTTTTCAAATGTGTTATTCTCTAAGTACCAAAAGAATACTATGGCATAAAATTCTCTTGTAGGATGTGAAACAAATTTTTTCCTTAAGATACAGATCGAATTTGGTCTGTAGTTCTACTTATCATTTAATTAAATGGGGATGCATTATTCAGAGCTCTTCAGTAAGTTGCATACAAAAAGAAGCAAAGAAATGTAGAATGAAGATACATTATAAATTATGGAAGAATTCACATAGGAAGATAAATGTATTATTAGATCATCTATTCAAAAAGGTAACCAAAAAAGACACTCAATAGCCAAAAGAATGCATGCAACAAAACAGAAGAATTACTGAACAATATAGAGGAAGTTTAAAATATTTTGTTTTTTATTTGCCAAATAAGATTGTCATGTAAAAGAACCTTGACCTTCTTTTCTTTCCCTCTAGTCAGTGGTAGTGATATGATCATTTCATTTCACAGTACTTAGCACTAAATTTAGGAAGTATCTTTGTATCAAGTTATTTCATGACTGTAGAATCAATAGTCTAACTCAATGGAAAGACAAAACATAAAGTCCATTGAGCATTTCTTATGCATAATTTTTTTTTTTTTTTTTTTTTTTTTTTTTTTTTTTTTTTTTATTGTGAACAAATGGGATACATGTTCTTTCACTGTTTGTACATAGAGTAAAGGCATACCATTTGTGTAATCATACGTTTACATAGGGTGATGTTGGTTGATTCATTCTGTTATTTTTTTCCCCTTCCCCCCACCCCTCCCATCCCTCTTTTCCCTCTATACAGTCCTTCCTTCCCCCATTCTTGCCCCCCTCCCTAACCCTCACTCTAACCCTAAAACTAACCCCTCCCACACCCCATTATGTATCATCATCCACTTATCAGCGAGATCATTCTTCCTTTGGTTTTTTGAGATTGGCTTATCTCACTTAGCATGATATTCTCCAATTTCGTCCATTTGCTTGCAAATGCCATAATTTTATCATTCTTTATGGCTGAGTAATATTCCATTGTATATATATGCCACAGTTTCTTTATCCATTCATCAACTGAAGGGCATCTAGGTTGGTTCCACAATCTGGCTATGGTGAATTGAGCAGCAATGAACATTGATGTGGCTGTATCTCTGTAGTATGCTGATTTTAAGTCCTTTGGGTATAGGCCAAGGAGTGGGATAGCTGGGTCAAATGGTAGTTCCATTCCAAGTTTTTTAAGGAATCTCCATACTGCCTTCCAGAGTGGTTGCACTAATTTGCAACCCCACCAGCAATGTATGAGTGTACCTTTTTCCCCACATCCTCGCCAACACCTGTTGTTGCTTGTGTTCTTGATAATCGCCATTCTGATTGGGGTGAGATGGAATCTTAGGGTGGTTTTGATTTGCATTTCTTTTATTACTAGAGATGTTGAACATTTTTCCATATGTTTGTTGATTGTTTGTAGGTCTTCTTCTGTGAAGTGTCTGTTCATTTCCTTAGACCATTTGTCGATTGGATTATTTGTAGTCTTGGTGTTGAGTTTTTTGAGTTCTTTATAGATTCTGGAGATTAGTGCTCTATCTGAAGTATGATTGGCAAAGATTTTCTCCCACTCTGTAGGCTCTTTCTTCACATTGCTGATAGTTTCCTTTGCTGAGAGAAAGCTTTTTAGTTTGAATCTATCCCAGTTGTTGATTCTTACTTTTATTTCTTGTGCTATGGGAGTCCTGTTGAGAAAGTCTGGTCCTAAGCCGACATGTTGAAGATCTGGACCTACATTTTCTTCTATAAGATGCAGGGTCTCTGGTCTGATTCCGAGGTCCTTAATCCATTTTGAGTTTAGTTTTGTGCACGGTGAGAGATATGGGTTTATTTTCATTTTGTTGCATATGGATTTCCAATTCTCCCAGCACCATTTGTTGAAGAGGCTATCTTTTCTCCATTGCATATTTTTGGCCCCTTTGTCTAGTATGAGGAAATTATATTTGTTTGGGTTTGTGTCCGTGTCTTCTATTCTGTACCATTGATCTACCTGTCTATTTTGGTACCAATACCATGCCGTTTTTGTTACTATTGCTTTGTAGTAAAGTTGAAGTTCAGGTATTGCAATACCCCCTGCTTCATTTTTCCTGCGAAGGATTGCTTTAGCAATTCTGGGTTTCTTATTCTTCCAGATGAATTTCATAATTGCTTGCTCTATTTCTGCAAGGTACATCATTGGGATTTTAATTGGAATTGCATTGAATCTGTATAGCACTTTTGGTAGTATGGCCATTTTGACAATATTAATTCTGCCTATCCAGGAACATGGGAGATCTTTCCATCTTCTAAGGTGTTCTTTAATTTCTTTCTTTAGTGTTCTGTAGTTCTCATTGTAGAGGTCTTTCACCTCTTTTGTGAGATTGATTCCCAAGTATTTTATTTTTTTTGAGGCTATTGTGAATGGAGTAGTTTTCCTAACTTCTCTTTCTGAAGATTCATCACTTATGTATAAAAATGCATTGGATTTATGAGCATTGATCTTGTATCCTGCTACTTTACTGAATTCACTTATGAGTTCTAAGAGTTTTCTGGTGGAATTTCCTGGTTCCTCTAAGTATATAATCATATCATCAGCAAATAGGGATAGTTTGAGTTCTTCTTTTCCAATTCGTATCCCTTTAATTTCTTTGGTCTGTCTAATTGCTCTGGCTAGAGTTTCAAGGACGATATTGAATAGGAGTGGTGAGAGAGGGCATCCCTGCCTTGTTCCAGATTTTAGGGGGAATGCTTTCAGTTTTTCACCATTAAGAATAATATTAGCCATGGGCTTAGCATAGATGGCCTTTACAATGTTAAGGAACGTTCCCACTATCCCTATTTTTTCTAGTGTTTTGAGCATGAAGGGGTGCTGTATTTTATCAAATGCTTTTTCTGCATCTATTGAAATAATCATGTGGTTCTTGACTTTAAGTCTGTTGATATGGTGAATTACATTTATTGATTTCCTGATGTTGAACCAACCTTGCATCCCTGGGATGAAACCCACTTGATCATGATGCACTATCTTTTTAATACATTTTTGTATGCGATTTGCTAAAATTTTGTTGAGAATTTTTGCGTCGATGTTCATTAAGGAAATTGGTCTGAAATTTTCTTTCCTCGATGTGTCTCTGTCTGGTTTAGGTATCAGGGTGATATTGGCTTCGTAGAATGAGTTTGGGAGGGTTCCCTCCTCTTCTATTTCATAAAATACTTTGAGAAGTATTGGAATGAGCTCTTCTTTAAAGGTTTTGTAGAACTCGGCTGAGAAACCATCAGGTCCTGGACTTTTCTTTGTTGGTAGGCTTTTGATGACTTCTTCTATTTCATTACTTGAAATTGGTCTATTTAAATTGTGCATGTCCTCCTCGTTTAGTTTAGGCAATTCATAGGTCTCTAGAAACTTGTTGATATCTTCGAAATTTTCTATTTTGTTGGAATATAGATTTTCAAAATAGCTTCTAATTATGTTTTGTATTTCAGTCGTGTCTGTTGTGATACTTCCTTGTTCATTCCGAATTTTGGTGATTTGGGTTTTCTCTCGTCTTCTCTTTGTTAGTGTGGCTAAAGGTTTATCAATTTTGTTTATTTTTTCGAAGAACCAACTATTTATTTTGTCAATTTTTTGTATTGTTTCTTTCGTTTCAATTTCGTTGATTTCAGCTCTGAGTTTAACTATTTCCTGTCTTCTACTACTTCTGGTGTTGGTCTGTTCTTCTTTTTCTAGGGCTTTGAGCTGTAGTGTTAGTTCATTTATTTTTTGAGTTTTACTTCTTTTATTAAATACACTCCATGAAATAAATCTTCCTCTAAGTACGGCTTTCATAGTGTCCCAGAGATTTTGATACGATGTTTCTTTGTTCTCGTTTACCTCTAAGAATTTTTTAATTTCCTTCCTAATATCTTCTGTTATCCATTCCTCATATAATAGCATATTGTTTAATCTCCAGGTGTTGGAGTAATTTCTGTTTTTTGCTCTTTCATTTATTTCTAGTTTCAATCCATTATGGTCTGATAAAATACAAGGAAGTGTCTCTATCTTCTTGTATTTGCTAACATTAGCTTTGTGGCATAATATATGGTCTATTTTAGAGAAGGATCCATGTGCTGCTGAGAAGAAAGTGTATTCACTCTTCGTTGGATGGTATATTCTATAAATGTCTGTTAAGTCTAAATTATTGATTGTGTTATTGAGATCTAAGTTTTCTTTATTCAATTTTTGTTTGGAAGATCTGTCCAGTGGAGAGAGAGGCGTGTTAAAATCACCTAGTATTATTGTATTGTGGTCTATTTGGTTTCTGAGATTGAGAAGGATTTGTTTGACATACATGGGTGAGCCACTGTTTGGGGCATAGATATTTATGATTGTTATGTCTTGCTGATTTATGGTTCCCTTAAGCATTATGAAATGTCCTTCTTTATCCCTTCTGATTAACTTTGGCTTGAAGTCCACTTTATCTGAAATGAGGATGGATACCCCAGCTTTTTTGCTGGGTCCATGTGCATGGTAAGTTTTTTCCCATCCTTTCACCTTTAGTCTTTGGGTATCTCTTTCTAAGAGATGAGTCTCTTGCAGGCAACATATTGTTGGATCTTTCTTTTTTATCCAATCTGCCAGTCTATGTCTTTTGATTGATGAATTCAGGCCGTTAATATTCAGGGTAATTATTGAGATATGATTTGTATTCCTGGTCATTTGACTCATTTTATTCATTTATTTGCTTATTTTTGACACGACTTGGTTCCTCTTTATTTGAGAGTTCCTTTAGGATATCTCCTCCCTTTGCTGATTTGCTTCTTTGTTTTTCATTTCTTCTTCATGGAATATTTTGCTGAGAATGTTCTGTAATGCTGGCTTTCTTTTTGTATATTCTTTTAGCTTTTGTTTATCATGGAAGGATTTTATTTCGTTGTCAAATCTGAAGGTAAGTTTTGCTGGGTATAAGATTCTTGGTTGGCATCCATTTTCTTTTAGGGCTTGAAAAATGTTATTCCAGGCCCTTCTAGCTTTTAGGGTCTGGATTGAAAAATCTGCTGATATCCGTATTGGCTTCCCCCTGAATGTAATTTGGTTCTTTTCTCTCACAGCCTTTAAGATTCTGTCTTTATTTTGTATGTTAGGTATTTTCATTATAATGTGCCTTGGTGTGGGTCTGTTGTAATTTTGTGTATTTGGAGTCCTGTAAGCCTCTTGAACTTGATTTTCCATTTCGTTCTTCAGATTTGGGAAATTTTCTGAAATTATCTCATTGAATAGGTTGTTCATTCCTTTGGTTTGTTTCTCTAAGCCTTCCTCAATCCCAATAATTCTCAAATTTGGCCTTTTCATGATATCCCATAGTTCTTGGAGATTCTGTTCATGATTTCTTACCATCTTCTCTGTTTGTTCGACTTTGTTTTCGAGGTTAAATATTTTGTCTTCAATATCTGAGGTTCTGTCTTCCAGGTGTTCTATCCTATTGGTTGTGCTTTCTATGGAGTTCTTAATTTGGTTTATTGTTTCCTTCATTTCAAGGATTTCTGTTTGGTTTTTTTTCAATATCTCTAACTCTTTATTGAAATGGTCTTTTGCTTCCTGTATTTGCTCTTTTAACTGTCTATTGGTGCGTTCATTCAATGCCTGCATTTGCTCTTTCATTTCATCGTTTGCTTCCCTTATCATGTTGATTATGTACATTCTGAACTCCCTTTCTGACATTTCTTCTGCCATGCTGTCATTGGATTTTATTGATATAACATCCAGATTTGTTTGAGGCATTTTCTTCCCTTGTTTTCTCATATTGTTCAGGTATCAGTGGACTGCAGAGATGTTGCAGATTTCCTCTATTGACTTATAATGTCCCTGAAGATTGCTAGTGTATCCCCTCTTATCCTTCAGTAGCCTGAAGTCTTAGAGGAAGTTGATACTTCGGTGTTCCCCTAGGTAGCTGCCTCTCTAGGGGTGGTGGTCTTCAGGTGGGGTATATTCCCTGCTAGAGGGCAGAGGTGCCTCTACTTGTTGACCAATGGTCATCCAAAGGGGAGCTAGACTGCGGGCTAAGGCAATGCCTGTTTGGGCCTGTGTCTCTGGTTTTACTGTCTTTGTGGGAAAACCTCACTCTGCGGGGAAGACCCACCCGGTGGGGAGGTCTCACTAGTCCGTTCCCCTCCTAGAGGTTCTCCTCAGTCCACAACTACCGCCTGTGCAGGGCAGCCTTCCCAAGCAGCGTTTCCAGGGGCCTGGACCTACCTCCTGGGCTTGGGAGCCCTGCCCTTCGCAGACGAGTCTCCTTTGGTGGCCCCTCCTCAGAGAAGCTGCCCACAGTCCTGGAACCTTCGCTCCACCCCTCAGCTGGTCTCTGTGTAGCTCTTTCAAGAAAAGGTGCTTAGATCCCCGGCTCGGACCGTGCTTTGCACCTAATCACTTGGCTATGCGACCCCTCCTCTGAAGAGTCACTTGGAGCCTCGTACATATGCTCCAAGCCCCAGTGACCCGTCACTCGTCTCTTCCTCCAGGCAGGTGTTCTGTGTGGGCGCTTGGAGACCAAGCCACTCACTGCGCACCTCCACCTCCTCAGGACAGCCCCCTCCCCGTTGTTCAGGCAGTTGCTGAATCCAAATAGTTCGCCACCCAACTCTTTCTCTGGCAGCCCCCGGAGCCCTGGCAGATTGGTCCAAAAAACCAAAAAACCAAGCGGTGTGCTGCTCGGCCTCCTCTGCAAGGTCTCCCACTTTCCGAGCTCACTGTTCCAATGAGGGTAGATGTGTCTTGCTGCCTGGGCAGGGCAGCCTTCCCAGGGGCCCAGACCTACCTCCTGGGCCTGGGAGCCTCACCCTTCGTAGACGAGTCTCCTTAGGTTGTCCCTTCTCAGAGACGCTGCCTGAAGTCCTGGAACCTTCACTTCGCCCCTCAGTTTGTCTCTGTGTAGTTCATTCAAGAAAAGGTGCCTAGGTCCCTGGACCGGACCTTGCTATGCACCTAATTGCCTGGCTATGCGACCCGCCCTCTGACCCGTCACTTGGAGCCTCGTACATATGCTCCAAGCCCCAGTGACCCGTCGCTCGTCTCTTCCTCCAGGTGTGGGCGCTTGGAGACCAAGGCACTCACTGCGTACCTCCACCTCCTCTGGGCAGCCCCCTCCCCGTTGCTCAGGCGGTTGCTGGATCCAAACAACTCGCCGCCCCACTCTTTCTCTGGCAGCCGCTGGAGCCCTGGCAGATCGCTTCAAAACCAAGCAGTGTGTCGCACAACCTCCCTTGCAAAGTTCCCCGCTTTCCGAGTTCACTGCTCCAGCAGGGGAGGTGTGTCTTGCCGCCTGGGCAGGGGCAGCCTTTGCAGGCAACGTTCCCAGGGGCCCGGACCTCCCTCCTGGGCTTGAGAGCCTCACCCTTCGCAGACGAGTCTCCTTAGGTTAGAGAATCTGCCCGCGGTCCTGGAAACTTCAATCCGCCATTTTTCGCTCCGCTTCGCTGTCCGTTTTTACCGCTCCGGCGGGGGAGGGGCGACCCGCCGAGTCACTGTACTTCACAAAGTTCTCTGCGTTCCAGGGCTACTGCCCCTTCGGGGACGCCTCCCCTATGGGAGAAACTCCCCGGGCGGCTTTGAGTTGGTCCCAAGTCACTATCTCCTCTTTTGAATCTTGAGTCCTGGAGCAACATGAAATGCAGCCGCCCTCTAGTCCGCCATCTTGAACCTCCTCTATGCATAATTTTTGAGACAATAAGTAAGTGAATCAGAAGGTAACCTTTCAACTCACTAAAGTATCATGATTGTTATGTTTAGTGGGTAATTTTTAAAGATTTAAATAGTTGAATCTTTGCAAATAGTCATAATACTTTCCAATCAAAGAAAAAATATTTTTATGGTGAAAATGAAACAAACCGAAAACTATAAAACCCAGCATATGCTATATAGCATCAGGGAATAATATCAATTCTCTCATCAAATAATATATAAAGGAACAGAAACATTCATCATAGTTCTGAAATATCTCAGTATCCTTTCAACACTTTTATTGTAGGAAAAGAAATAGATCTATACTATGTGTCTGACAGAGTGAGCACAAATTCAGGGGTACCAAAAAGAAACAAAAAAGAAATTAGTTTTCAAATAATTCACATTTTAAGTATTAAAAGAGGAAAGTCAGAATTTTCTTGAATGCCCTTCTTTTAAATATTTCTTTAAAACTGTATAGAGCATGGAGGGAAATAATAATTTTTAAATTAACTTTTTAAAAGATGGTATCTTGCTATGTTCCTCAGGTTGATCTCTTAACTACTGACTCAAGTGATCCTCCTGCTTCAGCCTCCTCAGTAGCTGGAATTATAGGCATGTGCCATCAGTGAGCTATAAGACTAAAATTATATTCCTTTTTTTAAAAAACTAACCCATAAGCACTTATATAATTAAAATAAATTTTATAAACCCTAAACTAATTGCTATGAAAGGATGGGACATTCTTCTTTCAAATAGTGCTCCTTTTATGGATAATATAATTAAAATTACCTTTCAAATCATTTTTAGTCCAACAGTAAGGATGATGCTGCTGCTCATGCTATTGCTACTGATGATGATAATAACAATAATAGCTAATAATTTGCATAAATTCTAATTCTCTGTCAGACACTATTCAATGTATTTTACATATATTAACTAATTTAACAACTGTCATTTTTAACATGTCCCTTTTAATTAAGAACAGCATATTTCCACAATAGTCACTTATTTTCAAATTTGATTGACAATGGATTTTCATTCGTTTTGAAAAAAATTATTCTGATATTTATTCATAAATTTGAGGATGACTAAGTCTAGAGAATTATCATTGGCTTGAGAAGAAGAAAGCTCTAACTTTTAAGACCTTAGACTTAATGTGACCTTAGGCTTAGTGCTTTTTGAGAGGACTGAGGTTCATTTAGATAGGATATTCTTCCTTCTCTGGATGAATACAACATCGGACACAAAGCTTACCAAGAACTGCACAGACTTTTATCAGTTTCCCCTTATACACTAGGCTCGTCCTTCTCCAGGGCATGTCTGCACAATTTTCCTAGAGTTCTTGACTCTTGCTTGGCAAAGTAGAGACAATCATACAATGAATGGGATAGTATGAGGAGTACATGAAATAACACATATATCATTATTTTGTAACTTGTGGCACATAATTTACAGAATTCATAACATTTAACTAATTTTAACATTAAATGGGCACCTATAATAGAATCTGAAGATACAGACATAAAAAACAGTCTTTCCCCATTCCTTGATTCCTTTGCTTTATGAGAGTTCCTGTAGAACCTTAAAAATTACATTTCTTGAGAGTCATGGTATGTTGAAAGAGAGAATGGAATGTATAAGTTTCAAAACGTTCCTTTTTTAGATCACGAAGAAAGTTTGGGACACTCAGATAATAGAGTTTTATAAAAAAAAAAACTGATTTAGTGTGCACTCAGTACATGGCAAATAAAAAACCTCTCCCATCACTGATAAGAACAAGAAGTCTCTTGCCTCTTTGGTTAGACTGATTTCTGAATAATTTTTGAGACTATTGTAAATGGGGTAGTTTTCCTAATTTTTCTTTCAGCTGAATCATCACTGATGTATAGAAACACAATTCAAATAACCCAATCCACAAATGGACAAAGGAACCGAACAGACACTTCACAGAATAAGAAATACAAATGGACAACAAAAATATGAAAAAATGTTCATCATCTCTAGCAGTTAGAGAAATGCAAATTAAAACCACCTGAGATTTAATCTCATTCCAGTCAGAATGGCAATTATAAAAAATATAAATAACAATAAATGTTGGTGAGGATATGGAGAAAAAGATACACTCACACATTGTTGGTGGAACTGCAAATTGGTGTAAACACTCTGGAAAGCAGTATGGAGACCCCTTAGAAAACTTGGAATGGAACCACCATTTAACCCAGTTATCCCACTCCTCAGTATATACCCAAAGAACTTAAAATCAGCATACTATAGTGACTTTGCCACATAGATGTTTATAGCAGCTCAATTCACAATAGCTAAACTATGGAAACAGCCTGGATACCCTTCAACAGAAGAATGGATAAAGAAAATGTGGTATATATGCACAAGGAATATTACTCAGTCATAAAAAGAAATGAAGTTATGGCATTTGCCAGTAAATGGATAAAACTGGAGACCATCATGCTAAGTGAAATAAGCCAATTCCCCCAAAAAACAAATGTTCTCTCTGATATACAGATGCTAACTCACAATAAGGGGTGGGGTAGATAGGAAGAAATAGAAGTACTCTGGATTATACAAAGGAGAATGAAGGGAAGGAAGGGGGAATGGTAACATGAAAGATAATGCAATAAACTGGACATTACTTTCCTGTGTTCATATATGAATACATGAGCATTATAATTCCACATCATGTAGAAGAATAGGAAGATGTACTCCATGTATTTGTAATATGTCAAAATATACACTAGTGTCATGTATAACTAAAATGAACAAGAAGAAGAAGAACAAGAAGTCTAAGTTGCACCTTTCTGCAAAATCTCTATGGAGGACAGGGATTATTGAGAGATGGCATGGGTATACCTATCAATATTTTAAACTCTATTTGCTAGATAAATTTATTTTGTATTTTATAGTATTGGCTCATGGAAAAAAATGTAAACCCTTAAGCACATACCCACATTCAGCAGAGAAAATCAACATACCAGAGTAATATATGTTCATTCACCTAGTTGGTACTTTATTCTTCATTGAAGAATGAATCTTGGGTGATATATGGATTTAAGTGAGTTAATAGAGTAACAGGGCTCTGCTGTGAGGCTATAGTGGTAAAGGTAAAAGATAATTTATAGTAGAAAATGTGGTTAAAAGAGCTTCAAGTAAAGATTGAATGGAAAACCCTGCAAATGGTATTACAGAGTCAAAAGTGAATAACTAAGTATGGTAAGAGAATGGAACACAAAGTAATTATGCACACCAGCAACAGAATCTTATAGGATCCTCAGCTACCAAGAAGCAATACCTCTAGTGAAGGCAACTGATATTCATAAGTCAGAATAAGGGTTTATACAGTTTATACATGGAAAACTTCGTTATAACCATCATTATTAAAACTCATAGTCTAACACATATCTAGAACTTTTCTTGAAACAGGAATGAGAAGGTGATCTAAACCATAAAAGGTTGAGCATTTACCCCACTAAGTTTGAGTACAGACAAAAAGACATCCTAGAAGAGATTGATAAGTGTTAAATTTATTTTGTCATTAGCAGAAATGTATGAACCTAATAAAATTTTACACAAAATTATCTATTGCTTTTTCAATTTTACTGTTGTCAAGTACTATATTCGTACCTTTTATATATATATATATATATATATACACACAAATATAGTACTTCTATATTTATATGTATATATGTATTTTATAGTATTGGCTCATGGAAAAAATGTAAGCCCCTTAAACACATACCCACATTCAGCAGAGAAAATCAACATAACAGAGTAATATATGTTCTTGTATATGTATATATGTATACATATATACATATATATTTGGATCTATTATATATATATACATGTACATATGTGTTTACATATATGTTTATATGTATATGGTGTCAGGAGTTTTTAATGATTACTTTAGAAAGGCAGAGGATTATGTATATAGACAATTTTGACTATTAAGATATTCTGATTATCTCTGGGGTTTGTGTAGGTAGAGTACTAATTAAAAAATAAATTCTGTATAGCAGACAACTCCATAATAGAAGAAATAATTTTTTTACTCTACATAAAATTAAAAAAAAATTTCCCAGTGAAAGTAATTATTTAGAATGGAAGGAAACTTAAAGAAATAAAGGTGGTAATAACAAAATAAAAACAAAGAAAACAAGGTACAGATTAGAAATTATTCTCAAAACAGTATACACCAACTTGAATTCCTATTCTTTCAAAACTCAGGAAGTAAAAATAACTACATTACTTCATAAATTTAAAAGAATGCAGTTGGTCTACATATGAAAAATGATATTGTGAGATAAGAACTCAAATATATTCTTTATGAATCTTCCCATAGCAT
Source organism: Sciurus carolinensis (assembly GCF_902686445.1). Lineage (NCBI taxonomy): Eukaryota > Metazoa > Chordata > Mammalia > Rodentia > Sciuridae > Sciurus > Sciurus carolinensis. The sequence continues at coordinate 27,080,112 of NC_062213.1, read as the reverse complement.
GCAATTGTTTAAAGATAAAAATGTATATTCATATTACTTCTTCAATTACACTAACAAAGCTCCATCTATTCTATTTAACAAGAAAGTAACATATTCATCCATGTCCAATATTCCCATGACTGTAAAGTACATCTAAAGTATCCAGAAATCAAAAGGTCTTCTCTTTTCATGTCAAATTCACCCCAAAAACCCTGGAAAAATAAATATGAGTCATTGAGAGTTATCAGATTACAGGAGGTGTTCATAATCAGCATGGTGAGATATATCATTTCCTATATTTTATTAGCAATGAATATGTGAAGACACAAGAAAAACTTGCATGTAAATAAAGTTAGAAAAAATATGACTACACATATCAGAGCCAGCAGAGATTAAAGCATTGTAGATCACCTTTACAGAAATTTGCTTTCATGCTATGCCGTATTTTTAAGCCTGGACTATATTTATGATATCAAAAATCTGTTATAGAAAGGGAACTGCTTCTCAGTTTTACTCACAAAATATTCTATTTTAAACTTGATTCCAAGGAAAAGTGGCTTTTCCCTTGAGAAATGTGGGCATCCTCACTTGTGATGGTGAGAAATGTAAAATCTAGCATTTTTCCATTTAACTGTGGCTCCTGGATTCAAATATTATGTTTGATCACAATATTTAAAGGACTTGTTTTTTATGGCTGGAATGTATGCTTTCTTACCCATCACATATGGTTGATGATCTCTTGCCATTGAAGCATCTTTATTTACTGCATGTCTGATTATTATTATAAGAACTCTTAATACCTTCGGACTTGAATAATAATATGTCTGACAATTATGATTATTTTTATGCATGAAAAAATCCAAGGTTCAGAGAATTCAAACAGCAAATAATAATGTCATGGTTCAACTCTAATCTTCTGACCACACAAATACTATACTTGCCCTAAAATCATATTCTGCATCCCCAATAATTTTATTGTCTTTGTCAATAACTGTATACACATATTTATGTGAGAAACCTTCCAAATAGCCAGGCATGGTGGTGAACCCCTGTAATCCCAGGGACTCGAGTGACTGAGGTAGGAGGATCATGAGCTCAAAGTCAGCCTCAGCAACTTAGCGAGGCCCTAAATAACTCGCTAGATCCTGTCTCTAACAAAATTTTTAAAAAAGGGCTGGGGATGTGATTCAGTGGTTAAGTGCCCTTAGGTTCAATTACTGGTACAAAAAAACAACAACAACAAAAACAACAACAAAAATCTCCCAAATATATAAAAAAAAAATGGGATAAGTATTCTCAAATTATTTGTTTTTCAATTAAAGGACAGGCATCTAAAATGCAAAAGGTCTTCCTCTGTACAGATGAGGTTTATAGAAGGGGATTTTGAATATGGTTTAAAAGTCCAGTTTATTAAATGTTTTGCTAATGGAATAGATGCACAATTTATTTCTAAATGAAAATAATCTATTTGAGAATCTACAAAATATTTTTAATAAATTTAAAATACTGTGTATTATCATTAATAATTCTTGGTTAAGTTAAAAATAAGAATCTAGAAAATATTTACCTATACAAGAAGTGTCATACACAACAATATTATGCAAGAAAAGGAATAAATCAAAATGTGATAAAACCTACAGAAATTTAGAAGCATTAATCTAGAATACCAAGAAACTCACATATTTAAATATTGGAATTGATTAAATGCTACAGTTCCTAAACTTACATGTCCAAGATAATTATATGACTCTTAGAGCTATAGCTTCCATGATTGCACATTAAAAGGGCAAAGTGTGAATTGTTCAAAAATTAAAATAAAGATATTATAATAATACTTGACACTTAAATAATGAAGACTTATGTATAAGAAAAGAATTCTTTTCAATTTAACATCTCCTAGAGGCAACATTTTATGTACTGAACAATCGAGTGTGATGTGAAAAATCCCTTTCCAACATAGGAAATAAAAAAAATATGATCATGTATGCATGGGAATGGAAAAGAACTAGATTTTAGGTTTACACAAAGATCAAGTTACAACAATATTAACCTTTTAAAAAATAGGTAAGAAGACTTTCAAACACCACTGTTTCAGACAAGTTTTAATACTTATGTGTTAAATAGAACAATTCAGATTCTCATTAAAAATTATTGGTGAAATTTGAATATGGTAACAATATTAAAAAACAAAGACATGTAATAAAATAATATGGAAATGATTTTCTTTGGGGAAGAGCTGAAAATTAAAGAGGAAAATTTTAAACCAAAGAGGTGATGATAAAAAGTTTTCAAACAACATATTTTCAGTATAAATAAACTCACGAGAAAAATGCTTTTTTTTCTATAAAAAGCATCATGAGAGATGCTTTTTTTCAATAGAAGTGAACATGTTTAAAGTAAAACTTCAGTGAGGAAAATGTTTTATATATCAGAAGCATTTATTTAAATCACAATTTTTCTTAGTACTATTGAATGTGAATAGAAATATATTTATTGGCATTGTAATCTCATACTCTACTGAAATTAACCCTGTATAAAGGATAATATTTAGGCCAATCAATAATCTAGTTTATAATACAACTTAAAGGTGGTTCTGTTTGAAAATGGACATCAGTATCTATATGCCTCTTCCATCAATTATGGAATAAACTATAAAAATAGTTCATGGCATTCACTGAACCTTTAGGAGTTTGCGGTTAATTTTCATGGTATTTAGTAAAGGACACTGATTAAAGAGAATGTTATGAAGAAAATAATCAGTCTTAGGAAACTGGGAGCACCATTAAAACATTAAATGAACTCAAAATTATAAATAAATCAATAATAATTACTGAGTACTAAGTGTTTGAGTTATTAAGAGACTGAGCTGTGTAGACTTGATTTTTACTTTTATATAATATATTGCACAAAATGTTCCATTTACATTGATCTTAATTTAGATACCACTGAAATAAAATAGTGGTACTGAACAATGTGAAAAGCAGGATTACTCTTTCATGCTAAGGTTCCTATTTTTTTGCATGTCAGAATTATGATTTTTTTTCAGATATGTAAGTTAGCTTATCAGCATTTTTTTAAATACAAATTTCTTCATTTGATTCTGACTTCGAAAATTACTTATGCAATAGAATTTCTGCTGTCTAGGTAAAATATTATTTGGATATAATACACCTAGAAAAATTAAGCCTGATCAGGAAAGTTTTTAAAGGATACAATGCAAAGGCACATTTTAGGTAATAAAACTCGCCCCTCATCTTATTATACAATCATAGCTTCCATTTTCTTAGTTCATTTTATTTCCTCTGTATTCTGTAGATAAAGATCACACCAAAACCTACCCTATTTTAAGCTTCTTTTCCTGCTGAAAATAGGAGTAAGTCATACCCCATAAAGCACTTCCTTTCTATTTTATTGTGGTGAATTCATTGATAATGCAATTTTTCAGTGCTAAAACCAAACAGGCAATGCTGGAAAATCAAACTGAATCTTGAAAATGCTATAAAAGTCAATTTAAGACCAATGAGTGGAATGTAGAAAATAATAATTAAATACACAAATCTAATGGCAGTTTTGTGCTGTTGTCTTACAATGCAAAACAACCCTATCTGAAAATAACAGTTCCATGAAATTATACTGCATAAACAAAGTGTCATTTAATTTTTGACATAGACCTATTTTTTTCCAGCTTTTACATTTGAATGTAAAATAATTGCTACTTTATTTGCATTCAGAAAAAACAGAAGATATTCAACTGAAAGATTCCATGAATCTAACAGAAAAGATCACCACATGAATCAAAGGGGATAGTCTTTTGAATTCCTGCCATGCCATCTGCTTTACCTCCTTGCAGAGAGGAATCAGAACCATAAAATCATGTGGCCAAAAACCTCCACAAGGAGTCAACCTAGATATAAAGAGGCTTTGCCATAATTATTTCTTTTCAGTCAAAAGTTTTCTGATTTCTGAAGTGCACAAAAACTTAAGAAATTAAAACTGGAAACTGAATAAAATATTTTGCAAATGTAGAAGTGACACTTTTAATTTGGCAAGATTCAAATTACCATAATAATATATATGAAAACAGATTTTTCTATGAATATTTTTAAATTTTTAAAATTTAACATTTTTTGACTGGTAATATTGTCATAATAAAAAATGTTAACAAATCACATAAGTTTCAAAGCATATTTGCACTCATCTTTCCATTCCAATTAACTTCTTTAGGAACAGAAATTATTACAGGCTTTCTACAGTGGCTTTTTGCCTAAAATTTTTGTTTTAAGTTAATATCCTAAGGATTTTTATTATAGTGATACCAAATGTAGTGTTACGAAAGTCAAATTATAAACCACATTAACCTGTGGCTATTATTTAGAAAAATGTGATCAAACAGCTGCAGAGAGGCTACTGATCTACAAAATATAAATTAATTGCCGAAATATGTAGTATTGAAAATTATGGTCTAATGCTGTATTAGTTTACTAGTTATAAACTTCCTAAAGTCACCATACTAAATTTTGAAGCGCTGAAGACCACAGACTACTAAAGAGGAAAGTATTTTTTAAACAAAGACATGAAAACAGAGAAATGAACAAATGCAACTGTGGCAACACTCACTATTCCCTGAGCAATAGCTGATACACTACAGAGAATGAAATAAATTATTAACATAAGCAATCTTAGGATAAAGTACACTAAACCCACATAATAAAACTGAACAATGAAGAAGCTACTTTTTCATTAGTACTCTATCTTTATAATAATCTTTTTCAAAGATTTTCTCAAAGTTAATACATGAAATATTATATTCTGCTTATTCAAAATTATATCTGTTAATAAAATTGGTAAATAAGACTCCTAACAAGGTTAATTAAACTAGCAAAAACAAACATATTGTGTACAGAAATGGATTTCAAGGGATGAAGAGTCTGTTTACAATTGCAGACATTATTTTGTGGTACAGTTTCTGGTAGCATGCCCAATTGCTTAAGCACTACATTAAATCAGAATATTATATCTATTACATATTACCTTTTATAAGTCATCTGATTCTTTAGACATTGCGCTGTAAAACTCAGCTAACTTTAATATTGCAATTTAGTTATAATCACATTATTTCCTCAGCAAGAGAATGTTTTGCCTATTCAAATTACCATCTATAAATGCTAAATTTATATTGATATCTTTTCTTCTATCACAAAATGTTGTGCACACTAAATTCATTTTACACATCAAGACAGGAAAAGGTAGTCATTAAATGTACCTTGATACGGAGCACTAAATCCACGATAACGGTGATTGCTGTCTGTAACGAAATGCAGTCTGAGCCAGTTTTTGTTGCTGATAATTGGTGGTGGTATATTCATTCCAGATAACCTGAATTATGAAAGACAACAACATAAAAATTTAAAAAGCTTTTCAACTGTAAACACTCACTGTATTGGGACCAAGAAAGTATCAACTTGTATAAAAATTGCATGACTTTGTGTTGTCAACTTTTAAGAACAAATGAAATTTATTTTATGAATTGTAAAATTAACCATAGAATAGTACAATTTCAAACACTCTTTACCAATTGGATTTTATATATTAATAAAATATACTATAAAATTGCAACCAAATATTATTTTTGATTCACCAACATATATTGTACTAAAAATATATTCACTACATAGATAATAATAAATATAATTAGTACTGAACTGATGGTGCTGATCATTGTATTCTTCATGAACATATTGATAAAATATAGTTACAAGATAGGAATACTTCAAAGAAATTGATATCCTATAATTAGAGTGAGATAATATTTTTTAATACTTTTTTATATTCTTTTTTTCAGTATTTTACATTGGATGCCAAATTTCAAAATGGCTTTTTGTAGACAAGGACTACTTAAGTGAAATTTTATAGTGCCTTAAATATTCACAATTAGCTTTCTGTGTACTCTATACTACCACCATTTATTGGAGGCCTACTCCAATGGATAGTCAGAAAACATTTATATGAAACATATATGTAGTCAGATGACATTTCATAATCTCTTTAAAACAAATTAAATAAAAATATTGAAACTATGCTCCACATATTAGTCATGATTAAAATATGAAGTAATTTTTGCTTCATAATCTATTTATGATTTCCAACAAGGCAGTTTTTCTGATTCCATTAAATAAAGAAAAATGCCCCTCATATATTTCCTCTGTATGCCTAACCATTTAAATTCTAGGTGTATGATATAAATCATGGCTTTGTCTCCACCATTCTCTGAAGCTCACACTTTTCTTCTTTAGAAGGAAAAATAGCTGATTTGTTAGTTTGTGATTATGTCTGTGTGGTGGTTTGAAGGGGTTACAATTCTCTCAGTGCTTGGTGTTCTGTTATGCTAGGGACCTGGTAGGAAGAGGATGTAAAATCTGTCACTGCACATGTAATCAGAGATGATGGATATGTGTGGTGATACAAAGACCCTTTTCTAACACCCATCAATCACCCTTATCCCTGAAAACTCACCTTTCCTAGGATGTTTGGAAATTAGCCACTATTTCTAGGGCATGCTCACTGAATATAGATTCACTTCTACTGCATCATTGTGACTGCTGGTATATAGAATGTTTGATTCCAGCCTAAACAACTTGGGCTCTACCATGTACATTTCTCATTTCCAATTTTGGTTTGGAATTTTCTCTTTTTCCTATTAATCCTCTATTTTCTCTTTTCATTAGTTCAGCTGCCTGATTGTTTTCATATCTGAATTTAGTAAATAAAGATATGCAATATACCTATAATTTTAAGACTCAAGTTTTACATTTTATTCTATTACTTTAAAAAAATCCAGGTTATGTTTTCCTGTGTTTGTTGGTTTGCTTGGTTCAAGTAGCAATTTCATTTAAAAAATTGGAATTTTATTCAATTATGTTTTCTATAGAGTGGTATGGTTCAGAAAAGATTTTTTAAATTTTTTTTTAATTTTTATAGACTGCATTTTGATTCATCATACACAAATGGGGTACATCTTTTCATTTCTATGGTTATGCACAATGTAGATTTTGATTAACGTTCTGTTTCTAATCAATTCCTGATTTGATGAGCATAAATGTCCAATAAGGAAGTATAAGTTATTTTGACAGCTGGCACACATTTCTAAATGTAATGAGACTATAGGACATGGATGATCATAATACACTGAAGCATAGAGTTTGGAAAGACACCCTTTAAAAGATCCAAAAAATGAAAAGTAGCATTAAAAAATGATAGAAGAACATGTAATGAACAATTCAATAAAGAAGGATAAACTTTCCAACTTTTCCAGGGACACCTAAGATATTTTCACCAATGGATTACACCAAAGGCAAATGATAACTATTAGGCAACTGAAGTTTATAAATTGTATTCACTTTTAGGAAAATTAGAGGGAGAAACTCTAAAAAGTAGAGCTGCAGAAGCAAAAGACAGAATGTGCATGAAATGGAGAAATTATAGCTATTAAACACAAGAGAAACTAAGAGAAAATATCACTTCCTCTCTTATGCATGGGTGAGGTATTCCAGGAACACCACTGAATGCAAAGAACTAAGAATATATACTTACAAACTCTACATATACTTTTTTCTATAAAATATACTCAAGATAAAAACTAATTTATAAATTTGACTCTAAGAGATTTACACTAATGAATAATAAAATAAAACTATAACAATATACTGTAAAAAAACAAAGGTTATATGAATGTAGTCTCTTTCTCAAAGTTTCTGTATAATGTACTATTAAAAAATTAAATGAATGTGGTCTCTTCTTTCTCAACACTTCTTACTGTGTTTTAAACTTTTCACCTAAAGGAAGCACTTCATAATGTCTCTTGAGCATACCCGAATTGCCGAATTGCCAGCATTACTACTTTTTCACCACTAAGTAAAATAAAGATTACTTGAACACAGCACTGCATGACAGTCCATCTGATAGCCAAGAAGGCTACTAATAAAAGAGTGGGTAACATATACAGTGTAAATACATCAGAAAAAGAAATAAGTAACATCGTGGGCAGACAACACAGGATGACATGAGATCTTATGTTACTTAAATTGACAAACAATGTATAACTCATAAATTGTTTATTTTTGTAATTTTCCCCCATAGTATCTTCAAATCACTGTTGACTGGGTAACTGAAATGACAGAACACAAAACCACACATGAGGGAGGACTAATATAATTCTGACGGTCTTTCACTTTACAAAGGTTTATTAAGCACCTGCTTGTGCCAGCCACATGTGAGTGAAAGGAGCCCTACCATAACAAAGCATCTTTTTTTTTATATTTACAGACTGCATTTTGATTCATTGTACACAAATGGGTTACAAGTTTCTGTATCTATAATTGTACATGATGTAGATTCATACCATTCATGAAATCATACTTGTAAACAGGGTAATGATGTCTGTCTCATGACCAAAATAAATAAATAGATGTCGAATGAAAAAAAAAAATTGAAGAGGACCTTGTATAGTCTAAGATATTGAACTACAGATCACTTATGCCACAACACTCCTCTAAAATCAGAGGAGAAATTTACAGTATTTTGTTTTAGGAGAACCATGCAGGCTTTGCTTTATAGTATTTCTCATTATTTAAACATATGGAACAATCTAGTAAATGAATCTACCTATCTCTGCACCCTATTTTTTATGTTATTGGAACTAGAAAATCATGTACAACCATAAGATTGGGATCCTAATTGGAATAGGTTGCACTCCACGTATGTACAGTATGTCAAAACACCCTCTATTGTCACATATATCTAAAAACAACAACAACAAAGTAAATGCTGCGAAGAAAAAAAAAGAAAAAAACATTGCCATGGTATGTCTTAAATTACTAATTTGGATTTTAAGAGAATTAAATCAGAGAAAAAATATAATAATAATAAATGTCATAAATTTTTAATCTACTATAGTCATTTGTACCAAAGAGGAACTCATGTCTTTTGAGAAATAAGTGCACTTTATTGAAATGACATAATAAAATATGACATCAAATTGCATGCATACCCCATGCAGAAATACTGATAATAATGCATAATGAATTAATAATGCAATAATAATAATGCATTAATGACAATCTTTTAAAAAATTTTTATGCATGTAATTTTCCATATATCTAAGTAAATAAATCATAAACTGATATATAAAATCAGATGCAGCATTTTCTTTTGTATTCACTGCTTTAGAGAAAATGATAATTCTTACAATATTCTTTTGAAAGTAAGTTAAATATAACAAATCTAAGAAAATACAGGTATTTGGCATTGCCTTAGAAGTTTCTAAAACTATTCAAATTCTATTCCTTCAGTTTATATGTTTCTTTTTAACTCCTAATTTGGGCTTTCTATGGTTTCTCAACTTCCTCAAAATTAGCCTTTGCAATAACCAGTGTCATATTTTGTGGATCTAACATTTTTTTAAATCTTTCAATTCCTCTAAAATCATTCAAGAGTAATGATCTGTATTTTCTCAACGTAAGTAGTCATAGAGTCTTCAACCCAGGATTATACACATCATCTACTCCTTGATTCTAAAGTCCCAATTTCCTATCACAATTTTCCTACTCTCTCCTAATTTTACTAGCCTCTTTCCTGCTCTTGCCACTCTGGCTCTTGACCTTCTCTTTTCCCTCTGTATTGAGCTAAGATGTATTTATCAGGACTATTCTATTCCCCATGACCTTGTTAATTTAATTGTCCTATGTTTAGTCGCAATTAGTTCCTCAAATTCATTCATCAACTCAGGGCCTTTTCACATACTTCACTTTAAGGTTGAAATGAATAATATTTATCTACCTTTATTTGCTTAATCATTCTCAGGAAAGCCCGACTTAAAGTTCTAAAGGCTAACCTCAATACCAATTCTCCTTTTCTGTCCCCACAAAGCACTTTTGCAAATTTTCATCATGTCATTTATTACTTTGTAATAGTAGTAGTAAGTTTTATATCTCTTCTACTATTTTACATTTTCTCGTAGCTCATTATATCCCTACTGCTTAACCCAGTGATTTATAGTAGTTCTACACTGGCATTATTTATCAAGAATATAAATAAATTAAAATTATTTGGGTGTATGTCCTAACTTTTAATACCTTATGTGTTTTTCATACTCTTTATAATGTATGTCATTAATTCCATTTCATATCATTATCAAATGTATTCACTCTTTATTCAAGATCTATCTAAAATTCTATGTCCTTTGAAAGTCTTCAGTTCTCCCGGCTGATGGTTATCACTCTGCACTCTGAACAAAAAAATACACTTTCCTTTCTTCCTATGACATGTCTCATTGCTTTCATTTTGCTATATTATACATTTTATAAAAGATAAGAAGTTAGGATCCACATTGGATTTGTCAAATTCATAAACACATTTCAAATTGTAGATAATGAGACTAATTAAATGAAGTAACATTCTATTGCAAATTTCTCAAAGTGTGCTCTGAACATTATCTACCAAAAATGCCTTGAGGTGAAGGTTCACTGACCATAATTCTTTGAAGTGCTTTTTTGCAACCATATATTCTTCTCATAGTTTATTTTTTTGTTTTATTTCAAAATGTACTAAACTTATCCAACAAATATCTTCTTACTTCCATGCTATGCCATCACAGAAAATAACATGTAGTAGAATTTTCATATAGAACCTTTTCAGAAACAAATAGTATTGTTTATATTTCATGTTTGGATAGAATGTATTTCATAGTCCTAAGAAATACCATCATCTGTAAAAACTTTTGACAAATGAAAGAGAGAAACAAAAATTACTGAACTTTTTAATATGCTGTACAGTGTAATAGAAGTTGGAAAATTATTTTATCAACTAAACTATTCCATGTATTGATGACATTAAAAGCATTAATTTCCTGCTGGGTGCACTGGCACATGTCTGTAATTTCAGCAGCTCAGGAGGCTTGGATGGCAAATTCAAGACTAGCCTCAACAACTTAACGAGGCCCTGTATTACTTCTTGAGACTCTGTCTCAAAATAAAGAAATACAAAGGGTTGGGGATGTAACTCAGTGGCAAATTGCCCTTGAGTTAAAACCCCAGTACTCCCCACAAAGTATTAATCTTCCATACCATATTAAATCATGAATAAGATGTATGTGGAGTATACACAGATCCACACTGAACAGTTTGTTTGCTTGAGACATATCTGTCTGCATGCTTGGTTAGATAAGCAAAAGTCACTAAGCTTCAAGAGAACCATTATGGTTTATCAAGAGCATGAAGCAGCTACGCATTGTGATGTGCGATACAATCATTTGAAAGTCAAATGTGAGAAAGTATTTACAAAGCAAAGGAGAGAATTAGCTGTTCTCAACTTCCTTCCCTTCCCTTCTTCTCCTCCCCTTTGTGCACATGTTCCTTGTGCTATCTATGCCATTCGTGACCCCGCTCTGGTTTCTCACTTATCACTTATTTCCATAATTATGCTTCAGATTTGTTAAAATTCTTCTATTACATGTCTAACTGTTTTCGTATTGCTATATTATCCCTATTCTAAATGAAAAGAAGTTGAGACAAGGATCCACATTGAATTTAAGTCTTTAAACATATTTTCTTAAATTCTTTTGTAGTTATATTTTGTTGGAAATTTTGGGTATTTTAGACTAGAATTAATATTATCTAAAGCATGTTTCACAAAAATTCCTTCATATATTTTAGATTTAGCATATATATGTATATTCAACCACCAAAATTTAATTAAGGTAGAATAGAAGAATTAAATGGTATTATAATCATTTAAAAACTAAATTTGTAATTTAAAAGCTACCCCCCAAAATCTCCAGACCTAGATGTTTTTAGTAGGTGACTTTTCAAAATAGTTAAGGAATTAACAATTTTACCCACTCTTTTTTCCAGAGAATAGAAGAGGACAGAAAACTTCTCAATTCATTTTATGAGTTTAGTATTATTCTGGCAATAAGAACAGACAAAATTAGTACAAATAAATTTTAAAAATTCTGCACACCAATGTTCCTCATGAACTCCTGTACAAAAACCTGCAACACAATATTATCAAATTCAATCTAGCATTCTATAAAATAGTATTTTATATTATTTTTATAAAATATTCCCTACTGACATTTCTTTCAAGTTATATGAGGGCAGTATAACATCTGAAAATCAATATAATCCATCATATATAATTTATAGAAGAAAAATCAAATTATTGAACCACAATTAGATAGAACAAGCATTCGATAAACTATTATACCCATTCATGACAAAAACTTTCAGTGAATCAGGAATGGAAGAAACATCCTTAACTTCATTAAGTACATATTCAAATAAAACCTACAATTAATATCATACTTGATGTTGAACCACAGGATAGTTTCCCAATAAGGTTAGAAATACTTCAAGGATGTCTTAACTCACTACTTTTATTCAACACAGTATTGGATGTTCTAGCCATGTGATAAGATATGGGGAAAAATGAATACACGTGGAAAGAGAAGAAGTAAAACTGTCTTTATTTGAAAATGGCACAGTCATTCACACAGAAAATTCCAAGAAATCCATACACAAAAAAATTCTAGAACTGGTGAGTTCAGCCAAATTTAGGCTATAATATGAACATACAAATATCAATCATGTTCCTGCACATTAACAGTGAACAAGTGGCAAGTGAAATAAAAAATACAATGCGATCTACAATTACTCTGAAGATAATCAGATATGTATGTGTAAACCTAGTGAATTGTTTATAGGCTCTGTACTTGGAAATTACACTATGTAATGAAAGAAATTCAAGATATAAATAAATGGAGAGTTGGATGACCTGACAATAAAAAGTTTCTATTCTCCCTAAAACTATCTACAGATATAATGCAACTCCTACTGAAAGTCCAACAAGATTCTTTTCTGTAAACATTGCTAAGATCATTATAAAACTTATATGGAAAGTCACAGAACCAAGAAAAGTTAAAGCAAAATTAAAAAATGAAAATAAGATCATAGTAAGCATTCTTTCTCACTGTCAAAGTTTAATATACAAATTGAATAGAGAAACAGAACAGAAAACCAAGAAATAGACCAAAACAAATATACTCAATTGAAGCTTGATTGAATTGTATAAAGTAATTTAGGAGAGGAATGATTGCTTATCCACAAATTGTGCTGCAGCAACACAACAAGAAATGAACCCAATCTAAACTTCACACCTTACTCAAATTATAAAAAAACTAAAAATTGGTTATAGATTTAAATGTAACACTCTAAAATTCTTAGAAAAAAATATACTGGAGAAAATCTTTCTGATCCCAAGCCAGATAGCTTTAAAATTGAATCCAGAAACATGATTCATAAAAGGAAAAACTGAAAAGTTGGTTCTCGTCAAGAGTAAATACTTTTGTTATGCAGAAGGCACTGAAAAAGATGAAAAGATAAGCTATAAAATACAAAATATTTATATATTTATTATCTGGAGAAGGGTTTTTTACTAGAATATATAAAGCATTCCCAACTCAATTGTTGAAATCCATTCAGAAAATGAGAAAGACTCTTGAATAGGCATTTCACTAATGAGCATACGCAATCAATTAGAAATTTAGCAGAAAATAGAAGAAATTTTAGAGTATTACATTACTAAGTTAGAAAATTTAAGGTTTTTTTTTTTGTTTGTTTTTTGGTTTTTTTTTTAGCAGTGCTGGGGATCAAACCCAGGGCCTTATACTTGCAAGGCAAGCACTCTGCCAACTGAGCTCTCTCTCCTGCCCAGAAAAAAAAAAAAAATTTAAATCAATAATCTAAATTACTTTTTTAAAAATCAGAAAAATATTAAATCTAATGAAAGGATAGGAATAATACCAAGAAATGAAAGCAAAGAAATCTAAATAAGAAAAACAACAGAGAAAAATTAAAGATTAGTAAAAATAACAAATATCTTATTGACTAGTCAAATAAAGAGAAGAACAGACACACATACAGAGAGAGTGAGAGAGAGAAAAAGAAACAGGGAGACAGAGAATACAAATTACATGAAGAATGAAAGGATTATCATTAGATGCAATGAAAATATTTCAATAATAATGAAAGAATGTTATGAACAACTTTATGCCAACTGATGTGAAGACAGATAAAGTGTAAAATTTCTTGAGACATACATGTAACCAAAACTTATGCTAAAAGGGATAATGTGTATAGTCTTAATTCCACTCTAAAAATAAAATTTATGCTAAAAACCTTGCCACAAAGGAACATCTTGTTACATAGCTACCTTGTTCAGTCTGCTAAATATTTAAGGATGAAATAATACCAATTATACACTTGTTTCAGAAAACAAAAGGAAATGTTTACCAACTAATTTCACAAGGGTAAAAGTTTCTAATTACATAGCTGAGCAACAAAATTATAGAGCAATAAAATTATAAACATACTCCTCCATGAAAAAATATGTATGTTAAAATTCTTAAAAAAAAATAACAAATTTAATCTACCAGAACAAGAATCATGGTCAAATGGAATGTAAGACTGAGTCAACTTTTTAAAATCAATCACCATATTTCACACTGTGAACAAATTAAAAAAGGAAAACCATACAATAATTTTAATAGATACAGAAAAGAAAAAAATACTTGACGAAATTCAGCTCTATAATTCCTATGATAGGAAGTCTTTGCAAACTGGCAATAGAAAGCAGTTCATTTAACCTAGCAAAGGACACCTAAGAAAAGGGTATAGCTTAAGTTCTCATTAAGATCACAAACACATTGAAGATATGAATACTTATCATTCCTATCTAATACTGAATTGGAAGTTCTTGTCAGTGCAATAAAGAAAAAATACATAAAGGTATACTAATGTTAAAGGAAGGAATACAAGTGTGTCTCTTGACAGAAGACATGTTTGCCCATGTAGAAAGTATTTGTGAAGCTATAGAATTCTAGTAGAACTCATAAATGAGGTTGTCAAGATTTGTGGATAGAAAATTAATGTACAAAAATCATTTGTACATATTAGCATGAGCAATTAGAAATAAGAAAAATTCAATGAGCAATTAGAAAATCAAAGCATACCACCTGCAAAATCATCAGAAAAAAAAACTGAAAAAGTTTAGGTTATAAGGAAGAAAATATGAGAATTTTGTATGCTACAAACTTCAGAGACTGAACAAAATCACACATAACCTTGTAAAGAGTTATGCTCTATTCCTTTATAGGAGGACCTAACATTGTTATGATGTCAATATTATCCAAATTGGTGTCTGGTTTCAATACAATGCTTGTAAAAATTTCCCCAAGTACATATTTAGAAATTGATGATACGATCCTAAAATTCATGTGGAAATATGAAGTACCTAGATTAACCAATACAATTTTTAAAAGAACTTAGATTACTCATGACAGTTTAATTTTAGGTTATCAAACTATACTAATGAAGATAATATGGTGTTGCTGAACTTAGACACAGATAAAGGAACAGCACAGACAGTGCATAAGTAAATCTACACATATATCATCAATTGATTTTCAACAAAGGGCTCAAGGTAATTCAAAGAAAAATGGGTATCCCTTCAACAAATGGTACTGGAACAACTGTATGTTATTGAGAAAGGAAAAAAAAAGTATCTACTCATATTACATGGAATATATGAATATTAACTCAAAAAGGATCAGACTTTAGGTTAAAAGTAAAATATTAAAACTTCTTAAAATCACTACTTATGCTTATTTTAAAAACTGCCGGGCTGGGGAGATAGCTCAGTTGGTAAAGTGTTTGCTTTGCAAGCACAGGACCTTGGGTTCTGTTCCTGGAAATATATCATTAAAAAAATGAAATGACAAGTCACTGACAGGGAGAAATGATTTTAAAATATGCTCAAATCATACATGCACCTGAATATAGAAAATTTAACATCTAAAAATGATCTACTCCTATCCACTTAAAAGAACAGGTAGTTATAGTATCACACTGAGAACTACTCAGGAATCTCCATACTGCTTTCCATAGTGGTTGTACCAATTTGCAGTCCCACCAGCAATTATGTGTGTACCTTTTTCCCCACATCCTCACCAATATTTATTGTTACTTGTATTTTTGATAATTGCCATTCTGACTGGAATGAGATGAAATCTTAGAGTAGTTTTGAGTGGTGTTTCTCTAATTGCTAGAGATGATGAACATTTTTTCATGTTTATTGATGAATTATATTTCTTCTTCCATGAAGTGTCAGTTCAGTTCCTTAGTCCATTTATTGATTGGATTACTTATTTTTTTGGTGTTTTTTAAGTGCTTTCTATATCCTGGAGATTAGTGATATATCTGATACTATCAATCTGTAGTATATTTTAAAGTTTGGTATTGTGATTCCTCCTGCTTAACTCTTCTTGCTAAGAAATTGCTTTGGCAATTCTGGGTCTCTTATTTTTTCAAATGAATTTCATAATTGCTTTTTCTAGTTCTATGAAGAATGTCATTGGGACTTCAATAGGAATTGCATTAAATCTGTATAACACTTTTATTTTATAAAGAATGTCATTGGGATTTTAATAGGAATTGCATTAAATCTGTGAAACACTTTTGGTAGTACGATCATTTTGACAATATTTAAAGTATGGGAGTTCTTTCCATCGTCTAAGGCATTCTTTAATTTCTATCTTTAGAGTTCTGTAGTTTTCATTGAAGAGGTTTTTCACATCTTTTGTTAGATTGATTCCAAAGTTGGTTTTTTGTTTGTTTTTTTTTTTTTTTTGTTGTTGTTGTTGTTGTTTTTGTTTTAGGCTATGGTGAATGGTGTAGTTTTCCTATTTTCTCTTGCAGTGGACTAATCACTTATGTATAGAAATGCATAGATTTATGGTACTGATTTTATATCTTGCAACTTTGCTGAATTTATATATTAGTTCTAGAAGTTTTCCGGTGGAGTATTTTGGATCTTCTAAATATAGAATCATGTCATCAGCAAATAGTGATAGTTTGGGTTCTCCTTTTCCTATTCATATCCCTTTAAATTTTTTTGTCTATCTGATTGCTCTGACTAGAGTTTCAAGGACAGTGTTGAATAGAAGTGGTGAAAGAAGGCATCCCTGTCTTATTCCAGGTTTTAGAAGGAATTCTTTTAATTCTTCTCCAGTTGATGTTGGCCTTTTGCTTCACTAAGATGGCTTTTACAATGTTGAGTTATGTTCCTACTATCCCTATTTCTTCTAGTGTTTTGAGCAAGAAGGGGAGCTGTATTTTGTCAAATACTTTTTTTGCATCTATTGAGATAATCATATGATTCTTGTCTTTAAGCCTATTGATGTAATGTATTATGTTTATTAATTTCCATATATTGAACCAGTTGCATTCCTGGGATGAAACCCATTTGATCACGGTGCACTATCTTTTTAATATGCTTTTTTTATGCAATTTGCCAGAATTTTATTGAGAATTTTTGCATCTATGTTCATCAGGGATAATGGCATGAATTTTTCTTTTTTTGATATGTCTTTGTTTGGCTTAGATGATACTAGCCTCATAGAATGAATTTGAAAAGGTTCCCTCCTGTTATATTTCATGGAATAATTTGAGGAGTAATGGTATTAATTCTTCTTTGAAGGTCCTCTAGAACTCAGCTGAGAATCCATCTGGTCCTGGGTTTTTCTTTGTTGGTAGGCTTTGGATCGAGTCTTCTATTTCATTAGTCGATATTGTTCTATTTATATTGTATAGGTCCTCCAGATTCAGTTTGGGTAGATCATATGTCTCTAGAAATTTGTTGATGTCTTTGAGATTTTCTATTTTATTTGAGTACATATTTTCAAAGTAGTTTCTAATTATTTTCTGTATTTCAGTAGTGTCCCTCGTGATACTTCCTTTTTCATCACGAACATATCTCAATAAAAACCCTAAATGTTAATGACCTAAACTCATCAATCAAAAGACATAGACTGGAAGACTGGATTTAAAAAAAGACCCAACAATATGCTGTCTTCAGTAGACTCACCTCCTAGGAAAAATCATCCAGAGACTGAAGGTGAAAGATTGGAGAAAAACATATCACTCATATTGACTGTGTAAACAAGCAGGAGTTTCTCCTCATATCAGACAAAGTGGACTTCAAACCAAAGTTAGTCAAAGGGATAAAGAAGATATTTCATACTGCTTAAGGGAATCATATATCAGCAAGTCATAACAATCATAAATACATATGCCCCAAACAATGGGGCATCTACATACATCAAATAAACCCTTCTCAATTTCAAGAGTCAAATAGACCACAACACAATAATACTGGGTGACTTTAGCACACCTGTCTCACCACTAGATAGGTCTTCCAAACAAAAACTACACAAATAAACTAAAGAACTAAATAATACAATGATTTAGACTTAACAGACATATAGAGTATTTCACACATCATTGAGCAAATACTTTCTTCTCAGCAGCACATGGATCCTTCTCTAAAATGCCACAAAGCAACTCTCAGTAAATACAAAAAAATAGAAATACCACCCTACTTTCTATAAGATTATAATGGAATGAAAATAGAAATCAACAATTTAAGAAAAAAATATGAGGTACTCCAACACCTGGAGACTAAATACTGCTAGTGAATGACAAATGGATAGCAGAAACAATCAGGGAGGAAATGAAAAACTGCTTAGAGGTAAATGAGAACACCAATAGAACATATCAAAATCTCTGGGACATTATGAATGCAGTGATAAGAACAAAGTTCATTGCATTGAACTCATTTATTAAAAGAAAAAAAAGTCAAATAAATATATGACCTAATGTTGCATCTCAAAGCCCTAGAAAAAAGATGAACAAATCAACACCAAAAGCAGAAGACAAAATAATTAAAATCAGAGCTGAAATAAATGAAATTGAAACAAAAGAAACTTTTGAAAAATTTGACAAAATGAGATGATTCTTTGAAAAAATAAATAAAATTGAAAAACCCTTAGCTACACTAACAAAGAGGGAGAGAGAAAACTCAAATCATGTTGAGAACTACTATGCACACTTTTAATTATTTTCCCATAATTATATTCCCAATATATTATCATTTCCATAACTAAGTCATTGCTTACAATGACTTTTCTTTGGGTCTCTTGGATTGATACAGACACAGAAGAATGGTCTGAAAATCAAATGTTTGAAAAGAAAAAATAAAGTAAGCTAATCAACCACTTACAGTATCTCTTGAGACAATAAATTCATTGATCATTTTCAATGAACTGATGGATTAAAATGTATATTTTTGTTGGATCTAGACTTTATCTTTACTCATTTCACCATTTTAGAACCATTGCAGGTAAAGAAAATGATAAACACTGAATATAAAATAAATGACCAATGGGTATCTACTCAAGGGAATAAAATATAGTATCTGATTTTCCCATCATTTTTCTTATGCTAAGGAAAACAGCATATGACTACCTATGGGTTAACAATTGAATGTTAAATGTCTGTTCATCTCTAAACAGAACTATTTCTACATTTCTGGGAATGAAAATTTAACAGCTTCAAAATTATTCAGAGATAAATGGCTTCCCCTAAGAAAAATGGGGATTCCTGCACACAGTGAGAGCTGGTGCTTGGAACTGTTAGGAGGACAAAGTCAATTCTACAAGTGGCTAAACCCAAATGAAAGCCAGGGTGAAAGGGAGTCTGCAGAAAATAAGGCAGAGTAAGTGGTTGAATATGTACTGGGGGCAAAGGATAGGGACAGAGAATAGCCAGATGTTATTGATGGGACAGCATATTGGTGCAACCATTATGGAAAGCAGTATGGAGATTCCTCAGAAAACTTGGAATTGAACCATGGTTTGACCCAGCTGTCTCACTCCTTGGCCTATACCCAGAGAACTTAAATTCAGCATACTTTAGTAGATGCCACCACATAAATGTTTATGGCAGTTCAATTCACAATAGCTAAACTATGGAACCAACCTAGGTGCCCTTGAACAAATAAATGGATAAATACAATGTGGTATATATACACAATGAATTATTACTCAACCTTTAAAAATGAAATTACAGCATTTGCCAGTAAATGGGTGGAGCTGTAGAATATCATGCTAAGTGAAATAAGCCAATCCCAAAGAACTAAAGACGGAATTTTTTTTTTTCTGATGTGTGGTTGCTAATTCACAATAAGGGAGTGTGGGGCTAGGAAAGAATAGAGGTACTTTGGATTAGACAGAGGGGAGTATGGAAGGGAGGGGGCCTGGGGTTAAGAAGGATAATAGAATGAATAGGACATTATTACCCTACGTGCATATATGATTACACAATTGGTGTAACTCTACATGCAGAAGAATGAGAAGAAATACTCCATTTACGGATGATGTGTCAAAATACATTCTACTGTCAGGTATAACTAATTAGAACAACAACAACAACAACAACAAAATCCAAGCTGCTAGGATTACAGACACATACCACTATACTCAGCTCAGGATATTAATCTTTAGTAATTTATATGGATTGGAAATTTCCTGTACTATGTTATTTCATTTTTTACACAGTTTTTACATTTTTCTAGCCTCACACATTATCTTCATTGTGGACGAAATTGTCATTCTTTCTCAAATGGTTTTTACTTGTTTTATCTTTTAAAACAAGTTCTTTCAAATAAGTTTTGCATACTGTAATGTCATAAAATGATTTCCAGTATTCTCTTGTAGAAATTTTGTAGGTTAAAAAAATGTTTTGCCTTTATTTAGAAATCTTTGTATGATGTGTTGCATGGATGGAATTTTATCTTTTTTTATATAGATAACTAATTTCCCCAGCATTTGCTAATTAATACATATTCTCCTACCAATAAAATGCTTATTTATTTAAAGATACCAAAAATGAGACACTAATAATGACAGAAGAAAACTTTAGTATTAATATAAAATACACTTATAATAGAACATATAAGGTCATTCATGTTTATAAAGTTGACATAAATGTCATCACAAAAAGATAACGCTTATATTGAGGTGTATTTCCTAAGCTAAGAAGTCATTCATCGAATAACTCTCAAATGTGTTCTATATATCACACACTTTTGCTCAGTAGTATCTATCAGTAAACACAACAGATAGAGTGCAAGTTTTTTCATTCAAGGGAACTTCATGTAATTAAAATCTGTAAGATTATCAGCAAAAATGGAAATTATGTGCATAATAAAATACAAGATACCAGGGGTGAATGACTTGGTACATTTTCTCACCTCCTCTTACACACTCAGGAGAAATTAATCTGGCAAAATCACTGTGTACTTCCTTGCAGTTTTAGGAAATGTCCAGAAAAAGAGTCAATATAGTTTCAGTCCTGTGGAAAGAAAGGAGTGCCTGACTGGGACCCATTAAAAGAAGAACTACTCTGCAGAAGATATAATATTAAATCCCTCCAGTTATGGTTTGGATGTGAGATATCCCCCAAAAGCTCACATGTGAGACTATGCAAGAAGGTACAGAGGAGAAATTATTGTGTTATGAGAGTCTTAACCCAATAGGTGAATTAATCCCCTGATAGGGATTCAGTGGTAACTGAAGTGGTAGGGTGTGGCTGGAGGAGGTGGGAATTGGGGTGTGGCTTTAAAGATTACACATTTTCATTGGGCAAGTGGAGACTCTCTCTCTCTGCTTTCTGATCACCATGTGAGTAGCTTCCCTCCACCACACTCTTCCACCACGATGTTCAGCCTAACTCAAGCCCTGAGGAATGGAGCAGGAATTCTATGGACCAAGACCTCTGAAACTGTGAGCCCTCAAATAAACTTGTCTTTCTCTACCATTGTTCTAGTTGGGTCCTTTTAGTCACAGCAGTGAAATAGGTGACTAAAACACCTCCTTTCCAACATACTTTTTCTCTGCATTTCTCTCTCCAAACTGACACAATTTATAATGGCTAGAGTCAGAAAATGATTGCTTTTTCTTTTGGAATATTTCCATTTTCTTCATGTCATTTTATCTCCTTATTCTATTTTAAAGCTAATAGCTATTGACATGACAAACTGGGAATGGGTTCTCCTCTTCTGTATCATTTTTCATCCCAGATACAATTTTGTTCCTTGAGAGAACTCTAAATGTAGTTTCAAAAATAGAATGTATTTTAAAACTGATTTTTATGGTATAGTGTTCAATGAAATCCTTTGAATTAGAAATGTTCACTGCAAAAACATCATAGTAGTTATACTTAATGATATATAAATCTATGAATTTGTTACATAATGTTCACCAAATAACTACTATAGTAAAATAAATTTAAGTCTATTATATCTGCCTTTTCCACTTCTTTTTGAATTAAGGATAACATGTACTTATAAATTTAAATATAGGAATTTATATTTATGGTTAGGGTATTATAAATACTTACATTTATAACTTTACATGCTATAAAACCAAATTTCAGTTCAATGTTCAGTGAGAAACCCTCATAGATTATTAACTCCATTTTAAGAACAAAAATTAGGTCTATTTAAATGAAAAATAAATTATTGAAGATTTTGCCAGATTATTGGCAACAAAAATTTGAATAGGTAAAAAAAGATATATGCTCGTATTCCAGAATGAAATGCAACAAACCAAATATTTTGGTACCCCTTTTAATTTATTCAATAATGAATTTTTTCATCCAACATTCTCTTTTGAATATTAACTAACCATTATACATATATGATGGATACCATCCTAGGTAATAGAAATGGTTACTGAAACAATAGAAAAAGGTATGATCATCTCAAGGAGTTTATATTCTTGTTAAAAGAGGAAAAAATAAACATGAATTAATTAATAAATATATAGCATGCCAGGGTGAAACTAAGGGGTATGAGCAGTATAGAAAATAATAATGGTTAGACAGATCAGAAAAAGGCCTTTCTAATAATGACCCTATCAGCAAAACTCTAAAGAGAATGAAGGCATAGATTAAGTAGTTATCCGAAGTGTGGTGTATACACAGAAACTTGAGCGGGACTCTGGCAACAAAAAAAGTGACTGAGAAAGGCTGTAGTTAACAGATGATATTGGAAGGATAAAAATCAGTCAGGCTGTTACGGATCTTGCAGAATTATCATATAGTTCTGCAGTTATATTCTTCCTTAAGTGGGATGGATTCCAGTAGAGCATTTTTAGTAGAAGAGTGTCAAGTCTAATTTGCATCTGATAAAAGATTTGAGTTGATGTGTTGAAGAGAATAGGGTAGCTGTCAAGGGCAAGGGAAAAGGCAAGCTACTTGAATTATCACATGTTACTTTCTGATACAGTCTGGGAATAGAGTTGATAGGAGTGGAGGTGGATAGCAAAGTTGCTTTCTGATTAATTCTGATGAAAGCCAATGGGGTTCCTGAAAACAGAAAAGAGCCAAAAATGTCTCAAAATTTTTGGTCTAAGCAACTGAAGAAATGGAGGTAAAATAGAGGAGGAGATCTGTGGGAAATAGGAGTAGCACAGTTTTGGATATGTTGAATTTAGAGTGCTTGGAAGCACAAGTACAGCTATTAAATTCTCAGTGGCTATGAGTTATCAATGTGTACACATGACATTAAAAACCACATTTGAAGATTCAGTCACAAAGAAAGTATAAATAAAGAGAAGACCCCAGAATTTGATCTGCTTCTGAGTCCATTTCTCCAAGCTCAAACCCCAAGAACTACAGAAAGAGAGAGAGAGAGAGAGAGAGAGAGAGAGAGAAGGAGAAAGGGAAAAGTAGAAGAACAACTCTGAGAAAGTTTTCTCCAACAATGGAATATGTGGGTCCTACCTTGAGTCCCTACCTATGTTAGTGGGTGGGGCTGCCTGGTTTGGACTAGGAGAGTACAAATAGGAAGGAGAGGTTAGAATTTTCTCTTGCTTTTGCAATGCCCTTGCCTTGGGATGTCAGTGAGCTGCTCCCACACTGGGAACAATTACTTAATTCTTCCTCCTCCTTCTTTATCTGTTCTTGCTAAGTGACAAAGGATTGTCACTTAGAACTTCAGTGCAAATGAACCTTTATCAAAGTCATGTAAGAAACTCTAATAGTATGGAGGTTTTTCCTTGCCTTCAATTCCAAACCTAAGAGTTGGTAGAGTTTGGTTTAAACTAGACCCAACATTAAAGCATATTGTTTTTGTTATAAATTTGTACAAATTATTTTTATATGAAGAGTACTGAGCCTGCTTGGTGGCTTATGCCTATAATCACAGCTACTTCAGAGGCTGGGGTTAGAGGATTACAAATTCAAGGTCAGGCTGAGTAACTTGAGACCCTGTTTCAAAAATCTTAAAAAGACCTAGAAATTTAGTGCAGTGGGAAGCTCTCCTGGGTTCAGTCCCCAAAAGCACACACTCAAAAAGAAAAATTCAGTATCGAATCTCTTTTATTTCCCATTTTTCTTTTTCATTTTTTCCTGAAAAAAAAATCATGCAGTTATGTATATATTATTTTACTGTGATTTTTTTCTAAGTAGTGTTTCTTTTTACATGGCCTTTTCCTATTCAGAAATTAAATATTTGTACCTTCTACAACATATTTTGATTCCATTTTATGCATTTATACCTTCAGTCATTTAAGATATATATATATATATATATATATATATCAATCCATAATCCTATCAGTTTCTTTATTTGTTTGCATCTTTAGTGTCTACCAACTATTCCTTGCAGTTTATTCTCCTGTGTTTTTGTTTATGCTATTGTCCATTCTATCTGAAATGCCCTTGCTCAACCAACTTGGAAAGTGCTACTTTCTCTTAAAAAGATTTGGCTCAAATGTCACTGCTCTGTGAAACTTTTGTTTCTTCTTGATCCCATACTACTATCGCCATTATTATGCTAGCAATGATGTCAAAATCATGTCTCACAATTCCTTAAAGATGGAGAAACAAAGACCACTACACAATATAGCAATCTTTAAATCTTTGTTAAATGAATGATCTAAAAAAACCACTTAGGACACCTAAATCAATCATATTTTGACACTTGTTTGACTATTCACAATACCTTAACACAGTTATTCAAATTGGTAGGTCCCATCCTGTCTGACATAGATTTTCTCATAGTTGTAAGTTTTGAATACTTTTATTAATTCAAATAAAACATCTTACAGTTTTGTCTTTTTGTCCTAACACAAACTCTGAGATTATTTGGACTAAAGCTGACTCTTTCTAAATGTCTAATCTTTTATATGTAAAGGCAACTGGGTGTTTTTATGCCATTAACTCTAATTCTATTCTAGTCTATAATTTCTTAAGTAAAAATTCATTGATTATACCACTCGAATTCAAACAAAAACATAATTTAACTACTAAATATAGCAATTAAGAATCTAACAATCTTACAAATTCTTTGTGAATTCTTTGTCTAATCCTAAACTACACTAGAAACTGGAAGTGGAGGGCAGTTCAGAGAACACTTACCTCGGCTAGTATGGGAAATCACAACTGCTTTTATGTATTTCCTCAGGCCAAAATTCAATTTAGGTGCATTACCAGCAGGAAACACTGGGCACCTCATTTTGCTTTTACTTTCCGTTAAAAAAAAAAAAAAAAAAAGTATTAGATTAAATGATACAAATTTAAAAATATCAATTTTTATTGCGAGTCCTAGAAGTATTGTCATAAGACAGGTTATATTTTTTCATAGATTTTTCTTGCTTTTAGACCAAAACATCCAAAAAGTTTGTAAAGTGATAGTTCTTACTTTTGCCTGCCTTTAAATGACTGAACTATATTCAGTGTCTTATAAACACACAAACCAACCAACCTTGTCTTGAAGTAATTCCAAGAAAGACATTTTGAATCTTCAGAACATTTGGTCTACGGGTACCATCACTCTAAAGTTCTTCTACCAAACTTTACCATTGCTTACTAGTTGCTTCCTTCAAATGTTTGCTCACGTAATTTTCTCAAGGCAGGCAGATGCTTAGAAAGGCATCAAAGGCGCCCCAATCCTCACAGGAAGCAATTGCCACAGGGAAGGAGGAAGCCTCAAAACCTCTCGGAAGGAAAGTCCTGTTCGCCTAGATGGCTTCGAAGAAGTCCTTATCTTAGTTCTCCACAGAACTGTCATCCGGGTGTCTCCCTAAGAAATGGGTCCAGAGATCAAACAGCTCTAGTAAAGGAGCATCCAGTCTCACCCCACGGTCTTTTCTCCCCACCCCCGCCTCATTCTGAATCAATCACAAGTGATCCCGCCTCTGATGCCCACACATACGACGGGCGATTGGGTGGCACGTCTGCCAAGTCCTCTCCAGGAAGAGCCCTATTCGCCAGAACACACGCCGATACATGTGATTGGCTATTGCCTTGCTGAAGCCCCGCCCCCGGCTTCAGGCGGCATCTTTCAAAGGCCGCTCTCCCGCTTCTGCTCTACTTAAAGACCCAAGAAAGTTCACTGGCAAGTTAGGGATTTCATGGCACTGGGATCTCGAATTCTCCAAGTTGCAGGGCTGGAAGGGCGTGGATTCTTCTCCAGGTCTTCATCAAGTTTTATACTTGATGTCACTGAGGTTTATCAAGGGTGAGGGGCCAGTTTTGAGGTGACTGTGGCGCTTCACCCCAGCAGGACTGTTGAGATCCAAGAGTGCTTTTGGCCAGGAGTACCACTCCTTAGATCTCTGCACCAGAAGACTTCGTTCTGCTTCCCCTCCGCGGGTGGCCTTGTAAGTTACTGAGGGCATTGAGGGCATTGCGGGAGAATGGCAGAAAGGGCACAGCAAAAAACCCTATCATCAGGAAGCAGAGAAAGTTCTGGGCTGTCTGAGGGCATCATCCATGCACCCAGTCCTCTTGGCTTCTCTTGAGCACTCACCACCTTCCTATATGATATACATACATACATATATTTAAATACCTACTTATTTACTTAGTTATGCTTTTATTGACTCTCACCCAATCCTAAGGCTTTTGAGACAAGAGTTTTGTCCGTTTTGTATACTGCTATATTCCTAAAACATAAAACAGTCTGGTACAGAGAATGTGATTAATAACTAATTTGTAATGAACAAGTCTGTGTATTGTGTGTTTGTCTTAAAATAAGTCAATAACAATTGTTTCCACGTAACCAAAGTTAGTGATGTAGGTCAGTATATTCTTTGTTAAATCTTGTCAAAAAAAATTCTGGGGGGACATGGTGGTGCATGCCTGCAATCCCAGCGGCCCAGGAGGTGGCTTTGGCAGGAGGATGGCAAGTTCAAAGCCAGGCTCAACTATATAGCAATTTAGCCTAAGCAAGTCATCTGAACTGTGTCTCTAAATAAAATACAAAAAAGGGCGACATGTGACCCAGTGGTTAAGAACTCTGGTTTCAATTCCCAGTAGGGGGAAAAAAAAATCAGGATTTTTTAACTTTACCAAAAGTTTTTAACTTTACCAAAAAGAAAAAAATACTGAGCAACTAAATTCTGCTTTTTATGTTCATCAAATTTCCTTAATTAGAAACTTTTTTTTTTTTTTTAAAGAAGTGTGCATATCTTGTGCTGACAATCAGGGGAATTGTCCTAGAAATTATAAATGAATAATTTGTAGTTATTCAGGACTTAGAATTTCTTTTGAGAATTGATCTCTCATGTGTGCTTAAAAACATGGTACTAGACTATTAAGGAACAGTGGAATAAGTCGTTACTAATTGTTACTTAGTGATATTTGACTCTGAATAATCAGCATAGGTCTGTGTGTGTCACATGTACCTTGGCAGACATAACCAAATGGTATAGGAATCATAACTAATACAGCAAAATGAACAATATTCTTTCAAAATACTACCATAACTTTCTTTGAACCTATATCCATATCTTATAAAGTTATCTTCTGTTTTATATTCATGGTTATCCAATTTGCCAAATAAAGACAGACTTCCTAGGAAATAAGGCAACCCTGGAATAACAGTCAACTTAGGATAGTATACTGTGAAGTATTTTGATGTAACTATTCTTCTTGGCATAAAGTGAACATGCAGTGTATTTCTATGAAAACTTTTTACAGTTCCTAGAATTTAAATTTTTGTCAAAGTTATTGTAAAACTTAAAAAAGTAACATTTTATGGCAGGAAGAAACATTTTCTGAAAAGTTACTGTGGATTAAAACTTAAATGGGTAAATATTTATATGTTCCTTAAAATTTCATATAATGTTTTAGTACATATAAGTGTATTTATTCATTATAATGATTTTACATGTCAAGTAGGTTCAACGGATTTGCATTATTCTTGTGATTCAGTTCTAAAATGACAGCAGGAGCATAAAAACCATGATAGATTTGGCAAGATTCTTCTTCCTTGTCCTGTGCCTACCTTCATTTTTTATTTTCTTTCAACAAACTAAAGTATGAATAGGTAATTAAGCTGAATTAATGGTCTTCATATTCTATAAGTCTGAAGATTTTATCTCATGATTTTTATGGCATTCTTAGAACCAAGGGATATACAGAATTTAATGATTCATAAATCTCTAATAGAAGTTGTATGCACTCCAACTTGTATACCTGTCTGAACTCTCCAAAAATATCAAATACTTGACAGCAGCAAGCAAAGTGCTCAGGAGCCTATATCCCAGGCATATGTTGCATTCTGTTTTTCCCTGTTCTACTAAAAGAAAATGTTCCGGGTTTCTAAGATGCAAGTCACTTGTCTAATATTCGTAATGAGTCATCCATTGCTCAGTTCAGAACTGACTTTTACTGTATATAACATTGACAGATGAACTGACATGAATGATTATTTTTTTCTAAGAACAGAAAACAAAACGTACAAATACAACATATGCACAAAACAAAGCAAATAAGTAAAGAGGAACACAGAAGTAAAAGGGCAACTATAACCTTTGTTTACATTTACATGTCATGTTTTTTATGTTGACATTTTGGTTTATACAAAACTTTGTTAAATAAGCAAGTTTGGATGC
Organism: Sciurus carolinensis; assembly: GCF_902686445.1. Lineage (NCBI taxonomy): Eukaryota > Metazoa > Chordata > Mammalia > Rodentia > Sciuridae > Sciurus > Sciurus carolinensis. The sequence goes on along the minus strand of NC_062213.1, from coordinate 27,051,278 downwards.
CAACAAGTTTTTTTAAAGTGAGCTTAGGAAAGAATGTAAAAATTTAAGGGAAGCAATTTGGAAAATTTCCTGTTAATACCAATGTAAATTGTGATTGAATGTTTTTCAGATATTTATGAGTATATGATGTATCCATTATGCATACAATATAATAGGATAGATGTTTCAAAAAGTGCCAAACTATTTCACATTAGAGCATGTATTATATGATGTCCAACATTATAGCACATCTCATCTACAAAAAAACATCAATGTTTAAAATGACATTCTTATGAAAAGATTTGTTTTCTCACAAGTAGGTACATTTAGTTATCTCTGGAAGAAATGAAAAGAATTTTGCTTCCTTTAGAAAATTACACTCAATATTAATGCTAATCAAAAATTAAAATATGTATGTAAAGCATAAGATTTCAAAAGCAAAGTAAGGCAAGTTTTGTACATCTTTGAATACATACATCTAAGTAAGAAATGTATATATCTGGCTTGCAAGACAGCACATAATATAATGTGCATATATGTGTATATATGTAGATTATAGCATATAATATGCTATAATTTATTTAAATATGATTGATGAAGGAGAAAGAATAATGAAACAGTAAGAGGAAGAAGACTTGATTCATTTTGTAAACTTTTAAAACTATTATATTTAACATGTGCAGAAATATTTTTGAAACATATTTGTATTCTACACTGCACATTCAGCTACCTACAGAAATAAATTATGTATGGTTGGTGATCTGATTTATAAGCTTGCCAGCAGAGTTCAGAAGCAATGTATCAGAAACAAAAAGACTGCCACATCTTAAATAAGAAAATGGCATTAAAGAATTATCCATCTATTCCAGTGATGTAAAAATCACACATGTCAAAGCCAGGATGTTCATATCAAGTTTTACAGAGCAGTGCTGAAAATTAAAGAAATTTTATAAAATATATATATTTCTACATATTTATAAGTTTATTTTAATCTTGTAGAATCTGAGAGAGTATTTTTAGGTTTGTGATTTGTGCCCAGAAGTGACTGCTCTCTGAATGTAGATGTCTAAGGGGCAAATTTGTTTAGATAAATATGCATGAAGTCACTTTAAATTAAAATTATTAAGCATGTAAATCATTCTAAACATACAAAATACTTTATATAAAGATCCATAATTTATTGAGTCTTGAGCTATGTATGAGAATTACATATATTCTCAATTTTTAGCAATTTAAAATTCTGCAAAAGAATGAAGCTTCCAGATCTAGCAACAGTGATATAACATTTGGTGGGAGAAGGGAAGTGAGAAAGGGAGTGTTGTGAATTGAGATTATTTCCAATTTGTCATCTTCCAATTTCATTTCAACAATTTAGGAAAGATTCAATATTAAAAGTGAAAAATGCTAACAATTTTCCCATAATATTCTGAAAATGTGGCAAATCTTTTGAAGCTGATGTTTTGCTAAGGAAATGCTATGTTTCTGCCTTATTTTGAAAAATACACTGTTGGTTACCTTAGCCTGGAAGACTATTCTAAGATTGATATCATTTTACCTACTGCTTTCAGGGAGAACAGCACATTTTCTGAATAGTCAGATTATTATCAATTCTATTTCTGATTTCCAAATGAGGTAACTGTTTTCATCAAATGCTGATATCTTTAAAAGTAATACCATAGGTATTTATTAAGATACATACACATTTCACTTCTCCCCATTGTGTCAAAAACAAAACTCTTCTATAGACAGATTATATTGTTTTCATGTTAAAGAAACTAATTAAGTTATTTGAATCTTTTTCAGTTACTCACTTTAATTCACAAAAAAAGGTTTATTCAGACTCGGTAAACATGTTTAATGAATGACCATCTAAATGTAAATTTGCGGTTGAAGATTTTTAAGGTCAAATATATTAACTTTAGTGAAAAATGCTGTATTTGTGATAAAGACACTACAGACCACGTTGGTCACTCAAGTGTATTACAATTTTCTGAAGGTCAGGCCTTCATTTGAAATTCATCACTTAGCTTATAGCATGAGCACATAACAGGTGCTCAGTAAATGTGTGCTGAATTGCATTAAATGTCAACACCTAACCTTCAAGAAAGAGCCATCACTTTTTCCCATCAAAGAAAAGAGCAAATGTGACAAGATGATATGTCAATAATAAACTATGGAAAGAAGGAATTTTTTCAGGACTTCACTTTAAACTTACCTTCACTTTTTACATTATAATAAATGTAGAGATCTATTTCTAGTAACTTGCCAAGATTTATTTGATATTTATTAGTAGAATTTGGATTATGAATGAAAATTCTAATAAATATTAATTTTACAATAATTGTATATTTAATAAATAAATTAGAATTTAAAAATAAATTGTCTGAGTTCTAAAGTAATTTCCCACCACAGATGGGAATTAGATTTGTCTGCGAAGCTTCACCTCTTTAAAATTCTGTCCAAAGAAAAATTATAAAAATATTTTAGTTGTTCAACTTAAATTAGAGATAATATTTTCTATTGGAGTAAATAAGAGAGATTTTCCTCCTACTTTTCAATCTTAACAACAGATGGTTTCCAACTGGAAAAAGAGGAATTAGTTATCTATATGTAAAGAATATACTCAGGAGAATTTGAATTTAACTAAATAAATCAATTCTACAAATATGCTTTACTGTATAATAAGAAAAATAGATGTATTATTAATCAAGATAAATAGCACACTACTGATCTATGTGGTTATTAACATTGTGTTTTTAAGATAGAAATATATATGGATATCATAGAACTGATATGAAATTAGTATTTTCCTTACAAGTTTCAAGAATCACTTCATTGTATGTCTTGCTGAATTATATTACATAAACTCATATTTCAATTTAATTTTCAAATTTAATGGCTTTTATGATAATGTATCAATAGAATAGGCTTTCTTTTTTTCCTATCAATGACTAACGCTGCCAAGTGGACTCTACTACTTGGCTCATTGCCACCCCAACCCACTAAACCCAAGACAAATGGATATTATTCCAGGTCCTCCTTAGGAAAGGAAAAGACAAGTAGAGCATTTAATTAAATGGTGGGCATATCATCCTTCTTTCCTTCCACCTTCTTGGCACCACAATTGCAATGCTGTTTTTTGTTGTTGTTGTTGTTTTGTTTTTTTCTTTTGTCCTTTGGTTCTTCCTAGGTACAAAAAGTCTATGGACATCCATCTGGTACACAGCATAACTTTTCTTAAATTAAACTTTGTCCCTGTTAAAGTTATATGATTTAATTAAGAATATGTTCTTGTTGTAAAAACGTAAATATCAACAAACATTGTAAGATTCAAACTGAGGTGAATAAACCAAACTGCCAAATTCCCTTTATATCTCAATATTAATCAACCCGTCATTAGGATTAATATAATTTACCATGTCTCCTTTGAGAAGTGTTTCATATAATCCTATTGTTCCACATTGGCTATTATTTACTTCTATTCTATTAACCTCTTATTTCCGATGCAGTTTGCTAACTCCTTCCATTATAAAATATTCAAATGCAGAGCTTGAGACTTGGTTAGGGCCATCATATTTTCTGAGTGTATACATTTTTCTCTTTTTTGGTGGGGAGTACAGGAATTGAACTCAGGGGCACTTGGCCACTTAGTCACATCCCCAGCCCGATTTTGTGTTTTATTTAGAGACAGGGTCTCAGTTCCTTAGTACCTCGCTTTTTCTGAGGCTGGCTTTGTACTCACAATCCTCCTGCCTCAGACTCCCTAGCCACTGGAATTACAGGTGTGTGCCACCATGCCCGGCTAAGTGTATACTATTAATCCAAATAATATCACCCAGTCTACAGGCTGTAAATGTCATCTGTTGACTTCCAAGTACATAACTTCAATACTATTTGAAGATATTTTTTCCTTGAGTTTCAGATGTGTGTAAAATTTTGATGTGAACTACATATTAAAGTCATTTTCAACATTCTGGTATACTGCAAATACAGACCAAAAAAAAAGAACATAGGGTATTTTATTTTTTTATCATTTTAGCTCCAAGTTCAAAACAAAACTTGATAAAACAGGTAGCATTTCTTATTGCTTACATTAAAGGACTATAAAGGAGGAAAATTAACTTTCTCAGAGTCACCAAGTTTCAAAAGTTAACAATTCCTAAATATTTACCTCTGCATAAAGGAGGTAAGAAATTTGACATTGTTATTAGGCAAACTGAAACTATTGCTCCTGTAATTGGAAAGTGAGCCTTATCAAATACCAAGCAAAGAATAGCAAGTCACAGAGGTCTTATGTAAATCCAGAGCAGAAGAAATAGAACACTCAAGCAACGGAGGTCACAGTGTAGAACCTCTATGGATTATGAACCCATTTTGCAAATTACAAAAGTTATTGAATGCAGTGTCAGAAAGTCTTTAATGATAGTAGAAACTGAGCAGCATCCTAGTTATCATGCAGCAGTAAACCAAAGCAAAGATTAAAGAAAATTTCCTATTGATCATGCTAAGTGTTCCCTATTTTTAAATGCATAACAAATTATCAACTTAACTCCATTTGGGTCTCTAGTGGGTGTCTCTATATGAAAATGGCCAAGTCAAAACTTTTGATGTTTCCTCTACATTTATGTTCTCCCTCTATCCTACAGTGTCACATCAAATGGCACCAGTGCACACCAGTTGCCTAAACATTTGAGTCATCATTGAATGTGCTGTACCCTTCACCACCAGCCTGTTCTGCTTCCAAAATGCTTCCTGATTTTGTTCATTTTTCTTTATTGTATCTGTTGTCATATCAGCCAGGCCTCCATGGTCTCTTCTAAATTCTCCTATAGTCTCTTCTTCTGACTCTATTCAGCAATCCTAAAAATTGCTGTTCACCTAATAGCCAAAGCAGTTTTCACAGCCTATGTGTCACTGTCACGCTTAAATTCTCAAACTATTTAAATTTGGACTTCTTACTCAGGCCTTATAAAACCTGAAATTTCTGGTCTTTTTCTACCTTCTTACCTCATCTCCTACAAGGCAAACTTACACTCACTACTCGCTAGCTACAATGACTTTTCTTTTTGCCTATGCCAGGACTTTACACTTACTGTTTTCTAAGCTTACAAAGCCCTTCCTGACTTTGTCCTCAGGATAGCCAATTTCATTTTTCACTATTCAGTCAAAAATTTATTATTCTTCAAATGACTCTACTGAAATTTCTGATTCAAAACAGATCCTCACTTTTCTGCTCATCATTCAATTTTCCTATTTTTTCAGTTTGTGAAGCTATTGTATTTATTAATTTATTAATTTAAATTTTGTTAATATAGTAATTTTAGAATTTTGGCTCATAGAATGTCAGGCTCATGCAAATCTGTCTTATTTAACAGTCTTAGAATTATAGCATAAGAGTCTAAACAAACATGAAAACTGGATTGAATAGAAATTTTAATAAAGAATTTTTTCCAGTTTCACTCAAACAAATGGATAGTAGTTCCATCACTACTGCTGGGACATCAATATGAAGCTTTTTGTAGTTAAGAAATTACCAGAACATGGATGTAGAAAAACTCATAGTTATTTATGTAAGTATAATTTTGGCAATACTTTTATCACTTAACTGTTACCCAGATCACAAACCTGAAAAACACGAGTTAATATTCAGTAATTGTCTTTGAAATAATCCTAAGAATGTTATTAGTTGTGTTAATATATATGAAAGATATATTTAGATAGAACAATAACCAACATTCCCATATTTCATGTATGAAATGGAAAAACATTTTTAAATTCTATTTTCTTCCTTAAGGAAGAATTATCATTAAAGTAACCAGTACTTTTAAAAGGAATGGTGTATAGAATTAAGCACTGCAAAATTAGAAATGTAGGATATGAAGCTTTTAAAAGCATAAAGCATTTATCTTGGTTTATCTTGATAACTTAAGAACTGAACAAAATTGCAATTAAAATATCTTTAATAAAAGCTAAAATGGTAGTTCTTTACATTTTTCACATCTAAGAATCACTAAAGAAAAATACCCCTTTAACTTACTAAGCAGAATAGTAATAATAAGAAAAATTGTAGTTGTAGATGAACAGAATGCCTTTTTTTTTTTTTTTTTTATGTGGTGCTAAGGATCAAACCTAGTGCCTCACACATGCTAGGAAAGGACTCTGCCACTGAGATATAGCTCCAGCCCCCAGAATATTAATAATTTGAAAGGAAATTTTAAAAATTAAACATGAACTGTTCTTCATAAAATGATTTTTATAGCTATAGATTTTTTTCATTTTAATGAAAAAATTAATGGTAACCGCATTATAAGACATATGAAATAAAAATTGTTCCACTGAAATCCAGGCACTATAAGCACTTTGGAAAATATACAGTTTTTTCATAGTTATAATCATATTTTGTACATCTTTCCATATCCTGATCATTTCACTCTACATTATCCTTAGGATTTTTACACAGAAACATTTTAATTAAAATTCTGTAAGAAATTTATATAAGGTACATAAGCTTAAATACATTTCATTACTTTTGTCAGATAAACCTGTAAGAATCATGATCTAATTTTCTTTGTTTTTATTATTGTTTTTATCTAGTAACCTGTTTTCTTCCTTATAGTAGTCATTTGAAAACATCAGGAATCTTGGCTTGCTTTAAAACACAGCATGATTTTAAATATTTTCAGCTAAAGCCAAATGAAATATCCATACCTTAAAGTTTGAATATTATGTTTTTTCTGAAGTTTTTTATTTTTTCCTTTCAAAACAATAAGGAGCCTGGCAAGGTGACCTGTGCGTATAATCCCAGCGGCTTGGGAGTTGAGGCAGGAGGATCACAAGTTCAAAGCCAACCTCAGCAACTTAGCAGGGCCCTAAGCAACTCAGTGAGACCTTGTTTCTAAATAAGATACCAAAAAGAGCTGGGGATGTAGCTCAGTGGTTAAATGCCTCTGAGTTCAATCCCCAGTATAAAAAACAAAAAATCAATAAGGAAAAAGATTAGCTTAGAATCTGGGAAAACAGAGAATTATTGAAAATACAGCCCATCAGTTAAGTTGTTTTGTCTAACATTGATATATAATAAGGAATAAGTCAATTTGTTTATTTACATTTCCATCCTTATGTTAAACATGCATAAAAAATGATACAATTAAAGATGTTGGGTTGCTAGTAAATAACATGGAGATATTTATATTGTAATTTTTATAGTCAAATATTCCCTGAGGTACTGTTTATACTTTAATTAAAACTATTTCATAAGTATAAAGAAGAAATTTCCCTAGTGATACCTGTAACCCAGGACTTTCTTGTAGCTTAGTTATTTTAAAATGCTGAAGGAGCCAAAATTATACTTTTACTCTCTGGCTGGTTTTTAATTAAAAATTCATTTCTACCCACTAAAACACAATCAAAAGGAGTAAAAAAAAAAAAGTACATTGGAGACAATATAGACTTCAACAAATGATCTATAATTTATCTTGATTAGTAACTAACAACACATTATAGCTAGTGTGGCAAAAGGTAAGTGGTGCTATATCCATCTGGAAATTACTAAGTTTATTCAATAAAATTACATAAAGTAACATTAATGTTTTACAATACATGGCACAAAGTCTTTTCACAACCCCCCAAAGACGTTTGTAATGGTTAAAAATCTAAACAATTTAGACATGGACAATAAAAGCATATACAAATGCTCATCTCTCTAGGCATCTCAAAGCAATTTGGGTAATTTTGTTTTGTGTGATACAGGTTATATAACATAAAACTTACATTTCCATCACTGCATGAAAGAAAGCTTATTAGACTTCTGTTTTGAGACAGAAATCTAGCACCTGGCGAATGGAAAAATAAGGAACAAAAGACTTTTCTCTGATAGTGTGGCCTTCATTTGAAACTATCCAGAAATAGTGACCTAATAACAGCTGCCCTAAAAATATAAAGCATGATAATTTTTTTTGCTAAATACTTACTAAAAGGAAACTATAGTTTAAAACTAGTTAAAATTGCTTTCTGTTTTCATATATTCTAAAAGTAGATAAAATGGTGAAAAGGATCTGAGGTTGTAAGAGTCTGCTAATTGAGTTTCATAACCATTAATCACTTTGTAGATATCAGTTGTTCTTAATGAAGTTTGCTCAATTGGGAAAAAAGAAAGATAGTAATGCATATATGGGTCTGCCATGTTTTCTACTGGGTTATCATTGGAAAAAGTCCTGGAAATATTGTTGAACTTCAGAGAAAAGCAGAACACGCTGAGACTTAGCTGAAGAGTGAAACAAGTATGACACATTTTCTTTTAATAAGATATATAAGTTAATCAAGGGCAATTAACCTAGTAGTATGAACTGAGGGCTTTTGGACTTCCAAGATTTATGTGGGACTCTAGATCATTTGGTCTTTGAAACAAGACACAATTAACTATAGAGGTAAGAACAGAAGTGCCTCTTTCTATTTGTTGTTTATTTGAATGTTAAGCTATAAGATCCATATATTTGGTAAAAACTACTTTATAGTATAAATAAATGCTATTAAGTTATTTTTTTTCTAAGAAAGAGTAGCTAAGAAAGAAAAAGGGGTTGTATGTGTATTTCAAATCACATGTTTGGGAAAAAGTAAATGATGTTTCTCTATATGCTGCATCAAGGAGAGTAACAATCCCAGTAATCACCATTACCAAGAATACTCTTGAAGAACGGTCTATACTTTCATCATCTCTATTTCTTTTCTATAAATTCTCTCAACTCAATGTGATTTGACTTCAAGTAGTGGTACTCCACTGAGAAGTATTTGAATCATTAACTTCACAAGCCAATTGGAGATTTTTTATCAAAACGCTCCTTGCTTTCTCAGCATAGTTGACTTTGGGGAACACACCCCTTTCTTCATGAGGTCAATACTCCTACCAATTTACATCTCTATGTCTGCTTCTTCTTGGGTTCTTTGTGTTTCCATATTTTTCTGTTCTGCATTGGTGTTCACCACTATTGTATTTTGGAGGGTACATGCTCTCTGAAACATTTTAGGTATTTCAAGATTTCTGCTTTATAGAGATTGAACCTCAGCTCAACTTTAGTGAAAAAGAGACTTTACTAGGGTCCTAGATAAACCACTGTCCATGTTGAAAGCTAAAGTCATCCAAGATAGTTGTTGTAATTACAATACAGAGTAAATATGTGAGTCACAATATTAAATGCTAGGAGAAGACCTAGGAATATGATCTGGATACTTGATTAGAGAAAAAGAAATATGAGGATAGAACAGGGGGTGAGGGAGATACCCAGAAATTTTCCTGTGTTTTGGAAGTAATAAGAAGAAAAGCATGCATATATGGATTTAATTACGTGTTCATATATCAAATGAAATTTTTCATAAAGTTGTTTCGATTTATAACTGGTTTATTCCCCCCCATGTATTTTTACTATTTGATTGTTTTAACTCTAGAATTTATACTTCTAGAATTATATGCATGTTTTACCATAAAAGCACTTTTATTCAACATTTTTGGTTGGTCATTATAGTTTAAACAAAAAAAGTTAGAGTAGGTATCAGATACTATGCAAAAGAATAAATGAATTTTGTAAATATTTATTATATCTTATGATATGGAGACATGTACTCATTCACTATTCTTCTGCTATAGATTCAGGAAAATTTCTTTAAATGAATGTAATTACAATCCTTATGTTTTCTTTATACATAATCATGATGCATATTTTCTTACCATTTCAAATTCTTTGAAATTGAGTAAGAATGAAAGATACTTATTAAACAATCCCTCTTTTAAGTCTTTTATTTTTATTATTATTTCTATTATTTTTCCATTATTTTCTTCTTTTAATTATTTTCTGTTGTTTTCTTATCTTTAGAGATATCTGTCTACACCTTATTCAAATGAACTTTTAGTGATTCATGATGTTTTCCCATGGCATTCAAATTGGTTTTTGCAGATACAATTTTCATTGTTTATTAATTGACATTGCATCAAATTAAATATATGTATATTAAAGTGAATTCAAATAAAAACAATTTGAAATAGAAACATATGATTCTACATTGTTTTAGTTAGTTTTTGCATCATTGTGACCAAAATACCTAAGAACAAGGAAATTTTTATTTGGGGCTCACAATTACAGAGATTTCAGTCCATAGGTGGACAACTCATTGTTCTGGGCCTGGGTGAGGCAGCACATCACAGGAGAAGAACCCAGCAGAGGACAGTTGCTCATCTTATGAGTGGGTTAGGAAGCACAGAGAGAGGGATAAGAAAAAGGGGCCACAGGGAGGATGCATCTTGCCAGGACAGGTCCCTAGTGACCAGCCTTCTTCAGCCATGCCCCACCTGCTACAGTTACCAAGGAGTCCGTCCATTCAAAGTAGAGGGTACTGATTACGTTACAGCTCTCAATCTAATCTTTTTACCTCTGTATAGTCCTGCATTAACAAGAGTTTTTGGTAGAGACTTTATATCCAAACTAAGCATGAAGTAAGCATGAAGTAAGTAACAGTAAGCATGAAGATAAATTTGTGGAAACAAAATTATTACACAATCTAGAGTGGTCTGCTAACTAAAAGAGCTTATTTCACAATAGAGATGATTGAGAATACTTGTCAAAGAATAAAAATAGTGCTTGATAATTCAAGAAGTTGTTTAAATAAAGCATCAAGGAAAGGCAACCTCTATTCTGATAGTTTCTACAATTGAATTTGTTGCTTTCTATGAAAAATAAATACAAATACAGAATGTGGAACAAAGTAGTAGGTATCAAGAAGTACTCAAATAGGCTTAACACTACTTCTGTACCATAAAAATGCAGACTAGCCAAATAGACTATGCCATTAAAATATTGCATATATACTTTGTATTTCAATCCTCTTTTTTGTTTGACAATAACTTAGGTGTAATCTTTTATGAATGTTTTCCATGGTAGCAATCTTACTTTCTTATCTACAATACCTAAGAAAACATGTTTCCATATTATGTCAGTCTTTTCATCTATTCTAGTTACTTACCATATCAACATATCTTTACACAGTTATTTTTAGCAAATGCACTGAATTCTTATTGTCTAACATGTGAGTTGTTCCATTTTGTTTTCCTAGCAATAATAATTTTATTGAGTTATTTTTAGTAAATTCACTGAACTCTTATTTTATTACCTAACATGTGGGCTGTTCCATTTTATTTTCCTAGCAATAATAATTTTGTAGCATGTACCATTGTGTAATGCTGTATAATAACTGCTGAATTAACAGTTGTTTCACAATGCTAATGAATAGAATTAATTATACCTAGTTTTTTACATTTTTCTTTATATTTTTCAAATAGTCAGAAATTCTCTAAGAATTTTAATGTGAGCATACAAACAAATTTCATGGTTAAAAAAAAGTAAGTGTAATTGTTGATGAACTATCAAAGGAAAATTCAGAAGTCTTTTTGCTGACTCTAATGATGAATAGCTTATTTTGGGGGGAAATTGCAAATATTACCAAAAGATAAGGGAAAGAACATTAAAAAGGTACATGTTCTCATAAGGTTCCTTCAACATTACATTTAACATTAGTGGAGATCATTTAATTTAATTTAGGTTTTATAAAATATTTGCACCTGTAAAATCATTTTGGGGGAATATAATATATTAAGACAATCTAAAATGCATTAAATAAAGTTCATTTTGAGTTATGGGTAAATTTGTTTCTATTACAACTGTGAGATAGAAAGTATAGCATCATAAAACATATGTACTATCTCTTTTTAAATTCTGTATTTTCGTGGCTCATTATTTAAGCCTTAAATACTAAGTATGGTAAAACCTATGGTCTGGAAATTTGCTTTGCAAAGATGTATATATTATCATTTTATTCTTCTGAAACTGTACAAAAGAATTCTCTTAGGGTTTTTACATATGTAAATATAGAAGGAATTATACCTTATTATAAGTTAATGATTTTTTTAGTTTCATTTTAACTGACATAATAATTGTACAAATTTATGAGGTACCATGTGATGCTTTGAAAAGTGGACCTTGTGTACTGCTTAAGATTTAATGATTTTTGATTGCATTTTGGTTAAAGGCCAACTAGCAAGTAATAATTAATTTGCATAATAGTTTGACTTTGTTTGATTTTTTTAAAAAGAAAAATAAACTAAAATTTTCTAATCACATTTTCCCTACAAACATTTTGCATTTGAACGTTTCCTTTATTTTACTAGTAAAATAATCCAACTAGACAAATAAAAAGCAGAAGAAAACTATGTACCCTATAGTGAAAGAATTGAGATCAGAATTCAGACTTCCTGATATCCTTTCCAACTTATACTAGAATAGGATAATCTACTTTCTTCCACAATACTTTCTATTCAACTAACATTGCGTCATTTATCTGTCAACAAGACATTTATTCAAAGCATATCCTCACTTAATAGAATTCATCTGGAAACTACATTGATTAAAGTACATATTACAATTTATATTGAAAATACCATGCTCAATTTTAAATATCTTGTTTATTGCATTATCAGGTTTATATTTAACTTTCTGATGAAACAGCAACTCAATCCATGTTGGGCTCACTAGTTATATACTTGGTTTCCTTTGAAAATTAAATCCCTAACCTGGAAAACAAGCACACTGTTTGGGGACACCGTCTTATAAGTTTAGTTGTTAGCCACACTCTGTTTCAATAAATCAGTCTGAGAACTACTGATCCATGTCATAGCATTTCACATCTCTATTTGTTGGAAACACGTTCCTACAAACCAAACATTCTTCCATTCACTTTGTTTAAGACACCCTATTTAAAGTGTAATTCATTCTTACAGATATTTAAAGGAAAATAAATATAAGTAAGAGTAATATGATTTGAAAATGGTATATTTATAGATGGCAGAGTATTATAAAATACAATATGTTAAAGGTTCACCTAGCATTTATTTTTCAAACCATATTATTCATTATAGCTATAATAGCAAAGGTTTAGTATAATCAATATATTTAAAATTATATTGATAGTGTTATATTATTTGCTGTGTGCCCTCAAAAATTCTTGGGTAGCTTATGTAGTTACTTAACCTCAAAAAGTCCTTGAATTCATGGATCGAATTTAAAATAAATCTATTAATGTAATTAAAACAAATCAATGATGCAAAATAAATCAAAGAAGAATCTACAAAATACCCTGTTTGGGCTAAATTCCTATTTTAAATGTGAGAATATATGCCTCACAAATATCAACCATGTATATACCGCATGTGGGATAAATCAGAATCTGTCCTTATTCCTGATTCTAATTTTCAACATAAATTTATAATATAAGAAAGAGATCTGTTGGCAAGAATCCTCTGGAATCATGGACTATCTCTGGAAAAAGTAGAGGTAGAAAATAAACAGACATTTCATTGGTTCAAATTCTCAATAGGGCAGGACTAAGAAAAATAATACTTTGTAATGCTGATATCATATTGCATAGTAAATTAGGTTAGGAATAGAATGTGAGTGACATTTTTTTTTTTTTTTGCTAATGGAAGAGGATAGTGAGTGAATATTAAAGACTAGATACTGACACACCATATTTGGGGGCCCCAGATGGACATTAAATTAATCCCTCATTAAATGAAAGAAAATGAAAATTCCAATATTGATTATTTCCTATGCTATATGATTTGCCTGTTGAAACAAGAGCTATGGAAAAATGGTGAAGCAAAAATATCTTCTTAATGTTTATATCCACATTGTATCAGGATCCAGACAATCCCGTAAAGATCTATTGTGAGTGGGATGGGAGTCACTATCCCTTTTCTAAAATGAAATTCTCAAATTCTAGAGTATTTCTACCTACAATCAATTTCTCATATGTCAATGATGGGCCAGCAAAGCAGTAGGACATCCTGTCTCATAAGCATGGAGAGAAGGTCTTCCAAAATGGAATTAGAAGCACAAGTTTTAGACATGGAGTTAAGTGCCTCTTTTTTTTTTTTTTTTTCACTTAATCAAGTAGTAAAATCCTATGACCCTTCAATTTTTCATTTGAGAAAAACCTTGAACTGTTCATTTACAAAGACTAATAGTACAGGAAATTAGGCTTGAACCCAGGTTTGTCAGTTTTCAAACTTCAGCACTTAAAATTATTCCTCCATATTTTTTCCCAGAAATATTGATTAGGAACTTCAATGTTGCTTAGTTCTTTCCAAAGTCTGGTAAGCTTTTTCTCATATTGTGTTACATTGTATTTACATAGATTATCCTAAACCTAATTGCTATTTACATCTGAATCTGTAGATTTGTTTATTTCCTGTTGACAGTATAATTTACATGTATTTATGTTTATATAAATTTATACAGGATTTATATTTATGTGCTTATTAATATTTAATTGATCTTATTTAGACTTTTATTTTTGTATTTATAAATATCAAATACATTTTTATATTGACATTTTTGGTGTGAATAAACACATAAACAAGACTATGTATCTGTGCATGCAGTTAAAGGAGATACTTAATCTAAAATTTAAATATGCTAAATAGACCATTTTAAGTTGTTCTGTTTGGACAAAAACTTATCCAAAGCTGAATTAAGGAATTTTCAAGAAATAATTTTTCAGCAGCAAATGGGTGGGAGGTAAAATAAATCTAGAAACAGTAGTTTATTGTGTTCTTGAAAATATTTTAATGTTGTGAATCTATTCAATAGTCCAAGAATTTTTGAACATCTAACATCAGAATTATTCAAATATCTTAAAGAAATTTGAAAGAAATCACTACAAGATCTATTGGGAGGTTGGGTGGTGGGTGGGACTGTCCACACACTGCAACCACTGTGAAAAGGAAAATAAGGAAAGAGAGAAACTATGTTAATTAGGCCTATAAACAGTACAGTTGTAGGAATAAAAAAGTGGATTAAACCAATGTATTTAGTTCTCAAGCTTAAGTTCTAAAACTACATAGTTTAAACATTCAGGCTTTATTTCCAAGTCAGAAATAAACAACAAAATTAAATGAAACAGTATTTTAAATGAAGATGAAACTCTAAAATCAGTAAAATCAGAAATTATGTGATATTTAATTATAAGAAAAATAATTTTATGTTATTGTTCACATATATACATGTCTAATAATTTTCATATTTAGAAATTATATAATTTATATCAGATACCATGATTTTGGAATGCAAGAAACATCTATTACACATTTATTAAACAAATAGCATACTAAGACAGTACTGGGTCATGATCTACAAATTCACAAATGGCCTTCAAAGAAATCTGACCATCTGTTGTTATCAGTAATTTCTAAATACAAAAATATATGAATTTGGCTCAAATTATAGCAAAGACTAGAGATTAAGAACAGATGGAAGAGATACTAATTCCCAAAACATGTTATCGAAGAGGTAAGTACTACAAAATTCTTCAAATGCATAACCTCTGCTTGAATAGGTTGCCAGAACACTGAATGATTGGCAAATTAATAAAGATTATTCAGACAGAAAAAAATTCTCACAAATTCAGTGGTCCATCTCACTGTCAACTATATTCATACTATAGTACAAGGTTTTGGTTTTAGTGTCAAAGAAAACAATGATGTATTCAGACAATAAATTGACCCTAACCATGTGACCATAGTAATTACCAAACTGTACTGAAGATAGAATAGTATGAAATTACAGCATAGAGGTTTAGAATAAATTTAAGAATACCCCAGCCTTTAACTCATTGGTCCCAAGTTTTTAATAATGCAGATATTTCAATGAAATTGACATAAGTGCATTGAGATAGATTGGAAACCATAATCAACAGCATATATATTATATGTGTATATATATATATATACATGTATATACACACATATATATATGTGTGTATATACATGTTACACACACATATATATATGTGTGTATAACATGTATATATACACATATATATATAATATTGATATATCATCATAACTATATTCTTCTTATTAAATAATTTTATTCTATATTTAAGGTTTATACACCTGGGATAATGTGACACAATGGTTTAAAGTGTGGGAAGTCCTAAAATTTACATAAAACCTGAAATACATGACAGGTATACTAATTGAATACATTATATTATCACAGTTTTAGGCAAACTTGACACTGAAATATTTGTAAATGGACAGAAAATTTTATAGCAGGAAGAAACACTCAGAAATTTATCTGATTTATATTACTGCTTTTTCCAATATATTAAAAATATGTCTTACATGTTTCTTTTTTCTAAGTTCAGCAATGAGGGAAGAGTGCTAGTACTAGTTGGTACATGGCATTCTTATGATTTCAACGAGTTAATATGAATTTTAACCTGAAGATCATAAATGACCTTAGTAAATCTCTCTCACCACTATCCTAAAATCACAAGGGCAACGTTCTGCTTTAGTGGTTTAAATGTGCCCTGGTGGTTTGAAATTGCACTTCTCTGACCCCTAATTGACTACAAGGGACTGATTTAGGTACATAGAATAAAATTTCATTACTTCAGTTATTATTCAGTGAGGCTTTCAATGTTTCAAAACAAACTGTCTTGTGAAATCTTGTTTCTGGGGGGGGAAAAAGAGAACAAAAAGGTGTCTAAAACAAGTTTTATATAAAATCCCAACTGTACTGTTGATTAAGTTAAAAAAAATAGGGTGAATTTTCAGTATAATAATTTCTATTGACCTATAGGTTTAATGGTTCTTAATGTGAATCCTCAATGTCAAAGAAGGAAAGGGAATATTTGGACAATCAAAAAACTTAAAAATACAATATTCAAAGTGTGCCCCTGCCAAGCTCTTCATTATATAACCCTTTATTTTCTACAAGGTAGGCATTAATATGCTAATTTAGAGATAAGGAAACTGAAGTAAAGAAAATCTAAAAAAGTGATGGAACTAGGATTCAAAGTAAGTTTGCCTGGCTCCTGTGGTTTCAACAAAACAAAAACCAAAATATTGATAATTTTTTTTTTTATTTTTATTTATTTTTTTTTTATTTATTTATTTTTTTTACGTTTACATAGGGTAATGATGTTTATTATATTTTTCCCCTCCCCCCACCCCTCCCACCCCTCCCACCCCTCCCACCCCTCTTTTCCCTCTACACAGTCCTTCTTTCCTTCATTCTTACTGCTCTCCTTAGCCTAACTCTAAACCTAACCCTAAACCTAATGCTAGCCCCTCCCACCCCCCATTATATGTCCTCATCCGCTTATCAGCGAGATCATTTGTCCTTTAGTTTTTTGAGATTGGCTTATCTCACTTAGCATGATATTCTCCAATTTCGACCATTTGCCTACAAATGCCATAATTTTATCATTCTTCATTGCGGAGTAATATTCCATTGTATAAATATGCCACAGTTTCTTTATCCATTCATCAACTGAAGGGCATCTAGGTTGGTTCCACAATCTGGCTATGGTGAATTGAGCAGCAATGAACATTGATGTGGCTGTATCTCTGTAGTATGCTGATTTTAAGTCCTTTGGGTATAGGCCAAGGAGTGGGATAGCTGGGTCAAATGGTGTTTCCATTCCAAGCTTTCTGAGGAATCTCCACACTGCTTTCCAGAGTGGTTGCACTAATTTGCAACCCCACCAGCAATGTATGAGTGTTCCTTTTTCACCACATCCTCGCCAACACCTATTGTTGCTTGTATTCTTGATAATCGCCATTCTAATTGGGGTGAGATGAAATCTTAGGGTGGTTTTGATTTGCATTTCCCTTATTACTAGGGATGTTGAACATTTTTTCATATATCTGGTGATTACTTGTACATCTTCTTCTGTGAAGTGTCTGTTCATTTCCTTAGCCCATTTGTTGATTGGATTATTTGTATTCTTCGTGTAGAGTTTTTTGAGTTCTTTATAGATTCTGGAAATTAGCGCTCTATCTGAGGTATGGTTGGCAAAGATATTCTCCCACTCTGTAGGCTCTCTCTTCACATTTCTGATAGTTTCCTTTGCTGAGAGAAAGCTTTTTAGTTTGAATCTATCCCAGTTGTTTATTCTTGCTTTTATTTCTTGTGCTATGGGAGTCCTGTTAAGGAAATCTGATCCTGAGCCAACAAGTTGAAGATTTGGACCTACTTTTTCTTCTATAAGATGCAGGGTCTCTGGTCTGATTCCGAGGTCCTTGATCCATTTTGAGTTGAGTTTTGTGTAGGGTGAGAGATAGGGGTTTAGTTTCATTCTATTGCATATAGTTTTCCAGTTTTCCCAGCACCATTTGTTGGAGAGGCTATCTTTTCTCCATTGCATATTGTTGGAACCTTTGTCTAGTATGAGAAAATTGTATTTATTTGGGTTTGTGTCCATGTCCTCTATTCTGTACCATTGATCTACCTGTCTATTTTGGTACCAATACCATGCCGTTTTTGTTACTATTGCTTTGTAGTAGAGTTGAAGATCTGGTATTGCAATACCCCCTGCTTCACTCTTGCTACTGAGGATTGCTTTAGCTATTCTAGGTTTTTTATTCTTCCAGATGAATTTCATAATTGCTTGCTCTATTTCTGTGAGGTACATCATTGGGATTTTAATTGGAATTGCATTGAATCTGTATAGAACTTTAGGTAGTATAGCCATTTTGACGATATTAATTCTGCCTATCCAGGAACATGGGAGATCTTTCCATCTTCTAAGGTTTTCTTGAATTTCTTTCTTTAGTGTTCTGTAGTTCTCATTCTAGAGGTCTTTCACCTCTTTTGTGAGATTGATTCCCAAGTATTTTATTTTTTTCGATGCTATTGTGAATGGAGTAGTTTTCCTAATTTCTCTTTCTGAAGATTCATCACTTATGTATAAAAATGCATTGGATTTATGAGCATTGATCTTGTAACCTGCTACTTTACTGAATTCACTTATGAGTTCTAAAAGTTTTCTGGTGGAATTTCCAGGTTCCTCTAAATATATAATCATGTCATCAGCGAACAGGGATAGTTTGAGTTCTTCTTTTCCTATTCGTATCCCTTTAATTTCTTTGGTTTGTCTGATTGCTCTGGCTAGAGTCTCAAGGACGATGTTGAATAGAAGCGGTGAAAGAGGGCATCCCTGCCTTGTTCCAGTTTTTAGGGGGAACGCTTTCAGTTTTTCACCATTTAGAATGATATTAGCCATGGGCTTAGCGTAGATGGCCTTTATAATGTTTAGGAATGTTCCCATTACCCCAATTTTTTCTAGTGTTTTGAGCATGAAGGGATGCTGTATTTTATCAAATGCTTTTTCTGCATCTATTGAAATAATCATGTGATTCTTAACTTTAAGTCTGTTGATATGGTGAATGACATTTATTGATTTCCGAATGTTGAACCAACCTTGCATCCCTGGGATAAAACCCACTTGATCGTGGTGCACTATCTTTTTAATATATATTTGTATGCGATTTGCTAAAATTTTGTTGAGAATTTTTGCATCGATGTTCATTAAGGATATTGGTCTGAAATTTTCTTTCCTTGATGTGTCTCTGTCTGGTTTAGGTATCAGGGTGATATTGGCTTCATAGAACGAGTTTGGTAGGGTTCCCTCCTCTTCTATTTCATGGAATAGTTTGAGGAGTATTGGAATGAGCTCTTCTTTAAAGGTTTTATAGAACTCGGCTGAGAACCCATCTGGTCCTGGACTTTTCTTTGTTGGTAGGCTTTTGATGACCTCTTCTATTTCATTGCTTGAAATTGGTTTATTTAAGTTGTGTATGTCCTCCTCGTTCAGTTTAGGTAGTTCATATGTCTCTAGAAATTTGTTGATGTCTTCAAGGTTTTCTGTTTTGTTGGAGTATAGATTTTCGAAATAGCTTCTAATTATGTTTTGTATTTCACTCGTGTCTGTTGTGATGTTTCCTTGTTCATTCCGAATTTTAGTAATTTGAGTTTTCTCCCTCTTTCTCTTTGTTAGTGTGGCTAAGGGTTTATCAATTTTATTTATTTTTTCAAAGAACCAACTATTTATTTTATTAATTTTTCCGATTGTTTCTTTTGTTTCGATTTCGTTGATTTCGGCTCTGATTTTAACTATTTCCTGTCTTCTACTACTTTTGGTATTGGTCTGCTCTTCTTTTTCTAGTGCTTTGTGCTGTAGTGTTAAGTCGTTTATTTGTTGATTTCTACTTCTTTTTTTGAATGCACCCCATGAAATAAATCTTCCTCTAAGTACTGCTTTCATAGTGTCCCAGAGATTTTGATATGATGTGTCTTTGTTCTCGTTTACTTCTAAGAATTTTTTAATTTCCCTCCTGATGTCTTCTGTTATCCATTCATCATATAATAGTGTATTATTTAGTCTCCAGGTATTGGAGAAGTTTCTGTTTTTTATTCTGTCATTTATTTCTAATTTCAATCCATTATGATCTGATAGAGTACAAGGTAGTATCTCTATCTTCTTGTATTTACTAACAGTAGCTTTGTGGCATAAAATATGGTCTATTTTAGAGAAGGATCCATGTGCTGCTGAGAAGAAAGTGTATTCATTCTTTGTTGGATGGTATATTCTATATATGTCCGTTAAGTCTAAATTGCTGATTGTGTTGTTGAGATCTATAGTTTCTTTATTCAATTTTTGTTTGGACGATCTATCCAGTGGTGAGAGAGGTGTGTTAAAATCGCCTAGTATTATTGTGTTGTGGTCTATTTGATTTCTGGAATTGAGAAGGATTTGTTTGACGTACGTGGATGAGCCAATGTTCGGGGCATAGATATTTATGATTGTTATGTCTTGCTGATTTATGCTTCCCTTAAGCAGCATGTAATGTCCTTCTTTATCCCTTCTGACTAGTTTTGGTTTGAAGTCCACATTATCTGAGATGAGGATGGATACTCCAGCTTTTTTGCTGTGTCCGTGTGCATGGTATGTTTTTCCCCATCCTTTCACCTTTAGTCTATGGGTGTCTCTTTCTATGAGATGTGTCTCTTGCAGGCAGCATATTGTTGGATTTTTCTTTTTAATCCAATCTGCCAGTCTGTGTCTTTTGATTGATGAATTCAGGCCATTAACATTCAGGGTTATTATTGTGATATGATTTGTATTCCCAGTCAATTGACTCATATTTGTTTTTGACATGATTTGGTTTCTCCTTTATTTGGCTATTCCTTAGGCTAGCGCCTCCTGTTGCTGATTTGCATCGTTGTTTTTCATCTCTTCCTCATGGAATATTTTGCTGAGAATGTTCTGTAATGCTGGCTTTCTTTTTGTAAATTCCTTTAGCTTTTGTTTATCATGGAAGGATCTTATTTCATCGTCAAATTTGAAGGTAAGTTTTGCTGGGTATAAGATTCTTGGTTGGCATCCATTTTCTTTCAGGGCTTGGTATATGTTGTTCCAGGCCCTTCTAGCTTTTAGGGTCTGGATTGAAAAATCTGCTGATATTCTTATTGGTTTCCCTCTGAATGTAATTTGATTCTTTTCTCTCGCGGCCTTTAAAATTCTGTCTTTATTTTGTATGTTAGGTATTTTCATAATAATGTGCCTTGGTGTGGGTCTGTTGTAATTTTGTATGTTTGGAGTTCTATAAGCCTCTTGTACTTGGTTTTCCATTTCGTTCTTCAGATTTGGGAAATTTTCTGTTATTATTTCATTGAATAGATTGTTCATTCCTTTGGTTTGTTTCTCTAAGCCTTCCTCAATCCCAATAATTCTCAAATTTGGCCTTTTCATGATATCCCATAGTTCTTGGAGATTCTGTTCATGATTTCTTACCATCTTCTCTGTTTGTTCCACTTTGTTTTCAAGGTTAAATATTTTGTCTTCAATGTCTGAGGTTCTGTCTTCCAGGTGTTCTATCCTATTGGTTATGCTTTCTATGGAGTTTTTAACTTGGTTTATTGTTTCCTTCATTTCAAGGATTTCAGTTTGGTTTTTTTTCAGTATCTCTAACTCTTTATTGAAATGATCTCTTGCTTCCCGTATTTGGTCTTTTAACTGTTGATTGGTGCGATCATTTAATGCCTGCATTTGCTCTTTCATCTCCTCCTTCAATGCCTGCATTTGCTCTTTCATCTCCTCATTAGCTTCCCTGATCGTTTTAATTACGTACATTCTGAACTCCCTTTCTGACATTTCTTCTGCTGTGCTGTCATTGGGTTTTATTGATGTAGTATCTAGGTTTGTTTGGGACATTTTCTTCCCTTGTTTTCTCATAATGGTCAGTTGTCAGTGGGACCCTGAGATATTGCAGTTTTCCACTATTGGCTTATAGTGTCCCAGTAGATTTCCAGTGTATCACCTCCCAGCCTTCAGTAGCCTGATGTCTTGGAGGAATCTGATAAAGCAGCTCATTCGAAGAATACTGCCCCTAGCCCCCTACTGGTTCCACGTTTTGGAACTGGCTCTGTGCGGAAATGCTCTCACTGTGGGCCTGCACCGTGCAGCTGGCCGTGTGGGAAGAGCCCACTGCCGGAGTGTGGAAGACTACCTTGGGAAGACTCAAGCTGCCCTGCCCGGCTCTGCTAAGCCACCTCTATCTGGGCCTGCCACCCGGGTTGAGCTTTACCCAGTGGGCAGACTCACCCGTGGCTCCACTTCAGTCCGAGTCTCTCAATGCCTCCCCTTCTTAACTCCTGGGTTCTGGAGCGACCGGGGGTGCAGTCTCCCTCTAGGCCGCCATCTTGGATCGCCCCGTGAAGAGAGCCCGCAGCCGGAGTGGGCAGAGCCGCCTGAAGAGGTCTCCGGCTGCCCTGTCTTTATCCCTGAGGCTGGCTGCAGATCGAGGCTCTCCGCTGGTTCTTTGCAGGAGTACACTGCACTGCAGGGGCTCCGGGACTCGGAGCGTGCTCTGTTCAGACAGGCTCTCACTAGCGGGCCAGTTCCGTTCCGAGAACCTGGAGAAGCTGGCTGTGTGGGCGGGGCCCACCGCCGGAGTGCGCAGGACTGCCTGTGGATGACTCTAGCTGCCCTGCCCGGCTCCGATAAGCCACCTCTATCTGGGCCTGCCACCCGGGCCGAGCTTTACCCAGTGGGCAGACTCACCCGTGGCTCCACTTCAGTCCGAGTCTCTCAGTGCCTCCCCTTCTTAACTCCTGGGTTGTGGAGCGACCGGAGGTGCAGTCTCCCTCTAGGCCGCCATCTTGGATCGCCCCGTGAAGAGAGCCCAATATTGATAATTTTAATGGCAACACCATTTCTACTATGTGTGTGTGGTCCACCCTGCTCAAGACATTTTATTTTATTTGTTTTATATTATCTCTTCTAATCTACACAGGGAGTTTTGGTTGGCCTATTGGGCAGGAATCACTTGCCCTCACATTTTGTATTAGTTTGCTGAAGCTGCTGTAACAAAGTTCTGCAAATTGTATGTCTTAAATAAGCAAAATTTATTGACTCACAATTCTGGAGGCTAGAAACTCAAAGTGTCAATGGAATTAGCTTATTTTGCAGGCTGTGAGAAAAATCAGTTCCATGTCTCTTCCTTAGCTAGCTTACTGGCAATCTTGGTGTTCCTTGGCCTATTAAGGCATCACTTCTACTTTCCTTGATAAATATCCTGGTATATTGGATTAGAAGAGCCCGTTCTAATAATCTCATTCTAACTGATCTTATGCAAACACAAATAGTGGTGCTTATATTCAGTTTCAAGTTATGATGCAGAATGTCTTCATCTTTTCCTAAATGACCCACATTCATCATGCAATTTATCAACTGCAGGTTTAAAATGTTTTTGTTTGTTTAGGTAAAATTGGGGCAATGTCTCTTTGAATTTATATAGAATGACCATAATCCAAAATCACTCCTGTTTTCATGGAATCCCATCCTTTTTCTCCTTATTTTGCCATTTCTTTGCATATGAGAGAAAGCATTCAGCCCTTGGCTTTCTGAGTGTGACTTATTTCACTTAGCATGATGTTCTCCAGTTCTATCCATTTATCAGCAGTGCCATAGTTTCATTCTTCTTTATGGCAAAGAAAAGCATAGGTAGATAGATAGAAAGATAGATAGATAGATAGATAGATAGATAGATAGATATCACATTTTGCTTATCCAATCATCTATTGATGGGTACCTAGGCTGGTTCCAGAAACTTGGCTACTGTGAATTGTGCTGCCATAAACATCAATGTACCCATATCACTATACTAGGTTGATTTTAGATCTTTTGGATAAATACAAAGGAGTAGAATTGCTGGATCATATGATGGGTCTATTGCTAGTCTTTTAGGTTATACTAATTTGCGGTTCCACCAACAATGTATGAATGTAGCTTTTCCCCACATCCTCACCAGCATTTATTATTATACTATGCTTGATGATTGTCATAACTAGAATGAGACGAAATATCAATGTAGTTTCAATTTGCATTTCCTGATTACTAGGGACATTGAACAGTTTTTCATATGTTTGTTGACCTTTGGTTTTCTTCTTTTATGAAATGTCTATTTAGTTCTTATGCACATTTGTTGAATGAGTTTTTTATTTTTGCTTTTTGTTTTGTTTTGATATTAAGCTTTTTGAGTTTTTTTTGTATATTCTGAATATTAATTCCCCATTGGAAGAGTAGCTAGAAAATATTTTCTCCCATTCTTTAGGTTCTCTCTCCATGCTCTTGTTTCCTTTGCTCCACAGAACTATGTCCCATTTATTGATTCTTGTTTTATTTTTTGAACATTAGGGGTCTTGTTAAGGAAATTGGTTCTTGTGCCAATATATGAGTGTTAAGCCTGTTTTCTTCTAGTCACCCCAGATTTTCTAATCTAATTCCTAGTTCTTTGGTCCACTTTGAGTTGACTTTTGTATACTGTGAGAGATATGTATCCAGTTTCATTCTTCTGCATATGGATATCCAGTCTGCCTAGAACCATTTGTTAAAAAGCCTACCTTTTCTCCATCATCGGCTTTTGGCACCTTTGCTGAGTATTGGATGACTATATCTATGTGGGTTTCTCTCTGTATTTTCTATTCCATTGTATTCTTGTGTGTTTTGGTGTCAATACTATGCTGTTTTTGTTACTATGTCTCTGTTGCGTAATTTAAG
This sequence comes from Sciurus carolinensis, assembly GCF_902686445.1. Lineage (NCBI taxonomy): Eukaryota > Metazoa > Chordata > Mammalia > Rodentia > Sciuridae > Sciurus > Sciurus carolinensis. The sequence continues at coordinate 27,026,348 of NC_062213.1, read as the reverse complement.
ATCAGATATTGTGATTACTTCAACATTGCTCTTCTTGTACAGAATTGCTTTGGTTATTCTGGATCTTTTATTCTTCCATGTGAATTTTAGGAATAACTTTCTTTTTGTTTTTTAGTTCCATGAGGAGTATCATTGGTATTTTGATGGGAATTACATTGAATTTATATAATGCTTTTGGTAATATGGATATTTTGGTAATATGGATACTACTCCTGCCTATTCAAGAATATGAGTGATCTTTCCATTTTCTAAGGTCTTCTTTAATTCTTCCTTCAGTGTTTTATAATTTTTATTGTAGAGATCTTTCACAATCCTGATGAGAATTATTCCCAGAATTTTTAAAAGTTATTCTGAATTCCTTATTTATTTCTCAGCAGATTAATTATTGGTATATGGAAAAGCTATAGATTTTTGTATGTTGATCTTGCATCCTGCTACTTTTGTTGAATTTGTTTATCAGCTTGATAAGTCTATCAACTCAAGAAGTCTTTTTGCTTGCTTTTTCTTTTTCCTTTCTAGTTTCTTTGGGTCTTCTAGAATATAGGACCACCACGTCATGAGAAAACAGATAATTTGACTTTTCTTTTCTAAAAACTTCTTTTTCCCCCTATCTGTATTCCTTTAATGTCCTTCTTTTGCCTGATTACTCTGGCTCAAGTTTCAAGACTATATTGAATAAGAGTAGTAGGACATCTTACTTTGTTAATAATTTTAGAGGAAATGCTTTCAGTTTTTCTCCATTCAGTATGATGTTGGTTTGGGGGTTGTACGTAGTCTTTAAAATGTTGAGGTAAGTTCCTTATATCCCTAGTTTCTCAGCATTTTTACCATGAATGGGTGCCAGATTTTGTCAAAGGCTTTTTCTGCGTTCATTGAGATGATCATGTGATTCTTGTCCTTAATTAATTTATGAGATGAATTACATTTTCCCTCATATTTATTGTTACCTTTTAGTTGAACATAATGATAGGATTTATTGTTACATATTTGTACATGCACACAAAATAACAATATAATTTGGCCAATATTACTCCCCAGCACTCTACCCTTCCTCCCTTCTCATATCCTTTGATCTCTATCCTCTACTGATCTTTTGATTTCCATGAGATCTACCCCCAACTTGCTTTTTCTTTTTCTACTCTAGCTTCTGCATATGAAAAAAAGATATGTCCCTTGACCTTTTGAGTTTGACTTATTTTGCTTAGCATAATAATCGCTAGTTCCAGCCATCCACTTTGCTGCAGATAACATAATTTCATTTTTCTTTATGACCGAATAAAAATCCATTGTGTACATATACCACATTTTCATTATCCATTAATCCATTGATGGACACCTAGATCAGTAATATATTTTGGCTATTATGAATTGTGTTACTGCAAATATGAGTATGCCTGTATCACTATATTATGATGACTTTAATTCTTCAGGACAAATACCAAGGAGTAGTATAGTTGGGACATATGGTGGTTCCATGCCTATCAGTTTGAGGAATTTACAAACTGATTTCCATAGTGGTATACTAATTTACAATACCACCAACAGTGTAAAAGTGTTCCTTTTCTTCCACATCCTCTCCAACATTTATTATTGTATTGTTGGTGCCATTCTGAGCAGTGTGAGATGAACTCTCAGTGTAATTTTTATGTTTTACTCTAATTGTTCATGATGTTAAATTTTTTTTTTTCATATTTTTTTGGCCATTTGTATTTCTTCTTCCTTTAAGAAGTTTCTTTTTAGTTCATTTTCCCATTCATTAATTGACTTTTTGGTATAAAATCTCTTTTGAGTTCTCTATATATTCTAGATATTAGTCCTGTCAGAAAAGTACATGACAAAGAATTCCTGCCAGACCAGAAACTGTCCCACTCCTAGAAGAAAATGTAGGGACATAGGCACAGGAAATGACTCCCTCAATATGACTCCTGCATCATGGGAAATAAATGAAAATGTTAATAAATGGGAGGGCACCAACTTATAAAGCTTCTGGACAGCAAAGAAACAACTGGGGATATGAAGAAATACATTTCCTGTCCTCTCAAACTCTGGCAACTAGTACTCTCTTCTTCCATGAGTTCAACTATTTTAGATTCTATACATAAATGTGATTATGCAATATTTATCTTTCTGCGTTTGATTTATTTCACTTAAAATGTTCCCCAGATTTATGCACACTGTTGTAATATAAAAGTACTTCTTTCTTAAGACTGAATAATATTCCATTTTGTGTGTGTCTGGGTCTGTATACATATACAACATTTTAAAGTTCATTCATCAAAGGATGTTAAGATTGTTTTCATATTTTGGGTGTTGTAAATAATGATTCAATGAACATGACCATCAGAGTGTAGGTATATATTATTTCCTTTGGAAATATACCCTACTTACAATTCATTGAGGGACCTCCATACTGTTTCCATAATGGCTGTTCCAGTTTACATTTCCACTGACACTGTACTAGGGTTCCCTTTTCTCCACATCCCAGTCAATATCTCATCTTTTATCTTATGTCTAATTGACATGAACTATTTTATCATTAATTCTTGTTCTTATCAGCACTGTAGTTGTTAATTTTCAAAGATTCTGAGCTGTCACTCTTTCCCACATTTATTCCATGCTCACTCAACAACCACAATCAATGATCCTTCCAGTCATCTTATTATGTTACTCACCTGCATTATGATCATTCAGGGTCCCCTCACCCTCAATTAAACCTCAGAATAAATGTCAAATATATTAATATGTTATACCAAGCTCTTCATACTCAGATAAACTGGATAAATCACACTATTCAAATGAAATTTTGGGGGGTTCTAGGAGATTTAGTGCACTGTTTCCTTTAGAGCTTTTTCTGGCTTTTTCTGTTGGGATACATTCCATAGGTCTTTCTTATTTCTGTACATCTTACAAGTAGATGCACAGACTTCCTTCTTTCCAGCTATTTTTTCTAGTATTTTTTTTTAATCACAAATATTTCAAGAAAATGGAAATAGTTCCTTCCTTAGAGGAAAAGGGAACTTTCCTTATATCCTTAGAATGAGATTGTGTCTTACCCCTGAAGAATGGACAGGTGATTTTTACAATTCACTTTTGCTCAGGGATTCTCTCCTGGACATACTGCACCTGCAGGTGTTAGTAGTTCCTCTTCATGCCACCCTATGAAATGGACAGTACAGGAAACTGAAAGTCAATCCTGCTTGCTGTGCCATGATTAGTAAAGGGCCTTATCCTCTAACTAGGTGTTTCATATCTTCTCCTTCATACTGGGAAACTGAGGCAAGCTAATGTGTATGCTGACAAGGAGGACACAATCTGTGACTCCACAGTTCTTAAAAATATCCTCCTTTGGGAATATTGCCTAATTTTAGTTCTATTCTCCCCAGTCTTGTCACCCTAATTAATTACAAGCTTTGTTTAAAGACTTAACTGAAATGTACTCCCCTTTTAAAGTTTCCCTTAAATCCTTGAGCTGGTCTTTTCTTATATTTTTTCAGCTAATGCTTTATACATTTCCCTATGAACTGCTTCTGGAATGATTTGTTTTTATATGTCCTCCTTCCTAAATTTAATGTTCATGCTGAATATTGTCCCTATTTTTGCCAATTTCTGGTATGTAGTTAATACTATATGACTCACTTTTTAAGAAATTATTGGTAGATTTTCCTGTGCTCTCTCCAAAAGGTTATTTAAAACACACACATGCAGACTACCTTTCTTTCAGTTGGCCTATCACCCCTACCTCTTTTTCATATATGAACCAACACTTTATTCTCAGTTTATCTAAAATTGTAATGCATTATTAATTCCATCTTCTTAAGCAAGTTGCCTGTAATTATAATTGTCTTTCTAAAAAAGAAAATGCAACAGCTGCACCTACTTGGAAAATGGATCCTTAGAGAATGTAATTAAGTTATTTCAATTTGGAAACTGAATATTATCAAGAGCTATGGGAAGTATAACCTTAAGGCAGACCTTTCCACCAGGTTTTTAATAGTATGTCATTTGCAGAAACCTAGATAACTAGAAAATTAGAATGTAAATTTTTGCATGCTCCAATCAGTGGCTTAATAAATGGAATTATGTTATGTAATCTTACATACTATAGTTAGTTACAACATTTGGTAGACAACAGAGTTAAGGGAACTAAAGCCATATGTTTACTACCTTTTTGACACTCTATATAACTTTTTTAACTTTGTTTTATGGCCATAGAGTTTCCCTATAACCTCTAACAAATATTTTACAAAAGTGTTCCTGAAGTCACAAATTTAATCTAAAGTTAAAGCCATTAAAAATTTCTACTTTCTCAAGAAAAGTCAATTTCAAGGACATAAACTATATTCCACAGATCATGCCTTCACATATGAAAACAATTATTTTATAGTTGTGAATTATCTTTAAGGAGTATAAGAATCAAATAGTATTTAATGTTTTTTAGCTAGTTAAAAAATGATGTTAAATGTCTACACACATTCACTACATATTATTTAATATAATTTGCTTTTGACAGAGGCCTATATTTTAATGGTTGAACTGATCAGTGTATGTCTAAACAATTGGTGTAATAGTAAACGTTGCTTCTAAGCAAAATGAAAACCATGTGAATTTTATTTGGTGAATATACAGTTTAATGTTAATAACACCTGTAAAATACTGATGAGATTGCTAATAAAGATGGAGACCTGGAATTAAAAAGATGTTTTAATAATACTATATAATAATCACTATTGACTTCGTGCATGAATCCCCTACTGCCAGTAATCAGTTGTCTATCTTCTGTATATGTCTTTCAAAGAAAGGATCTTACCATCTTATTCCCTTGCTGGGAAGTTATTAATTATTTTAATGTCTACTTATCAGTCTAATTCTCTCCCTTTATGATTTATAACTATTGGCCTTAGTTTTCTCATCTATTCAAACAAGCTAAATGCAATCCCTTTTAGATTATCAATAAATTAAAGATGTTATGATCTCTTATAACTATCCTAAGAGTTAAATATTTATGTTAATAGTCACCTTGGAATAGCTTCAATATAAGTATGTAGTCAGTATCAGGAGACTTACCGGGGCCTTGGCTAATTCATTTCTCATGATCAGAGAGACATAGGATTACATAATTGAAAAGTCTTAGTGAAGATTGGTAATGACTATTCTTGTGGCATTCAGGATAAGTATTCTGTATCAACCTGTAAGGATGTCTCCCAATATAATCAGACAATCATGACTGATATTTGTGGATATTGACCCTTACATGAAAACAAATGATACTTGAAAAAGTATTTGCAGAATATTTGAATGATAATATATACCCAGAAAAAGTTCCAGTGATACTCTGAAAGGTTAAAATTTTTTATGAGTAATATGAAGCCTGGGTACTCTTGTGAATTCTACTACTTTAAGATGATTTAAGAAGAGAAAATAAAAATATAAAAAACTTAATAAAGAAGTCACAATTTCTTCTACTATCTTTAACTACTGTGTCCTATAGAACATTTTCACTACAAAATTAAACTTAAGGGAAGCACAGAAAAACGTACTTTTATTAAGTTAAGCATAAATTCATGAATGGCATTATATGTGTCATGGAAATAAAATCATAGAAATAAAACTTGTTCAACTAGAATTTAGAATAAATTCATGCATACTATGTATACAACAAATTATAACAGTTATCGAGATTTAGAATTTTTGAAGACACAACCTTTTGATGTTGATACCTATCCATCAAACTTGTTCATAATATATCTTTCGCTTTCACTGTCAAGGGCAAATTCATAAACTGATTATAATAGTTGCCCAATCTTTTATAATTTAAATTATGAATTAACTTAAATGATAAAGTAAAGAGAGAGGACATGGCCATAATATCCAAAAAACAACTTTAAAATTTCTTCATTTAGAAGCAGTTTTATAATCACAAAACAGAGACCTTATTTTAGTTAAAAGTCTAAAAGCATAAAATGCAAGAAATATAAAAGTCACAAAATATTTTCCATAAGATTACTCAATAATTTAGTGATAGAACTAGCACATGCATATAGGAATGCTTTTTGTTTTAAAATAGCTAAATGCTCTTTCTTACTATATATTACTTTTTCTAAATAAAATAAGAAAAATTTTTTTCATTAAAGCATATTCTTGGCTACAAGATTAAAATAGATTCCAGATGAAAGGTGATAATACAACTATAAACTATGGTTACAATAATGATGCTAGTATTTTACTATTTGGGAGATCTAGAAAAACAATTTATATCTATGATGTTACTGAAAGCACAAAGTTATCAAATTTTGTAATATTTCAACTAATAATTCATTGCATTTTTTTTAAATCAAGAAATAGTTTTAAAAGTGGTTATGGTACTCTTGATATGACAAAGTTATAGCAGTGGACATGATTGCCAGGTGTTAGGGAGAAGAGAACAGGTGGCTATGGATATGAAAGGGCAGTACAAAAGATCCTTGAGATGAAACTGCTTTACCATCATGGTGGCAGTCACAAGCCTATATGTGTGATAAAGTTACATTAACTAAACACACACACACACACACACACACACACACAAACACACAAAGTGCAAATAAAAGTGATGAAATCATAATCAGTTTGATGAATTCTACCAAAGTCAATTTTCTTGTTGTGACATCAGACTCTAATTATTCGAGAGGTTACCATTAGGGACCCTAGAAGAAGAGAATACAGGATCTCTGAACTATTTGCCAAAAATGAATGTGATCTCCAGCACTGGCCTGCCTCATGTGGACCCTGCTCTGCACTGAAACTGCCCATCTACTAGTGCCTTGAGACTCCTATGCTCCCATCTTGGATTATCCCTGCCACTGCTGCCACCATCTTTAGTTGGGGCATCTTCTATCTGGGGACACCTGCTGGAGACTAGAACCTCATTATTAAGGTACCCACAGTTTAGCCGTTGCTGCTTTCACCACTTGGGGTGTGACTGCTTACATCCAGGGACAACAGATAGGACCTGAAAGCTCATCACCAAGGGCCCTTCAGACTTGGTCACATCCTTACTGGATGTGCTAATAGCCACTATCTTGCTGCAGAGGAAGAAGATATCCTTGCAAGGGGCCAGTAGGTAGGAAAAGGGTGTGAGGGCATCTTGATCCTAGCTCATTCAGCCAATCAAACTGGCACCCACCGGGATCCCACAGACAGCTCAGAAGCTCTTGTTGGGACCCAACATCATCCTGGTCCATGACCTGGTACCACTGGTTTGCCAATCAACAGCACCCTCTGGCTCCTCAATCCCCAGTTTCCCAGTCATCGCCTAGCCACCAACTCGGCCCAGTGACTGACCCACAGCTTTCAATGCCTGGTCCTGATTTGCCCAATACAGAACAGCTTTCTGAGACAGGCACACAGGTCCTAGCACTCAGCCCTCAGGACCTCCAGGGAGAGAGGCTCCTGTTTGGGAAATCAAAAGGGCAGGGGCATGAAAGATACAATTTAGAGACTAAATTACAGACCAGAAATTGTGGGGTCCACAAGTGAGCAAAGGGGCTAAGACAAGGCTCCTGTGACACGTTAGTGGACGCCAAAGGAGAGTCCTGGGGTGCAGTCTTCCAGAGGGACTGGCAATTTCTATACCCTACCTCTAGGGGTCCTTCCTCCAAGTCTATTCCTCCCAGCTTAGTAATTGTCATCATCATCCTGAGGGTGGAGTTACCAGCAAACTCCAAACACCCTCATCTATCAGATAAGAGGGGAGGCAGAGAAAATATTGAACTCCAACAGAAAAAAAAATTTCAATTTTGCTTGAAGACTTTTTTTTTCTTTTCTTTTTTTTGTCTCCATTTTTTCTCTTTGTTCATTTCCCACTATCACATCCCCATAATCTCTGAAACCAAGTACCTTTCATGCATCAGGCTACTAAAGACTGGGAGGTTTGAATATATTACAGTTTTGTTGTAGATTTTTAAATTTTTTTTTCTTGCTTTATTTACCTCTTATTTATCTGTTTTGTTGGAGTGTCTTTCTCCCTTTTCTCCCGCTAACAACCAACTTCTTTTGATTCCACTTTCACTCTTCCTATGATCTAGTACCTCTACATTTTCATGTCTTATCTCATTAACATTACATTCTACACCCCTCCTCTGTCCTCTTTGTCCACCATTATAAATTGTAGACTTTAATGCAAACTTATTGTTTATGCTGTAGGTAATAATCAAACACATTATCTCTGTTTATTACAACAATACTGTTAACATCTTAATAAGGACTTTATGGTTTAAGGCTGCATATTGTTTGCATTAGATGCTATTAATATTGATCTCCCCCTTAAAGGCAAGGTATTGGAAACCTGCAGGGACACTACAAATCTGTAGGGGGGAAACTGAAATACCTTGAATCCACACTCCTAGAGGGAACATAAAATAACAAGGGAAGAAAGAGTTCCAAACAAACCAAGATGCTATATTAATAAAATCCATTAACAGCAAGGTAGAAGAAATGTTAGAAAAGCAGTTCAGAATGTACATAATTAAATTCATCCATGAAGTAAAGGAAGATATAAAAGAGCAAATGCAGGCAACAAAAGATTACTTCAATAAAGAGTTATAAGAGCAAATGCAGAAAGTGAAAGCTTATTTCAATAAAGAGATAGATATTCTTTAAGATCCAAACAAATATTAAACAATGAAGAAAACAATAAACCAAATTAAAAACTCAATAGAAAACATTACCAACAGACTAGATCACTTAGAAGACAGAACCTCAATGAAGACAAAATATTTAATCTTGAAAATAAAGTTGACCATGCAGATAAGATGGTAAGAAATCATGAACAGAAACTCAGAATTATGCAATAACATGAAAAGACCAAATTTAAGAATTATTGGGATTGAGGAAGGCATTGAGATACAAACCAAATGAATGAACAATCTCTTCAATGAAATAATATCAGAAAATTGCCCAAACCTGAAGAATGAAATGGAAAATCAAATAAAACAGGACACTAAACATACAAAATTACAATAGATCCACACCAAGGCATATTATAATAAAACTGCCCAACATACAAAATAAGGATAGAATTTTAAAGACCTTGAGAGAAAAGTATCATATTAAATATAGGGGGAAACCAATACAGAAATCAGCAGATTTCTCAACCCAGACTCTAAAAGCTAAGAGGTCCTAGAAAGATATATAACAAACTGAGAAAGAAAATGGATGCTAACCAAGAATCTTACATCCAGCAAAACTAACCTTCAGATCTGATGATGAAATAAAACCTTCTATTATAAACAAAAGTTAAAATAATTTACAAGTAGAAAGTCTGCACTAGAGAACATTCTCAGCAAAATATTCCATGAGGAGGAAATGAAAAACAACAATGAAAGTCAGCAAAGGAAGGAACTACACTAAAGGAAAAGCCAATCAAATGAGAAACCAAGTCAATTTAAAAACAAAAAATAAAAATAAAAATCATATCTCAATAATAACCCTAAATATTAATGGCCTAAACTCATTAATCAAAAGACACCGACTGTAGATTGGATTAACAAAAAGATCCAACAATATGCTGCCTTGAAAAGCCTCATCTCATAGGAAAAGACATGTCATGCATACAGATTCAGTAAAAAAGCAGGGGTTTCCATCCTCATATCAGATAAAGTGGACTTCAAGGCAAAGTTAGACAGGAAAAAGAAGGACATTTCATACTGCTTATGGGAACCACAAATCAAAAAGACATAATAGTGGTAAATATTTATGCCTCAAACAATGGAGCATCTATGTGCATCAAACAAATGCTTCTCAATTTCAGGAAGCAAATAGACCACAACACAATAATATTGGGTGACTTTAACACATCTCTCTCACCACTGAATAGATCTCCCAAACAAAAACTGAACAAAGAAACCACAGAACTCAATAATACAATCAATAATTTAGATATAACAGACATATATAGAAGAATCCATTCATCATCAAGCCAATACATTTTTTCTCAGGAGCACATAGATCCTTCTCTAAAATAGACCATATGTTATGCCACAAAGCTACTCTTAGCAAATACAAAAATAAAGAGATACTACTTTGCAATCTATCAGATCATAATAAAAATGAAATTAGAAATCGATAAAATAAAAAATAGAAACTACTCCATACCTGAAGACTAAATAATATGCCATTGAATGATGCATGGATAGCAGAAGACATCAAGGAAAGATAAAAAAAATTCTTAGAGGAAAAAAGAACACTGATAAAACATACCCAAATCTCTGGGACACTATGAAGGCAGTACTAAGAGTAAAATTTATTGCATCGAGTTCATTTAATAAAAGAAAAAAAAAATCAACAAATAAATGACCTAACATTACATCTTAAAACCCTAGAAAAAGAAGACCAGATCAACACCAAAAGTAGTAGAAGATAGGAAATAATTAAAATCAGAGCTAAAAATCAATGAAATTGAAACAAAAGACAAAATTGAAAAAAATAGATAAAACAAAAAGTTGTTTTTTTGAAAAAATAAAATCTATAGGCCCATAGCTACACCAATGAAGATGAGAGCAAAAACTCAAATTACTAAAATTTGTGATGAAAAAGGAGATAACATAACACACACTATTGAAATTAAAAAAAAAAAAACACACTATTGAAATTAAAAAAAAAAAAAAACATAAGCTATTTTGGAAATCTATACTCCAACAAAATAGAAATCTTGAATACATGGACAAATTTCTAAAGGCATTATCTACACAAACTGAATCAGGAAGACATACAAAATATAAATAAAACATAACAAGCAATGAAATAGAAGAAACCATCAAAAACCTACCAACCAAGAAAGCCCAGGACCAGACAGATTCTGAGCCAAGTTCTACAAGACCTTCAAAGAAGAACTAATACCAATACTCTTCAAAGTACTCCATGAAATAGAAAAGGAAGAAACCTTTACAAACTCATTCTATGAAGCTAGTATCACCCTGATACCAAAACCAGACAAAGACACATCGAGGAAATAAAACTTCAGACCAATATCCTCAATGAATATAGGTGCAAAAATTCTTAACAAAATTCTGGCAAATCATATACAAAAACATATTAAAAAGATAGTGCCCCATGATCATCCCAGGAATGCAAGGTTGGTTCAACACTGGAAATCAATAAATGTAATCCATCACATCAATAGACTTAAAGTTAAGAATCATATGATTATTTCAATAGACTCAGAAAAAGTATTTGATAAAATACAGCACCCCTTCATGCTCAAAACACTAGAAAAAATAGGGATAAATAGGAACATACTTCAATATTGTAAGAGGTATCTAAGCACAAGACCAACATCATTCTAAATGTAGAAAAATGAAAGCATTACCTCTAAAAACTGTAACAAGACAGGGATGTCCACTTTCGTCACTTCTATTCAATATCATCCTTGAAATTCTAGCCCGAACAATTAAACAAACCAAAGACATTAAGGGAATATGAATATGAAAAGAAAAACTCAAACTATCACTATTTGCCAATGACATGATTCTATATTTAGAGGATCCAAACAATTCCACCAGAAAAGTTCTAGAACTAATAAATGAATTTAGCAAAGTAGCAGGATATAAAATCAACATGCATAAATCTAAAGCATTTCTATTCATAAGTGAAGAATCCTCTGAAAGAGAAATTAAGTAAACTACACCTTTCACAATAACCTCAAAAAAAAAATTTGAGAATCAATCTAACAAAAGAGGTGAAAGACCTCTACAATGAAAACTACAGAACACTAAAGAAATTTAAAGAAAACCTTAGAAGATGGAAAGATTTCCCATGTTCTTGAATAGGTAGAATTAATATTGTCAAAATGGCCATACTACCAAAAGCTCTATACAGATTCAATGAATTTCCAATTAAAATCCCAGTGAAAAATGTCATAGAAATAGGAAAGCAATCTTGACATTCATTTGGAAGAATAACAGACCCAGAATAGTCATAACAATATTTAACAGGAAGAGTGAAGCAGGAGGCAACACAATACCAGATCTTAAACTATACCATAGAGAAATAGTAACAAAAAGTGACATGGTATTGGCACCAAAATAGGAAAGTAGACCAAAAGTACAGAATAGAAGACACAGCAACAAATGTATACAGTTACTTCATACAAGACAAAGGTGCCAAAAACATACAAAAGAGATAAGATAGCCTCATCGACAAATGGTGCTAGGAAAACTGGAAATCCTTAAGCAGCAAAATGAAATGAAATCCACATCTCTCACCCTGCACAAAACAACTCAAAATGGATCAAGGACCTAGGAATTAGACCAGACACCCTGCACCAAATAGAAGAAAAATTATGCCAAATCTTTTTTATGTCAATTTAGGACCAGACTTCCTTAACAAGACTCAAGGCATAAGAAATAAAAACAAGAATCAATGAATGGGATGGATTCAAACTAAAGGCTTTTTCTCAGCAAAGGAAAGAATAATGTGAAGAGAGAGCCTACAGAATGGGAGAAAATCTTTACCACAAACACTTCAGATAGAGCATGAATCTCCAGAATTTATAAAGAACTCAAAATGTCAAAACCAAAAATACAAAGAATGCAATCAATAAAAGGCTAAGGAACTGTGCAGACAATTCACAGAAGATATACATCAACAAATATATGAAAACAATTTCATCATCTCTAGTAATTAGAGAGACGTAAATCAAAACTACCCTAAAATTTCAACTCAGTCCAATTAGAATGGATATTATCAAGAATACAAGCTACAACAGGTATTGGCAAGGATGTGGGGGAAAAGGTACACTCATAAATACCTGGTGGGTTTGCAAATTGGTGCATCCACTCTGGAAAGTAGTATGGCAATTACTTAGAAAACTTGGAATGGAACCTCTGTTTGACCCAGCTATCCCACTCCTTGGCTTATACCCAAAGGACTTAAAATAAGCATACTACAGTAATGCAGTCACATCATTGTTTACAGCAGCTCAATTCACAAGGGCTAGGTTGTGGAATCAATCTCCTCGATGCCCTGCAATAGATGAATAGATAAATAAACTGTGGTATATATACACAACAGAATATTACTCAACCATGAAGAAAATAAAATTATGACATTTGCAGGTAAATGAATGGAGTTGGAGAATATCATGCTAAATGCTTTCTCTGATAAGTGAATGCTGATACATAATAGTGGAGCTGTGGGGGTGGGGGAAGGAGGAACTTTGGATTGTGTAGAGGAAAATGAGGGGAAGGGAGCAGGCAGGGAGTAGGAATGATGGTGGAATGAGACAAACATCATTACCCTTGTACATGTATGATTACACCAATGGTGTGACTACAAAGTGTACAACCAGAGAAACGAAAAGTTGTAGTCCATTTATGTACAATGATCAAAATGCATTCTGCTGTCATGTATAACTAAATAGAACAAATAATAAAAAGAATGTGTATCTGTAATTATCACAAAATAAAAAGTAAAACATTTTAAAGTATATATGAAAAGAATTAAAAGCAAAAAAAAAATTAAAACAACTGTTTATAATAAAAATGTTATGCCTGTTTCACAAATCAAGTTCATATATTTTCCACTTTCAAAGTTTCAATAATTCCAGGAAATGTTTTTGGGAAAGAAAAAAATTTAATTGGAAAGCCAGCAAATGAAGAAAATGGGAGGCTGTTGCCAATAGAGACCAGTTTAACTGAGTGTTAAGTTTCAAGATTCCTTTTATCCTTAGGCAAGAGGGAAAGAAGGAAGAATTAGGTTAGGAGAGGAATGATGACTGGAGACCTCTAGAGCTCTCTCAAGTGTTCTGGTAGGGGAAGTTGCAAACCCTAGCAATTTCTGTGAAACCTGTGCCATTTGGGTACATACATAATCACAAGTTCATGAAGTTCTTATTTTGCTGTCTTCAGCCTTGAAGGAGAAGGAGAGATTAGGTAAGTTTAGGGCAAATAAATCTTGTATAACCAGTCCCAAACACATTCATTAAATAAAAATGCATCTACATGCAGAATTGAGCATAAATCTGACACAAAGGTTAAGGTAACAAAAGGCACAGGTACAATATGAAAAAAAAAAAAAAAAAAAAAGATGCCAAGTTTTTTCTCCCAGTTTTAATTACCCATCTAGATACACTTTTCCAGGCCGAAGAGTCAGTGCCTTCTGCAAAAGTGGTCTTCAAGTTCCTGAAAAGTAACCCAGGTAACCATTATCATCATGACCTATATATCAGAGATGTCATCTACAGCAAAACTGGTGGGAGACTAATAATATATTGCTCCATTGGATGACCTCCAAAATCAGTGATTTTTTTTTTTAAGTCAACTAAAAGCAAGTGAAGCTTTATTTAGGTTTTCCTTCAGTTACATTCTAGCAAACTGTATATGAAAAAACATCAAGAAAAGATACACTTTCAATTGCAAAATGTGAACATTGAAGTTAAAAATAGGAGCGGGATTGGTCTCAAAATAATATGATTTTTAGGGAAGAGGATTATTTAAGGTGAGAAAGACAGTGTGAAGATTAATCATGAGTTGATTTGCTCAGCATGCTTAAAGAAAATAAGTACTCTTGATGCTAGTCAAAATATCCTTGAGTAGCAATTAAAATCTGAGTAGTAAGGGATCTACATTGTTTAGGGATATGTATTTTTAACTGAAGAGTTTGAAATTAATCCTGAAGGAAATAGAGATCTCAAGATTTTAGCTATATGCGAGTTACTATCTGCAAAATACAAAGTAATGTAGCACTCATGACAAGATGAAGGTAAGAAAATATAATAAGAAGGAACAGTTATTAGAAAATGACTCCAATACACAATGTGAAGAGAGGTAAAGAGACTAGAGTAATGACATGGAGAAAGGAAAGAACTGATATGAAAGAAATGGCAAGGAATGACTTTACTGTTTGCTGATTAACTAGTTGAAAAGAGCAGCAACAGAAAGCAGGACTAATATTTGAGACTGAATGAGAGAACTACATCCTTTTCTACGAGGAGACAACAGTGAGAATACATGTCTCCAGCTCAAGATCTTATCTTTGGTTTCTGAGATCCTTAATTGGAATTTCTAGAGAGAAATTTACATTAGAATTTGAAAGAAAAATAAAGGAGAAAGTGTGAAGTTAGAAAAGACACTCCTTAACTCATCAAAAATAACCAAATGAGTCAAAAACTTGACTGATACAAGTACAGCCAGGGCAGGAGAAAACAATTCTAGCAAAGATAGAATTGAAATAACAAACCATGTTCCAAATCTAGGTAGGATGCCATTACAGTCACACAGGTCCCAAAATCTGGAAGTGCCCTTATGTAGTCTATGATGTGATCACAGCCTCCTACTGTTGCACATTGTATCAGCTGCACAAACCTTCTTGGTGGTTTTGGGGTATATGGAATATATTCTTTGTTTCTTGTGCCACATAAATCCCATTATGACAAATTGGAGATCAAATAGAAAGATTAAGTGGTCTCATGTGGTACCGATTTTTATGAACATCCATTACCATGCATGTAGCTTTTGTTGTATAAATGACTTCAATCTAGTAAATGAAACATGAAACATATTCTGTGTCCTAAAATACTCCAATGATAAAAAAAATCAGAAGATAATCATGTGAAAGCTTAGCCTACCTTTTATTAAAATACATGAGTATAAATCTTATATTTTATTGTGACTTTTTTAGTCTTATCTTAGTCATTGTACTATTGCATAAATTTGAAAGGTTTAATAGCTTCACTTGTGGTTAATTTTTGAACACCATGTTAGCTTTTAATGAAGGTGTAAATCTTCATTATGAATTCCATTTTTTTCCTCTATGGGAAAAACCAATTAGAAAATATCAAGAGTTAGCTAAAATTGCTGCATCATTTTCCTGTCCTGTTCACAGTGTAACAGCTAGATAGAATCCTCCCAAGCACTGCATCTACATGTAAATGCTGCAGACAGCATTGCTCACAGTGAAGCTTCCAACCAGACCACTGCTTGCCAGAAACCAAGCCAGGACTCTTGAATCCAGGGAGACTAGAATGATGGGTTAGTTGTTAATTTGTATCCAGTGATTTCTGAACATCCATGATTACTGAAACAATGCCTGTGAGAAAATCTTTTGTTTCACAGGTTGACTATTTTTTAACCAAAAGGAAAATTATCTGGGAAAGGATCATTCTTATCAATTTTTAGCAGCCTTTATTCAGGTAAAGGGGGAAAAAAAAGGAAGAAGGAAGAAAAAGAAAATGTGTTTGAATGTATTTTTTGTCATTCATTTTCTTAATTATTTTCATATTTAAGTATTTTAATTTATCCTACAAAATCAAATACAGGAATCATTCTTTCTCCCTCTGACTTTCCATGGTCTCAGTTACCTGTAATCAACAGGGTCTCAACTATTAAATGGAAAATTCCATTTAATTAATAAATAATTTCAAAGTTTTATTTAACTATTATCGCAGTATATTATTATAACCATTCTCTTTTACTTTCAGTTTTCATTAATCTCTTCCTCTGCCTAATTAATGAATTATACTTTATCATAAGCATGTACCACTCCTTGGTATCCACAGGGGATTGATGCCAAAAACCTCTGCATATACCAACATTCACAGATCCTCAAGACCCTTATCATATATAAAATTGTTCAATACTTGCATATAACTTATACACCTCCCCCATAAACTTTAAATTATCTCTAGATTACTAATAATACTAATACAAGGTAAATGCTAAGTAAATCATTGTTATATCATACTTTTTAGGGAATAATGACAAAAATCAAACATCTATACGTGTTCAGGACAGACACAGTATTTTTCAAATACTTTCAACCCGAGGTTGATTGAATCCATAATTGTGGACCCACAAATACCAAGAGTTGACGGTGTATGAAAAAATCAGCATAAATAAGGTTCTATACTACCTGTGGTTTCAGACTGGGGTGTCTTAGAAAATATCTTCTGCAGATAGAGGAGGACTACTGCAGTAAAGTTGAATAGTAAAAGAATAAGTATCATTATTCAATGCATGCTAAATGAAAGGGCAAATACTCAATACATTTGAAGATTAACAAGTATAAAAATCTTGTATTAATACAAAATCTACATTTATATTTCTACCACAGGTAATATTACTCCTTAAACTAAACTTGCTGGAAATAGTGAGAAAATGACCAAAACAACTTTCCCTACTATCACACTTCCAACATTCAGCTTGGTTGCATTTTGTTTTGCTTCTTAAGTAGAAAGGATACTGTGTATCTAGGTCACTACCAGAATTTAAATTCACACAAAGTTTGCATTTTGAGGTAGCGTAGTGAGTTTAAAGGATTTGATATTTGTTAGAGAAAAATGAAGACACCAAGTATTACTTTTTGTACACGTAGACGAAAGCAACTTACACAAATAAACATTGGTAAGAAATGGCAGAGTAGGATAAAACCCAAATTCCTGACTGCTGAAGTAAAGGTGCTTATCAACGATGCTTTTCCATTCAACATTAATTTTTTAAAATTCTTTGAGATGTCACTGAGATCACTACTTCAGTTCTCTTTTATAATATTCTGACTTTTTGATGACTTGTGATAAGACTCTTATTCAAGAGCACTGTCACATTGAAACATGGAGTAGTTATCTTCTAAACCACAGAGATGAGATCTTGAAATGCTTTAAATTATAGTTATTATATATTAATAAGTGGCCTTGGTATTTAAATTTTTTTCTGCATTCTACCATCTCAAAGTTGACACACCACTTTTCTGAACTTGCATAACACCTTTTGTGTTACATTTTGAAATTTTCACTTTACTTTCTTTTGTGAACAAGGACAGGATCTTTGGAATTCCTATGAGCAAGGACAGGATTATGGTTCTTCAGCACTTAGCATGGATGTTTGTACAATATATACACTTCAGCTCTTCTAAAACATTGTTAGTCACTTATTTGTGTACAGGGGAGCACTGAAAAAATCCCATGGTAAATGCTTAATGAAATTATTTCTGCCTTTTAAAATGGAATAATGTTCAGAAGAAAATAATTTTAAGCTTTTTATTCTAAAGAACAATATAAAGCCCTAAATTTTGTATTCACAAATATTTATTCAGCACCTACCAAATGCCAGAAACAATGGTAGACACAGGTAATATATATGAAGGAATAACTTTTTTTGTATTTGAGGAGTTCCCTGTACTGCAGAACAGATAGACTGAACTCCCTACTGTGTCATGGGGAAGATTGTAATACACGTGTGTGAGAGAAAGGATAATGGACACCCAGATAAGGAAGTCATTAGTTTCGCAGACATAATAAGAATTTCTACTAATGTGAATATTTCATTACAAAAAGCAACTGGTCAGGGAAAAATTTACATGTTTTCTCATCACATTTACAGAAGAGTTATTTCCCTAGATGTAGTTTCTAGTTAGACAAACCAAATTTGACTGAAATAGATGATCATGATCATATAAATATGTTTCCTTCAGTTATAATTGAGATTCAGCACAATACAATGGATCACATTTTACTTCAATATCAGTTATTCTCATCTATGTCATTATTTCTGTTATTATTAAGCAATGAAAGTGAAAATAAGTAAAACCTACCACTATACCGTCTAGTTTTCTGTTGTCAGAATTGGAAAATTTATTTCATTTCTCTTGCATTCACTTTATGTAAATATTATGGAAATGTAAGTAAAAACACCATATATTTATTGAATGTTATTATTTTCTTTGAATCATTAAGTATTATATACTATGAAAGACTTGAACTTAGCTAAACTTTCAAGAGTGCTCTGAAAAATCAAACACATTACTGAAAATCAGTATTGGTTTAAAAGTTTCCTAAAGCTGCTTTAACCAAGTACTACAAAGTAAATGGCTTTAAACAACAGAAATCTATTAACTCACATGCTGGTCTCTCAAGTTAGAAACCACGGTGTCAATGGGCCCACATTTTCTCTCAGGGCTCTAAGGACAAGTCTTTATTTGCCTCTTGCTAGTTTCTGGTGTGCCCTCTGCTTTCTCTGGAATCAAAAATTATTATCAGTTTCCAAGGTCCATTCTCTCCACTATTCTGTTATGCCAAGAAACAAAGAATAAAGAAAAAACCTGCATTTCCTAATCATTGTGAGTACTAACTGTATTTCATGTATGTGGGGTAAAGCAGGAAGGCCTGTGTAACAAAACATGAATGTTTAAGAAGAAATGTAATTCTCATTGTTATTGAGAAAGGCACTGGAGAGGGGAGGAATGAATTCTAATCATTATCTTTAATTGCTCAATCAGAAGAGTTAATAATTAGATTTTAAGTTTGACTTTTATTTTTATTTTGCATGTAAATGGTTATATATAAATTGGATAATTGGTTTTGAATATATGAAATCAAATGAGTTAATCATAGCTTAAGTTGAAGTAACAAGAGTTAATTATTTTTAGAAAACCATCATATTAAATTGAATGAATTTGATATATTTGTTTACTGAAAAACTAAATCCAAGATTTTTGTGTACTAGAGAATAAGATAACCACATTCTCTCTTATTTTAGAGATTTTAATATTTACAATTAGTACTTTTTTAAAATATAAACTCTCAAGAATAAAGGGTTTATGTCATAAAATTTATAGATACAAATCAATGTGCTTAGAAGAGACAAACTCCAATGGAAGGCCTTTTCTTCTTTATCCAGGCTGTGCTCTCCCAACATCTTCAATTTCTTCTCCATTGTCATAATATCTATCCCATGACCTAATAATGCCACTGTCTGCCTTGTTATGCTTACATCAAAGTTGCTGTGCCATGTAGTAGAAATATTTTGCAAACTTGTAAATTGTTGCTACTAAAAATTCATGTTGTAAAATGTCAAGTGAATTCAGAATATTGCCCAACAATCCTTCCTCGTTCTCCAAAGAAGATACTTCAAATAACTCTCACTCTCCTAAATTTATCCTCACTTACTACCTCCACGCACTTGCAACATTGACCTTGTCTTCTCCTTCAGGGAGAAATTAAAAACTACTAGAAGGAATGTAGCTCATTTTCTGGTCTCTGCTGTTACAAACTTATATTAGACAAGTTGCTTCTTTTGCAATTTCTCCTGTCAAAATGGAAATGGTGTTTTCACTAAGCTAAAGCCAAGTCATAGGTTAATAAATTTCCAAAAAGGTCAAATATTGAATTTATGATGAATTTTTTTTTAAATGGAGTAAACAAGAAAAATATTGGAATTTAGAGTGTCAGAGTTGTAGTGGCGCTGGGTAATATTCATGAGAGTACTTCATGAAGTAGAGAGGAAGTAAGGAGAGCAAAGGAATTAGGAAGCATGCATATTGGAATCTCCAAATGGGTCTTGATGACACACAGCTGGTGTTTAATTTAAATGGGCTGAATAAGGTCATGAAGTTAGTCATAATATATATGCTAGGCCTATGTTATATTTAGTTTTACAATGTTTTATTATATCCTTATGGAAGATCACACCAGATTAAAAAAAGAAAACAGATGTACATCTTTTTCTTTTAGAAATTTAAATACATCTTTGGATAATGTATGCACTAATTAAAATTTTTATATATACATGATTACTTTCTTAGATTTAAAAGCAGTACAGTCATCTACTAACTTGTATGGATCTAGGTATTGTTTAGAACTAAAATGTATTTAATATAGATTCAGTAATAGATTTAGGTTCAGATTCTTAAAGATATGGAAACATCACTGAATAATTATTTTTCTCTGCAATAATTAAAAAATGAGATGAATGTATCATAAATATCTACATTTATGATAAATGGGAAAGTTATGCATATTTGTATTAATGTATGAAAATTATTTATAATTTTATGTAATTTTTATGTGAAACACATAAGATAGACTTTTTAATAAATAAAAATTTACCCCTCAGAATCAGATAATAGATATTTGGCATCTAAATGGAACTGGCCTGCTTAGGTGAGGAAACCCTCTGAAATACTTCTTTCCATATTCATCTGACACTTGTGTTGATTCTAGTTTCATTCAGTATGCAACTCTTTTTCTGTGGATGAACAAGCCTTCTATGCATTGTCACTTTCTTGTTACACTGCCAAATGGGTTTTCCTTAAGGCCTAAAAATATATTTAAAGACACTAAAAATGATAGATTTGCCACATCAGGCATTCTCAGCTTTATGGAAGAATTTCTAACTCTTTGAAGAAAAAAATAGATTAGGTATCAACACAATTTATATTGGCACTTTTAATGTTTTTAAGCATTAATTTACACTATATTATTTATATGTTGAAGTTGGATGTCATGAAAAATTTTAATGAGAGCAGATAAATTATGCATATTACATAAAATATGTATATTTCAAACATGATTTTAAGACATGTAATATATGTCTATATTATATTTATAATTGAATAAAATTCTAGTTGCATGCCTAATAACAAGAGGTGTCTAATGAAAAAAATATACTGGAACAGATGTTAAAATATCTCAGTT
Source organism: Sciurus carolinensis (assembly GCF_902686445.1). NCBI lineage: Eukaryota > Metazoa > Chordata > Mammalia > Rodentia > Sciuridae > Sciurus > Sciurus carolinensis. The sequence goes on along the minus strand of NC_062213.1, from coordinate 27,004,906 downwards.
CTCATCCTGGATTCTCAGTATACACAGAGTCCTGGTTCCTCTTCCTCAAATGGGAAACCTAGGCAGAATTCTAAGTTTGTAATTTATAATGGCAAAATTACAGAATCACAGAAGAATGTTTAAGTTATTCTACCACTGTGGATAAGTATCAACTTTCAGAGTAATGGATTTAGTTAATATTCTGGTCCAATAATTGTCACAAGTAAGGTAGTAAACTGTAATGTCTGTTTGGCCAGATTAATGTCTGTTATTTACTTCTGCTGAATGAAGATTATGGACAGTTGCCTCTAGAGTAACTCATTCTATTTAGTTAAACATGTGCTACTCTACTAGCACAATCTTTGCACTATTCATTACATAAATTTATGCCAAATATATGTTTGTAATACATAATTAGCTTGATTAGTTAGCTAGATCATGTTAATTTGTCCTTCAAATTTTAAATAATAAGGAGAATTTTAGTTCTTGAGGGATGTTTATAGGGCAATCACATGACATAGTTGTATTATTGAAGAAGCCAAACTTATGGCATTAATTTCTATAGCTATAGTAGTCCATATTTAGTATGTATTGGAATCAACCTGGTTTGCAGATTTCCTGAACTGATGCTTTTTGACTGTAAACCCACTAATTTCCATGGAAATTTGTGAATCTGCACTTTGACAAATAATGCAGGTACTTCTGATATAGGTATTAAGAGAAATACTTTAGAAATATTGCAGAAGTGCATTATTAGCTTTGTGATATATATGTTATACACACATACACATATAAATACATGTGTATATACACATACTTAGAAATATATATACATATGTGAAAGATACATTTATGTATGCTTGTAATTCACAGGCATAGGTATATAGATAATCCATACAAGTATTTATATCTATATACTTGCATGCATATAGAAAATATTTATTCACACATAGATATTCATAAACAGTCATGTGCCATTTAAAGTTTTGGTCAATTAGGGACCACAAACATGGTGGTCCCATAATATTTTATCACTTACTGACTTCACGGCTGTCTTAATTTGTATAAGAACACTGTGGTGTTCATACAATGATAAAATCAACTAATGATGCATTTCAGAAAGCATCCCACCATTAAGCAATGCACAACTGTATCTACACATAAATACCCATCTATGTGTACCTATACATATATACTTATATTGATTCATACCAGTGTAAACACACATTTAAACATGCACATATTTGTAGTATGTAAAATAATGTTTATATATGTTTTTCTTGGAGGTACTGCATTAATGAAAGGAGTGTGTCACAAGTTGCCAGCTATATTCAAATAACTCTACATGTAATTTGATAATAATATATTCTTAGTTGGGCAATGAACACCCAGACTAAGTATTCATTTTCCTGGTATCTTTTATAGCAAAGTGGTCATATAAACAACTTTTGGGAATTGACCTATAAGTGGTAGTAGACAATGAAGCATTTGGCTCAATCTTGGAAATGACATAATCTTAGAAGGAGGAATAATATGCAAGGATCCTGAGTGTTCAATACTCAGGGAGAAGGGATAAAAACTGTGCTACTCTACTAGCACTATCTCTAGAATTTTTTATAAAAAACAAAAACTTATGTCACCCTCAAGCCTCTTGTTTTTGTTTATTTACATTTTGATTAAATTTTTAATCACAGCAGGAAGAGTTGAAAGTAGTTTATCAATCAATATATCTTTTTATGAGGCAGGAAAATTATTTATTAATTTCACAAATGGACATGAAACACCAAGATGTGAAGTGTGCGATGCTAGGTATTATGTATAACTTTTATCACTTACTGACATTATAGCTATGTTAGTTTGTGTAAGTTTGATCCAAACTCTGGTTAAAATTCTGTAAATTTAGTGAAGACATATATGCAAACTGAGACAAAGCAATAGAGTATTAGTAAAGGAAAATTTCAAAGTCTTAAAATTATTGAATCCATGGGAATTTGTGCAAATGCCAAAGTAGAAGGAATAGAAATAAAAGACAAGAAAAAAGCTGAGCAGATGCCAGTATAAATAGAAAGAATGAAGAAAGAAAAACCATACAGGAATTGTTTGAAAATACATACTCAACAAGTAATAGGAAAAGGTGGAGAAAGGGACTTCATAGTCACCAATGCAGAGGATGTTTGGGAAAAGAAGAAATGATAAACAAATTCAAGTGTTGCAGATAAATTAAGTTGAGGTAAGTATTTAATCAGTCACTAGGAGATCATTGGTTTTCTGTAAAAGGCAATTACAGAGAAATGATGAAACAAACTAAGTTATAGCTCCTTGAAGATTAATCAGTCAGGCGGCAAAAATCAATGATGTAACAAAGAATCACAAAAATTAGGGGCATGATGCTCTGAGATAAGAAACCATAGCATCTGTACAAATAGAAGGACCAGCTTGAGATGGTAGTCAGCCTCAACTAGAAATTCATGACTACATGTATCAGCATAAATCTAAATATTTAATATTAGTTTAAGCAACTAATAAACATAAATACAAATGCAAAAAATGTATGTAAGACAAAACATATTACATATGTTCTTTCTTAATTTGAATGATTATACACTCTCTCTCTGTCAAGATTTGAAAACTATGTTTTTCACTTAAATTCTTATCTTGATAACTATATTCGTCCCCTTATCTACAATCAATACTTCATTTTTTATAATTTATAAATTCTTTTTTTTTTTTTTACCAATACCAGGGATTCAACCCACAGGCACTTAATCAAAGAACCACATTCCCAGCTTTTTAAATATTTTATTTTGAGACAGGTTCTCACTAAGTTTCTGACAGACACATGTCTATAATCCCAGACTCCTGAGTCATTGGGAATAAAGGCGTGTGCCACCACATCTAGCATGACTTACAAATTCTTACTTCTACTTTAGACACCTATGGGACATGTTATTGTAATAATCCTACTTAGTTTTCAACCTACATCTTAACATTGAACTTATTATTTATATTCTAGATTCAATATATCAGTCCTTCTGTTTCTATGTGCAGAACTTCCAAATTAACTAAACTCTTCATAACCTCTGATATGCAATAGGCCTCTAAATGGTTTTTTAACCTTCACTTTTTCATCTGCCTCATTCTCTAGTTACTTTATTTTTTCCCTACATTTTTTCACAAGTGAATTTTTAGAGGGAAGATTAATTTCATTATCTCTGTTTCTTCATTTTGCTCAAATGATTCTCTCCACTCTCTATTAACAATTTTTTACTCTCTAATGAATCACTCCCAGTTAACAAACAAAAACATAAAAAATCAAAAATGTTTTTCTAGATCTTCCTTCGTCCTTTATCTATTGTCCCATTTCTTTTTTTCTTGCTTGTAAAATTTTCCAGAAGGATTTATTTGTATTAATTGCCTATGATATCACCTCTCAGTTTTCCTCCTTACACCACTGCAACTGTCACCTACAAAATGACTTCCATATGTTTTGATGTCCTCCAAGTCATTAAATCCAGCAATCAGTTTGAGAGCTTATTTTATTAGCTTATCATTCACACTTAACATAATTGGTCAAGTCTTTGATATTTTCTTATTTGGCCTCCAGAAAACCTTACTCATATGATTTGGATATTTGGTATCTCTGAAAAGCTCATGTGTGAGAAAAATGCAATAATGTTCACAAGTGACATGATTAGATTATGGTGGTTATAACCCAATCAGTGTATCAATTCACTGATATGGATTAACTGAATGGTAACTGCAGGCAGGTAGGGTGTGACTGCAGGAGGTAGGTGACTGGGGACGTGCCTTGGGCATTTATGTTTTGTCTCTGATGAGCAGAGCTCTCTCTGGTTTCTTGTCATGCTTTCTTTGGTCATGCCCTTCTGTCATCATGTTCTGCCTCACCTTAATCCCCTAGCTATGGAGTTAGCCATCTGTGGACTGAGAACTCCTAAACCATAAACCAAAATGAACTTCTCTTGTCAGGTCTTTGGATCATAGTGACCAAAAAAAAAAAAAAAAAAAAAAAAACAACCGACTAAAACACACTGTCTACTTTCTATGCCTTTATCTTTTACTCACATTTTCCATCTCCTTTACAAGTTCATTCTAATTTTGCTGACGTTTTAGTATTGAAATGCCTTCGAACTCAACCCAGTTTTCTCCTTTTATTTAAAATTTTAACGATCTCCTCTACTTGTAGGAGTAATCACTTATAATTTTAGATCTCCAGCCCACATCTTTGATTCTGAACTAGGACATATCCAACCACCTCCTTTAAATTTTACCTAATTTATTTATGAGCCACATCAAATTGTTCATGTCCAAAATGAAGTTCCAGATCATTTCTCAAAAAATATTTGATCAATAGCATTCTCAATCAATTTAATTTTTTATTCAATTATTTAAGTCAAATCACTTAAAGCTATCCTTTTTCTGTTCTTTCTCCTTGAGCATCTCATTAAGAAATTCTGTCAACTTGTATCTTGAAAATCCAATAAATTTTTTCACCTCTGCTGCTATTTCCTTTTTCCAAAAATCGTAATTTCTAATCTAAATTCTAAATATTTCAAATAATCTCTATCCTTTTACTTTCCTTCCTACAGTTTGTTTGCTGCACTGTAGCCATAATATTTTTTTAAATGATGAATTCAATCATGCCACTATTGTGCTCAAAACCCTTGAAGGACATTGTATTTCACCCATGGTCTTACTTTTGAAGCCACGATGGCCACAATACAATAAGGCCCACTGAGTTTTATGTACACATCTCTGACATACATTTTCTAGAATTCTTATTGCTGAGATATCTGCTTGACTGACTCCCTTACTTTATTCAAATCTCAACCTCTCAATCATGTGGCTACACACTCATCACAATATCCCTACCACTCTGACCTGTCTTCCTCTTTTCCAACTTTACTTTCTTATCAGTCTCTTGACAGAATGTATTATTTACCTCATTTGTGTTGGTAATAGTTTATTGTTCTTCTCCCTTGACAGAGTATAAGCTGTACATGAACAGGATTCTTTGTTCCTTCATTTATGGAAATAATTAGAACAATTTTGTCATGTAGTTGATTTACCAATAAGTATTTTTTGAATGAACATTGAACAAATGAAATTCTAGTGAGAACACAAATTAACTTGGGAAATAATTTTGAAGAGAATACACTACAACTCTGCATCCAGGGTTTTGTTAATAAAGCAATATTTAATTAGTTTTAATCTTTTTTCCCTGCCAGAGCACCTGAGCAGAAAATGCCACACAATGTTAGATTTAAAAGGAGCCTTGAATGTCACAGGTGAGAAACCTGAGATCCGAGACTAACTCATTGTCATCTATTATAAGAGAGTTGAAGCTGAAATTGAATACACACATTTATGTCCTGTCATTTTTCTTTTTACCACAGTGGAATCAGTTGACATGACCAAGTATCATAAAGTTTTATCACTTCATGATAATTGTGTGGATTCATTGCATTCCTGTTGGGTCATGCCATGATGCTCTGACCATTTTGTAATAAACAAGAACATTTTGTTTTACCATATACAGTTTGGAAGTGAGACATCAGCTGGCTGCTATTATCTTTTGTGAAGCATGACCATTGGGCTGGCTAGTCTGCTGCCAAAGTCAAACTAAGGCTACATTAAACCTTAACTTGCTGTCTGAACTTCAGAGCAAAAGCGTAAGATAGAAAAGCTACTGGCAAGTTTGTGGTCTCTGAATGAGAGATCTAAAGTCAATGAAACCATTTGTAATTTAAATCAAAAGAACATGAATATCTCCTTGTTCACATTTTTCTTTTGAATTCTATTATGAATTAAAAATGTGATATGCACAGTGCATACTTAAAAGGAAGAACCCTTAATATAATGCCTCCTGAAATATACTGTGTCATTTTGATGACCCTATCTTTACAATGATGTGAGAACATTAAAGAATATAAAAGGATTAGAGGTTCAGAATTAGATATAGACGTTTTGCTTTAATTATTCATAGATCATTTTGTGTATCAATTCTGTCACTAATATAATTTAAAAGGAATGCTGTTTTATCATATTTCAGTAACTGTATAAAATATGATTGTTTTACTTATACTGTTTCTTTAAATTGGTGTTTATAGAAATACAACTTTAAAACATTTGTATCACTTTCTTTAAACATACCAAATGAATTTATTGTCGATTTACCATATAACAAAAGTTTTAACATGTCTACCTAAACATTCCCTGTAACACTAATTGAAAATGACAATGAAACTATGAATTTCTTGATTGGTATTTTCTTCCTGAGAAATAAGGAAATAATAAAAGTGGTTCAGTGTCACTTAAAGGAGTAAATGGAAAGAGAAGAAATTCGTGGATCTGGTTCTATTACTGGACAATCTATATTGTTGCAGCAACTAATATTGACAAGAAAACATACAAAACATTACTAAGAACATTTCATGTGAAATGAGAAAGTGGCTATGTGAACATAAATAGGGATATTATGATCTGCCCCACGAGAGTATTAGATTTCTTTGCTGAAATTCAGTGGTAGAAAAGGAACTGGTGCTACAAAGTGTGTCTAGCTTCTTCATTATATCTATTAGTAAAATATTTTACAAGTTTAACAATTACATATATCAGAAATATTATAATTTTTGGCACATTCATGGTATCATCATCCATCTTGTTATGAACAAAATATGAATCACTATAAAAACATTCTAAAATAATTTTAAAATTCTGTGATATTTGAAGGCAGAATTCTGCTGGGTTTCATTGCACTGTGCTATAAAATTTAACATGGAAAAACATAAAGATATATAATTCTGAGTATTGAAGACCAAAGGTAGAAGAGAACACATGGGTATGGCTAAGTGTGTCACTTTCGTCCTATATTAAAAGGTAGGATTTGTGATGATGGAAACTTGAAGCCAAGCCAATTTTGATTTTTTTCTTCTTTTAACATTTACCTACTGCCCTTTCAGCAGCAGATAACAAGCATGTCTGCTTTCCTTCTTCACACTTTTCTTCCTTTGTCTGTGGGATTTCTCTTCCCCTAAATTTTCTCCTAGCTGAATGCGTTTCCTCAGTCTTCTTTGCAGGATCATCCTTCAAAGCCTGGGACCTGTATGTTGTTGATGTTAATTTACCAACACTGTTTGAGTACTAGTTTTGCTTGTCTCCTCATTCCATCATGTCTCTATCTAAACAAAGTTATCAGTCCCTATTTCTTCATTTAACATAAGTGTCAACTAAATATCATTCTTCTACTCTTTTAGGTTTCTGAATCATAGAGACAGAGCTCTCTTACATAGCTTTGATAGCATGTCTCAAAGAGACTTGAAACTAAATATATTCAACAAATCTCAATGTTCACAGGGTTTCCACTCTAAACTTGACTTTCCTTCAGCATTTTCCAATTCACCAAACATGACTATTTCCTTCACAATTTGGGCAAATCAGAAAACCAGGTTTTATTTTAATACTACCTTCGTTGTCACTCCCCAGTCCATTACAAAGTTCTTTTGATGATATCTCCTAACATATCTCTTATTTCATTAATAGAATCCTAATCCAATCTGCTGTGATCTTTTCTTGGATTACTGAAACTGCTTCTTAAATGATCTTATACTAATCAAGCCCTACATCACGTCAATCTCTACACTTCAGTAAGTGTAATCATTTGTAAATTCAAACCTCTTCATGTAATTGTTTTGGATAAATTCCCACTGTTCTTAGACAAGCTTTAAAAGGTTCTCCGCAGTCTTGGGTTTACTTCACTCCACTAGTGATATACTTCTTTTACTCAATTACTGACTCATAATCTGGTCAATGATATTGAAAGATACAAATCTAAAATTAGTATAAACATCTTATTTAAAAGACATTATACCATAAAATCATGTTTTGAAAATTCTGCAGTTTTCATTGGACCATGTCTTGAGTCTTAAAAGAAATAGGCCATGCTCAACAGATGATGGTGTTTAATTTTTACCTTTGAATTACAAATTATGTAAATGATCTATCTTCATAAACAAAGGCAAATTAATTCCAAGACTATTCACTTAATTTGAAAAGAACCAAGTATGGACTAGCAAGCTAAGGAACACAACTATATATGACAACAGGAACAACTTTTATTTCCTTAAATTGTAATCAATTCATAGATTTCTTTTCATCAACTGAATGATAAAATATACTGACAAAAAGTTCCACATTTCAAATTTTCAGTCTGTTGTTTCAGTACCCCAGTCTTCAAAAACATCTCTTAGCTCTGACGACTGCCCCTTATAACTTTCCTATAACTATGTGATCTTTTAAATATTCAAACCAGAGCCAAGGATAGTTCTTTGTTCTGCAGTTTGCTTTAGATAATGATATCAGTGCTAGGTTAATAGAAACTGTCTACTCACCATATTGTAGGTGGCTCAGAACCTTCTATTTCTAAGTAATCATATTTTTCTTCCATTTGGAAATCAGTAAATATTAGTGAAATTGTGTCTCCAGGCTCTGCTACAATGGTCCAAGTGCAATCTGCATTGTTATGGTACTCATTAGGAAAACTAGGGCTGGAAATGATACCACTGGATCCTCGCATTGTTCCTCCACAAGCATCTTCAGCTGTTGAAAACAAAAACAAAAAGTTCAATTTTAAGTTATTAAGGGAAAATGTAATTATGGCAACTCAACATTTTCATATAAAAACAGCGGTCCACATGTTGTGATATCAAGCACATGCTATACTAACAGATTAAATGAGAGGTTTATGAAGAAATTTGTATATAAATTTGTATACATATAAACTATCCATTAACAATCTTGTAACCAGTGGTTGAAATATCAATGAATATAAGTGAAAATGCACACTCCAAAATTAGGTCTCAGGATGATAGAACCCAAATTTTCTTTTCATATTTAAGTGATGAAATTTTTATTTTATAATGTAAATGTATACAAAATAAAAACAATTTAAAGGAGAATATAATACAGTGTGTCAGAGGTAAGTTTCAAGAGCTATTGAAATATGTTCGTATACATGTAATTCAAAATAAAATACATCACATACCCAGAATACTTTAAGGAGAAATAATATATTTAATAATATATCTTCAGGAACATATTCTCTACAACTCCATCAAACAATATAATTTTTAAACTAAATATTTATATGATATATATGTATATATATATGATATCATAGGTAATTTTTCAACCTACCTTACATTTGGTCCTATGATTATAATTTTCTAAATGAGATTCATAGATTCCCTCTACTACTCTGCTTTTGGATAATGGTATATACTATCAGGTTACAACAAGCAACTTGTTTGGTGTAAAAACATAAGAAAAGTCTCCTATTTCCTAAAGGAATTGAAATTATAACATTTGCCTCATTGTAACAACATTTAGGCTAATTGTCTAATAGGTAACAAGTTTGCTTGTACAATAAATTCTATCATGATTTATGTTGTTGCTTTGACCACTCAGGGAATTCCTTTAATTCAAAGTTGTTTGAGTAAAAATTTGTGTCCATAATGACCAATTATTATTTTGATATGATAGATAGCTCCAGAGTCTTAATAAGTAGAGAAGGGGAGCATCTTTCTAGTTAACTCCTGATAGGCAAGAAGTAACAATACTTTGCTACTTTATTAATAAAAGTAATAACTTTTTTACTATATTTTATGAAACAAATTGCATTAGCTTTTTGCCACTTCACTCTTTCTTAACTTAACTACATAATTCATAATTGAAAGCATGAATGTATTTTCCTTAAGTGTATTTAAATTTTAATACATATTATTGCAAATATGGTATATGCTTTTATATTTCATTGTATGCCCTATTTTTAAAGTGTGTTAGATACTTAAAATGAACTAGTAGTCCTGTCTAAACCAGGTAGCATATTAGTATAACTGTCTTCTTGTCAGAACCCACAATGCATCTGAGCTTTCCTGTAAACTTGTCCTGATGCTCCCTACCCCAAACATGAATCACTTCTTTGCCTTTTCAGTATGGACACCAAGGCTGAATACTACACTGGGAATAAAATATTACAACACTATATATTCATAGTGAAACTAGTCCAAAATCTATTTAAACCAGCTCCGTGAAACTATTTACTTTCCTGTCTCTAGATAAAAGTCAAGGCAGTCACATAATGCTTTGGTTCATATTCAGATTAAAGAAAACATTCATCTGGTTTAAAGAGAATATTTTAACTATTCTCACCACAAAAATTGATAAGTATGTGAGGTAATGTATATGTTAACTAGCTTAATTTAGTCATTCCACAATATACACACACAGCCACTTGTTGCTTAAGGATGGGAATATGTTCTGAGAAATCATGATTTCATCATTTTGTGTCATGTATTTAGAACAATTAAAAGGATTATTATGTCACTAGGTGGTATAATCTTTTGGGACTAGCATTTGTGTGTGTGTGTGTGTGTGTGTACACATATTTTACATATATATTATATATGTATACATATATATATATACACACATACATAATCAGTGACTAAAATGTCACTCTACAACCCATGTCAGTATTTCAGAACATATTGTACAAAATAACCACATATAATTCTTACTTGTCAATTTAAAGAATTAATTAAAAAACTCAGTTCATCAATTAATGTCAGTTCATCAATTAAATTAAAGAAATTTAATTTATTTTGCTTAAGCTGTGTTGTTCCCCTTAACTTGGGCTTGGTGAGGTAGAGAGGAGGGTTTCTTCTTCCCAGTTTTCCCTGCTAGAATTTCTATTTATCCTCCTCAGGAAGCTCTCTGTGATCCTCCTGATGTTGCATGTAGAAATGATCAGGTGACATGAATCCTTTCATTTACCTGGCACTGGTTTCACACCAGGTACCAGATGATTAAAGAAAGATGATCCTTTTGCTCATGGCCCTTTCATGGGATTCTCAGACGTATCCCCATCAGTTCTCCTGCTGTGAGATGTCTGTTTGACTGATGGCTGAAATTTCTTTCTCATATCAGAAGTATAGAAGAGCACATTTCCATACTATTTTCTTTCACCTTTCCAGGTGGAGAAAGATCTAACACAATGCCAATACAGAACGCCCTTGCAAAAATTCTGCATTTGGTTAAATGAAAAGATGCCCTTATATTCATTCTCTGTGGAAAGAGGTCTTCCAAAAGGGATCCCTCTGAATAATAAACATTTAAGTATTTCAGCAATGTTTTTAAAAAATATTTTTATTTGTTCTTTGTAGGCATACATTACAGTAGAGTGTATTTTGGCATATTATACATTCATGGAGTATACTTTATTCTAATTAGGATCCCATTCTTGGGGTTTGATGTGGAGTTTCACTGGTCGTGTGTTCATACATGAACATAAGAAAGTTATGTCCAATTCATTCTACAGTCTTTCCTAATCTCATTACCTTCCCTTCATTACCCTTTGTCTTCCCTCCCCTCCCCTCTTATTGTGTGTTAGCACCCACAAACCAGAGAGAACACTCAGCCTTTGATTTTGGGGGGATGTTTTTAATATCACTGCATAATCCAAGCTGTCAGGGCATATAAATCAGTTCCGCATATGATTTCCTGGAGTTTCCTCATTCTAAACTGACATTAGAGAGAAATCACTGCAAACTTTTGAAACAGAATGGAGAGCAATTCACAAAACAGCTTACTTCATGGAAATTTTGTTTTATAGCAAAATAGTTTCTACCCAAAATATGACTGACTTGCATTTGACAACAAAAAAGGAGACTCAATTCTTCCAGAAATGAAACCACCAATGTCCTTGCCAATTCTTCTATGTTCTCTGTTCAGCCCTTCTGTCTGATTTCTTTATTATGACAGAGACAATTAAAGAATCAGTGTTTCAACAAAGTTATGAAATAGGTAGTTTCCTACAGAATGTTTTGACTTGGTGGCTGTTCTTGGATATGAGAAACTTAGCATTTGATTTGGTCTTATAAATACAGTGTCTGAAAAACCAATACATTTTTCTGTAATCATGAACTCTTATAGTAGGATATATTATCTACATGTGTAGGTTTTAAAAAAATTTTTATAGCAGAATCAGCACAAATAAAAGCAGCATTAGAACCACCATGGAACTCTTGACTCCAGTACTGGACTTTTCTGCTAAGTACAATAGCTTGGTTTCTGGTAAAAAAATATAGGATATAAATCTTTCTTATTTATTTATTTATTTATTATTTTAATTTTATTTTTTTGATTCATTATACACAAATGGGGTACAACTTTTCTTTTCTCTGGTTATACACAATGTAGAGTCACACCATTTGTGTAATCATATACATACATAGGGTAATGATGCTTGTCTCATTCCATTATCTTTCTTCCCCTACCCGCTCTCCATCCCTCAATCCCCTCTACACTATCCAGCTTTCCTCCATTCTTCCCTTACCCTCTCCCCTCCCCAATTATGTATTATCATCCACTTATCAGAGAAAATATTTGGCCTTTGGTTTTTAGGGATTGGCTTATCTCACTTTGCATGATATTCTCCAACTCCATCCATTTACCTGCAAATGCCAAAATTTTATTTTCTTCATGGCTGAATAATATTCCATTGTGTATCTATATTACAGTTTCTTTATCCTCATCCATTGAAAGACATCTAGGTTGGTTCCATAATCTAGCTATTGTGAATTGAGCTGCTATAAACATTGATGTGGTTGCATTACTGTAGTATGCTGATTTTAAGTCCTTTGGGTCTAAACCAAGGAGTGCGGTAACTGGGTCAAATTGTGGGTCCACTCCAAGTTTTCTAAGTAGTCTTCATACTGCTCTCCAGATTGACTGCACCAATTTACAAGTCCACCAAAAATGTATGAATACTTTTAAACAGATGACCAAATAAACTTTAACTTTACCCAGAAGATTTTACAAATAATTAATATGATCCTCTGTGCCTCTTGAACAATTTCTTAAGAAATTGCTTTATGGAACAATCCATGAACCTGACTCTTCTCTTGAATTGATATATGGAAGATGTTGCAGAGAAACCTAAACAGATAAATCTGGAGGCCAAGACAGTGTTTTTCTGCACATCCTCACCAACAGCTATTATTGCTTTCATTCTTGATAATGGCCATTCTAATTAGAGTGAGATAAAGTCTTAGGGTGGTTTGATTTGCATTTCTCTCCCATGTCCTTGAATAAGCAGAATTAATATTGTCAAAGTGGCCATACTACCTAAAGTGCTATTGCTATACAGATTAAATGCAATTCCAATTAAAATCCCAATGATAATCCTTATAAAATAGAGAAAGCAATCATGACATCATTTGGAAGAATAAAAGACCCAGAATAACCAAAGCAATCCTTAGCAGGAAAATGAATGCAGGAGATATCACAATACCAGACCTTAAAATATACTACAGAGCAATAGTTACCAAAACAGTATGGTATTGGCACCAAAATAGGCAGGTACACCAGTGATACAGAATTGAAGACACAGAGACAAACCCACAAAAATACAGTTACCTCATACTAGACAAAGGTGCCAAAAACATACAATGGATAAAAGATAGCCTGTTCAACAAATGGTGCTGGGAAAACTGGAAATCCATATGCAACAGAATGAAAATAAATCCCTATCTCTCACCCTGCACAATACTCAACTGGAAATGGATCAAGGACCTAGGAATTAGACCAGACACCCTGCACCAAATAGAAGAAAAAGTAAAGCCCAAACTTCATCAGGTCAGCTTAGGACCAGATTTCCTTAACAGGACTACTAGAGCACAAGAAATAAAAACAAGAATCAATAAGTGGGATGGATTCAAAACAAAAAGGATTTTTCTCAACAAAGGAAACAATAATGTAAAGAGAGAGAACTTACAGAATGGGAGAAAATCTTTTCCACATGCACTTCAGATAGAGCAATAATCTCCAAAACTTATGAAGAACTTAAAAACCTTTACAATAAAATTACAAAGAACCCAATCAATAAATGGGCTAAGGAACTTGGCAGACACTTCACAGAAGAACATACAGAAGCAATCAACAAATATATGAAAAAATATGTAAACCTTTATTTATTCTTTCAATATCACTCTGTCTTGGCCTCAAGATTTATCTGTTTGTTAAGTTTCCTCTACAATATCTTCCATATGTCAATTCAAGAGAAGAGTCAGGTTCACAGATTGGTCCATAAAGCAATTTCTTAAAAGAAATTGTTCAAGAGGCACAGAGGATCTTATTAATTATTTGTACAATCTTCTGGGTAAAGTTAAAGTTTATTTAGTTATCTGTTTAAAAGTATTCACTGAGATGTACCAAGTGCCAGGAAGAACAATGTTAGTATGTCTAGCTAATATTATGATCTAAAATGACCATGACCCTTGCCCTCATGGAATATTTTCACTATGGTTAGTCAAACACTAAGAAAACAACAAAATAAATACATAGAATTGCACTTCTGGCAGATATTGAGGAAGAAACACTTAGTACTAATGCCATAAGTTTGAGGGCTTTGAACTAATTACAGAATTTAGGAAAAGAATTTCCTGGGGAAGTGATACTAGATTAGTAGCTCAAAGCATGAGTAATAAGCACTAACTGGATGAGAAGCAGAGAGAAGTGTGTTCCATCAGTTTCACTGACACTTACCCTGAGAGAAAAGGGCCTGGGTACTAGAGTCTGTGAAATGCAATTATAAGAACAACTGAGGGTTAGACTGTGGAAGATCTTTCTGATAATGTGATGGAATTGATTCAGGGCAATAGAAAATTATCTAAGGATTTTCTGTAGAAAGATGACAAGATTACTTATGGGTTTTGAAAAGATTATTTGGCTGCTCTATGAAATGAGAGAGGAGGTAAACCAGAGTTGATGCAGTTTAGGGGCTGAATTAAGAATTCAGACAAATTCTTCCATGATTTATCACTTCATAAAGATAAACCATCTCTTGTTTATTCAAGTAAGTTAAGATATTTATATCTCAGTATTTTCAGAGGATTAGTTTTTTTATTTATAGGCATGCTAGAAGAAATAGCATCCTGGCAAAATAAATTAGTATGTACCCTTAGGTTGCTAAGAACGATATTTTTTCATCTAAATAGTAAATCAATACTATTAAATAAATTTAGGTTAACTCACTTAATGATGGTTTCAAACTGTTGTTAACATATAGAAAGTACAGTGGATAATAAAAATGTTGATTTTGACCTAGTCTTATTCTAAGACTAGGTTGTAACATTTCAAGTAGGTTAATCTTTCATATATGTATATCTATGCACCCATATATAATTCAGATGTTGGCAACATTCTTGTTAAGAAGTTTTTAAAGTCTGATTATTGTAAAACATGAAAAAAAAACCCACTGACTCAGCCAATGGAATTAATGATGACAATATGGACTTTCAATAAGGAAAAATTAATTTAGGACTTTGAACTTTTTCCAATTTTCTGGAGAAACATTAGCAATTCTCTTAATTTCTTAATGTCCTCAAATCTATTGATTAAAAATTGTAATTGCTGAATTTAACATGCTATTAAATCTACTTTTAATTGTAATATATTAATTGATGATCAAATAACTCCTATTTTAATATTTTTAAATTACTGAATTTATATGTTTGGTAAGCAATGTCATTTAATCTCTTATCCATTGAGCAGGGTGAAAAGTAATGAAATAAAAATTAATTGTATTCTAGTGTGAAGATTTAAAAAACTAGTTTCATATTTTTCCACAATTGCGTTTCTTCCTACAATTAAAATTTTTTTATTTACTTTTAATCTCTGTGACACTTAGATACTGAAACTAAGTGACCTTGTTTTGGCTTTAGGCATGAGGCCACACATTTCATTTAAGGTGATATAAATTGGAACTTCTCTAAAGCACAGCTGTTAAAAAAAAAAGGAATGTGGCTTCAAAAACCTCTTAAAACAGTTTTCTGTAACACATCTTTTCAGATACTGATCTCATACTGTGCTCTGCCCTACTATTAGTTTTTTTTTTTTTTTTTTTTCTGAAATAGTTTAGGGTTGGGAGGTGGGGCACAGGAAATAGGTTTGTTTGTCACTAAAGAGAAATGAACTGTAAATTGTAGGAGATGAGTACACTTGGTCAATTCCAAATGCTACACATTCAATCCACTCTCAAACTTTATCATGGGACGTTTTTTGGCAGATCTCCATGGTTAAATCTCAAACTTTCAGCAGCCACGTTCAAGTGAAACTGACATCTGTGTGGAGCTTTTTGTTCCTTCTCAAGACTGGCATCATTGCTGTGTCTCTTAACTAGACATGTTACCTAAATATTACACTATTATTAAATTAGCTATTATATTATATATATCTGGAGCAGTTGTTCATTTTGTTATACTTGTTCTCATTGATATGTAGTAGTTAACCTTGTGAATTTTTGTGCTTAAGGAGAGGCTTTTTTCTCAAAAAAAAAAAAAAAAGAAAGAGAGAAAGAAAAAGAAAACCAAGCAACTGAATAGCATATCTTTTAGATTGCTAGATTTGTTTGCCAAAACACAACAAATATTTTTTCAACTTTTAAAGAAAGGGAAAGTTAATTTTTTATGATAATGAAAAAAAATTAAGGTTTCTCATCATTTTAATTTCTCAGTCCAGTTTCTACAGTTCCTTTCATACTAAAACTGATGAAATTAAAGAGAAAAATATTTACATAATTGGTCGACAAAATATATTTGTCATTCCTTGAGAAGAATACCTCAGGGAAAGCTTAGTATACTGTATAATGATCCCATGGTCTTGTTCTTTGCAGTTTTGAAAATATTGCTTAGATCAATAAATATCTTTTTATGAAAGAAAAAATAATACTATTTGAATGTTAATGTCCAAAATATTTCCAAACTGGTGAAAATGAAAAAGCCCACAGATATAAGGGCCACTTTTATATGCTTTTGTGTGTCTGTCTGTGTGTGTATGTGTGTGGTGCATCTCCTTCTCTCTCTTGGTGTAGCAGAGGACAAGCTGAGCCCCAGAAGTCATGTTCCTATTCCACCTATGAGGTTATTACTAAGAGGCAGGTGCTCAGCCAGGGCGAACTTCTCCAGTGCTCTTCACCTCTAGGTGACGCCATGTAACTGAATTCTGACAGATTGTCAGCCCCCTGAGATAGAATTGCAAACTTTGTCTATATAAACCTTCCAGAAGATTACCTTTTTTCCTTCTCTTGGTCTCTGGATGTATGGCCTTAGGCAATCTCAGAGGCTACATATTGATAATGGCAGAGTCTTTTTATAAGCCTGAGTATTTATAATCTGTTTCCCTCCAGACTGTAGATAACATAAAGGCAGTGATTATGTCCCTTTTTGTTCATATTATATCTTTATTTTTTAAAAAAAGAATGGTATATACTGGGAATACACATGAATTTGAATATAATAATTATTTGAATATAATTATTTAAACTAATCAATAGACACTATCCTTATTTTTGAGCTATCCATAGAATATATTAAAACCAGAACCTGAAATAATATGTAACTATTGAAAAACATAGGAATAGAATAATAGATGAAGCAAAAAGCCAGAATAATGAAGTGAGTTGTCACATGTAGTTTGAAAACATTATGTATTTTGTAAGTCAGAAGCTATATAATAAAGACAGAATAATTGGAAAGTTCCTATTGCATTTAGGAACTGGTAATTAGTAATTTTAAAACGATTTGATGTCTTTAACTTTTTTATTTTCCTAACAGTGTATTTTTCCTTTTCCTTTTTCAAATCCCGTAATATTTATCTTTGTTTAATGTTTCTACTCATTTACTTCCCATTGATCCCTTAATTGTCTGCCATTAAGTTTTTTGAAACTTTTTCTTGAAATTATTTTCTTAAGATCACCAGTAGTTTCTATTGAACACATACTTATTCAGTGGTTTTTTTTTTTTTCCTAGTTGACCCTCTCCATGACATTCGAAATTCTGATTAACTAATTTCTTTGAGAAATCTCCTTTTTGGTTTCTTTGTAATATATTGTGACTACTTTTCTATGTATCTAGTCTCTTCTTATCTATCTACCTCATTGCTTCTTCTTTTTCCTTAATAAATGTTAGCATGAGTGTTTTGAAGGCTTCCATTGTTCAACTATATACTTCCTGCCAAGGTGATAACTATTTTCTTTATTTAAGCTATCTTCAAATTATAGTAGTGATGATACAATTTTTGTCATTCAGCTGAATGCTCTTAATCATTCATTCCATTGCTTGAAAGAAGTATTTATATATATATATATATATATATATATATATAACATATAAATATGAAACAAATATATATACATATATATAAAACATACAAATGTTTGGATAGCAATTATCTCTTCCAAAATCTTCGTTTATTTCAAATGATTGATTACATAAGTTTTAGTGAGCACAGGTTTTGATTTTCATTTGATGGAGACACCCAGAAACTTTAGGAGTTTGAAGCAGTGGCTAAGGACAAGTAAAACAGAAGAAATTGCTAACAGTTAGACACAGGAAACTTGAGACTGATTTAAAATATCATCAGACAGAAGCAACAGTATGTGCTTATTACCCTATTTCTTCAGCATATCACCACCACTGAAGCAATTAAGATGATGCCCTGAAGCCAATATCTTTTGAAATCTTCTGTCCTAGGAATGACTAGACCATGACTTCAGACTTTCTTTTGTCCCATGCTGTTATCTCCCCAAAAATCATATATTGAAATCCTGTCCTTCATTGGAGGCAATGGAGTTAGGAAGTAGAGCCTGTGGGAGGTAATTAGGTCTTGAGGGCAAATCCTTAAGAGTGAGGATATTGCTCTTATAAAATATGCATGAGGGAGTTGTTCACCCCTTTCACCATCTGAGGACCTGAAGAGAAGGCACAAAGAATCAAAAGGTGGGCCTTCACCCCCCCACCACTGAGTCTGCTGCACCTTTATCTTGGATTTTCTGCCTCCAGAACTGTAAGAAATAATAGCTTACATGGATTAAGGCAGAAAACTCAGAATAAGTGCGTATGCTACTTTAACATCTATGCAAAAATATCAAAACAGCTTTGGAACTAGGTAATGGATAAAGGGTGGAGGAGTTTTGAAGTGCATGCTAAAAAAAGCCTACATTGCTAGGGATGGAGCACTAAGGGCAATTCTGGAGAGATTCCAGAAGGAGAAAAAGAGAACCATAGGGAAAACTTCAGTCTTTTCACAGAATTTACATAGTCATAAACAGAATGTTGGTAGAAATATGGACAGTAAAGGCCATTCTGACGAGGCCTCAGTTGAAGATAAAGAACAAGTTTTTGGAAACTAGAGGAAAAATGATCCTTGTAATTATGTAAAGATTTTGACTGACTTATGTTCATATACATAGTGTTTTGTGGAGGGTAGAATTGTGATATATGATATTTTAATGAGGGAATCAAAGCAAAGTTTTAAAGATATGGCTTGGCTTCTCATGACTAAGTACTGTAAAATACTAAATAAGTCATTTAAAGTTAGAATTCTTCAGCCTTAAGATTTATTGTTATTTGCCTTGTTGGGTTTCAGTCTTAATTGGACCGTTACCACTTTTTTTTTCTTTCCTGTTTCTCCCTTTTTGAATGGGAATGTATTCAAAGTTTGCCCCACCACTGTATTTTGGAAACACATAATATGTTTGATTTCATAGGTACAGAGAAAGCAATTTGTCTCAGAATAAATTGTACCTTGAATCTCATCTCTACCTGATTAGATGTCACTCTGGACTTTGGATTTTGAGTTGATGCTAGAATGAGTTAAAACTTTTGGAGCTATTGGGATGAGTTGAATGTATTTTGAGAGGTGATTAGTTTGGGAGGCAGGACCCTATTAAATAGAATTAGATCCAAAGGTGCTTTGTTGCCATTTCCATTATGTGTGGGCATAAGCAAGAAGGTGCCATCAAGGTGCCAGAAAGCAACTAGGTACCAGACATTGTATCTACTGGTATATTGGTTGTAGACTTCCCAGACTCCAGAGTATGAAAAATAAAATTCTGTGGTTCATAGTTACACTGTTCATGGCATTTTCTTATAGAAGTCACATTAGACTAAGCTATTCATTATAATTTATTATAATGAATATTATAATTTATTAAAGTGAAGCCTAGGCAGTCTTTTAAAAGTAAAAATCAAATCATGTTATAAGTACACTCCTGTTTGCAACATTATGACATTTCTTGAGTTTGGGAGAAAATAAATGTCCTTACTATGATTTTAAATTATCTTAAACCATAGACCCCCCCCCCCACTAAAATGGCACTAATAATAGCTGACAATAGCTACAGGATCAAGGTGGGTCATGCAACCATCAATGGTTATTATAGGGGTAAAAAATACATTTTTATTAAATTAAACAAATGAATATCAAGATTTTTTAAATTAGTAATGCATGAGATGTTAGTTATATAGAAATAGAATTTCCTCCCACAGGAATCAATTATGTCAAGAGAATTTAAAATAATTTCCCAATTAAGAATTTATTTTTGATATATGATTGAGTAGCTTTCTCCCTGTTCTACTTCACATGTCAAGTAATTAGACAATAATTCATGATTTTTGTTTATTTTTATAAATCTCATGTAGTTATATCCAAAATCACAGAGGATGTGGTTAGTGTAATTGAAAATGGTAAACTGAAAATTTGTGCAAATCTGTTAATTTATTTTTTGGAACGAAATTGTCATTAAAGAAATAAAAATTTAACCCACTATGGAGAGAAACAATGTTTATCTTTCTCTCCATTTTATCTCAGTGCTCATATACTTTGGCCACCTATTAGGTGGTATCATTTTTAATATTGAATACAAAGAACTTTGGAGGATATGATTGACTTTTATATGGACACTGAATTATTCTTACAAAATTACAGTACTTCTTTTCTCCAATTTGAACTTCGTGACTCTTTGGTTTTATCATTTCTGATTTAAGGTACAAATAATTTTTATTGGGAAAGAAACATGTTTAACTTCATTGTTCTTCTTAAATGATAATAAACAGTTTTTAAACAAACTATATTTATTTTTCCAATCTTTCAGATAGGCACTGAGTTCTTGGAAGATAGAAGTCATGAGCAACAGAACTAATAGTAGCAACATATTTGAATATTCTTTTTGTGACAATGACTATGCTATTAACTTTTTAAGTAAGTCTTTATATATTATTTGCTGATCATTTATTTAGGTTCCATTCTTCCTCAATGGGATTAAATTAATATTCTATCAACCTTAGTTTCCCTTTCTTCTCTAGTTTCATAATTTATTCTCAACAGGGAAGTCAAGAATTTTTTTTAAGTAGAAGTTAAATCATGTCACATACAATTTCCAGTTTGTAACATTCTGATGCCTATCCCTGAATTTGAAATAAACCAGTATTATTACTGTGATCTTAAATTATTTTAATTCACAGACCTTTCAGTAAATTCAAACTGCATTGTACAGTTTTTATTTTCTTCAATTTAACAAAGCTCCTTCCAACATTAGGACCTGTTAGTCCTGATGACTTCTCTAAGGTCTTCCCATGCATGGATGGATATATGATGTCATTCAAGCCTGTAAGGCCTACCTTGACTAATGCTATATGAGCAAAACTAATCCCCACATCAGTCTCTATCACAACATCCTACAATATTTTCTTCATTTCACTTGCCACTCTCGAGCAGTTTTTGTTTTTATTATTTTCTTTTATATCTAGAATATACTTTAGAATATAAATACCATGAAATTTTTTACTACATTACTAAAATATTTCTAATACAACAACCACAGCTTTATCTTATGTACCTAGAAAAAGGTTGAATTATAGCATGTATCTAAAGAATATCTTATCTGGTAAAGCATATTTTTTTTATTTGTCAGTATGTCCATTCAACTTCTTGGACAATTATTTTTGAGCAGTATTGTGTCAAATTCCAAACTTAGTGCTCTAGAATCACAGAGACCTGTGGACAAATCTGACAGTAGTAGTGTGACCTACATTAGTTTACTTAAACTTCTAGATTGGTTTCTTATTTGTAAAATAAAATTTTAAGAAAGGAAACTGTAAATGGATTTAAGAGGGATCTATGGAGCAGACGAGGAGAGGGAAGAAGTGCCGGGGACTGAATTGGAGCAGCTTGTCTTCCATGTTTTCCTGATTATGTCAGGGTATATCCTGGTTTTGTATGTAACTAAAAATAATAAATACAATATATCATTATATTGATAGTGCATGTTTATTGATTTAATGTTGCCAGCATCTCTTAGGTATAGATTTATTTTGTCTTTTCAGTATCCTAGAGTTTCCACTTTTGCAGGTGAGAAGAGTTTCCCATAGAGAGATGGCACAATTGACTTTTACTACCTCTGGCAAATTTACTACAGCAGGGGGGATTGGAGAAGGCTTGCTCAGTCCTATGTATTTCATTTCCCTCTAGTCATCTCTACTAGTTAAATGACAGGTTCATGGTTGCTGCTTGTTTCTCATTTTCTGCTACAAAATAGAGTAGTGAGAAGATAATAGTAAGAAAGAAAAAAAAAAAGAGAGAGAGAGACACACACACACTCTTGGTTATGAGAAGCCCCATAAGAAAGGCAAAGTACAAGACCATCTTTAGTATAAATTGAAGAATTCTGCAAAGCCTGATTGCTTAACCATTGATTTTCCCTCAGTCTGCTCCTGTATTCTGTATTTTAAACACCAGTTTACTTATAACCTATTTTACTCCCATGAAATTCAGGAGGAAGTAGATTATTTGAAATATGATATAAACTAGCTATTTTTTGTGAATAAAGGATAATATTTATTGAATATGCAAAGGCACTTTTCTAAATCTTTTATTAGACTGTCAAAAAGGAGTTGGAGCTGGATGTGGTGACACAGGGCTTCTTTCCCAGGTATTCTGGAGGCTGAGGCAAGAGGATCACAAGTTTGACAGCCTGAGTAACCAAGTGAGAGCATGTCTCAACAACAACAATAACAAAGGACTGGGAATGTAGCTCAGTGTTCTAGCCTCTGGGTACAATTCCTAGTACTGGGAAAAAAGAAAAAGGAGATGGAAGTGCTAATTACTGAAATTCAATCAGTACACATTTTATACATGTATTGGAATATCTTACTGTATTCCATAAATATGTACAATGATTGTATATTAGAGAACAAAATAAATCCTCAAATTTAATCGTATTAATAACTCTAAGAGAAAAACAGAACAAGATAAAGACAATTATTTCTCATATTTCATAGAGGAGAAAGAAAATTGGGGCACAGAAAGATCAGTAATTTGTTCAAGATCATGAAGTTAAAAAATTGGTGGAACCAAGTTTCAAAGAAAGCCATCTAAGAGAATAGCCTCAAATAACTGAACATACTGCACTTTGATATATTAAGAGTGAAAAAATAATCAAGAGTAGAGTATACCAGTACACAAAATGGCAGAGATCACATACAGAAATGGAAAGGGGTATCCAAAGAAGGCAAGAAAATCCAACAAAAGATATAGAGAATAAGTATTGTCCTTTTTACTTATTTTACAGACTCTCTCCCTAGAAGGTCAAAGCATATGTTTTGCATAGCACATTTCTCTCTAAATGTTTCATCATCTAAATTCAAATTTGAATCTATAGGAAAAATGGTTAAATATAATGAAAAATTTTGTATGACATACAATAGGAGTATAGAATGCGTGCTCAATATTCGTATTTGTCCTATTAGAAAATAATAATTAGAGGATTACTGATTTATGAAAGTAACATTATCATTATAACATTTCTACTGAAGTTTTATAAAGTTACTGTATATTTTTCTCTAAAACATGAAACTATGTTAAATTTTCACTTAAATATTTAATAAATCACTTGACATTTATATTTATTATATGAATAGAAAGAGTTTCCTCCCTAGTTATTTATTTATTTAGGTGCCAAGGATTGAATCCAAAAACTCTTTACCACATAGCTACATCCCCAGCACATTTTCATTTTTATTTTGAAATAGGATCTCGATTAAGTTGTTGAAATTCAGTCTTGCATATCTCCTGCCTCAGCTTCCCAAGTTGCTAGGATTACTGGCCTGAACCATTGCACCTGGCTGCTTAATTATTTTTAAATTAAAAAATGAGGAAAGGTTTTCCTAAAATTATAATGCAAAATGAATGTATGTATGCATTTGCACAAATATAAACACATACCCCAAAACTGTTTAAGAAAATGTGGATTATAATGGATTCGCTTATAACCTAGTTCAAGCATCTTAATTTTTACAAACACAATTTTCAATCATACTGTGTGATATTTCATACAAAATAGTCTTGTGACAATTTGTGATTGTACTATACAGCATTGTTAAAATGTATAAGATTGAAATATTTCCATTTCATTAGCAATTACTTCCCATTGCACCAATACATACATTCTAAAATTAAGTAAATTGGACAAATCTTGACTTTGAAAGTGTATTTTTCTCTATGTTTATTATTTATTCTAAACTACTTTTGTATTTTTTGAAGTTTTAAGTATACATTTTGAGCAATAGGATCAACATATATTTTCAGGCTGAGTTAATATAATTCTATTGGTTCTTTTCTTTCTTCTTTGTTTCTCTCTTTTGGTAATGATGTGGCATAAAATTATTTGATGAAATAAGATGAAATGAAATAGAATATGATTTTTATATTATTATGCAATTTCAGTTTATGATTGCCCTTTAGCAATAGTGTCACTTATAAGAAAAATGCAGCTCAGTTTGGGTCCCAAGGCAGCTCAAACCCTTGAATCCAGGGGAGCAAGCACTCTGGGGTGCCTGGTCTGAGTCATGGTCCAGCAACAATCCCCAGAAAGCCACTCCAGTCTCGGGAACTCACACCAGAGATTTTATTAGGTGGACAACCAGAGAGTCTGCTTGGGGCTGGGAAAGAGAAAGAGAGAGAAAATGGCAGAGGAACTTCTCCTAAGTAGTCGAATTTCACGAGCTAACAATGGACCAATGACTAAGGAGACTCTCGGACTGACTAGTGGACCAATAACTAGCTATGATGTTCACAGACTGACAATCTACGTTGTAAGATGGGAGGGGGAGGAGTGACTGCAGCCTAAAGGGTGGGGGAGCAGCTTTATATTATATCACTTCCTGTTTCCAAACAAGTAGGTTTATTATATACATGTGTTTGTGTTTATTAGATTTTTATCTGAGCAATTTTGAAATTCGATGTTATGAAAGACTAAAAATTCTAATACCTCTAAGTAATGACTTATGCTACATGTAAAAGCAAACTCTAAATCTAATTTCTGACTGATTTTGTGCAAGGTATTAGTGTTAAGAAATCTTTATCAGTTTCAAATATACAACAAAACTTGCTGTAGCCAATATGCACTTAACAAAATTTATAGTTAATCAGTAGCCCAACTGTAGATTTTGAACTGTATATGTTCATCCAAACCTTTGCCATCTACTAATTATCTGGGTCACCTTTTGAGGATGGCAGGTACTATGTGGTTAGGGAATAAAACTAATTTTTATTGAGTCTAAAGCCAATTATGACTGAGAAAGTAAGTCCAAAGCCAAATGTAAATGAGTTTCAGATACACAGTCCTTTTGAATAATTTTTCTCTTGGCATGATGAATGAAGATTTGGCTGCATAGCCATATAACCATGCAAGAAGTGAACCAGGGTATGAGACACCCATATTTACATGCAGGACCCCAGAAAGAGCAATGCTTATGGTTTTCTAAATGGTTAATTTTAGCATATATCCAAATGTCAGTGAACCTGTTAGTGAGGTGAAGCTGCACTTTAAATGATTTCCAAGGACTTTTTTATATAGTGTTAACATTTGCATAAAACTGGCTTTTTTGTGCCTTATGTTTCCAAATCAATTTAGCTTTGTGTGCTAATATTTTACTAGAGCCCTGGAGATAAAGAAGCATGCAGGTCAGCCATGTGTGCTACTAAATCCCCAAGGAAACCTCCACTAAAAACCAAAAGATTGACACCAGACAAGATTAGCAAAAGAATTAGTCATGCACAATCAACTGTGTTAAATACAGGGAAAAAAACATCTGCTTCTCTTGTCCTTCAGGAAAAGCTATCAGGGTGGAGTGTTAATACTTCCAGCGTATAGTATTAAATGCTTCAGTTTACCATTGTTTTCTAGGAAGATGGATTTATTAGAAGCACCAGTCCTCACTACTTGAAATGCTGCTCATGAGGTAGGTGAGTAAAAGCTCCAGTACCCTATGCTATCTAATCCCACAGGTAGATTCAGAGATTTCTTCCTAACAATTTAGTCTCATTCTCATCTGGAGCTGAAGAGGCTCAGCCTCTAACCTCAAAAATGCTATGTAATTGCTGGAAGTTTCCAATCAACAAACAAACAAAAATTATCAAATAGTAAATCTTTCCCTGTAGGGCTTATTAACTAAATTGTTGATTAAAACATAGAAAGAAAATCATGCCAAATAGCAAGAGATCATTAAGTCCCAACTTCTGCAATAAGGGGCATTTGTTCACAGTTCTTTATATATTTTTTATATGTGCTAAATTTTAGACTCTCAAAATAATTATTACTGAACTATATAAATATTATAAGTAAATGTTTCTTCAAAACCTCTGTATTATCTAATATTTTAAATCTGAATTCAGATTATTTGGGAGGACTATTTTGGTATTAATCTTAAAAAATAAACCAGGTAATAAAAAAGAAGATGATGTATAAAAAGGAAGTATTATGGGCTGGGGATATAGCTCAGCAGTAGAGTGCTTGCCTAGCATGTGTGAACCACTGTTTGATCTTAAGCACCACATACAAATAAATAAAATAAAGGAATCATGTCCATCTACAACTAAAAAAAATATTTAAAGAAAGGGGTCTTATATAGTTGGGTTTTATTTTTATGCTCAGTATATCTTTGTTCTCTCTTCAGTCCACATCAAGAAAATAGATCAACCAAGGTTCTTATGCAAATTATGTTTGCAAATTGTGTTTTGTTTTTTCCTGTAGACATCATCTTCCTTTCTCCTTGAATTCCACAGGAACACAGCTAATTGTCCCATGTATTGGATTTTATAACTTCATTGAATAAGCATATACACTATGCAATTACTGTTAGACTCTTTACTTGCATTATTTAAGTCTATTCATAAGCCCATTTGAGGTTAATAAATGTATCCTTATTACACCACAAATAAATAAAAACATCTGGATTTAGATAAATGATGTAAACAATATATGCTAGGCAAAATATCTCCCTGAAAAGATATCATCCCTAGAAACCTACGGATTTATTACTTTTCCTGACAAAATATAATTAAGGTTGAAGATGCAATTAAGGTTGCTAATCAGCTGATGCAATTAAGGTTGCTGATCATATAATGAAGAGATGACCCAGGAATTATTCCAACAGGTTCAATCTAAGGGCATGAATCCTTAAGAAATGGAAGAAGAGTCAGAAGCAATAAGTAGAAAGCAGAACAATACTGTGGGCTTTTAAGATCAAAGAAGGAGGTCAGGAGCCAAGGAATTCAGATAGTTTCTAGATGCTGGAAAAGGGAAGGGATCAGATTCTTTCCCATAGACGCCAAAAGGGAATGTGGCCATTCCAAAACCATGATCATAGGCTATTGAGACCTGTGACTAACTTTTGATCTAAAAAATTAAAAGATAATGAAGTTCTATTGTTTTAAGACACTATATTTGTGGTAATTTTTTAAACAGAAATATTAATTAATATAAAAAATTTAAAATGATTTACTAGTGTCTAAATTACTATGAAATATCAATATTGTCAGCAGTAGGGAGCTAAAAAAATAAGGGTAAGGAAGGAAGAAAGATAAGGCAGGAAGGAAGGCAGGTAGGCAGAAAGGAAGAAAAAAGTGTAGCATGTCTTTTAAAAGTCATTGGCTCAAGGCCCACAAACAGACTTAAATCCATTGTTTACTTATACTAATTATTGACTATTATTAATGAACCAGACTTAGTAAAGTCACAAGTTAACTTAGATTTCAGTATATAAAAATATCAGTAATTTGTGTATGGTAGAAAATATTGCTCCAAGTTTATGGATATTGACATGTACAGATAATAATCAGTTTCTATGTAATTCAGCAATTTTGCCTTAAAATTGCCTTTAAATACTTAGTTTTCTAATGCTTTTATAATGGTCTTAACATCCTTCTCATTATTTAATGAACTGAACAAAATCCTTGCCATGTGTTCATTTTATTTTTGCATGATAGTCATGATTTTGCCTTTTTAAAAATTATGAGTTATCACTTAAATGATGATTCAGCAAATTATGGCTTGTTGACCTCATGTGGCCTCTTGCCTACTCTGTAAATAAAACTCTATTGGAACTCAACCATACCTATTCAGTATATGTTATCTCTGGCTGCTTCTGTACTACAATAGCAGAATTGAGTAGATTTGATAGACACTGTAAGGTCCACAAAATTGAAACATTCACTAAGCACTTGGCTTTTTATAGATCAAGTTTGACAATTCCTGATCTATAACAAAATTTTGTATACAATTCTTAAGAAAGCTAAAGTGAGGGAGTTGTAAATGCTTCACACATGCATATTACATTCTAAGTCATGTACATATTTCACATGTATTATTAGTAGGATACTATGGTGGTCACTAAAATTGTTGATAAATCTCCTTGGGTTTAGTCAGAGGATCAAGATGTGTTTTCTAATTTTCAGTTTTATGCTCTCCTAAATAACCAACTCTAAACCTGTAGTTCTACTTCTAAACATAAGGAATGCAGATGTAGCACTGAATACTTTGTGTAATTTTGAGGTACTTCTGTGTATGTAGAGAGTACATTATACTTAAGTACACACTTAATCTTTTATTGGATATAGATTCCATCTGGCTTATCTTGAATCCAAATCTGTTTGTTGAGCTTTGAATCCATCCAAGCAACTATTTACAAGATGTCTGTCTCTACTTAAATGTGCTGACACCTTACTCTTAAAAAATCTACTGAACTATTAATATTATCCCACTTCCACCCTATTCTAATCTATACTGGGCAATCTCTTCTTTTGTTTTCTTCCAGAACCACCAAAAACCCTATCCAAGAGAAAAATTTGAGAATTAGCTTATATATTCCCTTCTCTCCCTTTTGCATCTCTACCAAATATTTGGTGGCACAAACTTTCCTATCCATTTATTAACTGCCTTGCTTATATTACTGCCATAAGAATAAAAAGAGGAAATTGAGGCAAATAAAAAACAAACAGTGAAGGTGTATGAGGTCAATGTACAAAATAAATACTATGAGGTCTTTTATTACTTGCTAAGTGACGTCCATGTCTTAAGAATTATCTCAAAACAGTAAACATGATCAGTTTAAATTATTTATATAATCCATATGACACACAGTCAATATGACACATAGACACAATTATTTTCTTTCCTGAGAATCAAAATAATTTTTCTTAGGTTATGTATCAACAATTCACTGTATAATAAAAGCAAAACACTATACAGGAAAAGTTCCATGAGACCATTTCTCATTATATCCCTCATGTAAGACTGGTGTTAAAAAGACCCCGTGAGGTTCATTCCACTGACCATAGTAAGTAATTCTCTTCTAATTATTTCTTCCTCCAAACGTAAAGTGAAAAGAGACTAAGTTAGAAGTCACAGTCCTTGAAAAGCACTTAGATTGCAAATATTTTATGTATCCTATTAAGTTCGTGTAAGAATGATCACATTGTAATAGTTGGGAAGCTTAATAATGATGATTTCCTGTAAAGAAACCTTGCATATCAGTACTTTTGTCACACTTGCCATCTCTCATTTCTCTTTGCACCTCTATATTCCTGTATCATTGCTCTTATCTCACAGAAATAATAGACACCTCTGTCAAAAATGTTCTTCACAGTATGTTATATATATTTACAATAGAATTATACTTCTAAAATACATATTTGATTGTGCTATTGTCTTTATATTGTTCATTATCCCCACTGCCTGAAGACCAATGCCCACATATGATACCCTACAAACCCTACTAAAATCTTTCTGAACATAGCATCCTGTTCCATATCTGTCTTTAGTTTTGAGTCTGTTCTCATTCTACTTTCTAAAGTTCTCCTTCATTCACTCTTCATAGCTTCAGAATTTATCCTCACATGAAGAATAACAATATAACTTATTTTCTGAAAAGGAGATTCTTTTTGAGTGTGAAATAGTATACTTATTATTACATGAAGACTTGACTTCAGGTAGAATCCTAAAACATTTTTGGCCCTCTATTTTTTTTTAGCTGAGTCTATAGTATATTTTAATTTATTTATTTATTCTTACTTCTACTTTTTATAGACTGCATTTTGATTCATTGTACACAAATGGGGTACATCATTTCATTTCTACGGTTGTGCATACATGTACATAGGGTAATGATGTCTGTCTCATTCCACCGTTTTCCACACCCTACTCCCTCTCATTTCCCTCTACGTAATCTACAATTCCTCCATTCTTCTCTCACCTTCATCCCCCACCCCCATTATATATCATCATTCACTTATCAGGGGAAACATTCGGTCTTTGGTTTTTTGGGATTGGCTTATTTCACTTAGCATGATATTCTCCAATTCCATCCATTTATTTTGTTCAAACGAGAACTTTGTGTATTTTGTCTCCCTCACATCTGCCCATATCTGTCATCAGCAAGTCCTTTTAATTCTATCTCCAAAAAATCCCAACTATGTCAACTTCTCCACATCACCAGTTTCACTCCTTTGATACAAGTTGTGATCGTAGCTTAGCTAATTATTGAATTCTGCTCATTTATGCCCTTACTTAAATTCTAATCTATTTCAATCCATATTCCATGTAGCAGAAAATTTCAAATTCTGGAAATATATGAGAGCACATTGTTTCCCTCCTACAATGCTTTAATAGTCCTGATTTCATTTCCTTCAAAATTTCAACTATTTCTACATGCCAGGGTCTGCCTGACCTGGTCCCCCAATTTTTCTCCACCTTTTGTGCCTCCAATTTCAACCACTGGGATCTCCTTTCCTTTCATCAAACACTCCAACCTAGTTCTAATTTTAAGTCATTGCCTATTTTCTTTACTTTCCTCCTCATTGAGAAAGTTGTCTTATTATTTTTTTTGAATTGGTTTAAATATTATAATAAAAGAGGTCTTTTCTGATCACTTTATCTGAAATGATCCCTTGCTTCTTTCATAAAACAAGTATTTTTATAAAGTTTTCAGTTTTGTAGCTCATGTTGTCATCGTTGTTGTTCTTGTCATTTCTGCTCCTGTCCCATAAGGTAGGAATTCAATAGGTTGAGTTTCTTGGTGAATCTTGATTCCTAGCAAATAGCTTGACATGTAGTTGAAGCTAATACATTTTTTGAAAGAGCAAATGAGTGAATGAATAAATGAATGGCTTAAGGGAAAAGGAAAGATGGGAAAGACGGAGGCAAGAAGAAATAAACAATTATGATTTTTAATTTGTTGTTTACTTATTAAAACAAAATACAAGATAACTTTTTAAATTTTTTATGGGTAAAATTCAATGACTGTTCAGTAAATTTCATCTCTGAAGGAAAAGGGGGAGACTTTAAAGAATTTGAAAGCAGGATACACATAGGGCAGAACATGTTCTTCTATGATAACAAGAGAAAGCAACTTAAGCTTCTGAAAAATCTTTTCTGCTGGATAACTTCTCAATCAACATTTTGAAGTTTGACTTCCTCCTTGACCTTTGGGCCTCTCAACTGTGTCCTCTGCTATGTGTAGGCCACAATATTTTACATCACTGAATTAAGTACCACTTATCTAAAGTGAAGGATATATGTCATGCCAAGAAAGGGAGAGATTAAAGATTAATAGAAATGCCATTAACATTTTCTTGTTTGTACCAATAAATAAATAAATAAAAGCTCAACCTTGTTTCTTGAAAGCATGAATTTGAAACTCATTCTTGCAAAGAAGTTGCCAAAATATACTTTTAATAGATCTTCAGCAAAAATAAAGCTTGCTCTGACAAAACAAAAAATAGAAAATAAAACTTCAATGTAGAATATTTTTCTCTGTAAGTCAGTGGCTGTATCAAATTACTTTTTAAAAATAGTGTATTATATAAATTATAGAAGGCAAAAATATATTGAAATTGGAAGAAAAATACTTCCCTACTTTTATTTAAATCATTAACAAATCATAAATCTATTTAAAATAAAAGTATGTTTAGTTTACCTTAGTTTAAAAACTATAAAATATATAGCTAATATGCACTCAGAGATTTCCTTATTAAAATTCTGAACACATTTTAATACATAAACCAATTCTAATAACTATTTATAATTCCAAGAACATTTTCAACATATTTTCTTATTTTCATGTTATTTTCAAATTAATACATAACTATAGATTGAATGCTTGTAAGTAGTGCATGGTGCTAAGTGAATAAAGTTCCTGAGGCATAGAGAAAAGTTCAAATAATGGAATACTCTTTTATGTTGATATTTTATCAAACTTCAAAATACATTTTTGTTCAAAATAGTTCACTGAAACAAACTAAACTTGAAAAAGTTAGTGATCTGTAACTAATTGTCTTCTATTTGTATGTAATCAGTAGAAGTTTTATATATTCTCAACAATGATAATGATATGAACTGTTGAATACACAAATCAGAAAATAATGCTGAATATGATGGCATTTTCATATACACAGTTTAATTTATGGCATATCCTCTATAAGAACTTTGTATGCATTATAGTCATATTTCTAAAAGAGAACTTAAGTATAATTAATACGCATAGCAAATGACAGATTAAAGAAAGAACCACTTAGGAGAAAGTAGGGATGGTTTCACAGAATTAATATGACTTGCCAGATATAAGGATAGAAGGATTTCCAATGAAAGTACTTTAGAATTCATAAGAATATTCAAGATATATTCTGAAACTGAAAGTACCCAACAAGGCTATGCATTGAGCATTGGGAAGGAGACTTTTATATAGTATTTCAATATTCCTTTGTTAAGAAATGTGAGGTCTGTCCGATAGCCTCAGATTTTTTTTTTTTTTTTTTTTTTTGGCTTAGTGAGAAACAGACCTCCTTACAAAGAAAACAAAGATCATTCTGAAGTTTCTAGAGTAAAGAACATCTTAATCCAATGATCCTTCTTTTAGGTAATACAGTATGGAGTTTCATCAAAATATTAAAAATAGAATACCCATATGACTCACTAAATCCACTTGTGGATGTATATCCAAAAGAGGAAAGCAAGAGCTTGAAGAAGTATTTGCCTATCCCTATTCAAAGTAGCCCTATTGATGATGGCTAAGATATGGAACCAATTCAAATGTCCATTGACAGATGAATGAATAAACAGAATGGGAGACACACAGTCTTATATATTATGAAGCTCTGAAAAGGAAGGAAACACTCTCCTTCAATAAAACTGAAGTAAATCTGTCACAAAAATGTAAAAATTGTATGATTCTACTTATATGAACTCTCTGAAGTAGTCAAATTCCTAGAAGGTAGACTGGTGGTTATGAAGGTGGTGGGGGAATGAGAAAAAGGAAGTTTATTCAATGCCTGCAGAGTTTCATATTTGCAAAATTCTGGAGACCTTGTTCAAAACAATGTGAATATACTTAACATTACTGAACTGTATACTTAAAAATGGTTCAAATGGTAATGTTTATTATACATTTTTAAAGAAATGTATCATTATACACAATTTAAAGAAATTGGTGATGCCAAATTGGGCACTACCATCATATATAGATTGAAGACTGCAGTGGTTTAAAGGTATAATGAATTCAAATATGATCAAATGTCAAAATACTTTTCATACTCTGTGTTAATATTTTTCTACTTTGCTCTTTTTTGTTGGGAGTGGTGAATGAATTATGGGCCTTTGAACTACCCAAAGACAGAGGTTGACACCTCCCTTGGGAATCTCTCAGTGCCAAGAAAACCACCCAGTTGTATGGTAGTGCCTTGTTCAAAGGGAAATTCTGTGGTTTCTATGGAGTTTATCATTTCATGACCTAAAGTTCAGGCACTAGTCACCAAGGGGTGGAGAATTGTGGGTGCAAGTTGATGACTGTAATTGAGCTGTTCAAACTTTACCTTGGTTCTGTTTTAATGTAACTTTCTCACAAAGAATCCCTTTGATGTAAAAACCTATATAATAATGTGAGGAACCTGCTCATTTTCAGTCCTCCTCCATCAGAAGATGACTGAACCACCAGGTCCCGCTTTTCTCTATTTTTGTAGTTGTTCGTCTTTTTCCAATACCCTCATCAGCCCGATTGGGAAACTGAGTAAATGTTCTGCTAGCAGTGATAGTTGGCACCTGAAGAGGGACCCCGAATGCTTGCAGGAACTCTAAATTGTTAAGGTGAGTGGGACTCTCCCCAAAAAGAGACACCCCGATTGAAGGGAAGGAGTGAGTTGATATATACCTTGGTGGAAAGCATGGGACATTCTAATTCTAAAGAAAGAGCAAAAAGAAGGGGAGCTTTATGTTATAATCCTTAAGAAATCACAGGGAATCATGTGAAGAAGTTGCAGCTGGTGCAGATTTTGGAATTTGTTATTAAAAATTCTATTTATTTTCTTGAAGAGAGAGTGGTAGATATAGACACTTGGTAAAGAGCTGCGTGTTAGGTATGCTGCTGAAGAAACAGGCAAGAGTTCTTGTGGAAACCTTTGTTTTGTAGTCCTTAATACGAGATTATCTTGATCCATCTCATAAAAGTGTAAAATGGTTGTGGTCACTTTGACTGCCAGGGCAGCTGAGCACCCCAGGGGAGTGAGGGAGCTGAGCAGGGGCCTGAGGCAGGTCCATGAGCCATCCTGCCAATTGGCCAGCAGCTCCTTTCAGCCCTGCCACATTGGTGGCCCTGGAGAAGTGCTGGAGGCTCCCCAGACAGCCATGAGGACAAGTTATAACCCCGGGTCTTGCATGTAGATTCCCTTCCCCTGCACTAGGTGCCCTAGTGTCTGGAGAGGGGGTTGGGGGTGTACTCTCCTTACATGTTCCACCACCTGGGCCACCCTCTGGGCTTGTGTTCCATCTTGCTCTTCCTGAACAGTGGTCAAGGGGAACCAATTTGCATTATATCCTGTTTAAATCCAAGCTGCCTGCATTTGACTTGGCTGACTGTTATCTGCTTTCACACTCTATGAGCCTGCATGCTTAACAAATCCCTCCCTAATGCTACACTGGGAGAAAAAATAAGCAGATCTCAAAGGTACGCACTTTTTTTTTTTCCTTCTTCTTCTTACTTCACAGGCTCCCACATTCTTTAAATATGTAAACTGACTCTAATCTAAGTCAAAAGTATAATTTAATTTAGTAAAGATGTTTTGCATACTCCTTTAGAAATTGCAGCTGAGAATTTTTTTTCTTTTTCTAAAGAACTTCCATTTTAAGATTCTATATTTTTGAGCTCATAATTTTATGGTGAATGAATGTTTGTTCTTACATGCCTAAACTGATTTTTCTAATCAGTATTATTTTATCTAACTATCGAGGTCTTTGCACTCTGTCTTTGGTCAGTGGTCAATTTTTCAAGGGTTGACTCTCAAATACATTAAAAAATGTCCTCTTAAAAAATTCTAAAAGGATATAGGTATGGTGGTATTGGGGGTAGATCTGATAGTTATCAGAACAAGTGGCCACCTGAAATCTTTTATTTCAGTGTCTTCATGGATGTTAGATTTTATACCTAACATTTCCACTGTACAGACCTGTCCTATAATTAAATCATAATGTAAAAGTCTGATTGACTGTATTTTAATTTCTAACACGTGAAGTTTACCAACAGTTTAAATAAACATCTATAACATGTTATAAAATATTTCTTTCTTCTGTTTCGTTTATGTGTACATACTGTTGTCTTGTATTGTATCTGCATATGCATTATATGTGGTATTAACATTGGCATATAAATAAATGAGAACTCATAAATTAAAATAAAAGTAAAATAAAGATCCAAATTTTTGTGTGTGTGTGATTTAAAAGCAAGATTAGTTTAAATTGGGTAAACAGATAAAAAATGAAGATGTCCTCAATATTACTAATTCAAGTTTTTCTAGGTGGTTAGACAATTAATAAAAATGTAATTTCAATAAAATGTCTAAAATATAATATCCATTGCTTCTAGAATTTTTCTGCAACAAGAAGCAGATGACTAAGACTATTAACTACACTTGTCTAATATCTTGGTTTTCACATTTAAAAATAAGTAGATTTAACATAAATGGGATTAATCATATGTGTTGGTTAGAGACATCTGATTAATTTACAAAGTTAAAGTGCTAAAACATCAACTGCTAAATATAAAATCAGGTACTCAGTCTCTTAAATTCCATAAGGAAATACATCTAAACAATGGATATGTTTTCATAAATTGGTAAATGGAAAAGGTTTAATATTACTTTGTCTACATCTTCACTAAAAACAAGGTTACTAAGAATTAAAGTTAACAGGTATAATTCTGTGCAAAGAATCCAAAAAGTTTCAACTATGTTTCAATTAGAGTACTGTAAATAACATAAAAGTATTTCATTCTATTAAAGTGAAGAAATTCATCTGAATTCAGAAATTTCATAGGATTATTTCAGAATATAAATTTTAAAAAGGGGTCAACAGCTAGGAAAGAGAAATAAGAAGGTTTTGAATATGGAAATACACTTTAGTATGGAAAGTAGAAGGAAAAGGAAATGTTTCTGGGTGAGAAAGTTTGTGTGTGATAAACATTGGTCATATATAAGGTCAAATATTAAGGTACTGGTGCAAACCAAAGTTTAATCTATTTTAGAACAACTGGTTCTAAAAGAATTAGGGTTAATACAACTCTGATTAAACAACAACTATTATTTTGTAGTATTACCCTACATTTCGGAGTCTAGATTTTTCTTTAAAAGCTGAACTTGGTTAATATAAAACATCAGTGGAATTGTGGTGCTATTACTAACTTCTTGTATCTAAATGTATCCATATCTTCAAGGTATACAAATCTTTAAAATATGAGGTTTAAAAGCACATTTTGTCAAGCTGGTGTTCTCTAAACTAGTTTGTAATGGTAATTTTAGACTTATAACAATAATACATTTAATTGGTGATTTCTTTATATCATTTAATGTTCTGTAACTGGACCTGTATTAATAAAATATATGTAAGATTTTATGTTATTTTTTACACCTGGGTAGAAATTTAAATGTATTTTTAAAAGAGAATGAGAACTT
The DNA here is from genome assembly GCF_902686445.1 of Sciurus carolinensis. Classification (NCBI taxonomy): domain Eukaryota; kingdom Metazoa; phylum Chordata; class Mammalia; order Rodentia; family Sciuridae; genus Sciurus; species Sciurus carolinensis. Next base: position 26,967,742 of record NC_062213.1, on the reverse strand, counting down.
GATCTGTTTAAGGTTAATACTGTGAAGTATAAAAACATTTTGCCACTTTCCCTCAAAAGAGGGTTACAATGTCTGTTAGCTTTTGTTTGAGTCATGTCACAGATGTGGTATTAAATTGTGTTAACTGATTCATGTAGACTCAAAAAATGATATATAAAAACTTTATAAAATAATATTTTTTATAAAAGAGGCTAAAGTCACTTTACCTAAGATTTGTCAAGAAGTCACCTCACCTACGTTAAAACTCTGCCTCTCATCTTATTGCATGTTAAGACAATCATTCAAGGTCATTTAAAATTAAGTTTAAAAACTAGATTTTTGTTATAAGAATTACTGCGATTTTAAAATAAGCAAAAATTATAATATACAGCTAAGTAAAAATTTGAGATTATAAAAAATTATTTTCCCTGGTTCATAGGTATTTTACACACTAAATATGTTTTTACTTTTTTAAATTTCATTTTGTATGTTCCTTGTAAACTTTAACTATTGTCTGGTAGTGCTACAAAAGTACAACTTTCAATATAATAACCTGAGTTAATTTGAGATAATAGGACATTAACTATAGACAGACAGAATGTAAGGCTAACTTACAGTATTAATACTGACCCCAATTGAATAGAAGGGGTAAATAACTGTAAAGTTATCGACATTAAATTTAAGACCCGGTATTCTTACTTTAAGACTGGTGAAACTGACTTGCTGGATGCTTAATACCAAAGTTTTTGGATTAAAGTTAAGGAAATAAAAGGGCAAGAAATAATAGCCAATATTTGGCTCTGGCCCTCTGAGTCAGCTTGAACCTAGGGAATAGGGGGACTTTTCTAAAGGCTTTGCCACATGACCTCCCCATCAGGGGAACCCAAGAGACGCTGGAGAACAGAAAGTCAACCAGTGCACATAAAGCAAAAAAGGAGAGTCATTGGAAAAGGGAGGCACCCTTGAAGCTTCCAAGGGAAGCCACATTGTCAAAGAGATGTTGACCCATCCTGGCAGATGACACTAATGGAGCCAAGACGCTCTTCACAAGTTCCCAAGAGTGACCCCCTGAGGGAACTCAGCTAACAATAGATAGAAACAAGATCAAATTGACCACCTTTGTCTTGAACACCTAGCAAAAACATTTATAATCAAAGTATAGCCATTCCTGGGCATTTAAAAGAAAGAAAATATTTCTTTTAGTAGAAATGAAAACATAGGGTGACCCACAAATTCTGAGGCATTTTTTCATTTCTGAGGCTCACATTTCCCTCTGTCTCTTCTTTGGGGAATAATGTTGCTTCTATGCAACATTATCAATCAGGACTGGTAAGGGATAAGGTTAAATACAGAACAGATTGAGACCAGGTTATTGTAAAGCAAACTCACTTTTCCCTTAAGTTACAATTAAAAAACAAGAAGCAGGAGATAGAACCCCACAAAATTGTTTGAATCATGCAATTTGAAATTTTTTTTAAGTCGTGATTCTGAAAGTCACACTGCTGCTGAACACGTCTCCCACTACATTAGGCCTCTCAGGCATGGTCTGGTGGAGAGACTTACACGTAGGACAATGGAATGAACCAGATCTGGTGATAATGTGCAGTAGAGGCTATGCTTATATCTTTCTAGGTTTGACTCATCCCATCTGGATATCTGAACACACTGTCTGTCATCATAATGGAGGTTCAGATAACTTATGTTCAAACCAGAGGTTTCGATCTCAACCCCCACAGGGAAGAAACTGAGAATGAATAAAGGAAGGTCAAGAAGGCTCCATGGACCTAGAAGGCCACCTTGCCAACGTGAGGTCAACTGAAGAACTTGAAGCATCAGACTAAACAGATAGTCAAATAGCTGGAAGGCCCTAAGTCTCCAGCCACCATGTTTGTGGATCCACATTTATATGTTCCATATGTATATAGCTACTATACTCAAACCTCTATGTATAAACATACAGATACATATGGAAATCTTTATAATTTTATAATATAATGCCAGTAAACCAGGTGGTAAATTTCTACAGCTTTTGTATTTATACATGTATGTACTCAAGGTTTGACTCCAGTTGTTTTTTAAAGCAACTGTTGGAATTTTGATATATGATATGTATTAGACTCTGGATTATTAATGCCACATTAGTTTTGCTATATGTACACACAAAGGAATATAAGCACAATTTTCAAATTACTGATGGAGTATATAATGAACCTATATGAGGCATTCTTTCCAAGAACTGAAATTACATGCAGTATAAAAACAAAAGTATATGGAGTATAATAATAAAATGAGTGATCAAAATGATAGTTTTAGTTTAATTTTACACAATGAAACTAAATATAGGTAATGAAATAATGTACATAATGAGTTGTAAATCCTGTTTTGCAAACCCAGTTAAGTTTCTTTAGTCTGAATAATTTTCTTGATTGTTAATATCAGGTAGTACATATTATATTCCTGCCGGAGAGCTGGTTTTACACCAAAATGGCTTAGTTAAACTTCAAAAATTTGAGTAGACTGTATGTTTAAATACCATGTAACTTAGCAGAATTTAAGGGGAGCTGCATGCTAAATTTTAGTGAGAATATGTGATTCTTTCTTACTGTGTGTTTTAAATCCATATTTTTTAAATATTAAAAGTTCTCCAGTGTTTAGGCAAAAACAAATTCCAAGAGTAATTACCTTCAATTTATGTATTTTACAACCAAATTTTGGTTTTTTAACTTGGTTCCTTACAAAACAAAACTATCAGTGAATCATCCAAGGACACTGACTTTATTCCCCACAAATCACTGTGGAATTGAACTTTGTGGAAGCATGATAAAAATATTAAATTTTTTTAAATTTTAGAGATTACTAAAATATGACGTAACTTTAAAATATTGAAAAATACATTTTAAGTCTTATTTTAGTTGAAAAACAAAATTAGATGGTAATAAAGATGAATGAGATGTCAGAATTATCAGCAAAGATTTAAAAATTTCTAATATGATAATGTCTTATTCAATTAATAAACTGCTTAAAACAAATGAAAAAAAAAGTAGAAATTTGGGGCTTAGTGGTAGAGTGCTTGCCTCACACATGGAAGGCACTGGGTTCAAGCCTCAGGACCACATAAAAATAAATAAGTAAAAAAGATATTGTGTACATCTACAACTAAAAATATTTTAAAAAATAGAAATTCTTAGCAAATAGAAATGTTCAGAAAATAAATAGAATTATAAGAAGGAACCAAATGGTAATTTCAGAATTGGAAAAATAAGTAACAAGATAAAATAATGGACTTAAGAGTGGAATGAACAAAGGAAGGAATGAGTGAATTGGAAGAGAAAGAAAGAGAAATCACACAGTCTGAACAAGACAAACAGATAAAAAAAACTAAACAAAAACAAAAGAAATCATGTAACTACAACAAAAGATCTAGGTTCTATATCAAACAAATCTAGGACAGGAGAAAGAAGGTGGTTCTGAAAATATATTAGAAGAAATAATGTTTAGAAAAATCCCCAAATTTGTCAAGAAACATGTATTTACACATTTAAGAAGCTGAGTGAATCTCAAAATGGGTAAGCCTAAAAATCCACATAGACAACTCAGAATTGAACCTCTGAGAATCAAAGATAAAGGGAAAAACCTTGAAACTGGTTAGAAACAATATCTTACTTGTAAGTGAAAAATAATTATTATTGCAGATTTTTCATTGGAAATTCTGAACCCAAAGTAGTAGCACAACATTGTTGAATTGGTGGGGGACAAAAAAACCTGTCCCATATACAGAAAAATTATCCTTGAGTAAAATAAAGAAATTCTCAGATGAAGGAAAATTAAGAGATTCAGCAGCAGCAGACCTGCCCTTGACAAATGACTAAAATAAATTCTTTAGCTAGAAGTGAAAGAATAGAAGGAGTCTTGAAATATGATAAAGAGGGGGGATAAGCAAAAATAAGAAAAACTGCAAAATATTTCTTTTCATCTTTTGTTTTCTAAATTGTGTTTGATGAAGTGAAAATTTTAAGACTGGTTCTAAATATGTATAGATAAGAATATTTATAATTATAAATGTAGGAATATAAAGGAACATTATATGAGGTGAGGTTTCTGTACTTCTCTTGAACAGGTAAAATAATAACATTAGTGGACCATATTGTGTATATATAATTCAATACCTAGGGCAACCACTAATATACTATATTGAGAGATACACTGAAATTGCAGTATAAAAATAAAAATGGCATTCTAAAAAGTATGTCAGGTAAAGTAAAAGAAAGCAGGAGAAAGAAACAAAATGAGCACACAATAAATAAATGGCAGACTTAGGCCCTGATTTCATAATTACTTTAAATGTAAATGATTAATATACCAAATAAAAGAAAGATACTGGGAAAGTAGATTTTAAAATATCGCCTAACTATAAGCTACCTATAAGTATCTAACTTCAAATATAATATAAGCACTGAATATAAGCATGAAAATAAATCCTAGAAAAATAAGTTGGGCACAGCAAAAGCACCAATAAGAGAAAATTTTATAGTGTTGAACACATTTAGTAAAAAAGGCAAAACCCTGAAGAATGATGCATAATCAAAATAAGCAAAATGAAATAAATAACAAAGAGCACAAATTGATGACAATGAAAACAGTAATCCAGTGTAGAAACTCAGTGAAACTCAGTGAAACAAAGTTAATGATGATTTTTTTAAAAATCAGTAATAGGGGAGCTGGGGAGATAGCTCAGTCGGTAGAGTGCTTGCCTTTGTAAGCACAAGGCCCTGGGTTCAATCCCCAGGATCCACCCCCCAAAAAAAAATCAGTAATAGTATCCCAAAAGACAGAAAACATATTGTTGATATCAGGAATGGGACAGGAAATATCACTAAAAAGTCTACAAATACCAAAGAAAATAGAAAATACTGGGCTGGGGAGATAGCTCAGTTGGTAGAGTGCTTGCCTTGAGTGCACAAGGCCCTGGGCTCGATTCCCAGCACCGCAAGAAAAAAAAAAAAAATACTGTGAACAAGTTTACAAGCAGAAATTTGTCAACTTAGATTCAATTTATTAATCCTCAAACACCACTATCAACAACCTGCAAAATATGAAATTCATAATGTGAATCTTTCTTGAGCAATTAAGGATACTATCATTAGTTATAATTATTATTATTACAATTAAAATTATAATAATAAAACAAAGCAAAATAAAAAGACTTATTCAGGTCTACACAATTTCACTGGAGAATTCTCCCCAATGTTTAAAAAGAATTACTATCAATCATACTCTTCCTGAAAATATAACAGAAGGAAATATTTCATTAATAATTTTATGATGATCATATCCCTTGATATCAAAACTAGGGAAAGACCCATTCCCAGCAAAAAAGGAAAGAAGAAAGAAAACTACTGATCAATATATCAAGATTCCTCTTGAATAAAGAAGTAAAATCCTTTAAAAAACATTTTTGTAACTTTCTTGAAATTGGAGATCAGATTAATGATTGTGAGAGGTTAAACAGAGGGTGGAGGAGGGAAGGAAGGGAGTTTGGCTATAAAAGGGTAGGAAGCATAACATATCTTATTGCAATGGAAATGTTCTGTGTCTTATTCAATCAATATCTGCATTGTCATATTGTACCATATATTCACAGGACATCATTAGGAGAAACTAGGTGCAGAGTATTGGAATATTTGTAATTTTTCTTACAACTCCAAATGAATCCACAATTACTCAAAATATAGGTTTCATTAGAATACAATGTAATAATTATTTTAACTACTTGTATTTAAGGTCTAAATTTACCAATTTTAGAAATTAAAGATAAAGCAAAATAATACATTATTGCATAAGATGAAAGTCCTTAGTACATTCTAGACATCAGTGACTACAGTATGCATAAATAGCTTTGCCTGGACATCACTCTTTTTCAACACGCTACCTTTTTTATAGTAAGATTACCATTCCTTATGGAACTTACCCTTAAAATATTTTAGGTAGCTCTGGGCGGGGGGACCAGCAATCACAATATTCCCCTAGCGTCTGCTCCACTATACCCTTGGTTTTAGGGCAGGCAGATATTTTAGTTCATTTAATCAAATTATCTCTGTTACCAAATTTCATTTTGATTAAAGTCACACCAATTTAGATGGCATTGGCCATAAAGTATTAGATAATTCTGAAAATAAGTAGTTTCTCACAGTCTCAGAGATAGCCTGACTTTTTTCTCAAGAATTTAATTGTATTTTAGATCTAGTATTCTTCACCTACATTTGTTTTTCTCATAAGAATTAATAAAACATGTTTTCTGAATCCCTTACCCTCACTCTCAGTAAGTAAAAGAAAATTTACTAGGACCAATATATTTGGATGTCTTACATCCCCATATTTACATCCCTATATATTCATTCACTTAACAAACATCTATTGAAGCTTATGTGTAATGTTCTGGCCTAGATCCTGAAACAAGGATAACAGTCAGTTCTGGAGTTTGCATTCCAATAGAAGAAAAGAAAAATATATAAAAGTGTAGAGTTGTTTAAAAAGATAATACTGTGGAAAACAATACATCCTGAGATGGGAAAACTGAACGATAATGCTGGCTGGTTCTATTTTATAAAAGGAAGTCTAATAAGGCATGCCAACTGCAGTGATATTTAAGATACATGATGGACATAGATGAGTTGTCAAATACCAAGACTTTCTAGGTTGAGATACTAGCCAGTACCTAAGTACTTAAATAAGTGTATATTTATCTGAGCAGGTGTCAATCAACATAGTATCTTATTGTTTCAAGGGCCCATTAAACACGTGAACTTATTATAAACTATCATAATTCTCTTTTCTTCTGAATTTCCTAATCTTTTATCTTTACTGTTGCCATGAGATATTTTACTATTTGACACGTATTATAATTATGAAGACATATTTTTACCAAGATATAAATTGATATCAATGACAGTATCATATTTATCTTGGTATCTAATTCACAGGTATGATGGTATTTCTGCACACGGTTAAGTAACAGATCTTACCAAGATGAATAATAAATAAAGTTTGAAGTATTATATATTGTTTTACTAATCTCCAAAATTTTCTTCCACTAGAATATAAATTCCAGAAAAGCAGATACTTAATGTTGTAGATTAGATAGATATGAGATGTCCCTCCAAAATTCATGTTAATGCAGATATATTCAGAAATAAAATGATTATAAGAACTGTAACCTAGTCAGTCTATCCTAGTTTGAAAGGACTGACTGGAAATTAACTGTAGGCAGTTGGGCTGTGGTTAGAGGATGTGGGTCACTGGAGGTGTGTCATGGAAGTGTTCCCCTTTCTCTCTTTTCCTTATTTCCTAAACTGTCATAAGCTGGAAAGTTTACCTTTGCTGGACCATTGCCCCATGATGTTACTGCCTCATCTTGGGCCCAGAGCAATGGAGTAGGCTATCTAGGGACTGAGATCTCTGAAAATGTGGACCCCAAATAAATCTTCTTTCCTCTACGCTGTTTTTGTTGGGTATTTTGATCACAACGAAAAACTAACCAAAATACTTGGTGTTTGCTTCGTATCTCCAATTTCTAGAATAGTACTTTGCCCCAAGTCAGCACTTCATAATAATAATTAATCAAATTAATTAATAAATATCCTCACTGTACTGATGGTAAAATATAGTCTATAAAATATTGTGACTCCTTTTGGTCACACAGGTATTAGTATGACATAGTCAAGGTGTACCAGATTTATAATTGCTATCTTTCCATTATAATAATTTACCTATTTACCTTTTTAATAAGAATTTGTTCAGCACAAATTGGATGCTTAATTCCACCCACCAAATACTGTATAAGAAGACATGAAGCTTCTATTTTTAAGTAAAGAAAACCTTAAAAATAGCATAGAATATTATTACATTAAGATACTCATACTTTGGTTTATTTGAAATATAATTAAGTACCTGCTGTTCTTAATGAATCAGAGAACAAATTTTGTTGAACTGGAGTAGACAATGAAATAATTAATTTCAAGTTTGTGGACCTAATTTGAATAATTCCTAAAATGAGATGCATTTTATTCAGTATTGGGATGAAAGGAAAGAATATGGATTTGCAAAGGCAAAGATAAAAGTTGTTAAGGGGAAGGCATACAAACCAGAATGAACAGATTAAGGTTGGCAAATAATATATATAGCTGACAAAGAAGGTATGGGTATTAGAGAAAGAAAAGCATTAGAGCAATCTGACTGACGTCATTTATTTATACTATGTATGTGGAAATATTGGTCTTTGGTAATGTGAAAAATTCTAGAAAGCATTTGTTAGGAATATGAAAATTATTACTGAAACATAGTCCGTAAATCTTCAAAAGATTGAATTTTGAGTAATAAGAGGTATTCCTTGCTTGATGGTAAAAAGAAATTGATGTATAATAAAAAGCAGGGTCAGACTCAATATGAACTCAATTGATAGCTAAATTGATAGCTAAATTGGGCTTACTGTACTTAAAAGATGGTATGCAAAATTAAGCACTTGTACTGTGCACTACTAGAGAGTTTAATTATGAAATAAAACAGAAATACAACATGAAACACTATATATTTTATAGCTGTAAAACCTGATCTTTAATTGTGATTTCTTCAGCATAATTAAAATCACTGAGTAATAAATGATTAAGCTACAGTTCCTAGAGTTTACATATGCTAATAGTTTTCCTTATATAGGAAAACATGGGAGATGATATGAAGAGGGGATTTCTGTGATGAGACGCTATATTTTCAGTTTAGTTTATAATCATTTATTGAGATCTATAAGAGATGATGAAGAAAAGAAGACATAGACTATCCCCTCAAAAACAATACTACATAAAAATTTCTATGGTCTCATTCTTAGATGTAATTGTAGTCTTCAAACTTAACAGTTGACAGTTGTCAAACCTTTCTTCTCAAAACACTCTTTACCTTCTGGATACTATACTCTATACTTTACTCATATCTCTGGGAGTTTTTATATTCCTTATTTATTGAATCTCCCAGCTATTGTAGGTCTGTATGTAGTCCCCCATTTATGGATGTGGTCCTGGATTCACTTCTCTTCCCATTCCATGTTTAAAATCTCCCCAAGATCTCTCCAGCTTGTACTTCTCTGTTCTGAGCTCCAGATCAACATAACTTACTCTTTGTTGTTTGCTTGCTTGATTTTTACTGTGCTACCTGCATGTCTCAAATGTATCTCAAAATTAAAATGAACTAAACTAAACTTTCACTGGTTCAAATCATTTTCTCTTCCAACATTCCTTCTGTCAATGAATGATCCATTTGTCCCCTCCTGTGTTCTACTCCTTGATAACTCTTCAATACTCATATACAACACCCATGGATAAGAAATCTCTCATTTCTGTTAATTCCCTTTTTCCCTTTTCAAATATTTTCAAATCCAGCACATTGCTACCACTCCCTCTGACTACTTATTCAGACCATTAGTATTTAAAAAAATTTTTTTTCCAGAACCACAATTGCTTTCCTGTAGCCCCTCATTCCTGTATTTTCAGCCAGATAATCTTCTTTGAAAATGCAGATGTGATTCTATCAAACAACACAGAGTACTCCCTCCCTCCCAAACTATTTAGCGTTTTTCCATCATTCTTAGTATAAAGTTGAAAATCTTTAAAATATCTCAAAATGCCCTGAAGCATGGTCTTCTCTCTACAATTTCACATTCATTTCTTCCATTTCTCTACCTCTCGCTTATTATGTTCCAAATTCTCTAGATTCTTTTAATTCTTTAAAAATATAAAATAACTGTTCATCTTACTTTTTAACACATTATTTTACATCTGCTTAAACTGTTCTTTTTTTTATCAATCTATTTACCTGCTTCATAGCCTTCTATGTTGACTTTATTTATTCTTGATGTATGGGCCTGAAAATTATTCCCCCTGTTGGCCCTCCCTAACCATGTGGATAAGTTATGTGCCTCATAGAATCTTGTCCTACCTCACACCTTATATGATTAAAGTAATTGTATTTTCTGTGTAATAATTTTATTTATATATTTATCTGCTTCTTTTACAAGTTAGTAAGCTCTATGAGGGCAAGGAATATGTTTGCTGAGTTCACAACCAACAAGCATTTCCAATGCCTAGTTCAGAAACAGCATTCAATAAATACTGGCTTAAATAAATCAGCAATAATGAATATAAATACCACTGAGTTCATATCCCATACTGCCATTTCAACTTTGCCCTGTTTGAAAGTGTTGACAGAAGTGTCTCCACAATTTGTTAAAAAAAAAAATCTATAAACAGAAATCTAGTTGGTTTCTTCATTCGTGTTAAAATAATAGATTTTAACTTGATAAAATAATCCAATTTATTTAAAAAAAGAAAACTAAGAATTCTAAGTTCTCATAAAATGTATTCATATTTAACTTAATTATGGTTTTCTAAAGATTTTGTGAGTAGAATCTGTGGATATATATATATATATGCATATGTATGTATACATGCATATATCTACATACACATATACACACATGCAGATATACTTAAAATTAGTAAGTCACATCTGGTTATGCATGCCACAACATTCTGAAAATAGATATTTTAGAGAATCAAGATCAAAATCTTCTGTGTTGCAGGTTAATATATTAGAATTTGATTGAATGATGAAACTTATAAAAGATATGGAACTTCATAATTTTACACTAATTTTAATCCCTTGAAAAGTGCATTTTATATGTTCATTTATATTATTGTCAATAACTTGAACATGGGAAATGATCACCACAATTTAGTAGCCACAGATTATACTTTGCTTCTTCACTATTGTCACAGCTAAATCCCTAATCAAAGACATACTGTCTTGTCTTTGCATTCTCATTTTTCATCTTCCCTGTTTCTTTGCTACCTATTAATATAGATGTGCTCTGCAATCAATTTTTTTTCCACTTCTAAAATCACACTGCTTGAGGAAAAGTCCAAATTCACTGCTCATGATAGTGCTAATCAAATTCAAATCCTTCGTATTAAAATTCAGAGCATTGTTTTGGTCTCCTTTAAATATATGCAATCCCACACATTTCCAAAACTTCAAAATGTATTTTTTCAGAACAATGACTTAAATATTTCCCCAAGTCTGATAACTCAATGTCAAGCAGATCCAAGTCTTGTAACTGAACCTAGCATAATACCAGGCTTTGCTTTTAGCTGGAGAACAAAAATGGTGTATTTCCCTAACGTTTAATTTAACCATTTATGAGGGAGGAAACTCCTTGGAGATAACTTGAGCTTTCACATATGCTATCTCTCAAGGATAGAGTCTCCAAGGTGTAACAGCTGTGGAGCCATCTGTAAACTGAATCAAGTTGCGATAGCAAATGCATGCCATCAATACAGAAATTAAGCCAAAAAGTTAGGATTAGATCAGAACTCATTAAAAGAATTCTGCTAAATTCCTAGAAATAGATTAATCTTCATTAAATACTCTGAAAATTGTTTTGTAAGAATGATTTTTTTTGTTTGTTTTTTGGGGGTGGTGTTGGTTGTTGATCCCAGGAGTTGAACCCAGGGGCACTTTACCACTGAGATACATCCACAGCCCATTTTTTGTATTTTATTTAGAGACAGGCTCTCACTGAGTTTCTTAAGGCCTTGCTAAATTGCTGAGGCTGGCTTTGAACTCAAAATCCTCCTTCCTCAGCCTCTGGAGATGCTGGGATTATAGGCATATGCCACCATGCCTGGTAGAGAATGCTTTTTTGAGTCACAGATATTTCATTAGGACAGTAACAAAATTAACTAGCTATGAGAAGTTACTTTCATTTATTCATTCACTCATTCAGCAAATATTTAATCATGTCTGACATTTGGATGGTGCCATGACTTCAGTAACAAGAAATTTTTCCTTTTTGTTTTTTCATAATAGTCTACAGGGGGGAACATTTCCTTTTTAATCCTCTGTTCTTGAATATGGGCAGAGCATATGTGTCAAATGGGATATCACTTTTATGATTATTTTGTGTTATATGGCAAAGGGTATGACAAATGTAATTATAGTCCCCAATCAGTTTGCTTTGAATTAAAAAAAAAAAAAAAAGGTATGTTTGGTGGACCAAGCCTAATCAGATGAGCTCTTATGAATAACAAAATAAGGAGCCAATGCTCTCCTGTCAAACATAAGGAAGCAAACCAACATAGTGAGGAGACTATCACCTGGCAGTTAATGTCAGGTAGTTGTAGGGTCTAAGAGCCTCAGTTCAAGATACAAGCAACTGAATTTTGACAAGAGTCGGTAATCTTGGAAGGTGACATTGCAAATCTGGACACCAAATTCAGTCTGTTGAATTTAGGCCAAGGAGAGGATTCAGTTAATTTGTGCCCAGATTCCTGACCAACAGAAATTATGAGATTTTTTTTTTTCTTTTGAGCTGCTAAATTTGCTGTAGTTTGTTACATAGTAAAACAAATACGGGAGGTGATAAACCTTGCACTTTCTGTCCTTAATTATCAATAAATATATACTTTGTTAGTACATTTATTTATTTATAAGTATTGATACCAGTGATTTAAATGTTGATATAGAACAGATTAGTCCATAAAAGTAGTGTAATAATGTTGGAAAGGATTGTGATCTGATGTCTCTCTTCCACTTCTTTTAGTTTGTGACAACAGTCTTCACTTGCAGAATGAGTATGAACTCTGAGAAAGCACAACTCTCAGTACAATTTAAAAGAAGAAACTCCAAGAGAAATACGAGATTTTGTAAAAACATAATTTCAGGGTATTTAGCACCTATAAAGTAAGAAGACTTCTTTTGAGAGACCAAGTAATTTCTTATTCAACAATAATTAAGTGATTATTTAAGATAAAAGGTTAGGAGCTTGGTTTTAACTTTGGAAAATACATAAGCATTGTGGGTTAAAAAAAAAACTAATTACTGTCACATTTCTCTGTGCATCACTAACACATTTATTTCTCTGCTCTGGGGAATATAATATAGTGTTTCACAGCTTTATGATGAAATACCTTTATCTTTTTCTAGTCTTTTAATGTTTATTTTCACATGTCTTTACCCCTTTTTTTTCTGAAATTTACACTTGTGATAAAGTCCCTTTGGGAGGTCAGTGGAAATTCTTTGGGTCAGTAATATTCACATGTATTATAAGTATTGATATCAGTAATTTAAATGTTGATATAGAACAGATTAGTCCATAAACGTCCATATTCTAAACCAAAATATTTAAAAAATCATAATGTATACAGCAATGTATGAAACAATGATGACATAATATAAATTAGCAAGAAATGCAGATTTGAAGAGAAAACAAATTTGCTTAATTTTAAAATATAATTTAACAGAAGTTCTCATAGCAGAGGAGTTTCATTTTTATAAATGATATTTTGACAAAAGGTCAACAATAGAATCAAGTTATGATCTTTTACAGGTACTTTGATGTGGTGACACAATCTGTAGTTCAGGTCAATCAAAACTATTCAAACTTGAATCATATATCTGCCATTATCTTACTCTTGAGAAAGTGCTTGACTTTCCTAGAAAATATTAGTTGATTATGCCAAATTTTGGCAAAATATAATAGTAATTTCAATGTATTATTGGTCAGAGCACAATCAACCATTCCTCAGAACAGCTTAGAATAAATTAATAAAATCAAGAATGCGCTGGTAGAGCTATTTATGTATTCACACATAAATAACCACATACCTACAACAAAAGAATCTTGAATTCTGATAAAGAATTCTGATGACAGTGCTCTAAAGATAAGAACCATAATTAACTCAATTTTCTATACCTAAACTACAAATAAAAATTAATAATGGCAAAATAGAATTAATGGATAAGACCAGATTTTTAAAATTTATGATTTCTTATTTTCTCTAGGTTATATTTTTTCCAAATTTAAAATCGAACTTTATTTACATGTTTTTAAGTCTACAAAACTCAAAATTAACCATAAAACATGATTTTTATTGGTTCTTTTTAGTTATACATGTCAGTAGAATGCATTTTGACCTAACTATACAAGCAAAAGAATATATCTTGTTCTAATTCAGACCCCAGTATCTCTCCTTCCTCCTCTCTTCACCCTCCCCATGCAAATTAAAATTACACTGAGATTTCCTCTCACTCCAGTCAGAATGGCAATTATCAAGAATACAAGTAACAATAAATGTTGGCAAGGATGTGGGGAAAAGGGTATACTCATACATTGTTGGTGAAACTACAAACTGGTGCAACCACTCTGGGAAGCAGTATGGAGATTCCTCAAACAACTAGGAATGGAACCGCCTTTTGACCCAGTTATCCTATTCCTTGGTATATATCCAAAGGTTTTAAAATCAGCATACTATAATGACACAGACACACCAATGTTTATACAGCACAATTCACAATAGCTAAGCTATGAAGCCAACCTAGGTGCCCTTCAACAGATGAAGGGATAAAGAAAATGTGGAATATAAACATAATTAAATATTACTCTGCCATAAAGAATGACTTTATGACATTTGCCAGTAAATGGATGGATCTAGAGAATATCATGCTGAATGAATTAAACCAATCTCAAAAAACCAAAGTTAAATGTTTTCTCTGATATATGGAAGGTAACCCACAATAAGGGGAAGGGGGAATAGAAGTTCAATGTAGTAGACACAGAAGAATGAAGAGAAGGAAGAGGTTACAGGAAAAGGAAACACAGTAGAATGAATCTGACATAACTTTCCTATGTACACATATGAATATACAGCAATGAATCTCACCATTAATTGGGTGGATAAGAGAAGAATGGAGGAAATTTGAATTGTGTAGAGGGAAATAAGGGTAGGGTAATAGGTGGGGGAAGGAAAGATAGTGGAATGAGACAGACATCATTACCCTACATACATGTATGATTACACAAATTGTGTGAATCTACATTGTGTACAACCATAGAAATGAAAAGTTACCCCATTTGTGTATAATAAATCAAAATGCAGTCTGTAAAAATTAAAATGCTGTAACCAACTTATCTAATACAATTGGCAACTAACCACTATTTGGTGACTATGAGAAAGTTTAAATTTATGTTAATTTTTAGGATCTGATAGAATATTTCATGTGTGTTATAGCAGTATTCATATGCTATGTCTCTAAACTTTATTTTCCAAAGCTCAAGGCCCAAACACAAACTTCACTGGAATTTAAAAAAATTTAAAACTATAGATAATATTTATTTCTTAATTTATATTTTCATCTGATTAGAAAACTTATCTTCTCCTCCCTTGTTCCCTTTTCACTTTGAGACACTTCCTTTTGGCTGAGTCTTATCTATTAACGAAAAATTCAACAGCAACAGTAATATACCAAGATTCACAATAATGAGAATAATAATTAAAGGTACTAACAATTATCCTGGAAGAAATACTCCAAGGAATAGTGGGGACCATGACAAATGTTTTCTAATGTTTGAAAGGCCTTCATTTGATTTATAAATAAAAGAAGACATATTTTGTCTATCAATAAGTGATACAATATGAATCACTAGGTGGAATTCATAAAAATTTCAGAGAAACTTAATACACTTGTCTATTTAGAGTGAAAGACTTGCCATTGAAGATAGTGAGTTCATAGTTATTGCATTGTTCAAAAGTACCAAGAATGCAATACAGGTTAATTATATTTCAATATTGCTAAAGCAGGTTTTCACTTCGATTTTCACTAACTGTGCTCTTTCGACCTTCTCTGCCTTCTTATTTGGAGTCTCTGATAGAAAATGTCTTTCATGTTTCTCTTTAAGATTGTTAATGTCCATACATACTGGATTAGATGGTTTACAAGTTTCCTGTTAAGCCTGTGATTTTGTAAGGTGTAAGAAAAGGATGTATTCATTACATGAGTCGATTCATTATGATTGTACTCTAAAATACATATTAGTTTCAATATAAGATAATCTTTACTCCAATGAAAGTTAAATTTGGTGTAGAGATTTAAATTATATACCTTTCTGCCAGTTTCTCTGGTATATTCTTTTTATTTTGATCTCTATTTTTATTTTTTTTTTAATTTGTGATCATGATTTTTATTTAAAAATTCCATACAGAACAAATTTTATATACATAGTGGATAAGTATTTTAATTTTTCAAAAAGGAAAATTGTCTACAGAACTGAATAATTATAAACAAGAGTTTTAACGGTAATGATTCTGAATAGGATATCTGTGTATAAATAATATAAAGCCTGGCTTGAAAATATCAGAAAAATTTTGGCCACTGAAGTTTATGAAAGTGAAACAGAGACCATCCTAACTGCAATTAGAAGACTGAGATTTAGACTCAGACTACCTGACTTTACATTGCAGGGCTGTCACCTAATAACAGTGTCCTTCGAAAAAAATCAATTTTTATAAATCTCTGAAATTCACTTTAATTCAATAAATATTTATTGAACTACTATGAGATAAGTCTTAAGCACACCGAACATGTTTCAGGGAGCTCACAATCTTATAGTGGTCTTTCTATGTAAATAAATACTTGTATTCAGAGAAATAGAAAAATGAATACAATGAATAACAGAAGTAGACATTGCACAATTTTTGACAAATGAAGAGATTAATGGTACAGGGAGGATATGGAGAAATCCATGCTGAATCCAACAGTAGCTGCTCAGAGCTCTGTTTTAAGGATGAAGAGTGATAAGGCATTGTGAAATATTTTGTATGACCTATGATTTTCTCAGTTAATGGAGGAATTTTTGAATGTCTAATACTTGTCATGCCCTTCTTTTCTATTCCCCTGCTGCCACACGTGGTTAAACTCTAATCACTTCACATGTGAATTTAGGAAATAAAAATTTAACTATCTTGTGATCTAATGATTGGGGCGCTTTTCTCAGAAAGTTAAAGTTAAGGTAAATATGTATTTCCTTACCTCTGAACAAATAAAGGTAACTGAAAAGAATAATGGAAAATGAAATATGATGAACCACCTCTAAAATTTTGCTAGAGACTAAGCAAGACTGAAATAAAAAAAGGAAATAATTTTAACAATTACTGATAAAGTAACAAGGAGTGAAAGTTATTACTGACATGGGGAAAAGACACCCTTCAAGGGATAAGATAGCAGAAAATAATAGAATTTAGGTATGCTGTAAAAATTGCCCAAGTCACCAACTCTGTTAGGATTTGATAATCCAGGAACCATTCCACAGTTTCTCCATTGTAAATAAAGATGACAATGCCTACCTCATAGAGCAACAGCAAAAAGAGTTTATGGACCAGTTCATCAAGTAGAAACTTAGTAAAAACAGCTCCTATTGATCTTTCTTTTCGTTTTTCAAAATTAACTATTATGCAACACAAATGTGGCATTTTATCTATGAAGCAAACAAGGAATGACAAATTCAAATAGTATAAACTATTATTTGAGTGTAGAAAGTATAAAATACCTGAAGACTTTAACATACCATGCCCTGGGAAAACTTGCAGGGTTGAGTATTCAAGGGAAAGATTGTAGGGGAAAGGTAATTATGATAGAAGTACAAATGAACAAAAGATTCTATATACTATATTAATATTTTTGAAATTAATTCTAAATGAGCAATCTTCATAGTATTATGAGCTCACAAATGAACAATTTAGTTATTTTAGAAAATGTTTAATTGTGCTCATGTTGATTCTGACAATGAGTTTGGACCTAAGAGTTTTGTTTGGAAGTCCAATACAGGTATAAGCAGTAGATAACTACATACTGACTGATTAATGACAAGGTTTAGGCTTTTTGGTTCTCCAACTGACAGAATATATGTGGATATATACAAAGACTTTTGGAAGGTGGGTTTGTGAAGTCTCCCTGTAGCTTTGCTTTTTTATAATGAGTTCTGAAAGAATCTTTTCTTTCCTGAAATCAAGGGTTAGAGAATCAGGGTTATAAGTAATCACTCATTTCATTTTCTTGATTTTTTTTCTCCATCATTAAATACTTTACAATGGGAAGCAAGCCAAAAGTAAGCATTTTGAGCTTGGAAGTCTAAGTGGAGCTTAGATTAGAAACAAAAGCAAAAATTGCTAGCACAGAAAAATTACTTTATTAACCACATAAAATTAAAAATTTTAATTATCATATAAAGTAATTTTTCTATCCTAGCAATTTTTCCTTTCAATAACATAATAAAATTCAAAGTGTACACTGATTATCTCTGCATTCAGTTTCTTAGTGTGCCAAATAGAAATATGCTGTTAGTGAAATTGAATACATTTTAAGTATCTCTTTATAACCTATGATCGTATGGGAGAAGCTTAATATTTCCCTGACCAACAATAGATATGCTTTAATGGTAACTTATTTCTTTACAGAATTTTTCCTCTGTACCACCCATCACAAACTGTAATTATGTTTTATTATGTACAAGTGTCTTTCTTCTTGACTGTTCTCTTCATGAAAGTAGGAGCCATGTCTGTTGTTGTTCGCTTGATTGCTATATCCCAGTGTCTAGCATACTAAAACAATGAATAAATTGTCAGAACCTGTCTAGTTTTTCTCTTTACTACTGTACTTTCACAGTATCTGATTCGAAAAGAGGCTGCCACATTCCGAAGGATGTTAGAGAATCAACGTATGTTTGTATTGTATTCAGTTGGCGTTAGTGGATTACCTCGCACTCCTTAGGTTACTATTAAAAGTGTGGCTGAAGAGGTGGAGACATTGGAATATCTGTGCAATGTTGGGAGGAATATGAAGCTGCTATGGAAAGAGTATGGAACTTCTTCAAAAAAATTAAACATAATGATATTTGGGTTTGCTAAACTCAGGACTCCTCAACTATGAAACAAGCTCACTGAACAACAGAACACACCAGGGACATTTCACATTGCCTTATGATGCCCAAAGGGCAACTTTTGCTAAAATCTTTATTCAACTATGCAGTTTAGGCTAGTTTGTTTATTTGTGCTTAGATTTAATAAAGTCCTTTGTCTCTGACCCAGGAGTCTCATGTGGCAAAGTAAGGAAAAATCTAAAAATCTCATAGTTTTGGATAATGTCCTATTTTTTTTTTTCTTTTTGATTTCTTCAAACTTGTATGAAAATCTTGGAAATTTCTATATGGTGCAGTTGTTCATCTGATACTCTTTATTTATTCCAAAAAGCTAACATTTTAAATAGCATTATTCATTATTAACACTTAAATGCACTTCATTGTCTTTCTTTAAAACTTTATACCAAAGACCTTGGGATTGAAGAAAACAATAGTGCATTTCATGCTTCTTGTTTACATTCACCATTTCAGAAATAGATACTCAAAATGAGGAAGTTACATTTTCAGAGGATAAGACATGTATTATAAGCCTAGCTTTCTGAACACATAACTTCCTATGCTGAATTTAAATCTAATTTGGTGACAGCTGTAAAAATGGCTACATTGTAGAGAAAAGCAAAGAAATCAAATTTATGCTATTCTCTGAAAAGTTATGATGTTAAATAAAGCATTGTTCTGAATTTTTAGCCATAACATTTCCAACTCTAGTGAGGTTCCTGGGGAAATGCAATTCTTTGGAATATATTTATAAATCACCTCTCATCATTAAAGCTTTAAAAATCATTTCCAAACACAAGTAGGTAAGAAAATGATAGGTATACTTTAACACAGAAAGTATTTGTCCATAAACATCTAGGGCAGAAAAAAGTATATTGCTTTCACCACTAAGTGTACTGAAAATTGTGATTGAATAAGTCAGATTTGCATTAAACCTACATGATGCCTGCCAATACATCCAGGCCAAAGGAAAGAAAAACAAATCAAATCAGTCAGCAGATGTTAACAGAAAGGCTTACATTACTGATTGATTCCACAATAAGCACAGGAGCAGGAATAAGACACAAACATTTGTGCAATAATAGACTATCCATACAACAGGGAAAGAAGCCCATAGATTACTTCAGCCTTTTGAATTTTACTTTTATCAAGATATAGAAGAGGACAAAATACAATAAAGTTGAAATAATTAATTGAATTGACTGTCAAAAAACATAGTTTTAAAATGCAAGTTACCCATTTTTATTCTTGGAATAAATTGAAACAGTGGTATTTTCTTTCATTTTTTTCTGAAGATACAGAAATCCTTCATGAATATAAGGGCTAAAGCTTCAGGGTCTTCATAACTATCCACTTTGGGAACACCATGTAAGATATTATACTATGAAAAGATACATGGTCAGAATACCAGAATATATTTCAGGGTGTGTGTGTGTGTGTGTGTGTGTGTGTGTGTGTGTGTGTAGATGTAGGTATAGATATATAATATTTTAAATGGGTACATGATTTCAATGTTGTTAGATGATAATCAAATAACATTGAAATATTTCTGTTATATGGAGAAATCCTTTTTTCCCACAACATCTAGATGGAAAACTGATGGACAAAAATGAAGAAGAATGTATCAAATAATCTTTTAAAGGTAGGAAGGTTTCTAAAGAATTTTACCCATATTAATAAAATATTTGAGATTCCCTAGTCTATTTAGGCAGTACTGACAGTTCTTTTCAACTAAGAAAAGGGACACTAGGAATTCCAGAAAAAGTTCTATTCTTTGAAGTCATATGGAAGTATTCTGAATGTTTTCAAATATTCTGAGTCTTCTGAACTTGAACTAGGTTTGTATTTCTCTGTCCTTTTGGAAGTAAACAGTCAAGTGACTTGTTTGGGTCAATGAAATATAAAAGGAGCTTTCCTTGTTTCACTTCCTAACCAAAATTTTAAAAACAAGTGTCTGATTACCATGTGTTGCTTTTGTTGTTTGTTTTTTCCCTTGCCCAGCATTTATAGGAGAATAACCCTGAGCTCCCCAGTGTCTATGGCAAATATTGACATATCTAACAGCAGTGGTTAGATAAGACTGAGCAAAGAAATGATCCTTCATTTTACGAAGCTACTGAGATTGTAGTTAATTGTTATTTCATGTGAGTTTACCCATTTTAGCCAAGTCATAATTAGTCAATTTTTACGTATTAAAAATGAAAGGTTTTTAAAATTTCTTAACATTTCTCAAGCTTTTACATTTTTCCCTAAACCAAAGTCACTTTATCTCAAACATCTCGTTAGAAATTCATTATAATATCTCTCTTGAGCCGAATATATCCATGAGGATAGAAGGAGTTAACTTAAATTTAATTTTAAAAAGTCAGTGTAACAAGCTGAAGTTGTCATTAAATGATTAGAGCACTACTCAATAATAATTGGTTCTAAACAAATAATAGAAAATATACTTAAAGGTCCCTGGGTTAACTCTATGGGATATAAATTGATTGCATCATTGTTCAAATGACCAAAAACAAACAAACTAAACAAACAACAACAACAAAATGGAAGTAACTGGTAACTATCCCTGCTGGCAGCTCAGTCAAAACGTATGGAAAGAATAACTTGGACACTTGTAAGCTCATCAAAATGATAGTACTCAAAAAAACACTCTAAAAATCCTATATGTGAGAGAGCGAATAAATGAAGTTAAATGACAATTTTGTAAATGACTAAAGGTTAGTATCACTGTTATGTAAAAACAAAAATTGATAGAAATAAGTTCAGTAAGTGTGGTTTAAAGCTATGGAGTCAAATACTTCCAATTTTGTCTCTCTATAAAATTTGGCAACAAATATAAAGGTGAATAATCGAGGTGCCATAAATTGTACTACAATGACATGAGAAATAATCTTACTAATTTTTTTTCACAATTGCCCAGAGAAAAATTCAACAATGTTATTTAACATTATCATGAATAATAAATTTCTTAAAATGCAAGATTTTTTAATGCACATTAGATGATTATCATTGATTCAGCTAGAAGAATGGGAATGACAGTAATTAAGAGTATTGTGCATTGGAAAAATTACCATCATTGAAATTTTGTAAAGGTTCTAGAATCTTACAAAGATATTACTGAAATAGTTTTATTAGATTTTAATTCCTAATCTAATGTGAACATTGGCAGAATTTCTAATTTTCACCAGCTTGTTTTATTCCCTGTGAAGAAGAAAAGCATAATATCTAATTGGTAAGTTTTTATAAAGGTAAAATGAAGTAATTTTTTAATAATGTTTAGAACTATCCTTAGAACACACACTAAATAAATATGAACTGTTATTTCTGTTGAGATGGTAAATAGAAAATTCCCTCAACTATTCTCAACCTTTGTCCACACTTATGTATATGTGTGTGTACAAACACACAGGTGTAAAAATGGAGGTCACAAACCACCCATCTATTGCTGTTGGCTTCTTCTTTTTTGATAGATACTTTCACATGAACAGTAGTTGTGATTCCATCAAAAGAATAGCTTATCATCTCAAAAAAATTCAAATATACTTAGTGCCTTACTCAGGCCTAGAGAATATGTCTCAAATTCTTTAGCCTAGGCTGCAAAATTCTCTAAGAAATGAAACAGATCTCCTTATTGAAATTTTCACCTTTCCTCTCCTCATTCATCTCAATCAGCAAAAGTCAATTCACTTTCAGTATGTCATGTGAGGGGTTACTTTACAAAAGCTACAAACACATGAATCTGCACATTATATAGGACTAATTGAATTGTTCCCTTACTGTAAAAGGTTCTCTATTTTCACCCACGGAAATACCTTGAATGATTGATAAAGTGATGGTAGAGAGAGAAGAAACAAAGACTATTACTCACAAATGCTTAATTTAAATAAAGTGGAGCAAAAGGACAATGACTCAAGAGGAAAACTGTGTATCAAATTAAAAATGCTTACATGGTTGATTTAATTTATTTAAAGAAATTTTCATAGGCTCAGATTTAAAAAAAGCAGAAAGAGAAAGTTTTCTAATCAAATAGCTAGAAAAGGAGAATAATACAATGTTTGAGAACTTGAAGTTGAAGCTGAAGTGCTTGAATTAAAACACTAGTTCTGCCTTTTAATGGCTATGCCACCTTGCAAATTTTTCTTAACCTCATTGTGCCTCAGTTTCCTCATCAATAAAACATGAATCCAGATAATTTCCACTGTAGAGTGTATGAAAATTAATAGGGTTATTACATCTAGAGAGTTTCAAACCTGTCTCTAGCTAAACGAAATTACTCTTTCAATATAAAGAATGAAAAGGAGGGAGGTAATAAAATGTATTCTTTAAATCTGAGTCAATATTAATCTCCCTCTAAGATAACTTGGCAGCTGATTATGATATTCCGTAATGTCTTATCTGTACATTTTTGGGGGATGGAGTTTTACATTTTACTACCATAAATTTTTACGTACGTCTCTCTTAAGTCAAATGGTTCTGAAAATCAAGTGCAACATATCTTCTCCTTTTCCTTTTCAGTCAACAGATATTTGTTATGAGTAAAAATACAAATATTGTATTTCTCCTTTAATATGTAAATATGTTGTTACAATTTTTACATTTTATTATTAACCTTTCAGTCATCATCTGTGTTTTGAAAATAAATTAGAACAATAATATGCCCAATGCTACTATTGAAGTATAGTACTTTGTAATATGATTATAAATAAACAATTCTATTGACAATGACTTCATCTCCTTTGTTTCTTTTAGGATAGATACAAATATTTAGCAGCAACAATCATTTTAAAAGAATTATGAAACATGTAATCATATAACAGTCTCAGAAAAACTGAATATTAATAGGAAATGATATTGTGTTTATAAAAATGTAACTAATTATGCTAAACTTAATGTCTTTATCAATTATAATCATATTGAATTTTCTGTATGAAATATGAAAATATAAAATACTTAGTTTTAAAATTAAG
This sequence comes from Sciurus carolinensis, assembly GCF_902686445.1. Lineage (NCBI taxonomy): Eukaryota > Metazoa > Chordata > Mammalia > Rodentia > Sciuridae > Sciurus > Sciurus carolinensis. The sequence goes on along the minus strand of NC_062213.1, from coordinate 26,944,003 downwards.
CATCCATTGAATGATAAAAAGAAAAGAAAATTAAGAGCATATTAATGAAGAAGCATTATTCTTTTGGTTCTGCTTTTAGATGAATAATTTGCAGGCCAAATTACAAACTTATAACAAAAAGATTCACATTTTAAATATGCAAAAATTGGATCAGAACTAAATTTAGTCTATTGGGTTGCACATTGCCTTCTCTTGGCCAGTGACATTAGGCCCATATCTTTTGATTATACTTATTCTGTGAATATAATTCTCAATCTTTTTAACATCAAGACCCCACTTTCTATATCATTAAAGAGATGTACTACAATAAACCATTAAAAAATGAAATTATGCCATTTGCAGGAAAACAGATGGAACTAGAGACAACCATGTTAAGTGAAATAAATCAAACTCAGAAGGTTAAGGGTCATTTTCTCACATATGCAGAAGCTAGAGAGGAAAAAGGAAAAGAAAGGTGGGGGGATCTCTCAAAATCAAAGGGAGATCAGAAGAGGAAAAGGACCAAGGAAGGGGTAGCAGGTGGGGTGATTTTGGCCAAATTACATTGTTGTATTGTGTGTATGTGAAAATATGTAACAATGAATCCCATCAAAATGTACAATTATAATGCACCAATTAAAAAATGTGGGGAAAAAAAGATGTGCTGCAGCCTTGGGAATGCCAAAAGCTTATAGTACTGAATTGTAGAGGATGCAGATCATTAAATTACATTACATGATGTATTTACAAAAGATATTTCTTAAATTGTTTTCTTTTACTTTGTGAGACTGAACTAATCATGTTTTCCAGATTTGTTTAGATTGTCAAATGAAATAAAGCCAAATTTAATGCTGAGTCCAACAAGCATTTAAGAGACTACAGCTTGAATTTTGTATATTAACTTTGCTCTTGGTTTCATTTTACTTTCCTATGATTTTCCGTAATATAATGTTCTTATCTGCACTTAATTTATCTTCTTTGCTATATGTATCATATTTCAGGCTGCATAAACTGCTTTTTAAAGTTGTCCATAAATTTATGCAATGAATGGCCTTAATATTATATATAAATGTAAGGATTAGTAAATGAAGAAAATATTGCCTATAAAAAACACAAGGAATTATTTCATAACAACAAAAACAACAACAAAAACAAAGCTATAGAAAATATTAGTTTTTCTTTCAAGATTTCAAGTATTTAGAGTCAGGTTTATGTATATAATAACTATATAATAAAAAGAAAATTAATTCTTTTTTGGAGTCAGAATTTAAATTGGAAAAAAGCATAAGGAAAGTGAATATAGAAAGGTTTTAGATTTGAAGCACATTAATCAATAGACTAAAAGTCGAGTTCTCGTAGTGACCTAGTTTCAGTATTCAGATTTTGCTCTCTATTATTAACTCTATGGAAGTACTTTCATCATCACATGCCTCAAAACACGCATATTCCTTAAGTAACTTCCTAAATTAGTAGGCAACCTGCAAAACTGTGCAGGAGAGGAGTTCAAATTCAAAAATGCAAATCCCAAATTATTCCTATAAAAATTCTTATTATGTTCTCTTAATGTAAAAATGAAAATTTTCATGTGGAGGTAGTCTACTAAAATATATGTGGCATGGCATTACTCAATTTCTTTGTTGTCTATTATCCTCCTTCCTCCATTCGTTTATCCTAAATTATTTTACCTCATATTTAGCAAGGTGGCTTTTCAAATAGCAACAGAATACCAGATGGTCATTGCTGTGGTTCAATGAGTTTATATCCTAGCAGGAAGTTAGATGATTGCTTTTCAAGGTTTTTATCATGCCTTGAACAGTCTATTTTATAACAGGGGATTCTGAAGCTGTCAATATATTTTTTGGCTTAGTGTGTTCCATCATTTTAAGTCACAGGTCTATGTAATAATATGAATGCTGTGATGAACAAAAAAAGAACATTTTTTTTTCTTTCTACACATTGTAAAATGTAGATCTATGTTAGAAAAGAGTGCTTAGTGTTCATAAAATTGTATTTATTTGGGGGAACATTATTAAATTGGATCTGTATATATTAAATGAAAACATTTTTATATCTTCTTCAAAAATATAAACTTTCTCTAAACAGTTAGAACATGATATTTATAAAATTTGTTTTTAAATTCTTACTTGTCAGAAGAAAATAAAACTTCAAAAGTACCAAATCCTCCAGGGAAGCATATGGCTCCAAGTTACACAAAATTGGCATAAACAAGATAAAGTTGCCTCAAAAAGAGGCTGACTTTTGTCTTTGATTTTAAAAAGTAAATGTTGTTGGTATTTTTGTAGTAATTGCAGAGAAAAAGAGAGTGAAACTTTCTCCTGTAAACAAAAAATGTTTAAATCAATAATATATCATAATAACATAATACTAAAAATATAGATCTAATGTCTATATCTTCCTTGTCAAAATAAGTGGATGAGTTTAAAATATGTAATACATGAAGAAACAGAGAACATGGAACAATAACGTAAACCAAAAGAATGTTTGAGTTATTGGGAAAAAATTAAATGACTTTCTGAATGGAGGAAGACACAACTCACAAATACAAATTGGGGAAAATAATGTATGAGTGGAATGTTTAAGCTATGGCTGACCATTATAGCAGCAAAGCACAGAGTGATCATATAATAAGAAAGGAAGTCCATTTTTCTCCTCTCAACAGAAGAAACCTATGGAAGGCTAGCATACAATGCTTATAAATGTGTACCACTCTGTGTTTTTTTGGCATGAAGTTAAAATACGCACATTTGGACAATAACAAAAAATGAATTAGTTCATTTTTCAAATGCAAAACTTCATATTCAATACACTGTATCATGAAGGCTAGAGCTGTTTCATTCTTACTTAGTAATGTAACTTGTGCACAGTTCTTAATATACATTTAATTATTTGATATGCTTCAAATTAGAGAATGTCAATAAATGAGTAACTCAGAATTGCTAACTTCTCTAAAACATATTGGAAAATGTATTTTCACCAATGATGTATATTACTTCCTGATTACAACCTAATTTAATAGACTAATATGAGACTTAAAATTTTCCTAAATCACTATAGCTCTGAGAAAAATTAATTCTACTGTCTCTAAAGTCTTTGAAACTAAATCTATCATTCTCTGGTGCTATCAGTTTTCATATACCCATGTCTCCATATGATTTTCATAGTTAAAAATATATCTTTACAGGGGCTGGGGTTGTAACTCAGTGGTAGAGCACTTGCATAGCACATGTGAGGCACTGGGTTTGATCCTCAGCACCACATTAAAAACTAAATAAAATAAAGTTATAAAAATATATCTTTACATACAAATCAGCATATTTGTCCATATTTTAGACATAACAATAATTGAAATAGGTAATAGCCTGCATTTTCCAGTGAGTGATAAAGACACAGCAAGTGACTTGTGGCACTTATAAATTTCTCCTTATGGCCTCATATTATTGGGATTTTGCTGGCAGGATTTGAGGTGATAATATACCCCTTTTACTAAATGATGCATGCCTAATCTGCTGGCTCATTAAAAGGTTTGTGCAAATGTTTTCCTTGTTAGCATCAAGTATTACTGTTCACATTAAAAGGCTAGAACTTTTTCTGTGAAATGATAGGGTGAATGAAAGTAAAATCTGCTTAAATTATATTGCTCAGATTAAAATGGCAAGTATGGTGGCAAAATTCAAAAGTCTGTGCTAAAATATTTTCAGAGATAACAATACTTAAAATAACAGGTTGAAAATTAACTAAATCAAACCATCAACGCCCTGATCCTCAAAATGAATTCTTAATGCGTGACTCATGACATTTTGATATTCAACAGTGTATTTGAGTTCTTTTCTTTTTTACATAATAAAACAATTTACCACTGATGCTATCCTGTCTATGATTCAGGGAATTACAATAACACATTATCTTCTTTGGAAGTAGATTTCAGGAAAAAGAGCAGTTTATAAGATTTTTTAATCAAATGTTTTTCTTTTTAAAGACCTGTAGATTTTAGCTATCGAAAATGTTAAAAATTATGTTAAAGTAAATAAATAAAACTGAACTATTTTTGCCTAGTACTTAAAATCTCACAATAGAATATATTTATATTTTTCAATTTGTAATATATTTTTGTCTTTAAGCACTATGAGGAAATGAATAAAAAGTGAAACAGTTATTTTTATCTTCTGTTTTTTAATTCAATAAAGAATTTTGTAGTTTTCTGTTTTTAAAATTATTTTTACTTGAGTTTTAGCAATAATTTATTTATTGTTAAGGTAGAATATTTCTGAATGAATATTGCATCTCAGAATTTATGCATTGTAATCAAGACAGAATAAATGACACTTTTTATTTTCTAATGACTTTTTAGAATGATTTCCAGATACTGGATATACTAGCACAATAACAGAACATAGAAACACAATAAACATCCTTACTTAGTTAACTCACTACTTTGAAGGACTTTTTTTATAATTTTCACATAGAAAGTATCTGGCCAGCTATGAGCAGAGGCACATGTCTGTAATCCCAGCAGCTTGGGAGGCTGAGGCAGGAGGATCACAAGTTCAAAGCCAGTGTTAGCAACTTTGAGAGACTCTGTCTCAAAATAAAAAATAAAAGTGGATGGGATGCAGCTCAGTAGTTAAGTGCCTCTGGGTTCGATCAGTACCCCCACCCCACACACACACAGTATTTGACTCAAGCTTTCTTCCCTCTTCTTTCCACTTCTCCAACTATTTTTTTTTATTCTGTCCATTTCTATGTTTTGGTATTATACTTTGATCCAAAATTATTGAACAAATTTTCCAGTAGAAAAACAATAGTGTATTGTGACAAAGCAACCTACTGTTCTATTTTTAGAAGTCATTTTATCCACCATGCTGCAGTGGAAGGTAGTCTTATAGAAGGTCCTTTTTACTCTTCATTGCTACTTGAAATCCATGATACTTTGTTGGAGGTGATAGTTCTCTCATTAGTGCTTTTGCTTATTTCTACTATCGAATACTTGGTTTAGGTCACACAGCACCAATTGACTATATGATGTGTACACATCACTAACATCCAAGCCTTCTCCCAAAAGGATATTGTCTATAAGATCAAAATAAACTCTATGGACATTTTATAGCATCATAGTCTTTCATTGAGCAGTGTTATCCTGAACTGTCGTATGAATTCCTAGATGCTTATTTTTGGCTGAAAATATTCAAATCTTTAAGACAATATATTACCCCTCTAAAAGTTTTAGTTAATCCAAAATTTATAAGTTCCTAAAATAACCTAAAATTTTCTGTGACCAGGTCCTTAAATCTTAAAACATTCATTCCTACATTAAATTGTTTTAAAAATTTTTGTGAACTCGTTTGGGTTTACATAGTACACTATAATTTAGGTGTGTCTTTTACCATATGGTTTTATTAGTTTGCCCTAGAATATGAATATTTAAATGCCATTCTGAATACAAAATATTATTGGGAATTTTAGAAGCTTTAATCAAGGAATAGCCTGTCTATTTTCCTTTGTCAACTGTCTTAATTAGTAAGCAGTTTGGGGAGCACTGTGTTGAGAAGGACTCTGAGGCCACATCAAAGCTCAGTGGGAATAAATGTCATGGAAGTGTCTGAATGAAGGGGGTATAGAAAAGTCAAGTGCTTCAGGTATTTTCATTCCAGATTTACAGCATAGGCATTAGGCTTCACTTTTTACAGAATATTGCTTAGCCCAGCAAGAGGCAGTTAGTTGCCTTTTACAAATACTAGCAGATGGTGTTGATAAAATTCATCCTGCCTGTGAACAAACAGAAAAAACCCTTGCATCATACTCTCTAGGTTGATGTGGCATTCATTTTTTTCTTAATTAAACTATCATTGTTAGGAAGCATCAAAGAACTCTAAAAGTAAAGGTTTCATCAAGGAGAGAGTCTATGTAAACTCCAGGGGAAGCAATAAGCAGATCATTACAGAGTTATCAGCCCCCTGCAAAGTTATAAATTAAAGAATCAGTATGCTATCAAGTGGCAAAGAGCAGAAAAGAGAAGGCATGGCCCAACCAGTCTCCTATCTTTTCCTTGAACTGAATGATGATGACATGCATTGAAAATACTCTAATCCTCCATTCTTTAAGTTTTAATAAAAAATTGGTTAGTGGGAAATAAATTGCATCTTAGAAAATTAGATCATGTGCTCTACGAAGTATGACTTAGAATCTACCCTTAGCCAGTGAATATTAGTAACACATGAGAACTACTTTTGAGGCTGGAAAGAAAAAAAATTGTACTTTCTACATGAATTATTGCCTCATTCAAATGTTCTTGCTCTATATAGTTTGTATTTTTAGCAGTCCTCTATGAAATCTTCTCTTAAAGCTTTGTCCCTAGCTGAACTTCCATCCACTGAACTGGGAAATGTTAATACCTTCCTTATCAAGGTGCCTGCTTCTTCACAGTGCCAAGATCCTGACATTAAAGCAATGATCACACATTATTGTAATTACTTGATTACATTACAATCTGCCCCTCTGGACCACGGGTTTTTAAAGGCAGGAATTGTTTCTTAATCAATCTTTTGATCCTCAGCACTTGAAATACTGCTTTTCACAGGGTAGGCCTTTAATGAATACACTTGAATGAGTATTGCATTCATTAGTATTATTGCTGAGAGAAGAAAAGGTGAGCTTGGCAGACTGTAGTTAAGCAGGCAGCCTTTCCAAACACAGAGGGTGCCACTTTTTTGATAGATGAAAAACCTCAGAGGTTACAGTGAAAGTCAAAAGAAAGAAACCTGTATGGACTTCTGAATGAGTAATAGGGAAGTATATTACATTCTGGGAACAGAGTTTAACCCTGAAGTAGAAGTGTTGGCTCTAGGGTTAAATCTGAACAGAAATATAGTTGCAACCTTCCATTTCAAATTAGTTTTGATGGTCATCTATCCTCTTTGGGAGGAGGATATGGAAATAAGTGCTAAGGAAAAGTGGGAAGATAGAGCTAACATAAACAATAACTTAGTATGTACCTACTTGTGCTAGTATACTGAACTCTAACAGTTTTGTGATCTAGTTATCTTCCTCTCTTCATTCCACTATAACTAAAGAAAGAGTTTCCAAGATAATGCAAATTTCTCTTTAAGAACTTCTCATCAATCTGTTTAGAATAAGGTCTTTCTGACTATGAGAACTATCATTTAAATTAAGAGGCAGAAGGAGCTCTTATTTTTAAGAATCATGATATTTTAAAATACTTGGTTTTCAGTATTTTAACAAGATTTTTTGAGTTGGGATGATTTATGTTTTTTTTTTAATCCTATATTTCTTTTGACTGATTCACATATAGAATTCCATTTCCTCTCAGTATAATAAACTATATTTAAAAGTCACAAAATTTTTTTGTGAAGTGTCAGATTGTTAACATTGCTAGGCTTTGGAACTAGAGAGAATGTTTCGAACATAGCCTCCCTACCACATCCCATTTACTCTTAGGAAAACTACTTCATGGATTCTTATATTTCTGCACATCTTGTGAGTAGAAATACCAGCATTCCTTCTGCTTTTCCTATCAGACTCTGTTTTCAATGATGATTGCATAGAAAGTAACCTACAACATTATAAATAATGTTTCTACCACAGCAAGACAAATATTCTTATAACCTCGTAAGACAGAAATAGTTCTCCCTGGAATAAAAAGTTGGTGTGCTTGCTTCCCATTATAAAAGATTTAGGTTCCTTAACTCAGGGTTTATCTCCTATGACACCACTCTGTATGTGTGCAGGTATATCATATTCTTCATATCATTCTATGGGAATTGGGGCTTGAGGATCTTGTATAAATTCTGTTACTTTGGCTCTTGGTACTTCTGTACCTAATAAACCATCCTTATTTCCTGACCTAAGAGTCTTGTGTCTTTTCTTACCATTCACAAAACTATGGCACAGAATCTTGTTAACTTTCAGGTAAAGTAAAATCTCAGATTCTCATAGTTCCTAATGTTTACTAGCTGAGTAACCTTGAGTAATTATTTTTAAATATTTGGACTTCAGTTTACTATTGTGAAATTTAAAGGGAATAATGCTTTTAAATTTCTTAACATATGTATTGTTTAAATAAATAATAGCTAATAGTAGAAGCCATAGCAAGTATACCAGTAGTAGCAGCAGCAACTGCAATAATAATAGCAGGAAAATTAGAAGCAAAGCAACCCAATATTGAAAGAACACTTATGACAAATGGAACAGGTTGGGATTTTTTTTTCCTCAATAACAAAATGAGATACATGAGACTCAAATTGTTGACATAATTTGCCTGAGATAATCCACATGCTAATTGACAATGCTGGAATAAGATGTTGACTCTGTTTGATTTCCTTATGTTATTCTGCATATATTTGCAATCACATGTTTGGGAGGAAGCTAGTAATTTAGATGTGTATCTGGACATTCCCACATTTCCATTGATAGAGTTTGGAAATCTATGTCAAAAGATAAATGAGAACAAACATTAGGAAAGAAGACTCAGAGAGAAAACAATACTGATCTCCAGCATTTCTGTGGGCAAGATTTTTCTGTCTTTAGCTAATGTTGAACGTGTTCTATTTTCCGGGCTATGTATTTTGAATCTTTGTCTATAACATCATATTATTATAATTTTTATGCTTTCCCTACAATATAAAAATTCTTTATAGTATATTAGTAACCCATACAGTACTATTAATGTCACAAATACTTATGCTGTTGTCTACCAGAAATCTTTAAAAGATTAAGAGATGTAGTCAATGTTTCTCAAAGTAAGATAATTGCTTTGACAGTCCAATTAAATTTCTAAACATAAACTCCACATATACAAATGCAAAAACATATACACATACATCATATATATTTAAGTAAATATAAAATATACAGAAGTATTTCAATGTCTCATTTCAAAATAATGTCTTATCAAGTATTTAGTATTTTTCTATATTTGTCAAGCACTATATGATATACATGATTTATATTCTATAGAAGCAAGTGATAAACATTTTTCAAATACACTGTTGTATAACACGTTTCCATTATGTCAAACAAATTTGTAATCAGTGTAAAAATATATAATTTTTACCTCTACAGATGGGAACAGGAAAATCCCACGAGGCTGTATTAACTGAATTGGCTATGCAGGTGAGTTGAGGGTGACCATCGAGGATATATCCAGTTACGCAGCTGTAGCGGATCTTGTCCCCAACATCAAACCTTGTACCATATAAGACACCTTTAGGTGGAACTCCAGGGTTTCCACAAGAGCTACTCTGCAATTCTATAGAAGATAAGGAAAGAAAAATGTAGAGTTATTTTAATACATATTTTGGTGTATTTAGATGTATGACTTACAATATAAATGTAGATATCCTTTTTTCTGTAGAGAAAAGTCACAGAAAATGTCTTCTATATCAACATATGTAACAGTGAAGTATGGAATGGGAGGGAAATAAATACAATTGCAAAGGTATTATATGTCATTATTTGTGCTACAAAAGTTTGCATATTTTAGATTATCTTGTCTTCACAACAATCTTTGAAGTCAGTGTTACTCATATTTTGCAGGTAAGTAAAATTAAGGTTAATACCACTTATTTGGCTTTTCAAAGTTACATTTTAATAGCAAGGTAACAAGCATATTCATTTCATTAGTATGGTCCCCAGTATTTTGATGCCTCTACTTAACCCTCAGTCATGGATATTTATCCAGGAAAAACACATGTTAAGTAAACACCTTTTTTTTTTTTTTTTCACTTAAACAAGAAACACATTACAGTAGAAAATGAACATGGTTTTTGAATTTAAAAATATTGGAATAGAATTCCAGCTCTATTATTTGTTTAAACTTGAATATACAACAGTTTAATAAGTGCATACAGTTGTGACATTTATGTAGATCAACATGCAAAATATCTCAAAACGTGTGATGGATCAGAATATTTTACTTACTATTTTATTATTAGTGTATGCTTAAAAGTAAACAAGAATATAAACACAAGACTTTTTAAATCAATATTCATTTCAGAAAAATTCAATTTCACATTAAATTAATAAATAATCAAATAAAAATAGCAGAACTAACAGAATAATGAGTTTGGGATGGATTATTTTTCCTCATATTGTACTCTAAATTTTCTGTTTTATGACCACTACATTATATTGCCTTTAAACTATAAATAATAATCAATAAAAGACAAAATGATGGACTAAAAAGCAGCATTCAATTTGAGTAGAGTCTATTATTCAGTTAATAGTATTATACAAATGTTAATTTCCCAGTTTTGATAATTGTATCACAGTTTCCTAAGCAGTTAATATTAAGGTAAGCTATGTAAAAGTTTATGGGAGTTCTATGGCTTTTGTGAAATAAAAAGTTGTTGTGATACAAACATTGTGATGTAAAACCAAAACATGTTCCAAATTTGTCTTGCTATTTATCCCATTTGTGCAGTAAATCCCATGCATATCTTTGCTAAGCCAAATGATTATAAACTGCTGTAATTTTGAAAGTATCAATTCCAATATTAAGAAAAAAATATCAAAATAAAAAAATGATTATAATATGTAGTTGGAAAATTACAAAAATAATGTGGATACTTAGTATAAGAATTATATAGACAGGTGAAATTTTTATCTCTATCTACAATAAGGTTATCTATCTACACTGACTTTATGGTGATTTCAGGAGGATTTTTTTTAAACTGACATTAATTTTGCTTATAAACATTCCAATGTTAGTAAAAGAAAAAAAACCACTGGGTAATTTTAAATGTGAAGTCATTTTTATTGATGAAAAAAATGTACTGGCAACACTACAGCCATAGCACTTGTATGTATTTAGAGGTAAAATACACTTTTAGTTTGAAATCACTTATTTTGGGTTTCTCACATCCAGAAAAGTAAAGATTTCAACTAATATTTACTCTCAATGGTTTCTGTAAGTAGTATATAATTACCTCAATATCACAAGCTACAATTTGAAAAAAAATTAAAATGTAACTAAGAATAATTATTTATATTTCATTTTACTATTTTTCCAAGTATTATTCTCTATGTGCATTTTCAGTAAAACGTAAAACAAATGTATCATCTGTGAATTTTAAGCAGCTCTTCGAATGCTTAAATTTGTACAGTAGTTTGTTGAAATGATTGATTTTTCTTTTAAAATGTATTTTATGAATAGATGAGATATTTGCTGCAATAGATGGGGAGGTTAATAAGTTTTGATAAAATGAATAAGAATTTAGTTCTCTGAATATAGTAATAACAAAGGAAATACTTTTAATGAAACTACCACTTTTGGCCTTATAATCAATCCACTCCTCTCCCTTCTACCCTCTAAAAAATAATTAAGGTCAAGACTTCAATTATCATAAAGTTATATATCTAGGAGAAAAGTAGTTTTCAAATTACTTCACAGGAAGCAGTTAGGTAGAGAAAGGGAAAGAGAAGAAAGCTCTAAATAGTTGTTATACTCAGATTTGACTTTGATTTAAATGAATAAGTAAACGTTACCCAGAACAAAGTACCTAAAGCAAAAATGGAAAATATATCAAGTGAACCAGTGAATGAATAATAACATCAGATGGAATCTTAATAAATTACCTAATCTCCTGCCTTGTGATTGAATTATTTCTAAACCCACAGAATGATAAAAAATTGGGGTTGTTTCAAAATGAAACTGAAATAAGATAATTCCAAAACATGTATGGTCCTCACCTTCAGGAAATTCCTGCTGTTGCTTGCCCTTGTTTATCACCTTCAAAAATAAGAACATCTACCCATCATACTCTGTCAACTGAATAACTCCTGAAGATAGTTCAGATGTTTTACCTCCAGGGTTCATACATCATGATTCTATAGCCATTGCTCATGGATTCTATTTTTTTGTCCTTTCTCAATCCTTTATTTTGGGACTTCTCTCTAAGCTGTCTGTGTCCATTTTAAGATTCAGAGCCAAAAAGGATGTGATATCAGCTGAAGAATTACATAACTCACCATCAAAAAATACTGTATTTCAACTAGAAAGCACATTTAGTCTTGATTTTTAAAATGAATAGTACTCCATACCAAGTTTTAGAATCTAATTAACTTCTACTTAATAACAGTTTTAGAAATGGCTAGGTTACAATAACTTTTAGACATTGTTTCTATAAGCCAACAAGATTTTAAGTATCAGAGAAAAATGAAATATCTGACCACAATACAGGAAAATAAAAACTAATAATCAATATATTAATACATGTTTCAAGTACTTATGAGTAGTGATTTTGTTTAAATATTATGAAATCACTTTTAAGGAATGCAGAGGTTTAAGCAAAAAAATGAAGAATTTCCATGGATATCATAAATGTACATGCAAGATAACTATATCTTACTTCTTATTTCATTTTTTGACATAAATAATTAAATCTAAGAGCAGATTTGCCAAATAGTTCTGGTTATCAAGTTCACCAGTAAATGTCATTGGTATATTGATCAAAAGGTTCAGATAACTAAAATAAACAATTATAGAATCTGGAAAAAGCTCCCATGTTGCATCATATATGCATATCCCCAATGTGAAGAAAAGAAAACTGACACTTAGACTAAGTAACTTGTCTAGTTCCACAAACTAATAAAGAGTAGACTCAGGGCTCAAGTCAGGTTTCCTAACTCTAAAGTCTTAGCTCATTTTAATATTATATAGTGTTACTTAAGAAAAGCAAGTAATTATTCCACAAGTGATTATTAAACATCTATCTTTGATAATGCTCTGAAGATATAGTCTTTCAAAAGACAGATGTGGCCCTGCCTTCTTGGGTTTTATAACCTGATCACAATGAAAAGAAATAAATGATTACAAGATCATGATTGTTATATAAAATGTAGGATAAAGGAAACCTCCTCAAGTTATTATAAAACGTATAACGGTAGAACTTAATTAGTCTTAAGAGGAGAACTAGAAGGGATTTCCTGATAAAGGGAGGTTTAAATCATGATCTCAAATAGGATAAAAGTGGAACTTGACATTATCAAGCAAAGTGAAATAAACCATAGTCTGAAAGTCAAGGATTGAATGTTTTCTGTAATATGTGGAAGCTACAACAAAATAAGGGAAAATGTGACCCGGCATGGTGAACCCATGAAAATAGAAGGGTATCGGTGGGATAGAGAGAGGTGATATAGGGAGAGGGAGGAGGAATGGGAAAAGGCAGGAACTGTGGAATGCAACTGACTAAATTACACTATATACATATGTCAGTACACCACAGTGAATTTCATCTTTATGCATATCTATAAAGCACTAATTTAAAAAAAAAAAAAAAACTATAAATAAGTAGAAGGAAGTCCAGTAGAGAAAGTACTGGGGAATGAAATGGAGCAAATTATATTTCATGCATGTATGATCATGTCAACCCCGATATTATGTATAACTATATTTCACTAGTAAAAGCATTTAAAAAATAAAAGAACTGTTAACTAGTATATTCAAAATCAAATGGTATAAGAATCAAAATACTATAATAATGACTAGGTTTGGCAATAGAGTGAATATAGGTTTTGTGAATGTGGTAGAGTAAAAACTGGATTGGGAAAAGTAGCTTTAAATGGTTGTTCATAGATAGGTTCACATAGTGAATACATATACTTTTATAGACTCCTAAATATAAAGTGGAACTACTTCCATCATTAAAATTTTGCTCTTCAGAATGGAATAATAGTATATAATTGACATTCATTCTAAATGTATATATGAGCAGAGATTTTCATAAGTATGCATGATATATATATATATGTATATATATGTATATATATATCTTTATATATATGTTTTCTCATTTAATACTAATTAAACCTTAGTGGGAAAATTGTATTGTTGAATCATGAAAATTAATTTTTAAAAATATAAGTAGCTAAAATGATGTATACATATTATTCAGAATACAAGTACATAAGTATTGATATGAACACATAAAACAACTTATATAAGTCATTTATATGCTATATATAAGCTGAGATCAACTTAATATGTGGCAAACATTATTACTTCAAATTATAGCTTTATTATTATTATAATCAGAATTTTATTTGAGATGCCTTAATTAGTTGTGATTATATTATAATCTTTTAGAGGTAACCTCATGTATCAAATCTGCTTTAAATACTAATTATCTATGTTAGTTTATTCTTGATGTCTTAATATTAATGAAAACAGCAATTTAGTCACGGGTAAAAAAAATGCTTCTAAGTTACAAATGAAATTGTAGGTCTAATCTCAATTTTTTGTAGAAGACTTGCATTATCAAATTCACAAGAACTTCCCTATACAACTTGCTGGTTCATTCATTCATTTGTTGATTAGTGTCTTAGATAAAGCACCAGGACAGGTGAAGAAATTAACAAGTGATAAATTTTACATATTGCAGCTAACAAAAACGGGATGAACTAATAATATTAAAAAGTTTACAAAATAATATAAATCCAGAGAATGTACATAAAACACCATAAGAGAACAGAAATTTTGTCTTGGAGAAATTGAATAAAACCCTGTCAAGCAATTGAGAGAAAGATGAATAATTTCTACTAATAAACAAGTAAAATAACCTTGACTCTGACAAAAACAAACCTTCATTTTGTTTGGAGCACATGGATAGTTGTGAAATCAAGATGTTTAGCAAATTTTGGAGGAAGAAAAAAAAAAAACATTGACCTTGAAAATTAGAGTGAAAAATGGAAAGAAAGGATAAAGGACACCATGACTACAAAATTGCATAATTATTCTGTCAAATAGATGAAGCATGATCCTGCTGAGATCAATTAACAATGCTTTAAAACATTGTAAAATTATATCTACTAAGGGAAGTAAAATCAAGTTGTTTGTACTTCTTACAGAAAATTAATCTCAGGGTTTTATTTCCCAGATGATTTAAAAATAATTTAGGAAAGCATAATATCAAACTGAAGTAAAATGTTTTGTACCTAGTACCTCTCAGCCTGAAACTTCAAAGCACTTAACAAACCAGCACATTTTCTTTTTAGTGATACAAAACATTCTCTATTATAGATACTGAACTGTTTCATTCACACAGGACATAAATAGTGTAGTTTGAGCATTCTCTTGGGGACTTTGATTTGAGCAAACATTTTCTGAATATTTTGAAAGACTTATGGTATTAATCATGCCCCTCTGGACTTTTCTTTCACTATATATAACTGAATGAAATTGATTGATAGATTTATGTATTTCCTTCCTCACCAGGCTGTTTATCTTGAGAACAGGGGGCTCTGATTCATCTCTGTGTATCAAGAATTTAGCACCCTGTGTTCTTGGCAAGCAAAAAAAGATGTTTAAGTTAGGTATCTCCTTTAATAGAAAAATATAAGAAGATCATCATGCAGAATTTTAGGAGTAAATGTTTAAGTACAAAAATAGTGGAGTGCAAGTGGTAGGTAGCATGAAATAGATAAGTAAGGCATATCATGAATTCAATCTGTGTCCTAATATGTACTAGATCACATAGGCAACATGTAATCTTGTATGGGTGAAATTACATGGTTACACCATTCTATGAAAATGTATTCACTTCTATAAGCAATTTCCTATCCATGAGGATAATTCATGAGCTTCTGGTCAAGAGGAGAACCTCACTGAAATGCTGTGGATGGAGCAAACATGAGGCCACATTTGCTGTTTTGAAAGTGATCATGAAACTTCAACAGGTTCAGAGTTGCTAATCAAAAGGACAAATGTTTATTATTATCTTAATTAAAAGGAAACCAGATAAAGTATTGGCTGCTCGAAAAGAAGTTAGAATAAACAAGGAACTTAGTTATTCTGCCTAAGAGGAAAATAATTACTAAATTGATTTGGGGGGCAAGAGGATAAACATTGATTAAAATGTAGTTTCAACAATAGGAGAAAAGTCTATTGTCACAATTGTTCTAATGTATAAAGATAATACCAGGCATGGATGTAATCCCAGGGACTCAGTAAGGGGAGGCTGAGGCAGAAGGATTGCAAGTTTGAGGTCAGCCTCAGCAACTTGGTGAGACCCTCAGCAACTTAGAAAGACCATGTCTCAAAATAAACAATAAAAAGAGTTGAGAATGTATTTCAGTGGTAATGTGCCCCTAGATTAAACCCCCAGACTCTCCCTTAAAATAAAATATTAAGATAAATCTTGAGATTGACTAGATGCATCCAAAGGAAAAAAGAACATAGTAGAAGAAGAGAAAATACAAAAACAAACATAAAAAATGTTTGCTAAGTAACATCTTACTGTTTTGATATTGAAGATCTATAAATAGGGCCCAGGGGCAATACAGTAAAACATTTTGAGATTCAGTTCAAGATTAATGGAGAAATGCAATGTAGAAAAAAAATCCTTTGCATGATATACAAAGACTTATTGCTATTAATATGTTATTTTGGCTTATGAAGGGCAATTAATAATAAGAGGCAATTAATGTTCTTTCAATATCAAATATTAATGCATTTTTGGCAAAATAAATGTATCTACTAAAATAAATTAATAGAAATGATAGTATATTTTTTTGCATCTACCTGTGTATTAAAAGAGTTGGGTGGAAATGTCATGAAATATGAAAAAAAATGTGATTATTAGAAACTAACTATATCCTGTATTGTTGCCAGAATATTATTGCAGCAAAAGAAATAATAATATAGAAAGGAGGCATGTTAGCAGCCATTTTCACTTCAATGTTTCTAAAAATGGAATAATGCTGTTTCTGGCTTGGGATAGCATTTGATAGTTTAATTCAGATTAACAGAGAAATATAAAAAGACTTTCCTCCCCTTATGACAGAATTGGGACAAGTATCTGTATTAAAACTTTGGAATAAAAGTAATTTAATTCTTCAAAAAGACGTGTTAAGCTACTCATGGATAATTTACTGGATTATCTAATCATCAAATGTGATGAGTGAGAGATGCCACTGTAGTTTAACAATTAATCCATCACTGAATAATTATTGAAGCCTGAGGCATAAATGTCAAAGGGGTATAACAAATATGACACCATTTATATCTTATTGAAACTTGTAACCTAGCTGGAATGACAAGACATGCATAATATGACCTTCTAAAGACTGAAAAATGCTGGTTCCACAAGCTGAATTTTTTTAAAAAAATTGTACTTCATGCTGACACAAAAGGAAGATTATGAAATAAGTAGAATTTTAGTTGGAGAGGAATCAAAAGAAGAGTCAAGTAAATCATATGAATAAGACCCATAGGGAGGAACATGCAATATGTGGTCAAGGGTAATACAAAACATGTTGACTTGAATAGCATAACATAAATATGAAGAGATAGAGAATGAAGTTCAGAAAAGTATCATTGGGCCACACTTTGACCCAAAATAGACTTGAAAATAGCTGTTTTAGGGTGCTAGTACTGCTACTTCAATGAAACCGCTTAAATATGATAGTAATTATTTATCTCTATGTGACTGTCTCATTAGTCTAGGCAAGGAGAAAGAAAACCAGGTCATCAGGGACACATGTTTCTTCCATCTCCTGGTATCATTCCCTAGGGCATTGCCTTTGTGTGCAAGATAAATCTGGGTTGCTACAAATGTTGAATTCTAGGATACTGGGATTGAAATTGGTGATGGTAGGAAAAAGCAATCCTTATTCCTTTCCCTTAACTGCTGGCAAAACCCTTTGTCATTACTACATCCTACCTCAATTCCAAGTTTTCTAGGAGTTTTAGACATTAGCACTGGTGTTTTTTCATTAAAGCTGACTATAATTCCTCATCAGTCAGAGACCTGGTTGAGTAGAAAAAGGATGGTAACAATAACTAACTCCCATATGGAAAAAAAAATGAGGAAAGGGGAATATTCCATATTTATAAATAGGTAGTCCTGGAAATGAGTAGATCCTGATGGACAGAAGTCATGAAAAGCCACTGCTGTGGCAAATTCTGGTTCTGGTTCCTATGGTCTGTATCTTGTACTTCCTTTTGAATCATTCTTCTTTATCTACATTCTTTGTGGCAAAATATTAAGTGTGTGTGGGAGGATAGACTATCCTTGGGAGTGCAAAGTTCTACATTGCTAATGCAGGTTTGGTATTCAAAATTGTCTAAGGGCTGAACAATCAAAGGGATTTACAGATGAGTCATAGAATACATTTGACTAAAAGTTCTTTCAATAACTTACTTGGAATTGATTTATTTGCTCCTAGTTATTTTCATGTGCCTATGAACACTTCTGTGGACCCCCAAATTGTTCTAACCATGTATTGTCATTTTAATTGGGACTATCTTAAGGTGATCTGAAACAATAAGTTTATTCAGGAATACAATTTTTTTTTTTTAAATCTGATCTTTAGTTCCCCATTGGCGTCTATCCTTGAATTAAGAAATTTAATATAAGATTCTGGTAAACTATCCCTATCCCTTCCTGTATAGAAGCAGTTGATTTTTCCAACCTATAAGTCACCAGAATGTTAGAGTTTATTTTTTTCACTCTTTCCTTGAAAATAACAAATTTACTTCTGATCTTCTCTTTGTTGTAAAACCCTGTCTAGGGAAAGACAGTATACTTTACCATGGTCTTTTAAACCTCATTTTGAGCTAAAGCCACAGTGTTGTGCCTTCCACATTGTCAGGAGGAATTAGTTCACCATTTACTATGACATGGCAGGAGTCACTAGCTGCCCAACTCATAATATGTGTTTCCTTTCTACTATTCTTAATTACAAAACAGTGAAACACATTTTAGATTTTTATTTTAACTTATCATTTCCAGTACAAATATTATACCATTGCCAGAGAAAAAGAAACACTTTTTAGAACATAAATGAATTTAATATTGTTTCTAGGAATAGGCTCTAGGCTAGACATTTTGAATTAGCCCTGTAAGAGGACTACTACCCTGAGTCCACCACTGCAATTAAGTTTATCAGGAGTTGGCCCTGTTCATCCCCAACATCTGAACGACAGGAAGAGTCTAGAGAAAAATCACCTGAGGTTACAACTCAAGGATCAGAAAGAGCATCATTTACTCGCATGTTTTATTTCAAATATTCCCTGTCACCAAATATGTTACATATGTTCTTATTTCACAGGTTTGCTTTCACCATTCTGAAATTCCTTCCATTTCTTCTTTACATATGCAGGTATTTCTGTCCTTCAAGATCTAAAACAAGCCTTTCCAAGTTCTTCACCTTGTGGTTAAAGAATTAGCTTCATTTAAAGAATTGGAGAAAGAGGAAAATATAAAAAGGCCTACATTTTTTCAAATCTCTTTGGGAATTTAATCCCCTTGAAAAATAAAAACAAAAACAAAAAAATCTTTTCTGTACCCCATATTGAAGCAAAGTGCAATGTATTATTCCTGTGGGTGCAATAGAGGTGGGGAAGTAGAAACCAGAGCCATGATTTTCTGGATGGCAGAAGAATAATAAATCTTGAGGATTTTACTCTTACAGAGTAATGTTCAATCTTTCCTCCCTACATGGGCAGCTCTTAAAATGTGGAGGAAAACTAAAATCAAATAAAAGAGCTTGTTCCAGTTGGTTTACATTTTGCAGTTGAACTTATCACTGGACAATGACATGAAATGGAAGAAGTTCCATTAATGAAATCAAATAAATCTGGCTTTGAATCCTGTATTTGCCTTTTACTAGTATGTACCCAATGAGGCTTTTAATACTTCAGTTTCCTTTTATGGTATCAACTACATTACTAATATTTATATTACTAAGATTTATTTAGGTTACTTAAGCAAATTATAGAAACTCACTGTGATTTTTGACTGTATTGTGAGTTTCTTGATATCACCACATTCTAATGTTCATTTAATGGTCACTTGTTTCAGGCTGAAAAGATAACCATTTGCGTATGAACTCCTTTCCTTAGAAAATATGTATTTATGAGGCTTGAGTTTATTGCCTATGTCTGATTTCATTCCATTCAAACCACATCACATTTAACAATGGCAAAGGTTTCCCAATGATGCATTTACACTGTTAGGCAGTTCATTTATCTTAACTGAGATCTTAACATTTAAACTGTATTTTACCTTTTAAGCACTGACACCTACAAATCGTGCTAACTAGTTTTGTTGCTGGTTATAGCTCATGGTATAGTACAATAAGAATTGCTTCACCAAAGCTTTGAAAAACTAATTGAAACCAATTATGACAATTATCTCTCTGTTCAATTGCTTGCACTAGACTCTTCCCTCATTTTATACTGTTACACTGCATACGGTTTTCCCTGATGTGACCTACCCAATTGCATTTCAGGTTTTATTCATTGAGCAAGCATATTTCTGATTAAAATTAATAGGGGCTATGCATGGATTGAGTGAGGACTGGAGTTATTAGGATTGTAATATGAATATAAGAGAGAATTAAGTATCATTGGACCTTCTTATTTTAATTAAGTACCCAAACACTCTTAATCAAGCATATAATTAAATTTAAGAGGAAGTGTATTGTGTGCTAATTGTCATTGATTATTAATAATATGCTTATTTATGCATGCAAACTCTATAATGGCATATATCTTGAAACTGTTTCTGAATGACAATAACTGAGTTCTGCATAATGAAACTATTAATGAAATGTAATCTTACGAGAAATGTCAGACTAGAAAATAGCTCAGATCTCAGAACTCCTCTTCCTAATTTTTCTTTTTGAAAAATCAGAACAAGTCATATGTATTAACTCTTGCAAAAGAACATCAGTAATTATATTCTGCTTATTATTTCATTTTCTAAGATTATTTATATCTATAAGATATATATAATCTATATCTATGATATATATAATCTATAAGATATAGATGTATTCATAGGGAATATACAAAGGGAACATCTCATTGGGAATATAAAGAATTCATGTACACCAAAAATATAACTAATTTGATTGCTTTATCCACAAAAATGAGATTTGTTCTTTTATTTTGCCACTTTTTTATTATTATTATTTTTATTTAGCTTTTAATTTTTTACAGACAGCATTTTTTTATTGTACTCAAATGGGGTACATAATTTCATTTCTATTGCCACTTTAAACATTTAAAACTAATTTTTTACTCTGTGGTATAAATTTATCTTTTTAATTAATTTGTTCATTCACTTAATATTATCTAGGTCACTTGTTTATTAAGCATCTATATCACATCACAAATTGTCTAAGCACTGGAGATACAAGAGTGAACAATATACACTCCCCTTTCCTCCTGGAGTTTGTGAGATAAATTTGTGAGCAGGTGGTGGAGAGGGGACCCAGCTAATAAAATATTTAGCATATTATTAGATGATAATAAATATTAAAAGGAAATGTTAAGAAAGGAAGGGGAATGGAAGATTCCATAAAGCTTTCCAGGAAAAAAAGAACTGCAGCTGGAAAGACCTTGTAACGTAACGTAGAATGCTTGAGTGTTTATGGAACAGCAAGAGTTCACTTTAGATCAACAGGACTGACTGAAAGGAGCCTGGGCAGATTAAGTCAGAAGTTAAAACAGGGCCGGGTGATATACAATTTTAAAGTTATTTTAAGAGTTTTTTCAACTTGTTCATTTGATGTTTACTTCTATCTCTCAAAAAATACATTTCTACAATGATTTCCTATCTTTTTTATGGCTTATATTCTTACAGTGGAAAAGAAAGATTTACTGTCTTTCACCACCCCAAATTGTATCCTCCTTGACATTGTTAGCCCTTAATTGTGGTTGAAATATTTGGCATTAAGACTGTTAATGTAAATACTATTAGCAAAATTATATATTTTGTATGATTTATGGCTATTGCTTTTCTGAATAGGTCTTTGTTTTCACTGCATTCAATAATTTCCTCTTTTGTTTTTTATTTCATGTTGAGTAGAATTTCAACTTCAAACTCTACAAACTGTCTACATCTATCCTCAGTACAGTTAGATTTATCAGGGATTCAATTTCAAATCCTAGAAAAAAAATTTAGAACATTTTAATCTTGACCAGTTGATAACTATTTTGTGTTCTATTATTAGGAATTTGGATATTCCATTAAACTTTCTAAGTTGGATCCTTTCTTTCCTATAGCCCATAATACAAAAAACACCAGTATCTCCATGCAAGTGAGAGTTAAAGAGATAAATAATTCATGACTGTGTATGTCTTCATATATTCTTAAACTTCATAACTGCTTTTATATGTGTAGAATTCTAATATAGAAACCGTTTATGTTCAGATTTAAAAGGCAAGGCTTTGTGCCAGTGTTGATTTTTGAATGATAATATTTTAGATTTATTTTGTAACTTTATGTAGTTTTAAATTTAACTATATTTATAATATACTAAAGTGTATTTATTTTGATAAATATTAATAATGTCTTAAAAAGAGTAACACTGGCACTATGCCCTGCCCACCAAATTCCAAGGTAAATGAATTTCACTAGAAGTAATTAGATTAGATCCTATTAGATTTGTATTGACAAATCATGATTTTATATATTTATGGTATATGATGTGATGTTTTGATAAATTTATACAATGTGGCATCATTAAATCAAACTAATTAATATATTCATCACCTTGTTTATCATTTTTTATGGTGAGACATTTGAAATTTACTCCTAGTTATTTAAAAATGCACAATACATTGTTGTTAATAGATGATAGCCACCCTACTATAGAGTACATCTCAAAACTTAATTCTTCTATTTCACCTCCTCCTTTCTGGAACTTTTCTTCAGTGTCAATTAAGTCCCTCTGTTGAGTGCCTCATATACATTTATATTTTAATTTCAAAGAATACATACTTGTACTTTTTCTATACTATCATGTTCTCATTTTATATATTTAGAGAATGATCATCATAGTTTTTTGTTCATTTGTTTGCTTCTTCATACTCGAGGTTTGCTTCTATTTCTATCGTCCCCGATATATCTAAATTTTTCTATTTGTTTTGGACTTTAACCTCTGTGCTAGAGAACTTCTTCAGCAGTCAGGTGATATTTGCTATTTACATGCATAGTAATTAACTAAAAAGCTGAATAGATGCTCTGAGTACATGGGTGGTTTGTGATACATTCACCCATGACCATGGGGTAATTGTCTTGATTACTTCTTTGAGGGACTCATTATAACAACATGTCTTTTCTATTGATTTGCTTATATTCTGTAAAAGAATTCTCAATCACCACCTTGGAGAGTACATAACTAGATGACAGCTTTCTGTGAGTAAAATTGTGAATAACTTGTGTAAAGAATACATCAATATGTTGTTACAGTTTTTTAGAACATTTACTTAATCCACCTGATTGTCATATTGTACTCTTTTTAAATGGTATCTGAGAGCTACCATCTGGAGACTGTTTTACTCCCTTCAGAGAATAAATCCCCAACATTCAGCTGGAATAGAGAAAAGGGAATTGCTTAGCTGTCAAAGTTTTGGTTCTCCTATTGCTTCTTAATTGGATTTTCAAGCAATTTCTTATTTTTTTTTTTAAATTTATTTATGTTTATTTTACTAAGGATTGAACCCAGGGGTGCTTAACCACTGAGCTATGTCCCTAAACCCCCCCACCTTTTTTTTTAAACTTTGAGACAGGGTCTCACTAAATTGCTTAGGACGTCACTAAATTGATGAGGCTAGCTTTGAACTTGCAATCCTCCTGTCTCAGCCTCCTCAGCTGCTGGGATTACACTATGCACCACCACACCCAGTCAATCTTTCTCTTTTAAGCATGATCTTAACTCTCTATCTTAAAACTTCCTGGTGCAACCCATTCGTGAGACTTCTAAGAATGTGTGGTTAACAGTTGGATTACTTCTAGATTACCCTTTAGTGACTTAAGATTCAATGTTCTGGTGAGTTCTATGTCTCTTACCATTATTCATCAGATTACTTGTTCCCACAGTCTTGTTTGGTCTTTCCCATTATATCTATCTTTATGAGATAGGACTATTTAAAATCTTTTATAAGCTAGAAATGTAAACTAGAGGTAGAGTGCTGGCCTTACTTGCATAGAGCCTGGGTACAATCCCCAGAACTACAAAAAAAAATTTAAAAATGTGTTTAATTCTTTATTTTCACATGAAACACCATGCCTATCACACAATCATTGGAAATTGATTAAATGAACTGTAAAAGAAACATAACTTATTAAGCATATTGTAAATTAGGTTATGAAGGGATTATAAACCCTGCATAATCTTAAACCTATCAGAATTGTTTCTTATAACATATTTTAAAAATATGTAATGATGTTCATAATTATAAATCTTTATTATAATGCATAATTTTCTGGAGAATTTGGAGTTACTAAATTAGCAAATATGTTGGATTGGCCTGCATATGACTCATTTTGATTAAGTCAATCTGAATTTACATTCTGTTTCAGCTTATGAGTTCAAACAGCATAAACAACATAAAAAATTGTAGGATTGAAGATCTGTTGGTTTTATTCATATATAAGGAAATAAAAAACTTCATTGAATCAAGAACCAATTGTTTTTGTAGAAAAAAGCTATACCAAAATCATAGTATTTTAAACTTGTTCATAGTTGCACAGGACAAATTGTTTAACATAATAAAACAGAAAAGGGTACTGCCATACTGTCATTCTGTCCTTGAATTATATTCTGTCATCCTATTATTATTATTATAGATAATCTGGATGATGAAAATTTCAAGGTATATTACTATAGTATTTAATTAAAAGTGTCAGCAATGATATATATTTCTGAAACTATACAATCAACTATCTTTGTCCCTATTTTTAATATAGCATACTTCTGAATGAACAGACTGTATTCAGCAAACATATAAATGAAGTTTTAAAAATAACATAAGGGCAGAAAGGGTGGATAGCAAGAGCAGAGAAGATTTTTCAGGTGGTGAAACAATTTAATTTTTCATAATTTACCTTTGCCAAAACCCATAGAATATAAAAACCAAGAATGAACTCTAATGTAAACTATGGACTTTGTGTGATATTGATTTGTCAATGTAGGTTCATTGATGGTAAAAAATGTACCACTCTGTCATAAGATGTTGATAATGGAGAAGGCAGAGAAGACTGAGAGTGTCTGTGATGAGAAATAAAAAGGATGGTAATTATCCGTACTTGCCATTCAGTTTGTTGTGAGCCTAAAACTGCTCTAGAGACTAGAGTGTTAAAAATTTTAAAATTGAAACAAAAAATTGATAGTTCATATTGATGCCATAAATTTCGATAGCCCTTCTTAATCTTAACCCTGCTATAATTTTTACAGTGTTTTAAAAATAACTTGCAATCAAGTGTCTCTGACTTTGTTTAAATGAGTGAAAAAATAGGTTATAAACTAGTTTTCATTAGAGTCTATATATTATAGGTTATGAAAACTTCCTCTTCAATTATCCCTGCTCTCTCCCACCACTTCACTTCCACTTTTGTATTACAGATCATCTGCCTCCGCTTCACTCATATCAAGAGATCAGTTATATTTAAAGATTGTTGTTACATAATCTTTTATATTATCTGTGTAAAAGGGAGTTATTGAGCTATTACATTTCTTTTGTTTTCTCCCTTCTCTCTCCCTCTTTTTTTTTCCTTCTCTTTCTTACACTCCTTCCCTGTGTCCTTCTTTCCTCCTTTCTTATTAAGACCACTCGGTATTGAGAAATAATTCCCACAATGCTGCCAGACCCCCACTCTAAGCATTCTTTACATTCTTGTTCTTTTGAAGGAAGCTTCAGGTACTTGCTGAAGACTTTTGCATTTCAGGAAAAAACATGGTGTTGAAGTGTCTGGAACACAAGCAGACTATTGAAAGAACTTAAATCTAAAAAAAATGGTCTTATATATCACAAAGAAAGTGTTTTAAAACAGAGCACTAAATGAAATTTATGGGCCAGAAGAAAATAATCATCACTATGAGGATTATAATTTTCTTGATTGAGGATTGCCACAACAAATACAGGAAGTCCAATGAAATGTGAACATTAAATAAATAATAAATAGCCATTTATTATAAGCAGTTACGGGGGCTTCCTATATTTTTATTTGCTGTTTTCTGCCTTCATGAAGAAGGGATATAAGGCTAGATTTATATAATTAAAGGTTAAGATAGTATATGGTTTTATGCTTAATGTTAAATATACTAAATCCACATATACTATGATTAATATTGTTTGTTTTTTGAGATGGGGTCTCTCTATGGTCCCTAGATTGGCCTTAACTCCTGGGTTTAAGCAATCCTCGTGCTTCAGTTTCTTAAATAGCTAGGATTACAGGCATGTGCCACTGCACCCAGGTATGATTTTTTTTTTTCCAAGTCTTTCCCTTTACTTCTGCTCAGAGAAAGAGCTGCACAGACTTTCCACACAGAGATTGAAGGATCTTTATAATGTAAAAAAAAAAAAAAAGTGTCATACTCCTCAAATCCTTTGAGTTCATTTAAAAGGAAATGTTACCTTATCATAAATACTTGGAGAAATTTCAGCTCCTTCCTCATTCCATCTAATTCCGTCTAATTCTTTACTTGTTTCTTGAGTGTTCTCTCTCTCTCTCTCTCTCTCTCTCTCTCTCTCTCTCTCTCTCTCTCATTTTATTTTAAATGGTATCAACTCACTGGGGAAAATAAACTTTACTATTTTCCATTTTCCATGTATTTGGCTTGTAAGTAGGTATGTTTGCTAGGGGTTAAAAATGGAAGCCTGAATCAGTCCCTGGGCTCATTGCAACTTCCACTCTAACTTTATCATAATAAACCTAATATTTTGATCCTATTTGACTACCATAGCTATGCTTTAATTGGTTCAAGAATCAGAAAGAAGAGATAAGAGAACAAATACTCAACCCCAATGCATATCTTTCTTGTCCACTTACATCTAAAAATTAATATAATCTTCACTCATTCATTATTCATTTCTTTGATTTTTATATGTCAGGTATGCTGCTGTTGTTACTGTAGTCCTAGGTCAGAGGCCAGACTCTGGGGAGCCAATACAACAATTCAGACAAGGGCCCCAGAAGATAGACAGAAGGAGTAATGCTGAAAAGCAAGAAAGGAACTTTAATCAATGTGGCTACACGAGAAAGACAAGGGAATTATGTCCTAAAGCCTGTCTTTGTGGGGGTTGAAGTGACTGAGGTTGTATAGAAGGGGAAATAAAGGCAATGGTGGAGGAGTCCCCATACCAAGAGGGATTGCACAGTTGTCATAGCAGGTGATCTAGGTAAGGCATGATCTGGTGAATCATTATCTCAGGATTTGTCAGACCACTCCTGTTCACAGTAAGAAAGTTCCTCTTTCTGAGGGCATAGTTTTGATTCTTTACGTCAGCAACTAGGCTCTCCTTCATAATTCCTTGTTACTCTGTGTCTTTCCAGAATGCTCTATAGTAGAGGAGACCCTCATGTGTATTTGAAGATATTAAGTGGTAGTGAAGTCTTATACAGAGGAAAACAGAGGAGAAGAAGGGTTTAAAAATGTATTTTATCTACAAAACTCACAAAAAATTATTTGAATTGGCGGGTAAAGTTATCCACAAATGTTTAGTTGGTGAAGATGGGATGAAAGGTCATTCAGAATAAACGTGTATTTTGCAGGAGGTACAAGTATGCAAGACTTATTAAGAAAGAGAATCATATTGGAGTGAATAGAGTTTAAAGCACATAGTTATGTAGACAAATGGATGCAAAAGCATAAAGATATATTGGGACTAGTTTGCACAGAACCTTGCAAATATTGTTGTTCAATTTAGATTTTAACCCACAATCAATAGAGCACATGAAATATGTTCATAAAAGTTAGAGGGCATTACTTGGAATATATTTTTAAAATAAAACTCTGGCAACAGAATGAAAGCTAAATTGTAGTAAGAGCAGGAGGAGACTAGATACAATGGAATCAGCAAAAAGTTTCTTCAACTGGAGAAAATTAGGTCTTGTACAAATGGTAAACTCATTTGTTATTAGTCAAATCAGTTCAAGCACAGATTTTTATTTCTAATTGCCAAAAGCCTTAAATCTTCCTGTATTGATGCCCATAATTTAATCGCATTCTCATATAATCATTTTCTAATAATTAATCAATAATAATTTTTTACTATTTTTACTATGGTTTTTTTCTAAACCTATATGTAAATTTGCTCCCAAACCTTGTAGAAAAGTTAAATGAAGAAGAAAAAAGTTCCTGACAAACATCGAACATTTAAAAATATCCTTTTGTTTACTTCCACTGCATATACTAATTCATAAGAGATATTTTTCCCTGAATCACATCACTGCATCCTCAGTATTAAGCACCTCGTGCACATAGACTAAATAATCTTTAATTAATTCACAGTATTTGTTTATAATATGATGTATTCTTTTGTCCCTTAAAGAAGCAGATTAACCACAATAACCTTTCTGAGGTTCCTGCTGACCATTTCAGAAACTGGAGCTTATTCCCCTATTCTACTTAATACCTTGTTTTAATTTGGAATAATATTCAGAATTGTCAAAATACCTACAATTATTAAAAAGAGACAATGGTAAAGATTCTATAATCTGAAATAACTTAGCTGTAAGCAGTCAAACCCATTTGATTTTCTGATTAAAATAAATAATATGTTACTATAATTTTCAATTTTCAATAGATGACATTAAGTATGACTTTCATCATGCTGATTGGAAAGAAATTTATCTTAACAGTGGTGGTAAATTTATATATATGAATATATTTAAAATTGCATATACATATATATCTATATTTTTGCAATTGCTTTCTTCCTAATAGTACTTATCAAAATATTATCAATGACTAAAGCACTGATCATTATAAGTAAGTTAGTCTCTTACATAATTCTTAAGAGCAACTAAAGCATACAGCTCAGCTAAAATTTAGATTCTAGATTATTAAGCAAAAATTATTATCAGTGTGGCATGGTTTATGCACAAAATATTGGAACAGCCTTTATGCCTCATTGAGAATAATTGGTATCATATGGATTACTGTTGAGCACTCTGCACTCTGTAGGTTGCTATGGCTGTTATTTTAAATCAGATGGTTTCTAATATACAAATGTGATCTGGATGGGATGACATTTTAAGCCACATTTAGGTATTAAAACCTTAGTTTGATTTAATAAGCTCTTAAGTTAAAAAGTGATTCATCAATTTTTTTTCACTCTGAAATATTTTAGGTTAGATTTCTATCACACAAATATGCACATACCTGCTTTACAAGTCTGGAGGATATTTTTAGTATCCTATTCTCACAGTGAGTAAGAAAGCAAAGGCTCAGAGACATGGAACAGACTGTCCAAAGCCAATGTTAATAAATGGTGGACATAAATTTTTATGTGAAGTGAATAAATTTTATCCCCCATGCCATACTGCATATTATTAGGTATGGCAGTTGTAATAATTTCTGTAACTTTAGAGGAAGTCTCCAAAAAAATTGAACACATAATCAAATTGAATTGTAAAAGATTAGAAAAAAAGGAGAAAAATATATGGAACCAAAAATGCTGCTTCTCATTGCTAGAGCTGCTTTTCCGAGTGGAAAGCCTTGGCTATTAACATGAGTAATGAGAACAGGGCTTGATTATATGCTGACAACACCCACAAGTTTCCCTAGCCCAAATCTCTTCTCTGTGCTTCAGATTTACACACCCAACTACCTATTTACCGTCTCCACTTCAAGGGCATCTCAAATTTAGCATGTCCAAAATGGACTTTATGCTTTTCTCCCCAATCTTTGCCATCTTGAGTAACCAGAACCATCTTCCAGTTGTAGAAAGTAAAATCTGGGGAGAAAGATAGGGCTCCTCTCTGTTTCTCAATTTACTACCAAATTCTACCATATCTACACCAAAAATATATCTCACGTCTGCTTCTCACTTGCCATTTCCATTTCTACCATTTAATTTCAAACTACCAAAATCTCTTCCCTAGACTTTGCAGTTTGCTCCTACTTGGTCAGACTATTTCCATTTTAGCCTCCTTTACATGCAGTTCATTTGTCTACACAGTAAGAATGATAATCATTAAAGGCAAATCAGAGAAGAGCACCCCCAGTTTAACTTTTGATTGACTCTCATTTCTTTTATAGTACTATCCATGGGTTAAAATTCCTAGTGGTCTTGGCTTTAGAATACACTCTACTCAACAGGCCTTTTTCGGTTTCTGAAATAAAACAAATCCATTCCTACACTTACTCTCTCCTTCAAGCCTCACCTTAAATGTCATTGCCTCAAATAGGTTTTTTCCTTTTATGAAAAAATCTCATCTTCAAAGCATTTATAGAAAAAAATTACTAAATTTGATGTTTACATGTTTATTATTTACAGAGAATGAAAATATCTTTTCAGGGTAGGGGCTATAACTATTTTCTTTATTAATAGTTTCTACGGCATTGGCCTGGCATGGTGGTGCATGCCTGTAATCCCAGTGGCTCAAAGGCTGAGACAGGAGGATCAAGAGTTCAAAGACAGCCTCACCAAAATTGAGGTGCTAATCAACTCAGTGAGACCCTGTCTCTAAATAAAATACAAAATAGGACTGGAGATGTGTCTCAGTGGTTGGATGTCCCTGAGTTCAATCTTTGGTATCGTCCCCACTCCCCCCCCAAAAAAGTTTCTACTGCATTGAACAATGCCTGGCATCTACAAAGTGTTAAGTAAATGCTAACTGAATTAATTAGCTTGATGTACAAAACTCACAATGAAGGAAGATCTACTATTAGGTTGTAGGCAGCTTTCTTTCCATCATTTGTTATTTCTTACTAGAGTCAGTTTCATATTAAAGCTTTCCATAATTTTTGTTGTTGTTTATTTTTTGGGTTACATTGCATTGCATGTAGTTTATTTATGATTCGAATCTTTCCCTATGTTTATAGTTTTGCAATAAGGATTCTAAAGGGCTGAAACATGCTCTTTTTGTTTCAGAGCTGGTTATTGCTATTCTTTATTTTCTGCACCTTTGTTGGTGTTGGTACCATTTTAATAAAGAAGTCAACTTAATTGAGAATGTAGTTGCCTTCATTTTATAATAGTTGTCCTCACGTATTATACAATTTCAAAATTCTCTTATAGATCATTATCAAAGGTTAATTCAAATTGGAAATACCAGATTTCACAATTATGATCAACCAGTCTTTATTCTTAGGTGTCTCAGAATGCTCAAATTTAAAAATAGCCTAAATCTTGAGATAAAAATTATTTATTGGCCTGCTTATTGATAAGGTATTTTAGGTTTTAGAAGGATACTAGTATATATCAAATACATTATAAAATACTTTTGCTTTCTGTGCATAATATGTAAACATTAATATGAAATTTTTAAAAGAATCATATAACATCATAATGTTTTCAAGTTGGCCGTACCTTTCAATTTTGGTTACTACTGTAACCTTGAAGACTTTATGAAATTAAAATTGAGTGTTTTTAAAAAATATGTAGCAGGTAATTTATTTTTTATTTTATCCCATGTAAATCAAATTATTACGTGATAGTTCATTTATGAATGAATTTAATAAATTTTGTAAAAGAAATGGAAAAATTAAATAGGCAATTTTTCATTTATTTTCTTCCCAATTGAGTGGGATTATTTTTAGTTTATAAAAGAGATTGTAAAATAGATGTATTGATATTATACTCCCTACAACTATATGCCCAACTGCCACAACTAACATGCCACATGTTTTGCTACTTCAACAGAGCCACAAAGCTGGGGAAAAGTGAAGTAAAGCAAAAACAATGTTCTATTGATGGCACTTTAACGAAATTGTAAATTTACTGGAATCATGCCAAATCGTAACACTTGACATCATATCCATTCTGTTGCTATAAGCCAGGGCTAGTATAAAGCAACTTTCCACTGCATAATGGCTGCTGTTTTTGCTTAAAATTAATTGCACATGTGTTTAATTATATAGCAGCTCTTGAAAGTGATTATATAAAATGTTATTTCTTCTTGGTCTTGCTTGGATCTCTCAAATTATAGTTCTCTAACTCTGAAAGCAACAATGAATTTTAATAAAGGGCAGGGTTTGCAAATTACTGTTGCCAGGCTACTGCCAATGACTGAAAAGCCTCTTTTAGAAGCTGAATGAAGTTCCATTGTCTTTTCTCACTTCCAAGTGAGAAGGGCCTAAAATTACTTTATTCGGCCTCCAGAGGGCACCCTGACAACGAGATGATACCCGAGAACACCACCTTGGAATGCCTTCATGTAAGATTTTGTTAAGATTGGTCTACACACTTCTGATGTTCTTTTTCTTTCTGAAACTATCCACCATAACCTCCAATAGTATTATTATCTGTATTCCTAAATGACAATGAGTATGTCTTCTAAGCATTTCTTAAATCCAGTCTATATAGTTTTTGTGTCATTCTCAGAACCTGATGTGATTCTGGCACACTCCCATACAAAGACTGATTTAGATGGATTTCATCTTTGTTTTAAACTTCCAAAGCTAGCTGTATTCAATTTGTATTCATGAGGAAGTGTTATGATTTGGATAGGAGGTGTCCCTCAAAATCTCCTGTGTTAATGCTGAATGTTCAGAGATAGAGTGATTGGATTGTGAGAGCTGTGAGCTAATCAGCCCACCCTAGTTTAATGGACTGACTAGGTGGTACCTATAGGCAGGTGGGGCATGACTGGAGGAGGTGGGTTACTTGGATATGCCCTAGAAGAGTGCATCTTCCTTATACCCTATCTCTTTCTCTTTCTCCTTTCTGACCACACCATGGACTGAGCAGCTTTATTCTACTGAGTAGTTTCCTCCATGATGTGCTGCTTTGTTTGGTGCTCAGAGCAATGCAGTTAGCCATTTATAGACTGACACCTCTGAAAGCTTGTCAAATAAACTTTCTCCTCTAAGTTGTTCCTATGAGGTCAGAACATGGTATGCTCACCATGATGCAAAAGCTAACTAAAACCAAGTATAATGATTTATCACTATTTTAGGTTTATAAATAACAAGTGGGGTTGAATCTGTAGTTCTATAATCAAGGTAAAAGAAGAAAGTTTACATGTATCAATGTTTGAATTCAATATACTTCACCTGAGCCATTCTGACACTTTGTTAGAACCACACTAGTTTCTTGGTGATTTAGGAACTTTTAGAAGCTTAAGTTCTCTTTGGCTATCCAATTTATAAAGGACATAATTTTAAACCAAAGACATAATTAAAAATCAAATACTACTGAAGAGTTTATAATTAAAAATTATATTTCTTAATCCAAACCTTTCTAGCTCTACAGATAGATTTATTAGCACTACTCCCTAGAGGCAATTTTTTAAAACAGTTTTAGATTTTTTTTAAAGCACAATGGTAAACTAAAGAAGTATAAACCATATATAGAAAATGATCTTCTTTGTTTTATCTACTGTACATAGATGAGAGTTTCACACTTAAAACTTATTGCCTCCTTTTCCCCTATCCTTTTCATATGTGTGTTTCTATTTTTACTTATATTAAGAATTAGTGTTTCTATGACTAAACTCATGGGACTATTATTCACTTGAGATTAAATCAGTTAACTATATTTTCTTTCTTGGAGCAAACATTTGTTTCTGCTATACACGTTTATTAATGACATCATTTTTCATTTGCACAATTTTCTGTGTTCATGATTTCTCCCCTCAAAATGGTCTACTAGTTCTGTCATAAAGAGACATAGATATATATTTATGATTTCTAGGAGACTATAAATCTTTCTATATTTTTCAATTCTACTCCAAATTCTTCCCAACTATCTTAAAATGTACTATCTCAATAAACTAGGGACCCAGATAAATAACCTTTGTTGCCCCGATCCACAGACTAGAGGAGAATGAGAGAGCTTCCTGTATCAAAGATCTCACATCACAGATTTAATCTAGTTTCTGACTGTTACCCTTAGTTTGTAGTTTGCTACTACATTTTCTATTTAAAATTGTAGAAACTTCTCATGAGGTACTTTGCTTACCATGATGCAAAAGCATGGTTAACTTCTTAAAGCTGCTCAAAAAATTACTCTACAAAACAGCACATAGAAAAAGTTCAAATTCTCAGTGAAGAGAGAAAAAAAGTAATAGAAACACCTTGGCTATTTAGTGATAAGAATTTTAATTGAAAGAGTCGTAGAAAATTTGTCATAGTTTTTCTATAACCTCCTCCCTCTAAGGAAACCCCAGGAATGATTAAATTAATGACAAACCTAAATACCTCATTAGATTTCAGTTTACAGGTTGACATTTATATTAACCCCTCAGCACATTTCTTTAGAGTTGAATGTGGACAATAATTATCATCTTTCTCTTCTTATAAATGTAGAATAAAGGTGTATCTTATTATCATTATCACCATTATTATTGTTGTTGTTGTGGACCACTATGGACTTTGTGGCAAACTTGACTCATCATCATTTTTTGTACATAAAATTCTACTGGACAATGACTAGCACATTTGCTTATCGTGAACAGCTGTTTTTGTACTAAAGGGGCAGAACTGATTAGTTGCTATAGAGACTATATGGCTTCTAAAGTCTAAAATGTTTTATCTTTGGTTCTTTGTTGAAAATATTGGAAAATAGTGAGACAAATTGCAAAATCACAAATTTCCTCATTTATTGATTTTAATTTCTTTGTACTTACTTAAAAATCTTTCAAAATGGTACAGAAATACAAATGTACATGTTTTAGATTGGATGTCCCTTTTACTTATGTGACTTCTCTACTATTGTAATTCATCAAAATTCTACACTTTCACTTTTACCATTTTTCTTTAAAAGCTTTATTTTTTTATAATTAATAACAAGGTAATGAATTACTGCA
The DNA here is from genome assembly GCF_902686445.1 of Sciurus carolinensis. Lineage (NCBI taxonomy): Eukaryota > Metazoa > Chordata > Mammalia > Rodentia > Sciuridae > Sciurus > Sciurus carolinensis. Next base: position 26,909,282 of record NC_062213.1, on the reverse strand, counting down.
AGAATATAACAGTATTTCCTTTTCATATCCTTGTTGTCCCCATACATGTGAATATTTCATTTTACCTGTCTGTCATAGGAAAACATTTCATAATTATTCATTTTTATTTTGTCTTAAATAATTTTTATTTTTCTATAATTTTAATGTTTAACATTTTATCTGTCTTTACCTTCCAGCATCCTAAAAACCCTCAATCCCAAGTTAATTGCCTACTTTTTATATTCTCACTTGTCCTCAGACTTACACAAGCATATAGTCATATACACACATATAGCAACATTCTTAGCATTTCCTCCTGAAACTGTGTACTTTGGGAATCCAACTAAATTCGATTAGTTTATAAAGCTCTGAACAAACTTTTAATTGTCTCATATGTATTAGGGGGAAATTATGTATTCGGTTATCTCTCTGTTGTTATCAACTCCACATATTTTCTGCACTAAAAATTATGTGCAATAAAATTCTTGTACAAGTATTTACATATATCATCAAGATCCACAAAATAGATATTTCCTGATATTTTCTTTATTTTTAAACAAGTATTTTTCAAGTATGATATTCTAATATCTAATTTGACTAGGGATAAAGAGTGTATACTCTGTTTTCCATAAACACAAATTCTGCCTTACAAGGCATGGTGTGCAGAGCAGGAAACTGCCTGTTGGTCAGTTCCCTATGTGAACTTAACATTTCCTAAACCACTAAACCACTTTTCTAACATCTTCAAAGTTTCTTCCCACACTTCCTTACTGACAAACTTTATCAGGATGTGAACCTTTCTTCCTCGAAACAAGCATCACCTTGTCTTGGGATCTCTTTTGGGAACTTCATTTTTCTTATTCATATTGTTCTAGTCAGCTCAAGACTTCCAATTACAGGTTTTGGAAAAATCCTTTTCAACAAGAATTCTTTTCAAATTTCTAAACTTCTTTTCCTCCAGAAACATAATAAGTCAAAAATCAAATTATTTAGAAGATATTGACAGTATCAACTATCAAAATCAACTGTAACTCAATGGGAGAGCACTTGCCTAGCATGCACAATGCCCTGGGTTCAATCCCCAGCACAGGAAAAAATTAATAAAATAAAATAAAATAACAAAACAAAACTTAAAAAAGATTAAATTTATGTATTTATTGAATTTATAGTCTAGAGAGGGTATGCTATACAGGCAAGACATAAAGCAAAACAAGCATGAAACAATTAAATGATAATAGCAGAATTTGTAAATTAAACACCTGCTACATTTCCAGTCTGAATTCAGGGAAAATTTGGGCCTTAAGTCCTTATATCATCAATGATTAGCTCTAAGCCTAGTAAATATGAACAATCTATAGTTGCACAATTGAATAGATAAATAAAAAATTAAGAAATTTTATTCCTAAATTCCATAGACTGGAAATCACTAAAGATGCAAATTACTTTTTATTTTGTCTTTAATTCTTAATTTGTTAAAAGTTCGCACATCTATAAAATAAAAATTCTATAAAGTTGTAACTACAGTTTTGCAAAGTTTTTAAAAAGTGCCATTTAAGTTCAATAGATATTTCTGTGTGAAATAGTGTTCCCAAAGATCCAAAATCAGGCCAACAAATAACACATTCAAATACTGTGAGAAATATCCAGCATCACATATTAGGATGAGTATATTTGTTTATGTTACAACATTGTAGATTGAGATGATAGGATACTTCAGATGCTTCATCATCTCTTGAGAACTGGACCCAATGATACCCACAATAACTATATTTCAACTGTCTGAAACTTCTTTACCTTTAAAAATGCTATTTAATAAAAATAATAAAACCAAATTGATAAATGAGGCCTTATGGAGAAATTGTGTGCATTTCTTATAACAAATCCAGTTACCATTAATGTTTAGGGTTTCTGAATCTTTTCCTTGTTATATAGAGCAATGTTGTCAGCAATGTTAGTTGGACAGTGGTCAGAAGCATGGAGCAGAAAGTCAGACTTTCTGGGATTGAGTTAAGGTTGAACCAATTACCAGTGACCTGAGGCAAATTCCCTCTTCTCCCTTTGCTTCAGTTTCCTCTTTTATGCAAAATGGGCATAAGTTATTCTAATGTGTACTCTATGGACTTGATGTATAAAGTGAATGAAACAATGTAATAGTACTATATATAATATCAGGTACATAATAACCAGACAATAAATCTTAAAAATATTACTATAATAAAAGTATCTTCTTGAAGTGTTTATTTTCATCATGTTTTATTATTATATATGTAGAAGAGACCTTATTTTGAACTTCTTCCTGCATATGAGTTTGAAATGTTGTGCTAAAATTTGTCAACATAATTTGTGGAGTATATATCAAGAGCTATGAATAAAAAATGGAAATTAAAATAACCATATAAAGAGAAATTTTACTAACCTGACTTTTCTAAACAGTAAGATGAATTTATGTGTACATATGTATAAACAAATACTTTATATATATGCATATATGTGGTATGTAAGTTCATATGTAGTATATGTATTTATGCATGTATATTTCTGTATTAAATTATACCTAAATTAATTTTATTCTCTTTATATAAATTTAGATATTAAGACTTTCAAAGAGAACAAAGTATTTTTCCACTTTCTAAATTCCATCATCTCTTTAAATATATCTTTTCAAAGTCCTTTTTAATTTATGTTCATTTTTAAACCATAGAATATCATGGAATAGCATATACATTGAAATCTCTTGTGCAGATTGTAAGAAAAATAGCACTATTTCTAGAGTTGATAAATTATAATGGTTTATGTTCTTAAATGTTTAGATGCATTTCAAAAGAACAAAGGCAGAAAATAATCTTCAGAAGTTCTCAATGTGTGACATGTTTTATTTACCCTTTCCACAAATATGTGACACCTACTATAGCAGCCAATGTACTTGTAATACAGTGTGAACTGATATCTGAGGTCTCTGGACTCTAGGGGCATAGTCCACAAGTTAGAAATCATACTTACTTTAAAGATCTGAATTGTTCCATTATATTCAAGGTGCAAAAATTTTCAATAACTCTTATTCTAAATTCCACAAGAGTATAACAAGGGTTGTAACTGCCATGCTTAAGAAAAACACCTCTCCCAGACTTGGGAATTCAAGAGGTTTCATGGTGTTAATGTGAGATCTACATTAGGGGTATGAATTGGTCTGGAAGTCAAGTTTACAAAATAAATACAACATAAGTCTTACTAAATAACCTAACTTAATCTGAGTTATAGGCAAAAGAGTAGCAGGAATAAGGAAAAAAAGAAATATATAAGATTTCTAATTTCCTAATTATACCTTCCCAACTGATGAAGCAGAAAACACAAAGGAAATAAATGCTTAAGAGAAGTTAATTTTATCTACCTTATTGAGTTAAATTGAAAATAAAAATTAGTAGAGTCAAACAAAGGTAATTAATGTTTCAGAAAATGTCATTTTTATTCAGAATGAATTTGTGTCCACAGCATAGTATAGCTGATCAGCACTATATACATTCACTTTTATTTTTAATATATACTTGCTTTTATGTTTAAATAAACTTTCAAACTGCTTTTACTTTCTCTTCCCTTTACCTTTTTCAAGCAATTGAAACTTACCCCATAAATATGTATAATTATTGCATGTTAATCAAAAATGAAAAATTTAAAATACTGAATAATTAAAACCATTCAGACCATGCAAAAAATACACATATGAAACTGACCCAGTTTATGAAACTAGACAGCTTTACATCTCACAAAAGTTGTATGTGTGTGTGTGTGTGTGTGTGTAGTTATGACTCATGGAGCTTTCCAGTTTTAAAAGTCTTATTTTGCAAATCTTGGATTTTGATACTGGAAATATCATATTTTGCTTTTCACAAGTATCCATTTCAAAAATGAATGTTGTATCTTTGACTTTTATTAAGTATCCATCCCATTTCACATCTGAATTTCTTAACCAGAAAATTCTCCTTGATCTTGAATACTATGATGAAATTTCAGATTTGTGGGGTTTGAGTAAATAAATATCACAATAATTACTACACAACTTTAAACTGCTTTAATCAAAAGATTTAGATAAATAATTTGATTCTGATTTTATTAAAATAATTCTTTTCACAAATGAAACTTAAAACATGTCTAATCCTCCTCTCATTTTGAGAGCATTAAATGTGAAAAACATCAAATAATGGTAATGATTATTTTAGAAATTAAATGTACTTATTTTATGTATTTTAATAAAATTATCATCAGATTCATGAAAAATAAAAATTATACTTCTTATTGTAAATGGAACATAACTGAATCTCAGAAAGTTGGAATAACTTGACCAAGATCACATTAGACATCAAAAATCCTGGATTTAATCCCTTATTTCCCTTCCTTGAAAGTTCATGTTCTGTCCACTTCAACCACCTTTCAGAGTAGATATTACAACAGTGGCATACATTGATGATATAATATGTTAAATTATAAGTGTAATTCTATTCATTATAAGAAGAAGGAATGATTATCTTTCTGAGTTAAAACTGTCTCTCTTTTTAGCCAGAATGGTGAACAACAATATTAAAATTTCCTAGATTCTATTTTCTACACTTTTCTTTGCAAATTTATTAAAATGTATTCTGAATCTCAAATATCCTGAAGAAGTCCCTGACAATGACCAGAAAATTACTTAGGAATCAGGGGAAAGAAATTCACAATAAAAAGACATGAAATTATTTATAAATTCTTACTGACAAATTCATTTAAATACAGAATAGAGGACTTTTCCTTCTTTTTATAATTTTGGAATATGTAGCAAAGATTGCTTTTCTTCTTTACTTTCTACATAAATGATCATTTCAATTTTCCTTTAAATAATTTAAGTATTAGGGAGAACTGAGTTCAAATCTAACCTTTGGCACATCATTAAATTTCTGTATTTTCTTCATAAGATTAATATAGTAATTCCTTATTTAGAGAGTCTTGGTGAGAAGTGAATGTAGTAAATTATACAAAGTACCAACATAGATGCTAGGATTTGCTTAATAATTATTACGTTTTTTACTTTCACCCTTCAAATATTTTTCAAGGAGAAAATTTTTTCTTAAAAATATACAATATCATTTAGAATATATAGTGTTTAGGATGTGAAGTTTCAGAATGTTGTATCACATTATTTTTCTGACTTAGAAATAATCTATTTTCATATGTTGTTATAGTTATATCATTGAAAAGTCTTCTATGCACTACTAAGAGCTACAAAATAAAGAGGATTTCAGAGATTTGCCAAATACACAAAGTACCTAATAACCAGGTGAAACTTAAGAAAAATATTCACAAACTAACTTACATGATTTTATGATTTATGTATTAAAGGACTTGAAAATTGAAAACATTTGTAGTTATTGGAAATATAGACAATTTAAAAGTGAGGAAAAACATTCAAGGAATTTGTAATACCTAGTAGATTGATATTATCTAAGGTTGTTATGATGCTGAAGTGCAGATAAATTTTGTTATGAAATTTTTTAAAATACCAGTAAAATGTTGAGCTTACAATAAACTTTATATCTCTCAGGAGATTTAAATAAGGAAATACACATTATTTTTTTGTTATCTTTCAATAGTATTATTTTATGCTGAAATTTTCGCTTTCTTAAATGTAACCTACTGGCAAAAGGAAGATTGTCTTCCAGTTGTTGTCTGTCTTATTTTTTGTAACAAATATAGAATGTATTTTTAGAAAATAATAGTATCAGATATCATTTGGAGGAAGCGTGAGTTTCTTTAATATTTTGAGTATTTAATCCTGATAACTATTCACAATCTCAAAAGTTACATTTAAATGAACAAAGGTGTATTGTGTTCACTATGTCTTAGGTTTACACTATGATATTGGTACCACTATTACCAGTGTTTCCACCACTCATATCATTAGAATATGTGACCAACATCAAAAAGCTTACTATATTCAAGGTCTTTGTTAAATGCTTTGCTCCCATGCTCACAGAAATTTTCAACTACCCCAAAATTATCTATTATGTTTCTGATTTTATAGAGATGAGGGAACTGAGACATGCACAAATTTAAAAATCTGCAAAATTTCAACTGAATTAAACAAAACCTGAGTTGCTTGATTCCCCAAGTCAGCTCTGAACCTCCATGCTGGCTATCCATGCTGCCTCCAGAGAGGATTTCATGTGCTACTTCCCCATGCTAAGTACTGGAAAGTCATAACCAATTTGATATAAGGTAAAACAAAGTATCATGTATAAAAAAAAGCATTTGAGTTTTTTTTTTTTTGGAGTGCTATTTTAATGAAACATTTGGGGCAAAATTTCAAATATATAGAAATAATAAAGGAGTGATTTACAAAAACTGGAAGTATTATCACTTCAGATATCAAGATAATTCTATTGTGATATTCCTTAAAACTAGATCAAAGAATACACAATACTTTAAAGTTTATGAAGTTACTAAAATGTAAAGATCCTATGTGCAGAATTGATTTATACATGCCAGGATTCAGAAGAGAACATTGTAGAGAGATTGGCTCATCATTGGTTATCAAAGACATAAAACTGATGACATTTTAATGAATGCAATAAAAAAGTTTGCTGTGGCCAGAATAGTGATAATCACATAAGGAATAAGGTATAATGACATCTTCAGTTATAAAAGAAAACACATTAATAGGTGATATAAAAGAAACACGGGTTCAATTTGTTTGTAAATTATTAGCACTTTTCAAACCTGTCTTTGTTGTTTTCCGTTGTCTTTTATTGGTCAAATAAATTCTCTGAGTTACTTTATGTTTGTCACAGATGTATCAGAAGACACACAATGAATTTTAGCTTTCTTTCACAGTGTATCAACTTTATTTCATAGTGACCATCAAACTACATGTACCTAATCTTGGGAAGTAAAAGTAAAATGACTTCAATTTCTTACCACATTTATATACTACAGATTTCAATGGAAACTAGAGATTATTTTATCCATTAAAATCTTTATGAATGTTAGTTGAGAAAATCTTTTGCAAGCAAGCCAAGATAGATTTTAATAATACAAACTAAATTTAAAATTTCACCTCTTTTTCCTAGAAGGTGGGACTTAAAATTCTTTTTCCTCAAAATATTTCACAAATACCAACTACTCTGGAGTAAGTCAGCTCAAAGTTACTCATGAATCAGTTGTAGATAGGGCAAGAAAAATCATTAAGAAGTCTCTAAATTTGGATGACATGAGAACATGAAAGCAATCTAATTTGCATTGCCATTGGAATGATGGACAGAGGTCACCTTCTTGATCTTAGATGTTGGTCAACAGATAAAAGTGAACTCATAATAACATTGTTCTTTCTGATCTAAAAGAGAGCAATAGCAAAATAAAATTTCATAAAGCTTGTTCTTCTTTTGTATTCTTTGTTGTGATCCAAATTGTAATGTTGAAGTCATTATTGGAAATCTAAGTACATGCTTAATTTTTGATCAGAGAAATAATTCTTTGGTAAATTTAGATTCAGAGCAATCATTTTATTTTATCACAATTTGAAGTCTAAGTCCACTTAGACATTTGTAAAATCCACCTTGGAAAAATATACAATGATTTTAATTTTTTAAAAAATGCCTTATAAAGGAAATTTTCTTTGAGTAGAGTTTCCATTAATTATGGGGCATTTTAATTTATTTTTTTACTAGTTACCTGCATGTACTTATTTTCTCAATTAAAAATAGATCGTATGCTTTCCTTTTATTGATTTATAGAAATGATTTATAGAAATTCTTTACATAATATGGATGCTAATTTTTGACTGTTGCGTGGTTTTATATAGTTCCCTATGAACAAATGTTTTTTCAGATTGCACTCTGAGTCAGATTCAGTGATGATGGAGGTAGAGTGATGATAAAAATTTCTGCCTTTAAAAACATACAAGTAAATTTAAATTAGGCACATAAATTAGTAACAAACGCTACAAAGACAAATGATTAGACAGTATTGTGTGACATGATAGAACTGGCAGTTCTTTTGAGAGGCTAATACTTCTTAGAAACCAGAATAAAGTGAGTCTTCCACTTTTTTTCCTGTGAAATTCTTTCATGTTTTAGTCTATACTAAAGTTTATTTTATTTTAAACTATAGATGTGGCTCCTTTTCTATTTATTTTTCATTTAACTTTCTCACCGTTTTTTGTTAAAGGAGTGTGGTTATTTATTTGGGGAGCAGATGTAAGATTTTTTTTTTTGTATATTCATAGAAGTTCTTTAACCCAAACCCTAGTAAATTGTTTATATGTGTTTTTCTATTTGACTATGACATTGGCCTCAGTATCATACAGTTGTGGAAAATATAGAAGGGAGATTATGACTTCATTTTTTCTATTTTGCATGGAGACACTGCAAACCTTATCATAATACCAATGACATTCTTCAGAAAACTAGAAAAAACAGTTCTAAAATTTATGTGGAGTTAACACATACATGCACGCACACACACACACACACACACACACATACATTCAAATAACCAAAGCAATCTTGAACAAAATGAACAAAGCAGGAGGCATTATATTACCTGACAACGAAGTATACTTCAAAGCTATAGTAATCGCAGTAATCAAAGTCAGTTGAGAGCATAAAAACAGATCCAGAGTCTGAAAGTAACTCATAATGCATCCACAGGCAACTGATTTTGACAAAGGTTCTAAGAACACACATTGGAGAAAAGATGATCTTTTCAATAAAGAGTCTTAGGAAAATTGAATATTCACATGGAGAAGACTGAATGTAGACCTCTATCTCTCACCAGTTATAAAAACCAATTCAAATGAGACTGGGTAAGGTCAGGGATTGTGGAACCAACATAGATTCCCTTTGATAGATGAATGGATAAATAAGCTATGACATATATACACAATGGAATATTATTCAGTCATAAAGAAGAATAAAATGATGGCATTTGCAGATAAGTGGATGGAGTTGGAGAATATCATTGGCTAAGTGAAATAAGCCAATCCCCACAAACCAAAGGCCAAATGTTTTCTCTGATAAGTGGATGATGATACATAACGGCGGGGTGGAGGTGGGGGAAAGAGAAGAATGGAGGAACTTCGGATTGTGTAGAGGGAAATGGGGGGAGGAGGCAGGAGAAGGAAAATGGAATAGATAAACATCATTACCCTATGTACTCGTATGATTACACGAATGGTGTGAATCTACATTGAGTACAACCATAGAAATGAAAAGTTGTACCCCATTTGTGTACAGAGAATTGAAATGGAGTCTGTAAAAAAAATTTTTTAAAAATTCAAACTGGAAAAAAAGATTTAAATGGAAGACCTGTAACCTATGAGATGAAAGAATAGGACAAATGCTTCAGTACTCTGGAAATGATAAGGATATTTTGACACAATCTCAAATCCCAGGAGACAGCAAAATTGGACAAATGAGATTACAGCAAATGAAAACCCTACACAGCAAAAGATTGCATCATGAGAATGGAGAGATTATGCAATGAGAAAAAATATTCACAGACCATATATTTGGCAAGGGGTTAATATCCAGAATGTATAAGGAACTTTAAAAACTCGAAAGCAAAAATCAATCAAAAAACAGAAGAAAGACTTACAGAGACATTTCTGAAAAGAAGAAATACAAATGTTCAACAAGTAAAGGAAAATAATGTTTAACATAACTAATCATGCAAATCAAAACCACAATGAGACATCACCTCATTTCTGGTACAAACAGTTATGAAAAGGACAAAAGATAGCAAGAGTTGACAAGGATGTGGAGAAAGAGCAACCTTTGAACACTATTTCAGGGATGTAAATTTTTATAGCCTTTATGGAAAGTAACATTGGAGATTCCTCAACAGAATAAAAACTCCACTACCATGTGATCTAGAAATCCCAACACTGAGTATATATGCAGAGGGAATCAAATCAATATTGTCAGAGACTTCTGCACTCCTGTGCTTACTGCAGCACTTTTCATAATAGCCAAGAATTGGAAAAAAGTGTCTACCAACCAAAGAATAGATAAAGAAAATATGTTACATATACACACTGGAATATTATTCAGTCATAAAAAGGAATGAAATACTCCCATTTGACACAAAACACATGAAATTGGAATAATTATATTAAATGAAACAAGCCAGGCACAGAAAAACAACTGCATTTTATCTCATAAAGTTGAGAGTAGAATAGGGATTACCAGAGGCTGGGAGAATAGGGAGGTTAGTAGGTAGGAAAAGGTTGATCAGTGGGTACTAAGATAGAGTTAGAAAGGAGCAACATGTTGTAGGGCAAAATTGCATGTTAAGGTGATTATAAATATTTATGGACAGTATATTTTAAAAAATTACAAGAAAGGATTTGGAATTTTTCACCCTAAAGAAATGATAAATGATTGAGAGATAGGTGTGTTTATGTTGATTTAAACATTACACAATGTAATTTATCCAAATATCAATGGTTCCCCATTTATATGTCTGATTTTTGTTTTTATGTGTCTCTTAAAAATAAATGTATATGAAAAGAGAAAGTAAGGAGAAAAAACTTCCTACAAAAAGACCTATAATATCACTTTTATTCTTTCATTCCTTTGATGAAACAACTTGGTTCAGAAAAAATTAGAGAAATAGCTAAAAGTACTATGATGAATGGATGGCTTAATAATGAGAGACTCACACTAGTTTAGTTATTGTGTATATATTAACTAATGTAGTACATATAATGATAAAATCTTATTCAGTTAAACAAAATTTTGGCAGTCTCTCCCTGAGTCTCTCAGCCTCAGTTGGCCCAATTATTCCTGGAATGCGTATTCTTTGTTTTATCCACAAAGCTTCTCACTGTCAAAATAGATCACATTCTCTCTTGGATGTGTCTCTGTTTTCCTAAATAAACCTTCGTCTGTATCTCTGAAAAATAAACTAAATTTTAAAATACGTCTTGAACTTAAAATATAGAGTGGATTTAATATGTGACTTAAGTGGCATTTTTAAGTGAAATCATCTTGAGTACCTATACCTTTTGAAATTTTGCAGAATTCTGTTGCAATTAGGTGATACTGACATTACATCTAATTAAGAGAAAGATCTGTTACTCAGATACTTATTCCCATAGTGTAGACAAACTTACTTTTAAATATTCACACAAACATGCTATATTATAGGGAACCATAGAATAATATCATATATTAATAAAATAATAGTTTTATGCCTTTAAAGAATATTAAAAGTAGTTCACTTAACTTTTTTTTTTTTTTTTGGCTAAGATTTGAACAACAGAATCTCTTGAAGTCTCCTTTGAACTTTGAGGAAGAGGCAAAACTCTGAAATTTTTCACTAGTCAGTTTCAATATTAAAGCAAAATTATAATCAACATAGGTTTACAGAGTTTCTATTTAATACTTCCTTGTCTTACATGGAAAAATAAAAGGAAAGCTAAACATTGATAATGTAGACTCAAGCTGTTGCATACAACTTAATAAATTACTTGTAGATTTAACCTTTCTCAGACTGGTGGATCATTTGTTTTTAATGATGTCAGTGAAATTTCTAATCAAAATGGAAATGCTTTCAAATTAATTGTAGCTGATCTTGGCAAAAATCATTATCTTCTAAATGGACATTCAGCTGTAGGTAAAATAATTTCAGCCAGACTGGATCATTAACTCATAACTGCAAATCTTTTCTGAAAGTTGTTTACTCTCAAGCAAATATGCCAATGAATCAATTTCACACTAAAATTACATTTCCATCCTTAAATGGACAAGTCAAAAACATGTAAAATGAAAAATAAAGACTTGATAAATCTTGGTATGTTTGCTCTTTTCTTCCATGTTACACAATTTTGTGGCTTCAGTCTATACTAGACTAATTTATATAACTTTCAAATCAAAAGAAATTTGGTAGAAATGAAATACATTAAACTTCCAACTATCTTTTATCAAGTTATCAGGGAAACTAATATTCTAGTACTTTGTTGGTGGAAGAAAATTGCTTGTTTTTTCAGAAAATAATCTGAAAATGTATTAAAATGTATTTCTCTTTGGCCCAACAATCCCACAAAGAGAAATATATCATACAGAAAAAAAATCAAGAACACTTGCCTAATGTTTATTAAATATGTTTTGGAATATTAAAAATCTTTTAAAAAATCCAGAAGAAATAGATGAATTAATTATTGTTCATGGATACAATGAAATAATGACATATATATTAATAATAATAATGCACATGATGTATTGATTAGCAAAGAAATGCTACCAAGTTATATGTATGCTAAGTTTATATCTTTAAAAACATGAAAATAAAACAAATCTCTCTGTAATTACTTTGGTGTTCAGATGGGTAGTGAGATATAGTAAATAAAGTTTTACATTATGACATTGACATTGATAAGTCTGACTGGAAATGAGCTATGTGAGATGTTGGCAAGAGTTCTAATAATTCTGTTACACTGCATTTTTAAAGTTGTGATAATAAACACTTTATTGTAATTTTAAAAATTAATCCAGGTTTAAAAATAATTAAATGCATAAAATAGTAAATGGTGCCAGACTTGCTCTTTCCACCATAAATAATTAGAAGTGGACAAAATATATAAAACAATGTTTCCAACATTGAACGACAAGGTATGAAGGATCATAATCCTTGAAACAAAAAAGTCATTTGAATTGAGACCTACATTTGAGATGTGCCTCAATAGAAAATCTGACCAGAGAAGCCATGGAAACATAAAAGTGTTGTGGTTAGAATAGTGGACAGGGTACTAAAAGAGAGAGAGAAAGACACTGAAAAAGGAGAAAGAAGTTGAGATGCGGGGGCAGACGGTCCTGAATATGTACGTGGCATGGGTCTGCGTCTTCTGGGAAATTGGTTAAGTCCTAAGACTTTCACATGCAGAAAAAGAGTCCACAAAGCTTCACGGGTATTGGTTACCATGGGAGTGAGAGCTGACCCAAAATACCAGAAACCATGCAATTGTTGGAATTTAAATCCAGTCAGAGTAAAGTGATTTCACTGAGTCTTTTCATGAAATTAGTTGAGATCTAAGAAAGACTAAAACTTAAAGTAATAACGAGTCATAGTAATAGGGTAATTCCTTAGAAATATAGAGAAAATAAACTAAGAACAAAGCAAATCTAGAGGATGTCAGTAGATTGGTGAAAAAAACCTGACTAATCTTTAAAAAAATAAAAAAGGTCATATAATATAAATGCAATACAATATAGTATTCAAAAAGCTTTACCATGAAAACAAAATAAAATCATTTTGTATGTCATACAAAGAAGAAGAAAACTTTGATCCATAGTCACAGAAAAGAGGACTCAATAGAAACAAATCAAGGAATGGCACAAGTATTGGAATTAGTAATGACTTCAGACAGCCATAATAATTTAACAAATTTCGTGGGGGAGACTTAAGCGGATAAATTAAAACTACAAAACAGTTAGAAATCTTAGAATTGAGAATTACAGTATCTGAAATTAGTAATTTATTAATACAACTTAACATCATGCTGTAATTTGTACAAAAAAAAAAAGATGAAATTGAAAACAGAACAATAATGACCTAACCTGAAGCAAAGACAGAAGCAAAGCATTTGTAATGAACAGAACCTTATTGATATACAGGGCAACATTAAGAGGTATAATTTATGCACACCTGGAATCTAACAAGAAGAGGAGGGATATAAGAGAATAAAAAGAACGGATAACCTGAATACTATCAAATTTGTTTAAAACAAGGAACCTAAAGACCCAAAAAATGTCAATAAAACCCAGGTAATCTGCATGCAGGAAAACCATACCTGGGTGCATCATAAGAAAACTGTAAAAATGCCAAAAAAAAGGAAAGGGAGCCAATTTTAGACTCAGTCATAAATAAATAAGCATACAGTTATAAAGAAATGTGAAGAATATTACTGAATTTTCATCAGAAATGATGGAGATGAGTAGGGGAATTAAATGACTTATTTGAAGTTCTAAAAGGCAAGGGTTAGAAGGGAGAATTATGGTCAACTCAGAACACTATATTCAAAAATGTTATATTCCTCATTAGGGAGATGCGAGTAAAACCACAATGGAATATCCCTTATACTCAATTACAAACATTATTTCTCAAAAGGAAAAAGATAACAAGTGTTAACAAGGATGTGTACACTGTTCATTAGGATGTAACTAGTAGAGCTATTAAGGGAAACGCTATTGAATTTCCTTTAAAAATTAAAAACTGTACTACCATGTGATCCAGCAATTTCCACTACTGGATATGTAGTTAAAGGGTATGTGATCAGTGTTCTCAGACTGACATCTAAATTCCCATGTTTATTACAACACCACTATTCAAGATCACTGAGTTATAGAATCAAACCAAATGCTCAACAACTGATGAATGAATAAAGAATATATGACACATAAACACAAGTGGATGCTATTCATCAATAATAATAAGCGAAGTCCTGTTATTTGTCACAAATAATAGCCTAAAGGCTATTATGTTAGGTGAAATAAGTCAGGCACAGAAATACAGTACCACATGACCTCCCCTCATATGTGGAATCTAAAAATGTTGATCTCATGGAAGCTGAGAATAAAACAGTAGTTATTAGAGGTTCAAAAGAAAAGGGTGAAAGAGGATTAGGAAGAAGTAGGTGATGGATACAATATTATGGTTATACTAGAGAAATAAGTTCTAGTGTTTTATTGTACAGTGGATGAGTATAATTAGCAATAATGTACTATTTATTTCAAAAAAGCCAGAAGAGATTATTTTAAATTTTTCTCATCCCAAAGATATGATAAACTGATGATTATGCTAATTATTGTGGTTCAAAATTATATAATGCATATATAAATCTAAGCATCACATTGTACCCCAAATATGTATAATTATTACATGTCAATCAAAAATTAGATAAATAGGGTTGGAATATAGATCAATAGTACAGTGCTTGATTAGCATGCAGAAGGCTCCAGTATTAAATAAATAAATGAATTTTGGAATAAAAAGTCATACAAATATAACACATAAAGGAGAAATACTTTATAAAAATTTGAAAACCAAGAACAGATGGATAATCCATAGGCAAATATAGTTTGCCAACTGTGATTTGAATAGGAATAGATAGCTTAAATCAACCAATTTCTATAGAGAAAAACAAAATGAAAAAGTTATATACTGCACCACAAAACACCAAACCCAAAAGGTTTTTGCAGAGGTATTCTACCAAACCATGACTGGATAGTCTCATCTTTCACATCAGCTATTTTAGATCACAGAAAATGATGACATTATTTTCAATTTTTAATAAAACAAATATAAAAGTGATATGAAATGTGTTAAAAGTAAAACAAAGTGCTTAATTACAAACAAATATCCCATTGGTTTCAAATTCAAAAAAGTGGCAGGATATAAAATTAGCATCCACAAATCAATTGCATTCCTATACATCCATGATGAATCCGCTGAAAGAGAAATCAGAAAACTATCCCAATAACAATAGCCTCAAAAAAAAAAAAAAAAAAAAAAACCTTGGGAATCAATCTAACAAAAGAGTTGAAAGACCTCTGCAATGAAAAGTACAAAACGCTAAAGAAAGAAATTGAAGAAGATCTCAGAAAACAGAAAGATCTCCCAGGTTCTTGGACAAGCAGAATTAATATTGTCAAATGGCCATACTATCAAAAGCACTACTCAGATTTAATGCAATTTCCAGTAAAACTCCAATGACATTCTTCATTGAAGTAGAAAAATCCGTTATGAAATCCATTTGGAAAAATAAGAGGCCAAGAGTAGCTAAAAAAATCCTCAGTGAGAACAGTGGAGCTGGAGGCATCACAATACCAGATCTTAACTTAGACTACAGAGCTATAGTAGCAAAAACAGTATGGCATTGGCACAAAAATAGAATTGAAGAGCAACAGAGCAGACTAGAAGACAGAGAAACATACCCACATAAATACAGTTATCCCATACTAAACAATGGAGTCACAAATATACTCTGAAGAAAAGATAGCCTCTTCAACAAATCATGGTGGGAAAATCAGAAATCCATATTAATAGATTGAAATTGAACCCTTTTATCCCACTCTGGATCAAAGACCTTGTCATTAGACCAGAGACCCTGCACCTACTAGAAGAAAATAGAGGTCCAACACTCCATCATGTAGGCTTAAGAATGAACTTCTTCAATAAGACTCCTAGCACAAGAAATAAAATCAAGAATAAATAAATGGGATGACATCAAACTAAATACCTTCTTCATAGCAAAGGAAAAGATCAAGAACATGAACAGAGAGCCTACAGAATGGGAGAACATCTTCACCACCTGCACCTCAGATAGGGCAGGATATACAAAGAACTCAAAAAGCTTACCACAAAAAAATACAAATAACCCAATCAATAAATGGGCAGAAGAACTCAAGAGACATTTCACAGAAGAAGAAATATGAAAGGTCAAAAATACGTGAAAAATGTTCAACATCTCTAGCAATTAGAGAATTGCATATTAAAACTACACTGGAATTCCCTCTCACCCCAGTCAGAATGAAAATTAGCAAGAATAAAAGTAACAATAAATATTGGTGAGAATGTGTGTAAAAAGAGTCATACATTGCTGGTGGGACTTCAAATTGGTGCAAACATTATGGAAAGCTGTATGGAGATTCCTCAGAAAACTTAGAACATAACCACCATTTGACCCAGTTATCCTACTCTAAGGCTTATACACAAAGGACTTAAAATCAGCATACTACATTGACACAGCCACATCCATGTTTATAGCACTCCAATTCTCAATAGCCAAGCTATGGAACCAAGCTATAGATTGATAGATATAGATATAGATATAGATAGAACTGCCATAAATAAGAATGGAATTAAGACATTTGTCAGTAAATGGATGGAACTGGAGAACATCATGCTAAGTGAAATAAGTTAGTCCAAAAAGTCAAAGGCCTAATTTTCTCTCTTATATGTGGATGCTAACACATAATAAGGGAGGGTAGAGAGGGGAAGTATAGAAGTTCATTGGATTAGACAAAGGGGAATGATGGGAAGGGAGGGGGTATGGGAATAGGAAAGACAGTAGAATGAATAGGACCTAACTTTCCTATGCTCATATATGAATACATGATCAGTGTTAACACCACATCATATACAACCATAAGAATGGGATTGAAATTGAAATGTGTTGTACCCCATGTATGTTTGACAACATATGTCAAAATGCTGTCATGTATATCTAAAAACAACAAACAAAAAATTCCAGAAAAAAAAATAATAAAAACAGCACCTAATTTGAAGGAGAAATTGAAAGGGAAAAGAGTCATTTCTACTAAGGGAAGGAATATAACAATTAGGAGAGAAATAATTAAACTATATCTGTCTGCAAATGGTATTTCGGTGTATCTGGAAGTCCCTGGAGAAGCAGTGATAAGACCAAGTACAAATATGAGTTCTGCATATTAGTAAAATATAAGACTAAATGCAAAAATCAACCCCTGTACAGATAATAACCTGTTAGAAGATATAATCATTGAGAAGTTTCATTTTAAAAAGGGATTAAAAAGGTATTCCAGAAATAGACCTAATTATATAAAAATATCAAAGAGATTATAAAGATGATATCTCCCATTATTGGCACACTGTGATCTTTTGACTAGATGGTGGTAATAGAAACTGAAGCTATTTGGAAAAGGTAAGATAATTTCGTCAAGCAATACATAAGAACAAAGAAAAAGTAGATCAATGATATGTAAAAAATAATACAATATAAAAACTAAATGAAAATATGGTTAAATTCCTCTATAAACTCTTTCTATACATACTTAAAATATTTTCTATATATACTTAAAATTCCAGTTATGATAAAAATATTAATACATTTAATCACATAACAAGAGACTTTTCACAGGAAAATCATTATAATAAAGCATAAAATATGAATGACAATCTGGAAAAAAATGCTTGAAGCACATTACAAATAAAACATTTGTATTCCTAACTCTAGAGAAGTTTTGAAATTTGAGAGAATTATGATTATAAATTCTATAGAGATTGTACAGAGTTATGATCAGACAATTGTTTTGTTGTTGTTTGGTACCAGGGATTGAAACACTGCCACATCTTTAGCCCTTTTTATTTACTTTTTTATTTGGAGACAGGTCCTTGCTAACTTGCTTAGGGTCTTGCTACATTTCTGATGGTTGATCAGACAAATTTTTTATTTGTTGTTTTTAATTATATATGACAGTGGAGTTTTTGAGAAAAGTATAGAAAGTGGCCTTAAGTACATAAAGTGTTCACTTTTGCCCATAGTAGACATATAAATTATGATAATACTGATAGGCCATTTCTCACTCAAGAATTTGGAAAAATTAGAATGATTAATTAAATACTTTGTTATTAAGGTTGCAGGGAGATGAGCACTATCACAAATTGCAGGTAGGGATGCCAAAAATCAGCTCTGTTGCAAGAGCCAGGAAGTAGAGACACCCTAACCAGAATGAGCACAACTGTGGCCAAAATGTATTCTTTAACATTCTCTGTTTAAAAGAAATCAGAACTCCTTGGGGAGAAATAGTTGGTTACAGCTAATGCAGAGTAGTTTCTAGATCCTGGAATGTTTTAACTGACATTCCCAAAATCTAGTTAATGCATATCATAAGGATACTTAAGAGCTCTAGTGGTATCCTAACTTAGGCAATTCATGGCAACTTGAGCACCAAAATATTAAATACTCTATTGAGCATGAAAATAATTAGTGCAGTAATAACCATAACAAATTGGGAAAAAAGTAATGAATGGAACCAATACCTATAAAAATGATAAATACTTTAATAAATAACAATGAAAGGAAGTCTCATGTTTATGGTAGACAGTCAAGTATTGGTGGGTAGATATGGTGATACTATCCTAGCAAAGATGGAGTTAATCAAAAATCATCAGTGGGTTAGAGAATTTTTTATGATCAGTAAGATATTTTTATGGTATTAAAGTTTCTTCCAGGAAACAGTTTATTAGTTACAAGTGGGCTAATGAATAACAGTGAATATACAGTGGAGAAATCAGACTTTCCCAAGGAGTTAAAACTAGCATCACTACTAAGGGCCAAACAAAATCATCTGTGTTGCATCTGAGCTGAGACTTCAGAGCTTCTATTTAATCATGAGAAGCATCAGCAAAACCCTAAGACAACTGATAAAAAACAAAACCCATGGAATGAGAGGACTATAGACTTTAAAAATGTCAATGTCATAAAAGATAATGAAATACTGAGGAAATATTATGGATTGAAGGGAGCCAAAAGTGTCATGGCAACTAAAAGCAATACATGTCTCTTTCTTGGGTCCTGCACTAGAGATGAAAAAATTCAAGGAAGGACATTAATTTGTCAAGTGACAAAATTGGACTACAAATGGTAGATTATAGAATTGCAGCAATGTTAAATTTATTGAAGTTGAAAACTGTACTCTGATTATGTCAGAAAACATCCCTAAGGAAATAAACCATGAAATAGTGGTAAAGAACCACAGTGTTTGTAATTTACTCTCAAATGGCTGGGGGGAAAACGTGTGTGTGCACATACACATGTAGGCAAGGAGGCCAGGACAAATAAATGACCATAAATTCTGATAAGAGGCCAATTTGAAGAAAGATTTTATTGCAGTTATTTAACTGGTTTTTATTTTGCACTTATGATGGAATTTATTTTTTTAAAAAAATTAATGTAAAACAAGGTCCAGAAATCCCAAATTGTCTTGAGACTGACTTTAAGCACTTTAGCTATTTTCCTTCCTTTTATTGCTTTGCTGCTTGTCATATAACCCAAGTAAATACCCACACTTGAACTGTAGGAACTGCTCTTCCTTCAATTTAGAATATACATCCTTTAGATACTTACATATTCTATCCCTTATTTCATTCAGGCGTGTCCTCAAATATTGTCTTATCAGATAAACATTTCCCTTCCAAAAGAGACTTGAGTTGAATTTTATCCCCTAAAATTGATTTATTTTCCTCAAAACACTTATTACTATCTGACTTATTTTATATTTATTGGTTTACTTTTAATATCCCTTAATAGGATATTAGTCAAAGAGAGCAGGCCTTTGTTTTGTTCACTACAACAGCCTTAAGACCCAAATTGTCCCTGATGTCAGGGTATTTGTGTAAATATCCCCATGGCTTTAATGACAATGTGACATACTTTGAAAGAAATTGGGAGGTTCAATCAATGTTATTAGTGCTTTTTGTGGTTCTTGAATTTTCACATTTCTGTTTCTTTTTTTATCTTTAGACAAGAGCAATACTGCCTTGAGATGAGGTCACACTTGAGTTAATAAAAAAGCCAAGAACTATGAGGTCATGCTCCTCTGGTTTCCTATGTCCTAACACTCACTTCACTTTGCTTCTTCTTAAAAATAATATACAATATTATTAAATTTCAGTGCTCTACACTGAACTACATCCCTGGCCCTTTTTAATGTTTATTTAGAGACAGGATTATCACTACATTGCCCAGCTTAGCCTTGAACTTGCAAGCCTCCTGCTCAACCACCCGAGCAGCTGGGATTACAGATGTGCATGACCACACCATAATATTAGGCACACTTTAAACCTTGTATGTTTTTGTGTGTGTATGTGTGTTGTGGTTTAAATATGCATGTCCCCAAAAACTCACGTGTGAGAAAATTCAAGAAGGCTGAGATAAAAGATTAGATTATAAGAACTGTAATATAATTAGTGGATTAATCCACTGATATGGATTAAGTGGGTGGTAACCATAGACAGATAGGGTATGACTGGAGGAAGTAGGTCAATGTGGGTGTGGCTTTGGATTTAAATTTGCCTTGGTGAGCAGAGTACACACTCTCTCTCCGTCTGTCTCTCTCTCTTTCTTTGTTTCTTGGCTGTCGTGTCCTGAGCTGTTTTTCTCTGCCACACCCTTCCACCATAATGTTCTGCCTCATTCTGGCTCAGAGATAAGGAGTTGACCAACCATGGACTGAACCTCTGAATCTATAAGGCAAAATTAACTTTTCCTCCTCTAAGTTGTTCTTGTCAGGTCTTTTGGTCACAGCAACACAAAAGCTGACTAAAACAGTGCATTTGTATGTTGGTCTGAAATGGAAATATAAAGGTCTGAAAGATATGACTCTACCACTAATAGGTATATTTCCTTCTGCTAATTAATAATGTCAGGCAAGTATACAAGTGTAACCAAAGAAGAAACCAGAGAGACTGAAATTCTGACTATGGTCTGAAAATAAAGACAATTATCCACAAATTTTCTAGCAGTTTATTTCAGCATTTAGTCTAAGGTCAAGCCAAATTAATGGTGATACCATGTACTTCCCATCAGAAAGATGTCCTATAATTCTTGTTTTCAAAGGTATATCTTGAACTTTCACAAGAAGACTAGGTGCCATTGGTTTCTAGGTAAACCATATGTTTTCTCTGAATTCTGTGCTTAATATTTTTTAGTTTCTGCTTTATTTAAGCCTTATATATTTAATGTAACTTTGACTTTTATATTAACTATACTTTGACTTATTTTTAAAATTTTCATCAGCCTATTATTGAAACTGGCTATCTTGTCTCTATTTTGCTTCAATAACCCATTGAGTCATCACTCAAGGTATTGACAGTTGCAATCTAGGTTTCATATTCCCCTGTAAAAGCAAGCATATATCACAAAGATACAAATGGAATGATATTATCTTTAACAAAAATCCATTTATGTCAATTACCATCCTCAGACTGTGACACATATGTAAATGGATAGCATTAACTTTCCTTGAGTCTATATTTTTAATTATTGATTTGTTTCTATACCATATGAATAATAATTTTACTTCTCAAGTCACAAAGCAAAGTCTTGGATCACTATATTCTGATTAACTTTTGCTTAATAATTATATATCAATAATTCATTATATATTAAAATATGTTTTCTTAGAGATATTTTTCTTTTGAAAATATTTTTAGTTGTAGGTGGACACAATACTTTTATTTTATTTATTCATTTTTTATGTGGTGCTGAGGATCAAACTCAGTGCCTCATACATGCAAGGCAAGGTTTCCACCACTGATCTACAACCCCTTTTGTTAAAAATCTGTTCTTTTTAGATATACATGACAGTAAACTGTATTTTGACATATTCATTTGTGGAGGAGATATTATTTTGAACTTCCAATTTTTATAAATAGTAATTTGTTATTTGAGGCAAGCAAAATATGCTACTCCATGCATATCACATTCTAATTATAATTTTCCTAAATCATATTTATACAGTATTCTCATAAACATGGATAATTACAATTACTGCAAAATGTGTGCTAATGTTAACTATTTATCCATTTTTGACACACATAGAGAAGAAATGAACTGACCCTGGTGGGGCAAGCCTGTCATCCCAGTGGCTCAGGAGGATGAAGCAGGAGGATCACAGGTTCAAGGCCAGATTCAGAAATTCAGTGAGACTGTAAACAACCTAGTGAGATCCTGTCTCAAAATCAAAAAATAAAAAAGACTGGGATGTGACTCAGTTGTTAAGAGCCCTTGGGTTCAATCCCTGGTACCAAAACAAACAAACAAACAAACAAACAAAAAACAAAAAAATGAAGAAGAAGAAGAAGAAGAAGGAAGAGGAGGAGGAGGAGGAGGAGGAAGAAGAAGAAGAAGAAGAAGAGGAGGAGGAGGAGGAGGAGGAAGAGGAGGAAGAAGAGGAGGAGGAGGAGGAGGAGGAGGAGGAGGGGAAAGAAAAAATAATAGTGCCATAGTTCCAGAATAGATTTGTTTCTTTAATTTTTCTTGTT
The DNA here is from genome assembly GCF_902686445.1 of Sciurus carolinensis. Lineage (NCBI taxonomy): Eukaryota > Metazoa > Chordata > Mammalia > Rodentia > Sciuridae > Sciurus > Sciurus carolinensis. The sequence continues at coordinate 26,886,476 of NC_062213.1, read as the reverse complement.
TTATTTATCTTATTTGCCTTTGATTCTCATTTTGGTTTAACAGAAAATAAATTCTTCATAACATCAGGGTTCCTTTACTTATTTAAATACAACCTCAATATCTGTGGGCAATTACTTAAAATTCAACTTGAAAGATAAAGTTTTTCTAGCTCAACAACATAAAGAAAAAAAAAAAAAAACATAAAACCAGGCACAGTGGCACACACTTGTAATCCTAGGAACTCAGGAGGCTGAGGCAAAAGGAATCCCAATTTCAAGACCAGCCTCAGCAATATAGCAATGCCCTAAGCAACTTAGCAAGACCCCATCTCAGAATAAAAAATTAAAAGGACTGGGGATGTAGCTCAGTGGTAAAGTGCCCCTGCTTCAATCCCTAGTACCAAAACAAAAACAAAAACATATAAGAAAGAAAGAAAAATAAACATTACCATTTTTCTCCTTTTATTCTTATTATGACCCAGATCAATATGAGAACAATGAAAATAAAGACATCAGAAGAAGTATAAGTTAATTTCTATGTTCCTTCCCCATATAGATTAAAGGTGTTTATGTTAATTGTAAAGAAGATATGCAAAAACAGTGGTGCTATCAAAACCCTATGATTATCAAAATGGATTATCAAAGGAGTCAAAAGGAATTGGAGAAAGAACAGGAGTTCCTTTGAAGTACCTAACTGAAAATATCTGGGAAGAACTTTAAGAAAAAGTTTAATTTTGTGGGTGTGCTTCAGTCCATTTTCTATCAATGTTAGCTCTTAATTCATTGATTTTTCTCACCCACTAGTGAGATTTCCAATCTTTTCTATCTCATCAGTGAGAATTAATCTGAATATGCTAAGGAGTTCAGACAATTTTAGTTTTCATGAAACACATTGTACTCCTGTTTACTTCTTGGAACAGTAACACAACTTGATATATTGAAAAGGTACTCTTAACTACACAGATTTCTTTGAGAGTACTTTACTAAAAACAGTTGATAAAAGCATCAGACAAGTAGATACACAAATCAGAAGCAGAAATTTAGAGAATGAAGGAAACTTTAAATTTAAGCTGTGTCTGGGAGTCTCCAAACACAAATTTCTTTACAAATTTAGAATTATGTTTTTATAGTGGTTTATCTTTTTTCTTAATTCTTAACAATAAATACAATAGTATTTTAGTCATCAGAATGAGTGTGAATTTGATGTAAGCAAATTCTTTCATCAAAGATACTACGTAAGTATCAACTAATACCACTGCCCCCACAAATTTTAAAATTAGCAGGGATTAGTAGACCCATGATATGATTTAAAATAGAGCTACAATGTGACTTACATAATTTCACATAAGCACATGTGACTTTACTTTGCATATGTATATTGCATTCTTATCCTTTTGGATCAAAAGGCAGTTCCACAGATGGCATTTGTGAGACTGTGTAAAAAAGCAGCTGTTTGACCTGGAGTCATTTCGATCACACATATGGTGTATCCCTTGGTTAATTTCTCTGGCCATTGGCAATTGGTTTGTCCAGGCAGTGTTCAACTATGACAGGTGAAATTTACTCAGGCACTTCTTTTTGTTATGAAGGACAAACTGTTGTTTCCTAATTGTCAGCACATGATCTACTCTTTGAAACACAAATTTGAGATTATCAAAAGAAATCATAGTACAGAAAGAAGATAAGATTATTCTGGTATTCAGATACCTTTAAATTCTCTTCTTGTTCATGAAGCAGACTTTCTTGATGCTCCTGGAAGAAGAAACTAATTTTATCTATACTTTTCTTCCATATTCCCTAGGGATATTATAAATATAAAACATGAAGTGTTTTGGGAATAGTTTGACAATTGTGCCATAGGACAGAATATGGCTATTATTAAATTTATGGGATCACTTCTGCCTGATTTTATCTACATTTATTGTTTATAAAAATAGATATTTTACCAGGATCATTATCTTTTATGAATAATGTGAAAAATAGTACTGCTTGGGTTTTAAAAATATGCACAGTGATTTGCACTTAATCTCTTCCTTTTCTATATACTCTCCATTCTGCCACTTCTCTAACAAAGGAGAAATAGGGGAGAACACAAGAGCAATGGAAAATTACAATAATAAATGTAGTCTTATAGAAGAAAATCAGGCCCTATGGAAGAGTTCTTCAATAATTACTGTTGTGAAACAATGTCAATAGAAGAATAGGAGGGCCAATCAGGAGAGGCCATGGGGGCTCATCTTTCTAGGACATGGGCCTCATGTCATCAATAGATCAGAGTGTACAGGATTAAGATGAATCATTGGCACTGATCTAACTCATGAAATCCCTTATCAGAATCTAAATTTACAAATTTAAAAGAAATATAACTAGCAAATTCAAACATAAATGTCACATATTTTTATAGAACGTTAATTGTGACAATAAAAGAAGAACCTCATGTATAGGTGACTATATATTCAAACAACCTGATCAAAACTGTCTTTCACTTTTGTGTTCTCCCGTCATAGTCTAAATAATGTCCCTTGTACTGATGTTTTGCTTTATATTATCCTTTGCCTATTGTTTTCCCTTTGATATGTTGCTTGTTAATATAATAATCTAGGCTATCACTTATGGTCTTTATTGATTTTTTTTGATAATTTATTCCTGTCTTCTCAGAAAGCATTTGAAGTCTTTGATTTTGCCATTATATGATTTTTTTAAAAAAAATTTAGTTACGCATGACAGTAGAATGTATTTTGGCAGAATACACATACAGAGAGTATAACTTATTCTATTTAGGTTCCCACTCTTGTGGTCATTCATGATGTGGAGTTATCCTGGTCATGCCTACAAATACAAGGGTAGGAAAATTATGACCAATTCTATTATCTTTCTTATTCTTCTCCCACCTCCTTTCTCTTCATTTCCCTTTATCTAATCCAATGGATTTCTATTATTCCCCTCCCCAACCTTCCTTGTTTTGGGTTAGTAGTCACATATCAGAGACAACATTCAGCCTTTGGTGTTTTGAGATTGTCTTATTTCACTTAGCATGATATTCTCCAGTTTCATCCACTTATCAGTAAATGCTATAATTTCATTCTTCTTTATGGCTGAGTAATATTCCATTGTGTATGTATACCACTTTTTTTTTTTTTTATCCATTCATCCATTGATGGACACCTGGGTTGTTTCCATAGCTTGGCTATTGTGAATTGAGCTGCTATAAACATGGTTGTGGTTGCATCACTATAGTATGCTGTTTTTAAGTCCTTTGGGTATAGACAGAGGAGTGTGATAACTGGGTCAAATAGTGGTTCCACTCCAAATTTTCTGAGGAATCTACATACTGCTTTCCATAGTGGTTGCAATAATTTGCAGTAATACCAACAATGTATGAAAGTACCTTTCTCCCTACATCCTCAATACATTTATTCCTCATATTTAAGGTCCACCTTTATCTCTTTCTATATGCCTAAATATAGGAATCTGGTAAAGATACTTACAGATTCAAAAAAAAAAAAGGCTCAAGTATGATCACATAGTGCTTTGCCCAACCCTGTTGCATAAAAGATGTCATATGGAAATAATACTATGAAATGTAATTTAAACTTAACCTTATAAATGTAATATTTAATTTAGCTTTCTCTCCAAAAAAAGAACCAAATCTATGAATGTTCCTATACTTATATGTATGTGCATAGGTGTTTCTTCTAAGCCTCCTGTATTCTGTTGGTTGATATACTGAACTCTGTCTCCTGATCTTCCAAGGATAGCTAAAACAAAATTCAATGAATCACTGTTAATATTAATACTTAATGATATACAAATGTCACTCTGCAAGAACTTCAGTCATGCAGCATTCTAGAAAGATAGTGAAATTATTTGGTACTTGTACTAGTGAATGTGTAGAAATAACTTAAAAATTACATGTATATACATGTATATATTTATATCTATCTATATCTATATCTATATCTATATCTATATCTCTCTCTATATATAAATCTCCTGAAGCATTTTCTTCCTATTCTATGCAGAAGTATGGGTACTAGAGAACTATTGAAAAGTATAAGATTTCTATCTATCCATACAAAAATTTAAGATGACTGTCCCACCACTTCAGTATCCAGGACAATATTTTAGCAAGTCCAAGAATTTAACCATTTCAGGGTTCTTCATATGTGATTACATCTAAATTATTATTGGAGTCTCTCCTTTTAGTGTTTTATAATATCTTCTAAATGGTGAAAAAAGAGCAATAATAGACAGCAGGGAATTTGACAGAAAGTATCAGCAGTTTTCTCTCTGCCTCAGCAATATGTGTGAAGTCATATTTGGCATTACAGTTACTTTTAAAAGATATTCAGTAAAGCATAAAAGTATATGATGAATATTAATTTATACTACACAAGTGCATATCTCAGGAGTTTTTTTGAACAGATTTGTTTAAAGTATCAAAGGAATGCTTCAATATATCTTTAAACAAATGTGCACAGATATTGTACTTTCTTAATATGCCCGGATATTCTGGATGCTCTACCACTTTGTCTTAAATGAGAAAGTGTGAAATGAGTTTCTCTCTGTCAGTGAGTCAGAAAGTCATTTTTCTGAGAGTGTCAAAACCAAGTCACTTTTAAAAACAAGTGTCATCATCTACACAGGTTATACAGGAGTTTTATAGCACATACAATGGCCAACTTATGGCATAATTGAGATATGTGTAACATAATTCTTATCCTAGGAGCAAAGGGAATACATCTTTTAACGATATTTTCTTCCTTCAAAACTTACCTATCCAAAACTAGTGTAGTAATTTAGTTTATGGATAATAACAGACAGATAAGCCATTATATGGAATGGGAAGAGAGATACCCATGAGCCTGAGTAGAATAGACTGTGATGTGATTCATAGAAGTAGAAAAAATGAATTCTTTTTAACAGCCTACATGTGCAGCAGTCTCGGTGGCCTGAGTCTAACTTGAAGACTAAGGATTATGGGGATGGTTTATGTGAAATTGCCCACCAGTGTGGGTACTTGAAATAGAAATGAAGTTCATATAAAAATAATTATTTAAAGTTGAGCAATATTTCCCTTTGCTTCCCTTTATCTAATCTAGCTTTTACTCACCTTTAAGAAGAATGAAATTATGGCATTTGCTGGTAAATGGATGAAGTTAGTGAATATCATGCTAAGAAAACTAAGCCAAACCCAAAAAAACAAAGGTGAAATGTTTTCTCTGATATGTAGATACTAATTCACAGTAAGGAGAGGGAGGGAGGGAGGGATAAGGAAGAATAGAGTTACTTTACATTAGGTAGAGAGGAGTGAAGGGAGGAGAAGGTGAATCAGCATAGGTATGATAGTAGAGTGAAACAGACATTATTACCTCATGTACATGTATGACTGCATGACTGATGTGATTGTACAATAAGTACAATCAGAGAAATGAGATATTACACTCCATTTGTGTATGATCTATCAAAATGTATAAATGCATTCTACTACCATATACAACAAAATGGAAAAAATAAATTTTTTTTAAATTAAAAAAAGAATTCTTAAAAAGTGAAGTCTTTTGCACATCATTGTCAACACAAAACCATATTTACTATGCTGTATTTAAGAGCCTCAGTAAATGTTAGACACTATTCTAAAGAGATGGGCATATTGTGAGGGAGTATTGCAGAAGTAACCAGAGTTCATAAAGTTTATAAAATAGTGAATTAAGAAAAAAGTAAATGCAGTTTGGCAAACAGAGAAATACACTTAAAAGTATAACTTGGACATGGATGTACCTCTCTAAAACCTTTACAACTTCTCAAACTTAAGTGTATTAAACATATCATTTGTTCACTTCTTGTTAAAAATTTGTCCATAAGTTTTTCCCACCTAAAGTTTTCTGCTCCCTCCTCACTCCAAGCCCTAGATAGGTTACCTGTCCTTGATAAATACACTCAAATGACATATAATACCTAGTAGTACTCAGTGCACTTAGAATTACTGCTTGTTTTTCTGGTCATATGTCTAAATTTCATACCTACAACATGCAGACAGGATTATAACTGTGTGTTTACAACGTGTTTTCCATGTCCAGCATAGAGCCTTCCACAGAGAGGAAAATCATCAAGTTTACTGAATTGAGTTAATCATATCCATGAAAGCATATCTGTGGGATGCTGAGATAATAGATCTGGGTCCTTTGGTTTCTGATGTTTAAATATGTATTCTCTAGCTTTGCCAAATTGCAATTACTTTTTATTAATTTTCCTTTTAAATAAATGATATGAACTCTGGTTATCTTTTGCCATGCATGGACAGAAATTAAGAACCAGCAGAGTTGCTAGGGGAGACCTCCAAAAATAATATGTCTCCTTTGCCAGATGTTTTAAACTTGCCTTAAGCAGGTGCTGGGTAGAAAATGATTACATCTGTTCACTTAATTAGAGTATCTGTGACATCCCACCATTTAACATCTCAGTTTCTTTACTTCTAGAATTCCTTTCAGTTTTAGAATACTTTGATAATTTTTTTGTGATGGCTAACTACCTGCACATGATTAAATCTGCTCATATAAACTTCAAGTCTTTACACAGTTCTGGAAGTATTGTATCTGAAGCTAAGAAAAGGTAATACTAGAATCGCAGAATTATGAGTTTAGATATCTTGAGTCCACCATCCAGAAAATATAATGCAGGAAACCTCTCTGAAAAAAATAAATGTATATAAGGGGAATCCAAAGATCACTGAGCACATCCACTTACAAAGTATTTACTGCTTTAGCCCCTTCCATGTTACAAAGATACATGTTATTCAAATAATTTATGTTACACTGTTATTAATGTTTAGCTCAGCAGGTTTGATTATAATTTCACTCTGGTCTCTTCCTAGTCCCTTTTCCCTGTGTTTTTTAAACGTTTGAAAACGGCTATCAGATTATCATATTTTCTGTAACACCCTTACTTATGTCCTCCTGAACAAATTTTCTCACCTAATTCTAAGTTTTTTTTCACATGGACATTATGTACAGTAATTATAATTGCATTCAGTAGTTTAATAATGTTCCCTTAACACTTGCTATCTCCACTTAAATCAAAATAAACATGTTAGTAAAGAAAACTAGAACCTAGCATTACTAGAACGTAGCTTAATTCTATTTTGATTTTGTATTTCTTTTGAATACACATATACACACATATTCCATGGACATACATATAGGACTTATGTAGTAATTTTGTGTTCTATTCTTTTACTTAACATAATTCCATAAATCACCTTATAGATAAAATTTATGCCATAAATTAGTTTTGGTTAGTAAGTTATGTAGTTTAACAATCTTCCTATAGTTAGATATTGTTTGATTCTTTTTTCTACACAGAAACAAACATCTCTGTTTCAGAAACTTCTTCTTATACTGAATAATTAATTACTCAAGGATATTTTCTAATAGTTGAAAATGTGGATCGTGGGTGTATTTCTTTCAAAAAGCATAATGTCAACAAATAAGAAGACAATAACAACATATAGTGCACCTCACCATAAATACAAGAGTATTTAAGAACTTCCTAATATTTTTATGAAATGATAATTTAAATATGCTCTCATGAAAATATTTTTAAATGAAATTAAATCCAATTTAATCTTACTGGTTTGAGCCAATATCACCATTTGTTGTGAATAGTGTTAGTTTTGAATTTGTTAACAAAAATTTATCTGTGAAGAAATTTCTTTCACTTGACTAATATTTATTAGATCCTAATGTATAATACAAAGAAAATTTACAAATATATCATAAAGCATACATTCAGTAATATAAATAGGTAACATTTTATGGGGAAAATAAGAAAGTATAGAAGCAATTTGAGAGGGGTTTTCCAATTAAAAAAAATAGGGGGTGTACCTTTACCATAAACACCTAAATACATGGATGATATTAATTGGTTAACATGAGAAATGAATAGTTATTTAGATAAATGCTGTAAACATTACTTACAGGTGACTCTAACCCTCCTTGTGCATATTTAAAATTATGATATATTTTAAGTAATTATCATTACAAGTCAGTTTTTCCCAAAAGGATGAGTAAAAATGGAGTACATGGTTGAATAACTCTTTATAAGAGTTTTTTGTTTTAAATAATTTAAATTTCAATTCAAACTCTTGCCTATATTGCAATACAAAAATGTTATATTTTTGAAAATTAATCTTGTGTGGTTTATAAATTCCAAAAAATTTGAAGAGATCAAGATTATTATTTTTTAAAGTTTTTTTTGTATTTATTGATGAAACTTTATTTTATTTATTTATATGCAGTGCTGAAACTTGAACCCAGTGCCTCACACATGCTAGACAAGAGCTCTACCACTTAGCTACAACCCCTGCCCTGGGCAATTACTGTATGTAATTAAATATATTGCTGTCTAACATCATGTACTTTTCCTAACATTGATTATTTACTTTAAAAGAATGTATTTAATAAATTTGCTTTCATAGAACATCTGAAAAATATTAGAGGATTAAATTACAATACAAAAATTAGCAAGAGATTTAGAGAAAACAATTTTTCAAAACTTCTGATTTTTCAAATTGGTCAATCTTCAGCAACATTACTGTTATTTTCTATCTTTTTCTCTGTTGGGAAATGTCTGTAATTTATATCAGTAGTTCTTATATTTTAATGAACATAAAAATTCACTAAAGGTCACATTAAAACATGAAATCTTAGAAAGTCTGAGGTGAGAATATTTTCATTTCTGATAAGCTTACTTGTGCTGCTGCTGCTGGTTCTTGATTCTATTTTGAATATAAGTATCCATTCAGAATGGCAATAAAAGTCAAAGTGAAAACCTGAATTTTATACCTCTCATGTGGTTGAAAAAATTAGTATTCATTATCAAATCTACATCAACTTCTACAGTAGAAGTTATGTCCAGGGTACTGGAGAGTAACTTTTAAGGTAATCAAGTACCTCACCTTCACTCTGGTATTTGATCACCCATAAGTGCCATTTATTGGCTCATTGGCTTTTTTACAAACATTGCTCTCATAAAAAGTCAATCTAAACTAGAAAAAAAGGAAACACTCTGTGTAACTCAATTGTAAGTGTTCCTCCCACAAATGTTTCCAACTGTGACAGATTTAATGTTTCATAACATTATTCTTTTATGTAGGTGGAACATTTAGTTTTATCCTTTTACTTTCTTCCCTAGCAATATTTTAAAAAGTGAGAGTAAAGGTGAGTTAGACTTTGTGGTTCCAGAAAGTTAAGATGCAAATTTTAATGACTTATTCCTATAACATTAATTCATCTTTCCACAAAATTTGAGGTTTAAAATTATTATTTTCAGAAAATAAATTATGTATAATATCTAGAAATCAATAAGTTATTCTAATTAATCAATGTTGACTCAACTTGAAATTGTAATGTACAATTGATAAATCACATCCAATTAACTCATATGCAATTGATAGTTCACATTCAACTGATAATTGTTCAGATATCAGTGGTGGCATAAAACTGATTTATTTCAAAATAATGCAATGATGGAAGCTATTGTATCACACAGGTAATGATCTTTGACTTCCTTTTAATATTAATAAGTTCTTCAATATTTGATAAAATATGAATCTTATGAAATATGCCCTAAAATTAAAAATATATTCAGTTGTCAAGATTTTTAAAAAAATCTGTACTCATAATCAAAGTTGAGTATCAATTATCAATGGTACAAATATTATAAATAAGTTAAAAGATCAAGTAGGAATGAAATGGAAAAACATTTTTTGACCCAAAAAAGCAAAAATGGATGTACCTTGCAGAAATAGAGCAAGCAATTATGAAATTCATCTGGAAGAATAAAAAACCTAGAATAGCTAAAGCAATCCTCAGTAGCAAGAGTGAAGCAGGGGGTATTGCAATACCAGATCTTCAACTCTACTACAAAGCAATAGTAACAAAAACGGCATGGGATTGGTACCAAAATAGACAGGTAGATCAATGGTACAGAATAGAGGACATGGACACAAACCCAAATAAATACAATTTTCTCATACTAGACAAAGGTTCCAACAATATGCAATGGAGAAAAGATAGCCTCTTCAACAAATGGTGCTGGGAAAACTGGAAAACCATATGCAATAGAATGAAATTAAACCCCTATCTCTCACCCTACACAAAACTCAACTCAAAATGGATCAAGGACCTCGGAATCAGACCAGAGACCCTGCATCTTACAGAAGAAAAAGTAGGTCCAAATCTTCAACTTGTTGGCTTAGGGTCAGACTTCCTTAACAGGACTCCCATAGCACAAGAAATATAAGCAAGAATCAACAACTGGGATAGATTCAAACTTAAAAGCTTTCTCTCAGCAAAGGAAACTATCAGAAATGTGAAGAGAGAGTCTACAGAGTGGGAGAATATCTTTGCCAACCATACCTCAGATAGAGCGCTAATTTCCAGAATCTATAAAGAACTCAAAAAACTCTACACGAAAAATACAAATAATCCAATCAACAAATGGGCTAAGGAAATGAACAGACACTTCACAGAAGAAGATGTACAAGTAATCAACAGATATATGAAAAAATGTTCAACATCCCTAGTAATAAGGGAAATGCAAATCAAAACTACCCTAAGATTTCATCTCACCCCAATTAGAATGGCGATTATCAAGAACACAAGCAACAATAGGTGTTGGCAAGGATGTGGTGAAAAAGGAACACTCATACATTGCTGGTGGGGTTGCAAATTAGTGCAGCCACTCTGGAAAGCAGTGTGGAGATTCCTCAAAAAGCTTGGAATGGAACCACCATTTGACCCAGCTATCCCACTCCTTGGCCTATACCCAAAGGACTTAAAATCAGCATACTACAGAGATACAGCCACATCAATGTTCATTGCTGCTCAATTCACCATAGCCAGATTGTGGAACCAACCTAGATGCCCTTCAGTTGATGAATGGATAAAGAAACTGTGGCATATTTATACAATGGAATATTACTCCGCAATGACCATTTGTAGGCAAATGGTCAAAATTGGAGAATATCATGCTAAGTGAGATAAGCCAATCTCAAAAAACTAAAGGACGAATGATCTCGCTGATAAGCGGATGAGGACATATAATGGGGGGTGGGAGGGGCTAGCATTAGGTTTAGGGTTAGGTTTAGAGTTAGGCTAAGGAGAGCGGTAAGAATGAAGGAAAGAAGGACTGTGTAGAGGGAAAAGAGGGGTGGGAGGGGTGGGGGGGAGGGGAAAAATAAAATAAACATCATTACCCTATGTAAACGTAAAAAAAATAAAAAAAAATAAAAAATAAAAAAAATGGAGAAGAAAATAAAAACATTAAATGGGTGAAACAAATAGAAAATAAATATTAATGTGGTATACGAAGATAGCAAATATTAACCTCAGTAAACAGGCAATCAACTATAAGCAGCCTATAAACTTAGATTAAAAGACAAGGATAGGGCTGGGGTTGTGGCTCAGTGGTAGAGCTCTTGCCTAGCACATGTGAGCACTGGGTTCAATCCTCAGCACCACAAAAAAATAAATTAAAATATAAACTTATTGTGTGCATCTACAATGAAAAATATATTTTAAAGAAACGACAAGGATAATCAGATGGGACAAAGAACATGCTGCTTCTAAGAAACACTTGTATTCACGAATTGTAAAAAGTTAAGTATAAAAGGATGAAATATATATGTATGTTTGTATGCACACATATATATGAAATTTTTAAATATAAAGAAAAATATTCTGTATTGATTAATAGCAGAAAATGTACACTATCAGCAAGAAGCATAGTTTCAAAAACAAGATAATGTTTAAATTTGAAAGGTTAATTCTCCTAGAAGATAAAACAATTCAAATTATGTATTACCTAATAACAAAAGCAAATATAGAGAGCAAAAATTGATGAAAATAAAATAAGAATTAGAAAAATCCATGATTGGTGCTAGAACTAAGGAAGACCTAAGATTTTACTCTTCATATAGGCTAAGTTAGCTTGTCACAGTTACATAGCTCCTGACGGAGAACACCAAAATTCTAAGTGAGAGACAACAGTTTATCATTATAAAAATAAGAGTGGCCAGAGTTTTTGCATTCCCTTGCACCAGTTTTAGGAACCCCATTTCCTACAGTCTGATGTGAAGAGATCCAGTTAATAAGTGAATATCAGTATGTTTTTTCTTTACAATATAAAATCTCTGACCTAAGGAAAACTGACTCTTTTATAATAGACACTAAGTATACCTTTCCTTTGCCCCAGATAATTATTCCTCAAAGTTCGTTACTTTAAAAACTTCCTTGAAAAGATAGTTCAGATTTAAGACAATTGATATCACTGCTCAGAAGACATACAGAAATTTGAGAGATACATAGAGAATTGTCTCCCAGTATCGGCCTCCCATCATTTCTATGGTATCTTGGCTTCTGAAGAATTTCCCTTCGAGTACCCGATCTAGTTAACCAGTCAAATTAATATTAATGGAAGACACTGGAACCAAATTTGTTCAATTTGGGTCATATAGAATTCAGGAAGGACACAAGCAACAGAACTCCAAGCAGAAAGATGTCAACCTACAGAATTGACATCTGTGTCTTTTAGGGGCCCAGGCTTAGCTAGCTGAATAAAGTTTCTTAAACATCTCAACCTTGTAAAACTAGGTACCATTGTGCTTAAATGATATGTGTGAATGGAAGAAAGTATATGCTTGACAGTAAGTAGGTAGAATTTATACCATTTGTTTGTGATTTGTCTCCTCCACTCTCCACCCCTTCTGATAACTAGTGAGTAACTCAATCTCTTCCAGTCTATATTTCTTCACCTAGAAATTATGGATAATAAAACAAATCATAAGGAATTGCTAGAGGAATACATCAGGCAACAGGGTAGAATCATATTTTTAAGATTATTAATCTATATAATTTTGATTTTTCTCTATGTATTTTCCCTTTTCTTCATTCAAGTAGTTTAAATTTTAAGACTTGTAGGAAGAGTGACCAAAATAAAACCAGAAAATATTTTGAAATGCTGGGATTTTTCTGATATAAAATAAGAAAAACAAGAAGAGAAAATATGGAGACTTTTTGCATCCTCTGTAAAACCTGGAGAAAATATGAGTAAAGGAAATAAAGTTAGCTTTTGCCATGTCAAGGGCAGCAATGGCAGGACAAATTATGTTCTATTCGCACCTGAGAACGATGAATGAAATTCATCACTGGTACATAATTAGGGTACCTAGCAGGGGGCCTCTGAAGGGTTAAGTGAAAAACAACAATAGGTATGATTTAATTGACCTATTTCATCAGAAATGTCTTCACAAAATTGATTTGTATAATCATAGATGTTATGAAACATTATATTGTGTATTAGGTTATATATGTAACATATCATCTTCCCGTGAGTTCTTTAATGCTATTTGTAAATGCTATACATTTGAATATCTAAAGACTTGCTGAAAAATGAACGTCTCTAATACAAAAATAACTAAGTTGCAAAATAAGAGTGAGGAAGTAGTTTTTCAGGAAGGAAAACATTTTAAAATCTCTCAATAAAACAAGTTGCGCCTAAGGCATTAGGATTAGAAATTTCAAAGAATAGATGTTACTCTAAAAAGAAAAATAAATTTTGACTATGAGGATTCTATCCTGTTCTCTGACACACATCACTGACTTTTTTCAGAAAAGCATCCAGGCTAGAACCAGAAAAGAGTTGGCTTTTTTTTTTTTTTTATTGTTGCTGTTTTTTTTTTTCTTGATATTCCTCGTATGCATTGAATATTAGATTTGATGACCAAAATGAATGTTTATGGGAAAATAACTAAAAATATATATACATACTTTCAGGAAAATAAAATACACTTTACACTAGGAATATTATTAGCACTGTATTTTTAAAACAAAATGATTTCAATTTTTCCTTGAAGTTGAGAAACTATGTTATGAATTAAAGTAAAATTTTAAAATTTTATTAAATGGATAATTATAAAAACTAAACGTTTAATGACAATATACTAGAAATTGCACAATGTTTGACATCTAAAGACTTTCAATATTTTAGAGTCAGTCTTGCTTTTAGGAGTGTTTATTCACTTATGTACATTTTAGTGCAATGAGTAGAATAAAAGATTAGCATAGAAGAGGGTTCTTTGATTTGTTTTTTAAGTAAATGTTACCAGAAGTAAATTCACATGGTGACTACCCCTTTGTGTTTTTAACTTATATCAGACTATATACTAACTCCGTACTACCACTGTAACTTTGATGATGAGATACAAACTACTTAAGAGAGACTGAAAATGCTGTAGGCAGCTACAAGAATGACTGGCTTACCACTTTGAAAATCATACATCAAGCTAATGACTTAGTAAAAACAGATGATTAGATTATCATTAAACTGTGCTCTACTTCTACTTGCCATTAACCATGCTTTACTATTGTGAGAACCAACTATTGGGTAACAGAAAGGAGTTTGAGATCTTTGATTTTTTTTAAGGGCTAGTCATCGATTTTGGGTATAGATTTGGGTTAAAAAGGAATACAGTTCACATATCCAATGTTTAAACATGAAATGTTTAAATGCATACTTTTTCTTTATTCAGAGAATGAATTCTACTATACACTACCTATACACTACTATTTTTTAAGTCATAAAATATAAGGGGGCGTAGATTGTACCTAAAATAAAATAAATGTTAACAGGATTCTCAGTTACTCTTTATTAACTAGTTATAATTTTCAGGACAAATGAAGGAAGGATGAAGGGATTTCTTTCTTTGTATAAACTTATTAAATTCATTTTTTAATCTCAAATTTTGCAGCCTATTTAAAAAGTCATGAGAAACTTAAATGAATAAAAAAAACAAATTGTCAACAATTTACAAAAGATCTGTGTTAATTTGAAAGGTGATTAAAGTGATTTTTAACTTGTATTCTTAAATTTTATTTCAAGTTTTCTATTACTTTTGCATATTTCTTCATATACATAAACCCTACAAATAACATTTATTAGATATATATTAAGCTCCACTCTTTAAAATGTATCTGTTTAAAAAATGACATCGCCATAACAAAATCTACACTGTATTAAAGTGCATAAGTCAGTGGTTTTTAATGTATTCAGGAAATATCATTGCTAATTTAATAATATTTTCCTCAGCATATTTTATAAAAGAAATAGTAGTTTACAGTCTTTTCACATTTTCTAGTTTCATGCATTTTATAGCAAGTAATGGTGCATTATTCTTTTGATTGCTAAATAACAT
This sequence comes from Sciurus carolinensis, assembly GCF_902686445.1. Lineage (NCBI taxonomy): Eukaryota > Metazoa > Chordata > Mammalia > Rodentia > Sciuridae > Sciurus > Sciurus carolinensis. The sequence goes on along the minus strand of NC_062213.1, from coordinate 26,871,244 downwards.
TCTATGTATAAAATACCAAGTTTTTTTTAAATTCTGACATTTGTTGATAGATATTTGTATTGTTACTACATTTGGGCTCTATTGTTGAAAAGTTTTACTATGAACTATCATGTTCAAAAATTTTATTTGGATTCCCATTCTAAATTTTCTTGGATATATATCCATGAGATGAATTGCTGGATCGTATGCTATGTGCTTAACTAGAGTGTGTGTGTGTGTGTGTGTGTGCGTGTGGCGCACGCTCCCCTGCCTATTTAAACAACTATCAAGCTATTTTCAAAGTGGTTGCAACATTTTACAAATCCATCCACAGAACAATAGAAATCTAATATCTCTACATTCTCCTCAACTCTTACCTATTTTTTCTTTAACCATTTATTGGAAAAAAAAGTGATCTCGATGATTTTGACTTGCATATTCCCAATGGCTAATGTTGAGCATTTTTACGTACTTATTGGTCATTTTAATATCTTCTTTGTAGATATTAAAACTTTATCCATTTCGCAATTAGTTTATTTGTATTTTCATTTTTGTGCAAGTCTTTTGTCATATATATATGATTTGAGAATATTTTCTCCCATACTGTGGGCTGTCTTTTCTTTTTTAACTGTGTTCTTTAAAGCACTAATGTTTTTAAATGTTGTCAAAGTCCAAATCCAATTTTTATTTCTTTACTTGTGCATTTTGTGTTATAACTATCATTTTTTTCTAAGACTTTTGTAGTTTTCTTTTTTTTTTTTTTGCATGTGGACACACAGTTGACCCTGTACTATTTCTGACATACAGTTGACCCTGTACTATTTCTGAAATGATGACTTTTTTTTCCATTGTCTTATCTACCGATTGAAAATTCGATTGATCATGCATATAAGGTTTTACCTCTGGACTAATTTCTACTGGTGTAGAAATGGTTGTTCTATACTTGTTCAATGGGTGTTCTATACTTGTGTATTAAGTTCAACTTGTTTGTGAGGTTACTCAAGTACTCAATTTTCTTGTTCTTCTTTTGCTGAGTTGTTCTATCTGTTATTAAAAATGGAATTTTAGGCCAGGCCCAGTGAAGCATGCCTGTAATTCCAGCTGCTTGGGAGACTAAGGCAGGAGGATTGTGAGTTTAAAGCAAGCCTCACAAAGGTGAGCTACTAAGCAACTCAGTGAGACTAATAAAAGTGAGTCTCTAAATAAATACAACATAGATCTGGGGATGTGGTTCAGTGGTCCAGTGCCCCTGAGTTCAATCCCCAGTATCAAAAAAAATGGAATTTTGAATTAATAATTTTTTGTTGTTGTTGTGGAATTGCCCATTTGTCCTTCCTTTCTGTCATTACTTCCTTCTTTTGGTCTATGTTGTAAAGTGCGCATATGCTTATAACATATATTATTACATTTTAAATATGTTATTCCACTGCCTTTGGCCTCTGTGGTTTCTGATGAGGAATTACCTGTTACTTGTATTGAGTATCTCTTGCATGTAATGAGTTGTTTTACTCTTTCTTCTTTCAAGTTTCTTGTTTCAGACTTTCAACAGTTTGACAATGAGTTGTCTGGTTGTGTATCTCCTTAGTTTTATCCTACTTGGATGTGTGAATCTAAAAGTTCATGGCACTTAATGAGATTCAACTACTTTTCTTGAATAAACACTCTTTAGTTTGTTGCAGGTCTGTGATTAATATTCAGAATCCTGAAAAAAAAAACAATTATTTTGACAACTTTTGTCAGTGGATACTTTCACAAAGAGTAGATTTCTGGAAGTATCATTTATTCATGACATCTTGATTTGTTTTTTATACATTGTCCAAAAATTTACTTTGACAATTTTTACCAGTGTTTTTTGTTTTATGAGAAAGAGATTTCTGGAAGAACCTTTTATTGATAATGTCTTGATTTGGGTTACTACATTGATTTTTTTATCTACCTTTTCTGGAAACATGTTCCTAATAAATTTATTAACAATATATATGATTTCTAAACCTTCTGTTACTAATATAACTGAATTAAAACAATAGTTATACGGGGACAGTTATCCACATGATTTTCTTATATTTATAATTACCAACATAAATGAAATAATATAAAACCTATAATAAAAGTTCTATGCTTATAAATGATAGGAGTTTTATTGAGGTAGATCATATTTTTTGCCTTGAATCTGAGTAGGTGAGAGATGGAGGCAACGAATATGGCAGAACCAGATTTTAAAGAACTTTAGAAAAACAATTAAGAAGACAGCACATGACTCTCAGGAGATACTTATGGAACATCATGCCAGGTATCTAAGTTATTCTGGTGACATTGATTGGACTTGTGAAACAGCTGACTTTTTAAAGTAAGTATTAAATTGTTCATTTGAACTGGTGTTCTTGAGGAAAAGTGTTGTACACAATGTTTAAAGTAGAAACAAAGCATAATATATCGATCTCAGATGTACCATCTTGCAAAGATAAGTAATTTAGATTAAAATGAATGTTAATTTGTAAATGTTTAAAACCCCTATTATTCATAACTGTATATGGAACAAATGAATTGTTATGCATAATTATTTTAAACTTGGTGTGATGTTTATGAAGTCTTAAATTATTTGAAAAGAGCATACATTTTTTCTAAAAAAAATTGAAATTATTATTCATATCTTCCTCCCTTCATTCCCCTTTGTCTAATCCACGGAACTTCTATTCTTCCCCCACTCCCTCTATTGTGGGTTAGCATCCACATATCAGAGAGAACATTCGACCTTTGGTTTTCTTGTGACTAGCTTATTTCACTCAGCATGATAGTCTCCAGTTCCAAAGACAGTGGAATGAATCTGACATAACTTTCCTATGTACATATATGAATAATACCACAGAGAATCTCAATATCATGTACATCCATAAGATTGGTACCTAATAAGAATATTTGTATAAATATATCAAAATAGATTTTACTGCCATGTATAACTAAAAAGAACAAATAAAAATTTTTAGAAAATGAAATTGCAAATGTCAGTTTAACTGAAAGTGGGTTTTGGGGGAAAATGATCAAATTGTTCATATTATATATTAAGGTATTCTCTGTGAAAATAGGGACATTTTAGAAAGTCTAGCTGAAAACAATGAAAAAATTAGCATGGAAACATGTAGGTTTCATGTCTCACAAAAAATGCTCCATGTGGTTTTGGGGAAAGATGGTTCTTGAAGCAATGGTTTCAGATAGCAGCTCTATGGCTCCACTTGAGATTTAGGTCTCTATTGTAAGGGTTATACATATTTGAAGGAATCCATACTTCATTGTGGTTTTCTCTATATTTAAATCAAATAGCAATACTCTAAAAATTGTAGGACTATTAAAATTCACAAACTCCTTGGTCATGAATGAATTTTAGTAGTAAAATTTCAGTGGGTATATACAATGTAATTAGCAGTCCTTTTAGGACAGAGAATTTTTATGCTGCTTATTTTTGTTTATTTTTTTGAAATAACAATAGTTATTATTTTAATTTAAATCAAATTTATTTTAACAGACATATAAAAGAAAAATTGTACACATTAATGGGATAACATGTGATGTGATACATGTATACATTGTATCATATTTAAGACTTGTTGAACATAACTATTTCCTCATTTATCATTACTTTAGGCTGAAAACATTCAAAATCTTTTCTTCTAGCTTTTTGAGATATATAATACCTAATTGTTATCTATAGTCAGTCATGCATAATAGCATGTGAGAACTTCTTACTCCTATGCAATCTAGTACCTGCTATCAACCTGAGACTGTCCCTTGTCATACACCAATTCTCTGATTTCCCAAAAGTCTTCACATTACACTATCATATTATTTGCCTGGACTTTAAAGTAGTTCACATGCTTACGCTTGCTGTAAGTAAAAGTATGTCATTACAGGTCTTGTTTCTGGAAAAAGAAGAACTAATCTATGACAATACTATTTAAAAAAAAAATTAAAGTAGTTTTCTAAGACAGATAGGCTGATGACAACTTAAAAACAAGCCTATAATTGTGTATTGTATGGAAGCAGACCTCACATCAGTGTATGTTCAGTTTTAAGATACAAAGAAGTTAATTGATAACCGCAAACACTTTTGCTTACTCAACAAATAAACAGAACAAATATCAGGCCCTTAGTCTGTTTTAGGTAAGAGGTTTACAGAACAGAGTGTAACAGACAAGGACTGAAGTTTTCCGAGTTTGGGTCATGGAACATCAGAGTGGTGTCAAGCAGAAATAGATGTAATTATGTCTCTGGGACTTCATTTCTAACATCACACTCACCCAGCCCCCACAAGTAATAGAGGTGGAAGAAGAATCTCCAAACTTAATTTTTACCTTTCTGTGAAATAAGTCAGTACTTGCTATTGTTTGTTTAGTCCTTTTAAACCCAAAGAGAATTAAATACTTGTGTATAGAAAATTAGTGGCTATTTAATACTGAGAATGATACGTTCTGAGGTTAAAGTGTGGCTAGCTGGAAAAAAATGCAAAAACATCCTGGAAGTATTTAGTACTGATGGAGGAAAAAAAATCATTTCACAATAATAAGATTTTGTGGGGGATTAGAGGTTATCTTACACATTTTTGAATTTAATTCTGAAACAATAAGGTAATTACTGATGGTTTAAACTAAATGTGGCATGAATGGATTTGCATTTGTAAAAGATCTCACCAAACACAAAGTGGAGTTTGGATTTAAATGAAGTCTTTTTACTTATGGTTCAGGATAGGAGGACCTGGGTCAAGCAGACCAATGTCTGTTGGGGAAAATATAGTAAAGTACAGATAATAAATTCAAAATCTCTCTAGGATATAGATGCATATAGTGAATTGGATATGGCTGGTAAAGAATATGGAAGTGCCAAAAGGACCTCTCAAATATAAAAATGTAAGTCTTATTTACTAGAATACAGTCCACTAGAAGTATAATATTTGCTTACAGAATCATAGCAAAATAGCAAAAATGAAGCAATTGGTTCATCCAATGGGGAAAACAGTCAAGTCAGAATTGAGCACTGAAAAAAATAAATAAAATAGAAATGTAAGAAGTTTAAGGAGGTATAAAAATTGTACCCTAATTAGAATGATTATTAGGTAGGAAACAAACTAATAAATAAAAAGGTTATTTACAGTAGACTACATAATAAATATATTGTCTTTTCATGCTTTGTTCCTTATATGTTATTCAGTATTCATTATGTACAGAATATAAATAAGAATCAATAATGAGGGTTGGGGTTGTAGTTCAGTGATAGAGTGCTTGCCTAGCACATGCGGGGCACTGGGTTCGATACTCAAAACCACATAAAAATAAATAAATAAAGGTATTATGTACATCTACAACTAAAGAATATTTTTAAAAAGGAATCAGTAATGAATTAGAAATATCTCTGACCTTAGCAGCCTGTTGCATTCACAAGCATATAGAAGGATAACTCATTATGTTTGATAACCAATGTCATTAATTCATTGATTATCAACACCTTGCTTATGATAATGGAGAGACAGGGAGAGGCAGTAGGAAGCACATAGCATACTATAGATAAATGCAAATTTAAGGGTGGATTTGAACTTCATTAGTTGACCTGTTCAAGACTTTGCTATAGAATGTGACTTAAATCTCACACTGGTTTTACAATTAATCTTAAGTCAAAGAAAAATGATATGAGATATGGAACTTTTCTTGATGTTCACTTATTCATTTTTATAGGAAGCATGGGAAAATAAAAATAATATCAATTTACTCATTAGGGAGAAAAAGGTTTTTTTATGTGTAATATCTTAAGATAGAAGACACTGCTAAATTTGTATTTGCTTTAGGATTTCAATGGGGCATTGGAATTTTCCACCTTTTAGTAATAAATTAAATAAGGTATGATCTAAATAGTGGTTTAAAAAATCTGGTAACCCAAAGTACTTCTCCTGTGGAAACTGCTAGGTTACAAAAGGAACATCAATATGGATAAACTAATATGGCATAAATTTTTGACCCCTTGCCAGACACATGTCAGAAAATTAAGAGGTGAAAATACTTCAATTTTATGACCTAATTTCCCCATAATCTAACCATTGTCCTATTTCATTTGACAGTCTTCATATCTTTAAATTAAAAAAATATATTTTATAACTTCTCAAAATTTTCTTTTACTTCAAAATACATATGTAAACTCATTCAGATATAGTCTGGTCAAATATGCCAGAAATTAGATGTCTAATGTGAACTCTCTGTTATATTCAAATTTTACAATTAAAATTTTGACAGATATCATAAAGTGCAATTAGCTATTTCTATCTTTTTTATACTGTTGCTATTGAGATAAAAGGACCTTAAATATTTAATAAATTTTCCAAAGAATATTCCCTATTTCTTCTCAACTGTCCTAATTTCAACAAATACCTTATCTATTGGTGATTTTCCTTTTTCTGACTCTATTCACTTGTCAAAATCAATAATCTTCAATTTCTCCCTGATGGAATCAATAACCATAAACTATAAACCAATGTCTGGAACACTGGTTTTCACAGCAAGTGTCATTTCTAAAGAAACCACTGACAGTGCCATCTATCACCAGTTAGAAATGATGATCCACAAAGGAGTAACAATTCTCTCTCCACAGTTTTTGCAAGTGCACCATACTTTTAAAAATATCAACTTAGTTCTTTTCTATCCCTAATTTAGTGAGAATATTTTGACCTTCCTTTCCTTTTTCTTCAATCTTTATTCAGAAAGATTTTAATTATTTCTAATATTTACATATTTTACAACTAACTCAAACTCAGTAAAGGGGAAAAACACTTTTTTAATCTCTCCAAATTTTTTCTAATTTTCATGACTTCGTATTATGACTAAAACAATGTCCTTGTTTATATTTAACTCAGAATTTAGTAAAAACTTTTGATAGAACATTGCTATATTTTGAAGGCCATCTTTTGCTAAAATATTAAGCCTCTTTCTGAAAATGATCAGCAGCACATGAATCTAACTTACGGATAAATACAAAAATGTCATGAGTGATGAGGCAAAGCAAACTAAGGAAGTTCAGTACTTGAAGTTGACACTAGCTCCCTAGATCACATCAAGAGATAATGTAAGGAAAGCTCCCAGTAGTAATGAATCAATGCAGACAAATAAGTGGAGATGATAAAAGGCATTCTTATGAACGATGACATAGGAAACAATTGTTCTGCTTTAGGAGATGAAACTAGAAGGTTTAGGTCAGAACTTCCTGACCCAACAGATCAGGAACTCAGATCTCATAAACAAAGCAGAGATTTAAAAAATCCGTATATATATATGAATTTAAAGCTAAAAGCCCAGAGTGTAAGTCCAGATAGGAAGTACATCAGTGTATCAGTGCAAAGGTCAAAGTTTTCATGACAGGTTTCTGAAACCAGCACTCAGATTGATCCTAGAGTGATACCCCTCAGAGATTAGTTGCCATTGCCACAGAGATTGCCTGGGGGCATCAGAACAAGTCAGCTAACAAAACCAACTAACATTCCTAATTTAAAAATATTTTCTTATCAATTCTATATCAAATTTTTCTTTCTGCAACATCATCCATTCACTGCATTAGCTCTGGTATGCGGACTGAAACCAACATTCCTGCTGTGCTTGTTTATGTGCCACTGCCTTTCAACCTGGATGTAGTTACAAGACCTTTCTTGCAGATATAATTCTTCAGCTCTTTTATTCTTTCCTGATACTGATATGACCAGTTCCTCTACAATTAGATATCATGCCGTTCCATACACTTCACCTGAGACCTGCAAAAATCTAAACTGACATCAGTATTTAGAATACAATGTTCTATTTAATACCCTTAGTATGACCTGATTGTCCATATGTTACTTGATGTCCTGCTGTACATTTTTCAATGTGTCTGCAAAGCAATAACCTGATTCCTACTTTTGTGCTGCCCTTTCTCACCCTGTAGCTATTCTTTATAACTATGCACTTAAAATTTCTTGATGTTACCCAATATTCATCTTAAAATGGGCTCTTTTCCCCCAGTTTGGCACAATCGATAATACCTTTCATCCTTTACTGTTAATGTTCATAGGAACTAATGTATGCTGGATAGTTTTGATGCCATTTAGCTAATTCTTTGTCTTTTTTGTATCTGAAATTTCGAAATGTATGGAACTTTATCAATATTGTGAAACTTATTAGGAAAAGGCCTCTAATAATCTAACAACTACAATTTTGTCCCTTAACTTTTTTGTCAATTTCCTAACAAAGTGTATATCTTATCATTGACTATGTGTCCTGTGAATTTTTAAAAATGTTTGGGAATTTTGGTGGACTTTCTCTTTGACCTCTTTGTTCAGGATTTAAATGTATGTACTTAATGGAATTGTGTTTATAAATTATTTTCCCTTGAAATTTGACTAGAAACTGAGAGAACTTACTACTCTAACCTGTGTCCCCATTTTCATCTAAAAATAAAATAACATAATTGAAAACTATTTCTCATCATTCCATCCTTCTAGAACTTTCTGAAAGCACTTAGTGAATATCTAATAAATAAAATTTAAACATAAGCACCACTTTATAACTATTTAAAGAAAAATAATGAAAACTGTACTAAAAAATTAACTAATATTAAGAAAACTCTTCATATACATGCACTGAAAATATTCACAGGGTACACCTAGTCTCAGCATTCCATAATGCACCACAAATTTCATTAAGGTAGTATAAAGATGGCTTATAATATTGAACACTGCATCTAAATTCACTTCATTTGTGAAAATTGTTACTAGAATTTTCTATTCACAGGAGACTAATGATCCATTAGTTTCCACAAAATGCCCTATTAACATAAAAATGAATTTGACCATGAAAAAGGCTATTAAATTCCACCAAGAGTTTAAAACATGGATTTTGATCTTTCCTTACAATATTAAATAATGAAGCCAATACTCTGGCTAAAATGGGAGGGATATAATTGAACTTTTACATGACAAAATGAAGACAAATTTCTCATTTCTCTTTAAATGAAAGATGTAAAAATAAAAATGGAGTAAAAATCCTGAGAATTCTACTTATCTGAAAATTTCAGATTTCTTTCAACTCTAATATTTCACATTGTATTTGTTTTCTAGGAAAGCACAATAATGAAGTCATCATGGATCACCCTTGGCATTTATTTATTATCCAAATACACATTTGACAATAATTTATTACACTCAGGTGAATGAAATGTTACACAGTTGGAAAAAAATGATAATTTAAAGACTGGATTCAAGAAGGCAAGTGGAAGAATGGAAGATTGTGTTAAGAAGGTAAGAAAGGAAGTTTTCTTACCTCTCTTTTCATGTATGATCATGCATTTATTTGAGACTGTCAGGAAGATTTATTTTAAAATACTTAAATTAGTTCTCCAAATGAGGAGGAGGGATATTGCTGTAGACTATAGAAAAGCAAAAAATATATAGATATTTTAACTCTTTCATTACAATTGGAAAGAGAATTGACCACAGTGAGACTATGTTTTAGATTTCAGCTCTGTAACTTATGTGCAAGAATGATTTCTCCCAATGCTTGATCTCTGATTCTTTACTTTTTTAAAAAAATTTGATCGTTGTTTTGAAAGGCTATAAATTCCAGTGTTTAGTGCTCTGGAAATTAAAAAGAGTATATGTGATGATATTTCTATGAACATTTCTTATTAATGATAAAGAGTTAAAATGTAAGATTTTGTAGAGAAAATGATGAAGCAACACTTGTTTGGTTTTATTTTATAATAAATATTTGGGTTTTATAATAATATTTGGGTTTGTTTAATTTAAAATAAGCTAAAAAAAGCTGCAACTATAAATGTTCTACTACTTGATCACCAACTAGAACAATTATCCTTTTTATTAAACTTGAAATCATTACTTTAGAAGAGGAAAATTATTAGAATCACTATATTTAGTTCTACTAATGAGAGGAGGCTCTAAATTCAAAACCAGAATATATTCCAAATCCTTAAAAACTATTGAAACTACTGACATCTTAAAGCTAAAAATACACAGATTTTATAATTTTAAAAAGTGTTCATGTCTAATATTTCCATGTGTGATTCCTAAAAATATTAAATGCAAGAGCATATGGTAGCTAGTGTATGAGTTAACAGTGTATCAGGTTAAATGTCTTGATTTGATATTTTAGAATTTATTTTATAGTATATTGATAATTTAAAGGAGAAAAAAACCTCCAATTCTTTGTCTATCATTTATTATAGTTAATATGATATTATATCAGAAGATGCACTCATCCACATGAAAAGAAATGCACTACATGTGTGTCCTACATTCTCTTAGAGAATCCAGGGACAAAGATTTCAGGAGAAGGAATTGCAGAAAGAAACAAGAAACAGAAGTAAAATTCTGTATTAAACTTATGAAAGTATAATAGTTGATATTTGGTTTGTTGCTAGAAATATTTTAAAAATAGATTTATGCTCATAAAAAATCAGTGGAGAGTACAATGCAAATCCAACCACTTATTTTTTAAATGAATGTAAGGCACTTGACAAGTATACTGGTAATTCTTATAACAAATTTGAATTTGTACTAATTTAAATATATAGAATTTCATTCTCAGCACCGATGATCTTCATTATTTCTCTAGATCAAGAACTAAGCGCAGTTGCAAATTGACTAATGATATCACACTAAATGAATTTGGCATAATAGTTTCATTTTACAATGTACTCACAAGAAACAGTGCTTATAGCTTTATAACAGTATTTGTAGAAGTCAACAATTAGAAATATGAAGAACTTTATAAATTTTGAAGACAGGATTATGTCTTAATAATTAAAATTGAGACTGATGGGTGAAGAAACCCCATTTGAGCTGATTTTATTTCTAACTGTGAAAAGTGATTAATATCAACTTCAACCATGTTACATGGGGAAGAATAGGAGAGTTTATATTCATTATATTCCTGCTTTTACTGAAACCACCAAAATGTGTCTTAGTGATAGATTTTTGGAATAACTTGACAAACACTAAACATTTTTAAAACAAAATGTAAAAGATATTTGCATCAATTGGTTTGTGGTGCTTGGAGTAGCAGAATTGGTATCAACTGGGATTCAGTTAGAAATTCAGGATCTTGAATAACATTTCTCTGCGTGCCAAAAGAGAATTCACTTTTCAGCAAGATCACCAGGTGGTTCTTATGAACATTTAAGTGTAGAAAGGTCTGTTAGCACTAATGTAGGAGAAAGAAGTGCAGAAGGCAGAGAGCAAGACCTCAGTTTCAATCAACCTGTCATTTAGTACCTTGGGCTGGTAGATGTTTAACAACTAGCTCTCTAGAAAAAAACAAAAAGCAATATTGCGTTTTAAATTTTGCTGATTTCTACAGTGTAAATACTCTCAACATAGTTGATTTTTAGGGTGTCAACATGAAGTCTCTAAATACAGTTGGAAAGAAGATGAAGTGCACAATTTGCTCTTCTGATCTTCTCTGAGCTGGATTTAGCACATTGCTATCTGTGGTAATTCAATTATGCTGTTTTCTTTATCTGAAAATCAAAAGAATAATATTTATCTTATATAATTATTTTGTGTCAACATAAAGATGATCTGAAATACACCTGTAAACTGTTAGGATATTAGTTGCTTTCATTTGTTTTTCTGCACCAAATCATAAGCATCTGAGCTTTATTAAAGATTTGCCTACACCAAGTACCATGATAGGTGCTCAATACTTACTTTGGATTGCATTAACAAATAGACAAGACTGTGTCTCATGCCATTTTTGTTGTTAAATCAAAGTGTTTTATCTTTCTAAAAGGATGTTGAGCAAGAATATGTGATATTTCTTTTTCTGACACAATGACAGATAGCTTGTTTTTCCTATTAACCTCTATGTTTTCATTCACAGTAAAAAAATTTTTAGTTGGGCATATTAACCCCCAGAATAAAGATTACATTCCCAGCACCCAATGCATCTCAGGTTGGTGTGACTATACTTTGGCTAGTTGAGCACAAGCAGAATTTTTTTTTTTTTTTTTAATGGTACCAGGGATTGAATCCAGGGGTGCTCAACCACTGAGCAACATCCCCAGTTCTTTTTTATTTATTTTTTATTTTGAGATGTGGTCTTGCTAAGTTGTTTAGGGCCTAGCTAAGTTGCTGAGGCTGGCTTTGAACTTACAGTCCTTCTGCGTCAGCCTCCCAAACTGGTGGGATTATCATCGTGCTCAACAAAGTAGAAATATCTTGACACAGCATCTAGAAACTGTTCCTGGGAGACCATTTCCCCATCTTCCTTCCCTTTAGTTATTCTGCTGCTTGGAACACATATTATTTATATGTACAAAATTGAATTAGGAGGATAAAGATCACATCCTGGAGATGGAAGATCAAATATTTGAAATGAATTTAAGTCTATAAGAACTTAAAGAGGTAGAGACATTAAAAAGTTTTGAGAGAATTTCATGTTTTCCTTAAGGCTGAATACTATTATTTTGCATAGATATCCTTTCATCTGATGATAGACTCCTAGGGTGCTTCCATATATTTTCATGAACAATGCTGCAATAAACTTCAAATGTAGATATCTTTTAATACATTGATTTTAATTACTTTGGATATAAACCCTAAGTGGGATTGCTTAAAATTGGGTAATTTTATTTTTATTTTTCTCCTGTATTCCATAATGGCTGTACTAATTTCATTTAAACTGAGTATATAGGGTTCCCTTTTTACCATACCTCTTATCTGCTGTCTTTTTTTTTTGTTTTTTTTTTGGTTTTTTTTGTTTATTTATTTATTTTTAACGTTTACATAGGGTAATGATGTTTATTTATTTTTTCCATTCCTCCCCACCCCTCCCACCCCACTTTTCCCTCTATACAGTCCTTCTTTCCTTCATTCTTACCGCTCTCCTTAGCCTAACTCTAAACCTAACCCTAAACCTACTGCTAGCCCCTCCCACCCCCATTATATGTCCTCATCCGCTTATCAGCGAGATCATTCGTCCTTTAGTTTTTTGAGATTGACTTATCTCACTTAGCATGATATTCTCCAATTTCGTCCATTTGCCTACAAATGCAATAATTTTATCATTCTTCATTGCGGAGTAATATTCCGTTGTATAAATATGCCACAGTTTCTTTATCCATTCATCAACTGAAGGGCATCTAGGTTGGTTCCACAATCTGGCTATGGTGAATTGAGCAGCAATGAACATTGATGTGGCTGTATCTCTGTAGTATGCTGATTTTAAGTCCTTTGGGTATAGGCCAAGGAGTGGGATAGCTGGGTCAAATGGTGTTTCCATTCCAAGCTTTTTGAGGAATCTCCACACTGCTTTCCAGAGTGGCTGCACTAATTTGCAACCCCACTAGCAATGTATGAGTGTTCCTTTTTCACCACATCCTCGCCAACACCTATTGTTGCTTGTGTTCTTGATAATCGCCATTCTAATTGGGGTGAGATGAAATCTTAGGGTAGTTTTGATTTGCATTTCCCTTATTACTAGGGATGTTGAACATTTCTTCATATATCTGTTGATTACTTGTACATCTTCTTCTGTGAAGTGTCTGTTCATTTCCTTAGCCCATTTGTTGATTGGATTATTTGTATTCTTCGTGTAGAGTTTTTTGAGTTTTTATAGATTCTGGAAATTAGCGCTCTATCTGAGGTATGAGTGGCAAAGATATTCTCCCACTCTGTAGGCTCTCTCTTCACATTTCTGATAGTTTCCTTTGCTGAGAGAAAGCTTTTAAGTTTGAATCTATCCCAGTTGTTGATTCTTGCTTTTATTTCTTGTGCTATGGGAGTCCTGTTAAGGAAGTCTGATCCTAAGCCAACAAGTTGAAGATTTGGACCTACTTTTTCTTCTATAAGATGCAGGGTCTCTGGTCTGATTCCGAGGTCCTTGATCCATTTTGAGTTGAGTTTTGTGTAGGGTGAGAGATAGGGGTTTAATTTCATTCTATTGCATATGGTTTTCAGGTTTCCCAGCACCATTTGTTGAAGAAGCTATCTTTTCTCCATTGCATATTTTTGGCCCCTTTGACTAGTATGAGAAAAATTGTATTTATTTGGGTTTGTTTCTGTGTCCTCTATTCTGTACCATTGATCTACCTGTCTATTTTGGTACCAATACCATGCCTTTTTTGTTACTATTGCTTTGTAGTAGAGTTGAAGATCTGGTATTGCAATACCCCCTGCTTCGCTCTTGCTACTGAGGATTGCTTTAGCTATTCTAGGTTTTTTATTCTTCCAGATGAATTTCATAATTGCTTGCTCTATTTCTGCAAGGTACATCATTGGGATTTAATTGGAATTGCATTGAATCTGTATAGCACTTTAGGTAGTATAGCCATTTTGACAATATTAATTCTGCCTATCCAGGAACATGGGAGATCTTTCCATCTTCTAAGGTTTTCTTGAATTTCTTTCTTTAGTGTTCTGTAGTTCTCATTGTAGAGGTCTTTCACCTCTTTTGTGAGATTGATTCCTAGTATTTTATTTTTTTCGATGCTATTGTGAATGGAGTAGTTTTCCTAATTTCTCTTTCTGAAGATTCATCACTTATGTATAAAAATGCATTGGATTTATGAGCATTGATCTTGTAACCTGCTACTTTACTGAATTCACTTATGAGTTCTAAAAGTTTTCTGGTGGAATTTCCAGGTTCCTCTAAATATATAATCATGTCATCAGCGAACAGGGATAGTTTGAGTTCTTCTTTTCCAATTCGTATCCCTTTAATTTCTTTGGTTTGTCTGATTGCTCTGGCTAGAGTCTCAAGACGATGTTGAATAGAAGTGGTGAAAGAGGGCATCCCTGCCTTGTTCCAGTTTTTATGGGGAACGCTTTCAGTTTTTCACCATTTAGAATGATATTAGCCATGGGCTTAGTGTAGATTGCCTTTATAATGTTTAGGAATGTTTCCCACTACCCCAATTTTTTCTAGTGTTTTGAGCATGAAGGGATGGTGTATTTTATCGAATGCTTTTTCTGCATCTATTGAAATAATCATGTGATTCTTAACTTTAAGTCTGTGAATATGGTGAATGACATTTATTGATTTCCGAATGTTGAACCAACCTTGCATCCCTGGGATATAAAACCCACTGATCGTGGTGCACTATCTTTTTAATATATATTTGTATGCGATTGCTAAAATTTTGTTGAGAATTTTTGCGTCGATGTTCATTAAGGATATTGGTCTGAAATTTTCTTTCCTCGATGGTACTCTGTCTGGTTTAGGTATCTAGGGTGATATTGGCTTCATAGAACGAGTTTGGGAGGGTTCCCTCCTCTTCTATTTCATGAATAGTTTGAGGAGTATTGGAATGAGCTCTTCTTTAAAGGTTTTGTACGAACTCGGCGAGAACCCATCTGGTCCTGGACTTTTCTTTGTTGGTAGGCTTTTGATGACCTCTTCTATTTCATTGCTTGAAATTGGTTTATTTAAATTGTGTATGTCCTCCTCGTTCAGTTTAGGTAATTCATATGTCTCTAGAAATTTGTTTATGTCTTCGAGGTTTTCTTTTTTGTTGGAGTATAGATTTTCGAAATAGCTTCTAATTATGTTTTGTATTTCACTCGTGTCTGTTGTGATGTTTCCTTGTTCATTCCGAATTTTAGTAATTTGAGTTTTCTTCCTTTTTCTCTTTGTTAGTGTCTTTTTGATAGTCATTCTAACAGGCGTGGGGTACTTCTCATTGTGGTTTTCATTGCATTTTCCTAATGATTAGTGATGATGAGTATTTATATATATATAACATATATATAATATAGATAATAAATATATGTATAATTATTTCAGCCATTAGTATGTCTTCTTTCAAGAAATGTTCATTAAAGTTCATTTTTGGCTGGATTATTTCTTTCTTGCTATTGATTTCAGTTCTTTATATAATTTGGTTATCAGCCCCCTATCAAATGTGTGGTTTACAACTTATTTTCTAGTCTGTGAGTTGTCTTTTCACTATGTTGTTTCCTTTGCCATGCCGAAGTATATTTAGTGGATGAAATCTCATTTGTTTATTCTTGCTCTTGTTCTTGTGCTTTTGGAGTTGTATCCAAGAAATACTTAAGGGAATGTTTTGAACTGTCTAGTATGACCATGTTGTTAAATTAACATCAATATGTAAATTAACATACTTAACAATATATTAAGTATTAAAAATAGACTAGAAAATTGTTTTTTTTTTAAGTATCTATTTATTTATCGTAGGTAGACACAATACCTTTTATTTTTGTGTGGTGCTGAGGATTGAACCCAAGGCCTCATGCATAGTAGGTGAGCATGCTACCTCTGAGCCACAACTCCAGCCCCTAGAAAATTATTTTAATACAACTTTTAAATTGTTGTTCACTTTAAAGTCATACTCAAAGGAGAATTTTAATGTGGTATTTTGTTTTCTTAAATAGAATTTATGTATATAATTTTATGAAATATTAATCTCTGAATAAAAATTAAAGCCTCCACAGAGAAAACATTAATAGAGCATAGTTTCACAATGTAAAAATACTTTCAATAATATAAGAAAATATAAAATATGATTATAAATATTTAGTAAGTAAATAACTGCAACAAGGTTATAACATCTGGGTTCTAGTCTTACGTATGCTCTGCTAGCTTGGAGAAGTCAATTTTTCTTATTTTAATTGTGTATGTTATGGGGTACAATGTGATATTTCAATGCATGTATATAATGTTCACTGGTCAAATTATGGTAATTAATTTCCATCTTTGTGTTTGGAGCCTTTCCACTCCTCTCTTCTAGTTATTCATAAAAATATATAAGAAGTCATTGTGAACTACAATGACTCCACTGTGCTCTAGAACATTAGAATGTATTCCTCCTCTCTGTGTTTAATAACAACATAGATTAACTGGGAGGACATTGTGCTATGTAGAATAAACCAGGCAGATTCAGAAAGACAAATATCACATGATCTCTTTTATAAGTGGCATCTAAACCGGTTGAATTCACAGAAATAAGGAGTAGAATAGTTGTTACTTAGTCTAGGAAAACAGGGCAGGGTAGGAAAGGGAAACTTATGATCAAAGGGCAAAAATTTCATTTAGGAGGAATAGTAAATAATGTATAATTCAAAATTGCTAAAGGAGATTTTAATGTTCTTGCCACAACATGATAAGTATATGAGGTGATCAATTTGTTAATTTGTTAATTCCAAAATGTGACACACATTGACATATCACATTGTACCCCACAAGTATATACAAGTATCACTGATCAGTTAAAAATAATTTTTTAGAATTCCATATAAAAGAAAGGTTTTGTGAAGGTAAGTGTTTTTTGAGCTATAGTTGGAAAGTATAACAAGTTTGAAAGTCAAGAACGAAAGCTAGGAATTTCATTAGTATAGCAGTCTGGTCTAGTCCAGGGAAGACATGATATTAACTAGGACTCAAATGTTAATAATAAGATGGTGAGAGTGGTAAGATTCAAAATATATTTTAATTTAATGTTTTCTGATGTATTGTATAGACGTTGTTAAAAAGAGGGAAGAATAAAGCATAACCTCAACCTTTTGGACCTGTGCAACTGAATGGTGTTCCTACATAGAGAAAGATATGGGAATGAGACACTTTTGAACTTGGGAAGCATTAGAGTAGAAAATAAGGTAGATTGGAAAATAGTCGCAAAATGTCCCTTTCTCTCTCTGCTTATATATGGGAACATAAGCCAAACCTTGTTGTGCCTGTGTGATCTAACCCTTGGTTTGTTTATGTGACTTTCTTTAGCCAATGGGATATTATTAGTAGACTGAGTCAATCAGAATTTGAAAAATTATCCTTTTTTAATTCCTTATGCTTCCACCTCTTCTGTGAATATGAAAACATGCTTAGAATATTTTACAAGTGTATTAGGAGTTTGAGAAGTGCCAAACTGCCTCATTTTCAACAAAAGAGACTGATCCCATAGTCTACAATCAGAAATGTTAGTAAATTCAGCCAAGATCACAGATAATATGGCCAACTCCCTCAGAACACTTAAGATATTTTGAATGACCCTAAGGTTTTCTGAAATTTTTTTCTTAGAGGAAGAGCCTAAATGATAGATCTCCACAGTGAATTGAGGATGCTTTCAGATATTGGTACAGATTGATTCATATGGAGCATGAGTGCATTTAGAGCTGAGACCCCAAGCTGAGCACTGGGCTAGTCAAATTTATAGATATTAAAAACAGGAGAACCTATCTAAGGGGGCTAAAGAATAAATGTATATCAGTGGTAAATAAATAAAAAAAGCATCCCAGGAAGCAAGCAAAGAAAATGCATGAAGGTGAGATGAATCATGGAAAGTCTTAATTTCTTAGGAGGAAGAATAATTTGAGAATTGATCTTTAGAGGTGGGAATGGTATTACCATTGGTGACCCTGACAAAAATAGATTCAACTAAATGGTGGTGGCAAAGTTCTAATGAAAATGTAATCAAGGAGGTGAGATTAGAAATGGAAAAGAAAATATAGATCACTTGTTGAGGACTTTATATAAAAGGGGCACCAAGAGGGATGGAACAACATCTGGAGGTAATGCAGGGTCAGGAGAGATTTGCTTTTTGTTTCTTTCTTTCTCAGGTGTTTGCCCTGAGCTAATACCACACCTTTATGGAAATAATGGGTAAGATTTGTTTGAAACAAATTGACCATACACAAAACGCAGAAGATAATTGCAGAAACAATGTTGTTGAGCAAATAAACTAACTGCCACCCTAAAACTTAGTGCACAAGTAATAAGGGGTTTGACCTGCATTAGGTGTGTACCACATTTCTAATGTCATATATACCCCAAGCTCTGTACAACAAGGTAGGATTCTGAATTGGGTCAGAATCATTCCCTTCAATCCTGGAACCCTAACTAATAAACTGTAATCTAACAGTCTCTAACAGTCTCCAGGTTAATTCCTTAAAATTATGTTGCTTGCCTATCTAATATTGCTAATTGATTAGTTATAACAATATAATGTATCATTTTCTAGTCATTTGGTCAATTCGCATTGTAGCTTGAGATGCTTCTGAGAACCTCTAAGGGTCATAATAGTCATTCAAATTTCTAGTAAGATTAGATCCAACAATTACAATTTAATATTACATTGACTTTTCTTAATACAGTAGTATTAGAAATACTAATACAGTAGTATTAGTAATACAGTAGTAGGATTACAAGGTGTATAAAAAGTGAGGACTTTTTTAGGCAGCAATGAAAATGTGAATTAAGCAACATAAACTATTCAATAGACACATTATCAGAGAAATTAAAATAGGTGTTAAATATTAAAAAGGAATATTTGAAAGTTCTCTAAAATTGCTACTATGAATTTTGGATGTTTTTTTTAAACACAGAAACAAGCAAAGTAGCACTGGGTTGTATACAAGTTTTCACCCAATCATGCACTATGGTGAATTTATTTATCAATTTCAGATGGACATTGAATATCTTAGTGATCATTTTTTGATGGAACAAAGAAAAATACTATAGTATTTAGTAATTTAGTTCATCTGACCCAGTTAGTAATTTAGTTCATGTGTTGAATATGATTTATAATACCTTGTAAATAGCTACTGGTGAAATGATATATATGGCTTGCTGGGAAAATATAAGATTTGAGTTACCAATGTTGTCAGCCTATATAATATCCTATACACTTGACTCAAGAGAGCAAAGTGAAATAATACAGGGTCATAATTAAAGAAATTTAAAGATAACTGAAATATAATCTAAAAGTCCCTCAGGTTAATTTCTTAAATTAATGTGAAGCATTTGAAGTTACACACAGATAGACTACTTTAAAAATTATGGAAAAATAAAGCAACAAGTTTATAAAATAGAAAAAATGGAAATTCCGATTTACATGATAAAAATGTTATGAATTATCCAATATAAATCATAATATAACAACTGTTTTCATATTTCCAATTTTCTCTAACTCATACAATCAGAAAACATACAGATAGATAAATTGTCTTCTCACATTACTCAACACATAACTGAAAATTTTCACTGGATAAATCTCTCATCTGAACACTTATCCTTTATAATTGCCTTGATCTCATCTCATATTTCTTCATCATGTCTACAAAATTTAAGAAAATCACTTTGTCAACTTCCCTTATCCATAAACTAACAATATTTCTAAACACAATACTAGTAGAAATGATCAATTTTTTGTGCAATAGTCTTTTTTTCACATACTCTTGCTCTTTTTAGTTTCTCTAGATAATTTTCAATTTGTAGCAACTTTTAAATCAGAGACAGTAGTGATAAATAAGCACATATAGGGTATGCGTGTGTGTGTGTGTGTATTCTGCCCCATAAATTGCAAATATTAAATGTTCATTTTCTTTTCCTTTTTAATAAGACAATAATTTTTAAATTATTACATAATGCAGATTTCAAACTTTAGTTTACCAATCTTTTCTTTAGTGACATATTTTCCTTTGGACTTTTGCTGTTATGTTTTTTTCTCCCATGATCTGGTAATGTTCTGTTATATTTCTTCATGAATTATATATTTTCATTTTTTATGCTTTATTATTTATATTCATCTGATATTTATGTTGTGATAAATGGTACTCCTCTTATCATATGATCTAATATTACCCTGCTATAAAACCACACACACACAAAAAAAATAAACAGTGCAGAAAGACAAAAGGAGAGACTGTGCTTACTAATAAATGTAGATTGAGAAATCCCATGAAATCATGATGAGGTAGGCATTTTCCACATTATAGTATAAGAGTTCAGCACATATATAATTGTAAAAGGACAAAGTAAAAATGGCACTCATTATTCTTAAATGATATTTTCTAAGATACGCAAAAGCATATGTAAAATGTTTTTGTTTTTAAACACCTTCTAAAAAGAGCAGCAAATATGACCTCTAAAATCTTGAAATTTTTAGATAACATCTATTCATTTAAAAATCTTCCTTTAATAATACCTAAAGGCATCTTTAATTTGGAATTGTAAATGATCATTGAAAATTGCCTAAGACACATCAAATCCAAATGCTTTTGCAATAGAACACGATACACATATATTGGGAAACAATTCTCTATATATCTTTCATGTTTTCCAGTCTTGTAAGGAGAGAAGCTGACTCCCTTTGTTCAGTAGCAATAAAGAAATATTATCTCTGTCCCAAGCAAAGGACAAGAGTGCTTACTCTTTAATATAAAAGATTCTTGTTCCCTAAGCTCAGAATTGCTCTCTCCCATAAGACCTACCATGTTGGGGGATGTTACTTGACCTTCTTTTCATTGACTGTGGGAATTGAAGTTCTGAAAACACAATTTTGGTACGCTGGCTACTTCTGTTGGTATAAGTGAAAAAGCCCTTTGAGAATTATTAAATATAGTTTGGTGTATTGTGTCCTTGAAAATATTAATGTGTATTCTGCCATGAAAACTATAGAAGATTGATTTGTTAACTTTGAAGCAGAATGCAATGTCAGAAGCTTCACAGTTCTTAACAGTATGTACATATACAAAACTATAAATTTTATATATATATTTATATATATATATATATACACACACACATAGTAAATAGTTTCTAATATTTCTTTGTCTCTCTGGAATTAATAATTGTATTTTCTCAAAATTGCTGAAATAATACTTGATATATTTTGGCACAAATTGTTATTTTCAGTTTTAGGTCTTATCTTTTCTTGCCAAAATGTCTGTACAAAGATGTTTGTTCTTTGATTCAGGGACCTTATAATTAACAATAAAATTCTTATGAATTTTTCTTTGTGCACTTGCTTAAAAGATTCCCTATAACAAATATTTTCAATTAATTTCTACACAAGACTTGGCATTTTTTTTTTTTGTGCCCTCTTTTCCAGTGAATTGGAACACCTGCCTTGTGCTTCAGTCCTGTCTCTAGCAATGACCTGCTAGCTCAGAGCAGTGACTCTTGAGTGGAATACTTCTCTCAATCTCTATGAGGGTTTTGAACTTTAGCACCAGAACACTGCACATGTGAAAAGTGTCATTTCTTCCCTTAGTTCAAATCAAAAGTGAATTACCTGATGGGCAGCTTTAGAATTACTATATTTTGGTGGGAGAAGTAGATAAATAAATTTGCAAATGAATTTTTAAACCACACTCTAGTATACTTTTCTTTTAAACCCCTAATTGTACACTATCAATTATAATAGTCATCACAACATATGGTCTTTGTATGAAAACAGCAAAATATCTTTGACATATTAGAGTTTTAAATTAATCACTTCTTCAATTAACTACATTCTAATACTCATATCAAAATTATAATTCTCATTGGAGGGCAGATATGGCAGTTTTAGAAATATATAAAAGAAGGAAATTAAAAATAAAATGGGATTAACTGTTTAGTCATTCTATTCTGAATAATAAGAGGAAACCTTGAATGTAATCCCATCTTTGCCATATGAAGCACACAGATTAAGTAGACCATATATTACTGACTTTAGCAATTTCTCATTTTTCACTTTTCTTTTTTTATGAGCAACTTTATAGTTTTAAATTGTTTTGTAAAGAAACTAATTTATGAAAGAAAAGATTTTAAGCAAATAAAATATCTATAAAAGTATAAACAATAATGTGTATGTATCACTTATGGCTTTTAAAAAATAAAAGGTTAATATTTTTCTTAAAGTGTAACTATTTTATCATCTGTGCATATTACAAATTCAAAACTACTAATAATAACCCATGTCTTTTTTATAAGACATTCATTGGGGCTTTAATCCTTTTAACATTGAGTTTTAATAAGCATTTTTTAAGCATTAGCAGTATGTGAGGAATGCAGTAAAATAGGAGGCATGTATACAAAATGAGTAAAACATGTTTAATACTCTCAGTGTTCTCACAGCTTACTGTGAGCAAAAAATCTAAAATTAGAGAGTATGGTATTGTGTGACAAAGTACATATGAGTAAATGTAGTTCATAATGACTTTCTACAGGTGATTAAGGCATGCACAATGTTTGGAAGGATAAGTAAGCAGGCCTTAAAAGAAGTGTGCAGTGTCCTGAGTAGAAGAGAGAGACTGAATTAGGTTTTAGTATTTTAAATAGGAGAACATGTGTAGAAATTTAATATGTGTTTAAGACAGTTTTATAAATTGATACAAGGGCCAGAAACAAGGACAGAGAGGTAGGTAGTTGTTGAGGTTATATGCCTAAGTAAGAGATGATTAAAATGTTACTGCTTAGTGTCTAAAGGCATTCATAGTATTTTTAAATTTTTTATTTGTTGTTTTTAGAGCATTCACAGTACTGATAATACTGTTGAAGCATTTTGTGAGTACAGTAAAAGTGATTGAAAGTATGTAATTGATGTAGGACTACTTGAAAACTAATAAATTCTTCTGTACCTACAGCCAAATCCACATATTCACTATAACATGGTGTCTTTTAAACAGAAGATCTTTACAGAACAGATAAATTTGTCTCATTCTCTGAACTGGGAATTAGAATAGTTCCAACTGCTTAAAAGGGAGAGAAAACATACACATTACCAGAGGTCACTTTAGTATTAAGATGTTTCAGTAGTTAACCAGATTGACTATATAACCCTAAAGACAATATTTTAATTTGACAAGAGGTCAGGGACAAAATCTTCACATGTATGATAGTTCCTTGTGTTGTGTTTCTGAATATGAAATCTCATTTATTTTAAAAGTATTTAAGAATCAATATTCATTAACTAATTTTATGAACCTATCCTACCTTTATTGCTGTAAAGTATGTAATATATGTAATTTTACAACATAAACATCTTGCTGCAACTCAATTGTTTTGCTAGAAGCATAATTGACTTGATTCTAAGTTGTAAGCTCTCCATTAAATTTCATGGTACTGTAGTTAAAATTTTAAAGCATAGGAGTTTGAAAATGATCCCTAAAATTAAAATGCACTAAACTCCTTTTATGTTCTGAAGGATAATCTTTTAATAAATATGAGACCAATAACTAAATAGAATAGCAAATAGTATAATTTTTCTTTTCTGTGTCAAGTATTTAAAAGGACAAAATAATATATAGGTGACCTGCAATATCTGCAAGAATATATTTTAACTTCTTTGCTTCATATTTTAATATATATTATCAATAATTCTTATCTTAGCAATACCTTTTTGTACTAATTGTACTTGGTTAGAATCTCATGTGAAAGGAAATCATAGTTTATATTTAGATCTAAAATAAGTCTCCTAAATGTATATAGGTCATAACTCCAGGACATTTAAATAAATTTTCACACTCAGGTGAGCACTTCATCATTATAATTTTTCATACGATTTTGTAGTTTGAGAGAGTCTGTATGAAATCGCTGATTGGTATATAACAATAAGTATTATGTACTAGTAGCATTATTAACCAAATTTTTGTTTCTGAGTTAAAAGTGAAAATGACATCTTTATAGCATGTTTGCTGAAGGTGAGCATTTATTGCTACCATGTTTTATGTCATAAGCATTGCTTAATGGTTCATGTCTACAATCACTGTGTTATAATTACTACCTTGTGTTTTAAGAGATTTTCAAGACTATATTCTTATTTATTTTGTCTGTCACTGTAAATTAAATTGTTTAACTGATATATACTGGAATTATATATTATATCAGGTATAAGATAACCACTTTGTATAGTATATAATTACAATATAATCCAAGTATATTGTACTTTATTTCCACAATAACTGATTCCTAACATAGAAAAGAATCCCTAGGAGTTATCAATATGCTGATTTTTATTATCAATGGATATTTTGTGGAATTTCACATGAAACAAATATCTGAAAAAGATAAATTTATTTTATAATGGGGTACACAGAAAAGTAATTAAAACCATATTGTGACTTGCTCTTTATTGTCTTACAAAAATAGAAAATAAATGGTTCATTATGGATAACTTAATAGTCCAAGGGGGAAAAGTAAGAACTGGTCCATGGATCAATGTGCTTTTGTGAATAATTTCTTACTGGTCCACTATGAAATAACAATATAAAGCAAGAGTGAACATGTGGAAACTTAAGTGAATTGATATCAGTACAATATTTAATTGCATTAGTTTATATTTTATGTAAGTATTGATTTGCAATTTGGAATACACAGTGGTCTTTCATCATAGATGGTGCTGACAGCAAATAAGTTCAAGCAGATTCTCTTATTTTCCCTCCTACTCTGCAAGTTAAATTAACTTCTCAGTGTATCAAATTTTCTTGAAATCAAAGACTCCATAGTAATTACAGCACAGTACCATAAATGAAACTAACATATTTGTTTGTCTCAAAGACCTGTCACCTAATACAGACTTCTAAAAATATGTATTTGGAACATTAACTCATTAATCATATGCAGAAATCTATATGTATATATATTATATTAAGGAGAATTATTACTCCAATATTATAGATGAGATAAATGGAGTTTAGTTAGATAAAGTATCTTGTCCAGGATAAATATCTTTATAGTGATATGAATTCAACAGATATTTTCTTAGTATCTTATTTGTATAACAGATTGGTTTGGTTTGTCTTAATTTCTTCCAGGAATAGAAGATAGCTAAATAGAACTTACACTTTTAGCAGTCCGAAGAATCAGTAGGTTTCTTATTATGATGCATTGTCCTGGTTCATACTTACAGGATCAGATTTAATATATGTAAGAAATCTATTGTCAACTTTTAGTATATTCTTCAGATGAATATGATGCATGTGGTCCAGTGTTGGAAGTTTGAGAAACATAGATCAATATATACATCACTGATAAATAGAAACCTCATATATTCTAATACCCAAAGACAAAGCCTTAATAAGTGTGTAGTTACTTCTGCTGAGATTTATTATATGGACTTGCACATGATTCAGTAGGCCAATGACAACCCCTCCCCCCAGCAAAAAAAATACATCTCCAGAACATATGTCAACTTATATTGAAAAAAGGACTTTGCAGATATCGTTAAGGTCGAAGACTTTAAGATAGGAAGATTAACCTCTATTATTTAGATGGGCCCATGCTAATCACATCGGTCCTTAAAACCAACAGGTCTACACCTGGAGTCAGAGGTATGTAGAGGAAGAAAGTAGTAGAAAGATGCATTACAAAGGAAAATCAGAGATACCATTCTCAGAAGGACTCACATAGGTGTTGGTTCTCAGATACATAGGGCTCATGGACACAGGAGAGGGCTGTAGGAACTATGGGTGGTCTTCCAGTGATGGGCAGCAAGGAAAGAAGGGTCTCAGTCTACAACTGTGAGGAACTAGATGCTGCCAACTATCAGAATGTACTAGAAAGTAGATTTTCTCCAAGTTTTCTGATAAGGGTTTACTCTACTGACATTTTCATTATAATTTTGTGAGACACTGAGACAATAATGTAGCAGAAACCACTAAGATTTTACTTACAGAATTGTGATATATTTTGTGTATTTTGAGCTTCCTCTTTTTTTTTTGGTGCCAGGGGTTTGCCAAGGGTGCTTAACCATGGAGCCACATTCCCAGCCCCCCCCCCTTTTTTTTAATGTTTTGAAATAGAGTATACCTAAGTTGTTTAGGGCTCACTAAGTTGCTGAGGCTGGCTTTGAACTTCTGATCCTTCTGCTTCCAGCCTCCCGAGCTGCTGGAATTACAGGCATATGCTACCATGCCTCGCCAAGCTACCAAAGTTTGGATAATTATTTTGCAGCAACAGAAAGCTAATATACATGGTAAAATATATACATAGAACTCAATATCTGATAATTGGCATGCTGGTCAATACCTCAATACTAGATGGATGACTAGTACCCTATATTTAAAGTTAGGACATCCCAAACATACTTTTAAATGTCATGAAAATATATGAACTCATTTCCCCTGAAGCAGAATAGATGGACAAAAATTTAATATTGTTTATGTTAGAAAAAATAGGGAGCTGTGAAAATATGTTTGAGTATGAATTCATGAAACATGATAGCCAAACCAGAAAACATGCCAACATCATGATTCATATGCCATGTTACTAAATTTTAAATACACTTAGTGTTTTCCAAATGAATAAACTAGCCTAAAATATCTTTAAATCATTTTCTACTAAAGAGCCTTTACTAGAAAATTATTAAATTATTGATACTTCAGTTTTGCCAAAATTACACTTAAACCTCTGTGGTTATAGTAATGAATATGTAAGAATTAAGTTGTCAACCTAAAATAATTACTCAGCTATTGTGAAAACACCTTAGAAAATTAATAGTCATTATTATAATGGAGGAAAGTAAGTCAGAACTCATACTGCCCTGCTAGACAAAAGACAGTTTATACATGTGTGAAGCACAAGATAGTGTTCAAAACTGCTGTTCATGACGTTATTAGCAATGTAAAATTGAGAAAATATTTTTGTGTAATTGTTGATTTAGTAGAGGGTATATTTTCTAGTGAGAAATGTATCACTAGATGAAAGATGCTTAGTTTACAACTTTCCCCAGATGCACAATGTTAAAATTTACACTGTAACATTTCTATTTTATATATGATTATTTTCTAATGCGACCTTTAAATGTACTATATTTTGAATTATGTGCTTTAGAAAATAACTGCTCCTGGGTGGGCCAGTTTAATCCTCAGCATAGCAAATAAAGGAAAAAACAAAAAAATGAAGAAAGCAAGTAAGTAACTGCACCTTCCTCTGTATTTGTATGTCCCTTTATGGCAATGTTAGATCTGGTGAGATGAATTTTGATGATATGGTCCTGGAGAGATGAGTTGAAATTTGATATGATATCACTATGATTAAGTGAGAAATTCTTTTCTAAATTAAATGTAAAATTTATCGTAAATCACATACAGAAAAAATTAAGAATCCATTTCTATCTATTTCTATCTGAAATGCTCAGAAATAGAATTTCTTGCCATTAGAATTTTCCACATATAAAATGATGTAGATTTTGTACATTTTAACACCCTCTGCAGAACCAGGGACACCACTCCATTATCAAATGTTGTTTCCATAATGAAACATGTGAGTGTCCATACTAAGTGACATAAAGAAGATTATAAATGGGTTTCAATCAGTTCAGGTCAAGTTTCAATGCCAAAGGAGCTTGTACTAAACTTCCAGGGGAAGGGATAAAAAAACAACTTTAGTTTTATGAGCTTAGTTTTATGACAGACACGGCAGGAAAGAATAAGGTACTGTCTGTGATGCCTGGATCACAAATCAGGTCTAGCCTCCTTTCACTCCCACATTCCATTCCTTTCTTTTAATGCCCAACCCTGTAGTAATTCATGGTCTCATGGCTGAAGAAACTTAAGGTCAAGATTTTCCTATGTTTAGGTACAGTGATATGAAACAACAAAGTCCACTAACTATATTGAGCACTAATGATTAATAAGAAAGTGATCCTTGTGACAAATTAGAGATAATCATATGAATTGTTTCTCCTTCATGCTGATTCTTCTGCCACTAACAGGCTTGAAGAGTTCTGGTTTTGATAGCATTAAACTGGGAAGCAGTTTCTTTTATGTTATCATCACTTACCTTCATAATATACTTTAAACCCATGTGCACTAACCGCAAAATCACTGGTCAATCGTAGTGAGAACACAGATTTGGTACTTGTCACTGGTGGTGGCAGATGGAATCCTGTTAACCTACAAACAAAATGGAATTAATTTTTAGTGATTATAGGCACTTCACCTAATATAATTTAAGAAGAATTAACAGTTATGTTATTAATTACCCAAGCTTTATATAAAAATATGTGTGTATTTATGATATTCCATTTAGAAGACATTCATCAAAAGTAATTGCTGTAATTATATATGAAAATACATTAATTCATGTACACATACATGTGTGTTTTGATATTTAAAATATCTATCACATGTAGTATCTATATGAAATACTTGATATAATTTAAACTTTGAAAATGAGGAATTATGAGAATATATGGGCACATTTTATGTCTTTGGTTTTAACAATGGAGCATTTAGAATAAATTTTGTTAAGTGAATTATTCTGATGGTCTAGAATTATATTAATTGCTGTATATCTCTATTTATCTATGTATGTATCCATTTTATATATGGAGAGAGAGAAAGAAAGAGAATGCAAAGTACTTAAATTTTAGAATGAAGGAAGATGTTGCCTAAATATAAAATATTGTAACTGAACTGCCCTCAAATAAAAAGAAATTTTGTTTTTAATATTATCTCAAAATTCCAGTGCTATTAAATAGCTGAAAATTAGGCATTAATATTTTGCATATTTACATAAGAAATATTTTCCTGATATTTTTGCCTGTAGTATTACCTATTTTCCTATTAACTTATTGCATACAGATACAAGTTTGAATTATATGAAAGGTGCTTTACAATTGATACTTTCTCTACTACTCAACAGAAATATTAAAAGAAAAATGTACAAACATGAGATATGAATTTTCTGAATGACAATAAAGATAAAATTTCATAGAAAATAAACTTCTGAAAGCTAATAAAGATAAAAATTCATAGAAAAAACATTTCTATGAATTACATTTTGATTTTTTGATACCCTTAAAATTTAGTTATTATATTATTTTACTAATTAATCTGTAAATAAGAATTGTATACAGAGGAATTATATTATTTTTTAACATATTTGCTTTTTGCCTAGTAACATATAAGTAGGATTAATTCATACTGAAATTATATAGGTTTTTATTGCTATATTTGTTTTATTCAAGTTTGCTTTTCTGAGGTCTTCTTACTCTCTAAAAATTATTGAGAAACTGAAAGAAATTTTATAGACTATCAATTTTATCCTATTAAATTTAAAACAGAAAAAATTGAAAGTGAATTTATTGCTCATTTGTAAATACCCAGAATAAGTCTATTACATGTTGAAATAAATGTTATTTTAATAAGAAATAACTACATGTCCAAAACAAAAGTGTGAAGAATGCATTGAATTGTATTTTTGAAAATCTAATATCTGACTTAGTAGAAAACAGATTCTCTTCATATCTACTTTGTTCAATATTTTGCTTCACATAAACATTCAAAACCTCAAGGTTCAGGATTCCATAGGTCAGAGCCTACCTGCCTTTTTGACAAACTTGGTAAAGTCTGGGAGATTAGAAGAAAAATATCTTGTGACATGTATGCTTCCTAAAAACTAGAATAGATTTTACTGAATAGTGGTATATCTGATGGTATTTGTTTCTTAAAGGTCCAAATGTAATAAAAAATGAAAAAAACAATATTTTGTATTACACAATTTAGGTTATGAGTGTGAATATTACCTGACCTCACTTAGGTACATAATTGGAAGAAGTATTTTAATACCTTTGCAAATAAAAGTGAATACTCTTTCTTAATACTACACAAAAGCATCACAAGTTAATTGAATGTGGAATTCAAAATTGTATCAATGAATGCTTTGCATTCTGTAACATTAATATTCATTGGTCCACCTTGCCCTTGTAATGGATTTTTTTAACTCATACTTTTTTTAAATCAATATGCATCAATCATTGGAAAATTCTGGTTCACTGAGTTGTAGAGCTTTTTCAAATGTTGATTTTATTTCATGACACAATATTTTTTTAAAAATCACTTTTTTTTTTCAGCTTTATGGATTGAACCTAGGGTTTCTATACCACTGAGCTATATCCCCAGCCCTTTTTTATTTTTAGACATTGTCTTGCTAAGTTATTGAAGCACACTTACTTTTATTGCTACTGATCTTATCAGAAATATTTAAATGTGGGAAACCTGTAAAGGTTAAGTGGTAGATTGACATTAGATTGAAATTTCCAAACTTATTTCTTCTCAAAAGTCTAGATTTGTTATTGACAATAAATCATAAGCGTTTTCCTTGGAGTGTCAAACTACATCCTTAATTTTTTTTGAGAAAATATAGATGTGAGAAAACATACTTCAAATACCCAAATGCAAATAACTATAGCTTACCTCTCAGTTCTTATTTTACATAAAAATTGTGTTCCATGAAAATAGATGGCTAATTCGCTAACAATTCAATCATGACTTTCTCCTTTAGACAATAATATTATTTTGAGAGTTTTATCACTATTTCCTGTTTAGTCACACTAGTCCTTAAAGGGTACTCTAAGGTAAAGATTTAATGAAATAAATAATTGTTTATAACTGCAACAAGTATTTTCTTAAGTACAATTGTATTTTTTCTTTTTTATACTATGTGTAGAATAAAAATATGACTAATGTCTAGTTGTAGTTTGAGGTTGCTAATTGGGTTGTGCTAATACACAGTTTTACCCTTCATTATTTTTGTACCTCAAGGTCAAATGTCAACATAGTACAAAAGGCAATTAATATTTCAATTTTGTTATGGAAATGGTTTTGACCACTTGAAAATCTCTCAGGATATTCAGGTATCCTTGGACCATATTTTGAGGATAACTGCTGTGTAAGAATCCATTGCATATATATAATACCATTCATTAATTCAGTCCATTGATAATGTACATTTTGTTTATTTATAATTTTTATTTCCATCAATGTACTTATAATATTCCACTTTTACACATTTTCATATCAGTTTCTCTAGACTATAGCATACATAAGCATTTAAAACTTCTAGTTTTCCTTTTCTTGCTACATAAAATACCTCCCCCATAATAATACATAATAATACCTTTTTCCAAATTTACGTGTAATATCTTTGGCCCATGGTGAAATGTGTATCTCTTAAGCTATGAGCATATGATTTACTTGTATTTATATTTTGTTACCAATGCTGATCTCATTTGCATTATAGTAAGGTAACATATTTCTTATTATGAACTTAATCCTTTGAAATTTTTTTATGGGCCTGATATTATAAATTCTGATTATGTGCCTACTCTTAAAGAATAGATGTATTATTTTTCTATTCCAGGCTAAAGTCACCACAATCTTAACATCCATTATTACCTCACAGTTATGTAAGTGCAGGAAGAGCAAACTTAGCTGATTCTCTGATTACAGTTTCACAGGGCTAAAATTAAGGCGTAAGCTGGGTTGAATAGCTTTCTCCAGGCTCTGGGCTATGTCTTGCTACCACTTCAAAGCTTATGAGGCTGGTGTCAGAATTCAGTTCCATGCAATAGTAGGATTAAAGTCCCTTTCTTCTTACTGCTCATTGACTTGAAATTATTTTTTCCTTCTAAAGATTGCCAGCATTTATTTCTCTATCTTCAGTCAGCAAGGGAATTTATTCTCATTCCTCAAATCTGTTTGTCCTCCCATTTTGCCTCATCTCTATGCTGTTGATTTTGCAATTTCTGCCTCCAAGTGAAGAAATATTCTTGCTTTTAAGTGTTCAAGCAATTATATTATGTCCAAATGGATAATTCAAATATCTCCACATTTTAATACTTCTAACCTTCATTCTATCTGCAAAGTTCCTTATGCCAGGTGGTAGACATACTCAGAAGGATTTGAGAACTATAACTCTGAGACCATTTCTCTACCAGTCATAATGACTATTTGGATTGTTTAACTTTTTCCCTATACTTTACAAATTTTTCCATTTACAAATGTTTTGGGGCTGCGATATTAGGTATATAGAAGTTTAAACTATATTTCCTTATAATTTGAAAATTCAAAAAATTATTTCTAATAATGATTTGCCTTAATATTTATCTTGTCTAAGAGTGATATATCTACATATCTCCAAACTTTACTTATTAGAATTGGG
This sequence comes from Sciurus carolinensis, assembly GCF_902686445.1. NCBI lineage: Eukaryota > Metazoa > Chordata > Mammalia > Rodentia > Sciuridae > Sciurus > Sciurus carolinensis. The sequence goes on along the minus strand of NC_062213.1, from coordinate 26,838,587 downwards.
ATGACACATCTTTTTTATCTTCAAACTTTTGGTATCCTCATTTTTTAGATAGGTCATGTATAATCAGATTATACTTGCGTTAAGTTATATCTATCTAGTATTTGGGTGTATGTATAACATTATAGAGTTATAATCTAATTTTATAAACTTTGTCTTTTGTTTGTAACTATGTTCAATTAACTAGAACATCCATACAAAAGTTTATGTAAATAAAAGAGTTAAAGACTGCCGAATTATCACAAACTGAACATGTTTCAAATCAAGAAATAAAACATTGCCCATAAGGTTAAAGACCTATTTAGTTTCCCTTGTTCCTTACTATCCTATTCCTCCTCAAAGAAGTCCACAACTTCCAACAAATTACTTTCACATGTTTCATATGTTTCAAAGACATATATCTATACATATATATTTTTATTTTTTGATTTTATATAAGTATACACAAAATCATAAAATAAAATCATTTTGCCTCTGGCTACTTTGAATCTGTACTATATTGTACTATTACAGTAATAGTAAAAAACTTGTTAGTCATTGCCATATAGGATTCCATTTTATGAATATTCTTCTATTCACTGTATGTGAACCTTTTTCTTTGGATTTTTTAATAAATAATACTACCATGACATTTTTGCATGTTTTATAAGTATAAAATTCATCTGTATTTACATTTTCTAAATAATAGAAAATTATAACTTTTTATGGAAACATGGTGTTATTTGTACGTATTCAGATATTGGTGAATTTTGTGTTTTTTGGTATGTGGTTACATTATTACATTGTCATTTATTCTTCTTTTACACTGATGCATGATGAAATTGCATAATGGATGGCATTTTGTTTCTTTGAAAAGAGTACAAGAGTGCAACCATATTTTCTCTGACTTGCACTTGAAGAAGTGACAGCTCAGAGTGACAGTAAATTGTTTAAACTGATATAGCTGGTAGGCAGGGAAGCAAAGATACAAACCCATAAATTCCAACTCCAATGTATTTCTTTTTTCACTGTGATTTTCACAAGAGGGAAATGATTTTTCTATGGAGACTGAATATACTTCTAATTCATCTTTTTTTTCCTCCATTAACTCAGAAGTTCTAAACAAATGTTTGGAATAGTAAAGAACATCATTTTACCTACAACCTAACTTCAAGTAGTTGAGGCTGACAAGGACTGGATCATGATTATAAAGTCATGGAATTAAAAATCAAGAAGGCAATGGGGAACCATTGACTGCAGTTCATACCTTTAGAGCAAAAACCATCAATAATTAGCAAAGATATTTTTCCACTAGGTAAAATATCTCAGGTATGCCCTAGAGTAAAGAAATATAAATTTCCATCACATTTTAGTTTCTATTAAAGGTTTAAAATTGAGGGGAAAAAATTCAGCTAGTAAAGAGTCAAGATGCATTCATTTTCCGAAAGAGAAACTTTGTTCTGTATAGTTGCAGCAATCATCATTTTCTTTTACCAGAAAATCGACTGCTGAAAATGCATATAAATTCAGATTAAAGGATAATTCACCTACCTTCATGAAAAATTCACAGCATTTCCTGTATTTTTCATATTCATTGTATTTTTGGTGAATATTTTGTCATGGACCAGGTCTAATCTAAGGCTATTGTTCCAGAATATTACATCTGACAAGGTGGTGCAATGTGTTGGATTGTTCTTTTCATCTTTTATTTAATACTTTCTTAGCTGATAATGCCTATTCCTCCTTGTCTTTCTTTCTCCATGCATACCCAACTGTATCTTTGCATTTTATGTTATATTGGGGAAGAGACTCATCCAAAGGTATTTGTTGTATATATTAACAGTCACACACTTAGAGCACGCAATCTTAATAGTTGTCATTCTTAATTTTGCATGAAAATATCCTTGTAGCATTTTATCTTATAAAGATTTAGAATCATTAATAATGTTCCTACTGTAATGAGTAACTGGCTACAGGGAGAATTAAATAATTAAGTTTACATCAATTATAAATATGAAAAGTACTAAAATAAGTATTTGGTAATTAATACGCAATTGACAGAAATTGGAATTGCAAGAAAACTATCTAAAACGTCAATACATATGTTCCTTAAATAATAGGTTATTCATAAAAAGGCTTTTCTCTAATTAATGAGAGTTAATATGTCACAGTATAGCTTAATGTGATGGAAAACCTTAAAGTATCAGGGTTGGTAAATAAGAATGATACTTGTCCACTTAAATATGTTTATTTGCTTTTCACTGTAAGATGTTAATTCTGGAGGACTTGAGAATTAAGAATGACTTGATCTATATTACCTCTAACAGGGTAATCAAAGAACTTTTAAATATGTGTAATGTATATGCAGGTATATAAATACACAATGTATGTAATGTGATATATCAGGTGATTGCACTTTTTAAATTTGCTCAAGGAAAAAGAATGACTACAAAAAAACATTTTTAACTAGAGAGGATAATAGCATACTACTGTTCGTAATGACATGAGAGAAAAATAGATATAGAGGGAGAAAGAAAAAGGGAGAGAGAAGGGGGAAATGAGGGAGAGAGAATAGGTGAGGAAGAGTGAGAGGAGTTTTATGTTAAAATAAAAGTGGTAATATTACCAAAACACCAAGATTTTGTGAATGTTAAATTAAAAAATTTATGTTGAATAGCCTGGTGGAGTTTATAGATGCTAAAAAAATAGTCATTAAATGTTAGATTCATTAGTGTTTTGACTCAAAATCCATTGCTCTTTTCTCTGTATTCTGTGGCATGTTACTGCAAAGATAAATTACCAGCATTCTCACAGTAATTGCTCATTATTCACAGTAAGATTTTTGGATATGTATTATCTTATAATTATTCTTTGGTTTAATAATTCTTAAAAACCGAGGCAGAGATTTACAAGGAATTCTCTGCTGAAACACAATATTAACCTATTTAATTTCAAATACAATGGGAAAATCATGGGACCAAGCTGTTATTCAAAGTATTGACTTTCATGAGAACAAATCATGCATACCCTAATAATACTGGGGAATATGAAGTATACCATAATAATTTATGGTTATGTCAAGATATCAGGAGGAAAAAGATGACTAATGCAACATTTGAATAATTATATATGTTATTCGTTGAGACGAAAATGAGCTGAAGATTCTATAAAATACAATAACGAGTCACTTAATGACACTTTGGTTAAGGTGGACAGCATATATGACAGTGATCTTATAAGATTACAATGGTGCTAAAAAGTTTCTATTGCCTAGTGATATCATTGTGTTATAGTTACCTACAATATTTAGAATGAAATAGACTATGCAGGTTTCTGGCCCAAGAATAATAAACTAGAGACCAAAGCCTGGTGTACAGTAAGCAATGTCATCCAGGTTTCTCAAAGTACAACTCTATGATGTTTACATAATGACAACATCACATATTGATGCATTTCTCAGAACACAGACTTGTCAAGAGGTGATGCATGATTATGAAATTCCAGAAAAAAAAAAAAAAAAAACATCTTGTGTGGGAAAGGTGAATTCATCAAGGTAGAAATGTGCTGGATATAGATGTCGATATGCAAGTGAAAGTATAGAAATTGATGTTGATAGAGAATAGGGTAGATAACTTGATTATAAATAAAAATAGAAAGATAGGCAAGCAGTTTTCATTTACACTCTTTTCTCCATACTGTATTGAAACTATTTTTGCCAGAATACTCTCATTGCCAACAGTATTCCCCATTAGATTTGGCCATTGAAGACACTTCCATAACTTTTAAGAGATGAATGCAAGTGTAAGCCATTGGTAGGTCTTGGTGAGTAGGTGCATAGGCTTTTGTCAGCTGAGTTTTCTCCATCTGCTTACCAGATGTCTTATTCAAAACCACCATTATGGTTCTGCAGAGAACCGAGCTCATTAGTTGTGGGTTTTTTTCCCTCCCAATTCCTTTAAATTCCTGATTTCCTGAAAGAGAGTCAAGGTTCTCCCTAAACTTCATGTCCCAGTCTTAATCTCAGAATTTGTTATTAAATAGTTTATTATTGGAAATTTTTCCTTTCTTTGTTTCCTCCCTCCCTCCCTTTCTCCTTCCTTCTTCCTTCATACAGACTATGAAACCATTATACCATGGAGAAAACTTTTCCTTCTCTTAAAAACAGAACTTGAGAATACCCTTAGCTCACTATATCTAGAGGTACCCTGCTATCATAAATCATTCTTTCCAGAAATAGGTGTTTGTTTTTCAAGGTTAACATTATATCCAAGACCTATGAAATATATAGCCAGACCTGTTGTTCAAAAATAAACCATTTCAATTCATTTTCTTTCTGCTGTGAATACTTTAAAACCACCTTAATGCCTCCTTTTCCCTTTCCTCCCCCGCCCCATTTTCTTTTCATTCATGGAATCATTTATCTTTAAGGATACAAGTGACCATAATTCCAAAGACCATCTAGTTGCACTATTGAGAACTCTTGAAATAAGGGGAAGTTATGTGGGCAATTAATTGTCAGACATTTAAATCTGTTTTTAAGTGTCCTCACCTTGCATTTACACCTGTTAATGAACATTTTTCTAAGGTTTGAAGTTTGTTGACAACTATGACCTGGTATCCCGACTTGTATAATTGTAACAATCCTCAGTAGAAAGAGTGAAGCAGGGGGTATTGCAATACCAGATCTTCAACTCTACTACAAAGCAATAGTAACAAAAAAGGCATGGTATTGGTACCAAAATAGACAGGTAGATCAATGGTACAGAATAGAGGACACAGAAACAAACCCAAATAAATACAATTTTCTCATACTAGACAAAGGGGCCAAAAATATGCAATGGAGAAAAGATAGCCTCTTCAACAAATGGTGCTGGGAGAATTGGAAATCCATATGCAACAGAATGAAACTAAACCCATATCTCTCACCATGCACGAAACTAAACTCAAAATGGATTAAGGATCTCGGAATCAGACCAGAGACCTTACATCTTATAGAAGAAAAAGTAGGTCCAGAGCTTCAACATGTCGGCTTAGGACCAGACTTCCTCAACAGGACTCCCATAGCACAAGAAATAAAAGCAAGAATCAATAACTGGGATAGATTCAAACTAAAAAGCTTTCTCTCAGCAAAGGAAACTATCAGCAATGCGAAGAAAGAGCCTACAGAATGGGAGAAAATCTTTGCTAATCATACTTCAGATAGAGCACTAATCTCCAGAATCTATAAAGAACTCAAAAAACTCTACACCAAGAATGTAAATAATCCAATTGACAAATGGGCTAAAGAAATGAATAGACACTTCACACAAGAAGATCTACAAGCCATCAACAAACATATGGAAAAATGTTCAACATCTCTAGTAATAAGAGAAATGCAAATCAAAACCACCCTAAGATTCCATCTCACCCCAATTAGAATGGTGATTATCAAGAATACAAGCAACAACAGGTGTTGGCGAGGATGTGGGGAGAAAGGTACACTCTTACATTGCTGGTGGGGCTGCAAATTAGTGCAGCCACTCTGGAAAGCAGTGTGGAGATTCCTTAGAAAACTTGGAATGGAACCACCATTTGACCCAGCTCTCCCACTCCTTGGCCTATACCCAAAGGACTTAAAATCAGCATATTACAGAGATACAGCCACATCAATGTTCATAGCTGCTCAGTTCACAATAGCCAGATTGTGGAACCAACCTAGATGTCCTTCAATTGATGAATGGATAAAGAAAATGTGGTATATATATATACAATGGAATATTATGCAGCCATAAAGAATGATAAAATTATGGCATTTGCAGGCAAATGGATGAAACTGGAGAATATCATGCTAAGTGAGATAAGCCAATCTCAAAAAAACCAAAGGAAGAATGATATCGCTAATAAGTGGATGATGACACATAATGGGGGGTGGGAAGGGTTAGTGTTGGGGTTGGAGTTGGGTTTAGGGAGGGGGGCAAGAATGGAGGAAGGAAGGACTGTATAGATGGAGGGGAGGGGTGGGAGGGGTGGGGGGGAAGGGAAAAAATGGCAGAATGAATCAAACAACATTACCCTATGTAAATTTATGATTACACAAATGGTATGCCTTTACGCCATGTACAGACAGAGAAACAACATGTATCCCATTTGTTTACAATAAAAAAAAATGTTATTAGCTACTTAATAGCAGTTTGACGTTGGTATAGTGGTAACTTCACCCTGATGAACGAGGAATAAGATGAAGTTGATAGTAGGAATTTTCCCACAGTCATGTTTAGAGTATTATGTGAAACAATGCTTGTATAAATTTAGCACTTTTTGTGGGGGTGGTACCAGGGATTAAATTCAGGGGCACTCGACCACTGAGCCACACCCCCAGCCCTATTTTGTATCTTATTTAGAAACAATGTCTCATTTAGTTGCTTAGAACTATCACTTTTGCTGAGGCTGACTTTGGACTCATGATCCTCCTGCCTCAGCTTCCCAAGCTGTCTGGGATTACAGACATGTACCACCATGGCCAGAAACATTTTGTTTTATTTAATCTATGCATTTAACATGTGTATATATATTAGAAGTGTGAATTTTATTTTTTCCAAACATTAAAATTTACCCATACAACCTATGTCATTACATAATCCATAATGTTTCCATTGTATTTGTGGCAGACTAATTATGAAAATGTGATTTTAAACTAAAAATATAGAAAGATTTTGAGATTCTATGCTAATCACCAGACTTGTACAGTTAGAAATGTAAAATATGAATTAAGAAGTATTACATTGCACAAAAACAGAGCATGCTATGTAAGAATAAACTATTTCCACAATTTCTATGTTATTCTACTTTGGTGTGAAACTACATCCAAATTCCAGAATTATATAGGCCCCACAAGAAATAGAAAGGATAATTACATTATAATGTAATAAATATAAATATTGTTTTAATGAAAATATTAATTCAATACCTAGGCTACATGAACAGTAATGAGGAAAGAAATGCTAGTTACTAAACCTGATGGATATTTGCTTAGAAGATTATGTTATCATTTTTTAAATTTATTTGTTCTAATTAGTCATACATGACAGTAGAATGCATTTTGACACAGCATACATAAATGGAGTATAACTTCTCATTCTTCTGGTTGTACTTGATGTGGAATTTCACTGGTCATGTAGTCATATATGCACACAGGGAAATAATGTCTGATTCAGTCTACTGTCCTTCCTAGCCTCAAACCCCTTGCCCTCCCTTCACACACCCAAAAAACAAATAACCTAATCAATAAGTGGGCTAAGGAACCGAACACACACGTCACAGAAGAAATACAATCAACAAATATATGAAAAAATGTTCAATATCTCTAGCAATTAGGGAAATGCAAGTCAAAACTACCCTAAAGTTCCTTCTCACTCTAGTCAGCAGGGAAATTATAAAAAATACAAACAACAATAAATGTTGGTGAGAATGTGGGGAAAATGGTACACTTGTACATTGCTGGTGGGACTGCAAATTGTTGCAACCACTCTGGAAAGCAGTATGGAGATTCCTCAGAGAACTTGGAGTGGAACGACCATATAACCCAGCTGTCCCACTCTTTGGTTTATACCCAAAGGACTTAAAGTCAGCATACTACAGTGACACAGCCACATCAACATTTATAGAAGCTCAATTGACAATAGCCAAACTATGGAACCAAGTTAGATGCCTTTCAATGGATGAACTGATAAAGAGAATGTGACATATATATATACAATGGAATATTACTAAACCTTAAAGAACAATGAAATTGTGGCATTTTCAGGTAAATGGATAAAGCTGGAGAATATCATATTAAGCAAAATAAGCCGATCCAAAAAAAAAAAAAAAAAAAAACAAAGGCCAAATGTTTTCTTTGGATTATACCATAATTGTAACTTTGTTCATGACATGTAAGTAGAAACACTTGAAAAATTATAATGTAAAGAAGTATTTTTTTAAAAATTTTCACTATAAATAATCATTGACATTGGTCTATCAGTATTTATTTGCTTTAGATTTTTCACATTAGAATAAACACTTATTGCAAACAAAATTAAGTTTGAATTGAGTTTTATGATGTTAATGATTCAAGATTTTTTGGTGTGGGGTGGGTACCAGGGATTAGACCCAAGGGTGCTTAATCACTGAACTGCATCCCCAGACCTTTTTTTATATTTTATTTTAGATATAGGGTCTTGCTAAGTTGTTTTAGGGCCTCCCTAAGTTGCTGAGGCTGTCTGTGAACTTGTGATCCTCCTGTCTCAGTCTCCTGAGCCACTGGGATTATAGGAGGGCCCTAACTCACCTGGCAATGAATAAAGATTTTTAATGAAAATATCATAGTTTCATCTAGACACTCTAAAATTTATGGAAGTGATGATTGTAATTTTCAAGATTTTTTTTTTTGTTAGTGGAAACCCAGGGCCCCACTCATATGACCATTGAGTTACATCCCCAGTTTCAGAATACTTTTTATTCTATTTTAAGTCATATTTTGTTTTCCAAGTTATCAGAAGTAATTGAGAACTTTATAATTATGCTTACAAGATACATAAAAACACTGGTTTTGTCCATTGTGTCAATACCACTTTCTTATAAAATTATCATCACTGCCATTTGAGTTGATTAGCTGTGTGTGTGCACATACAACTCTCTCCCTTTAACAGGTGAATGATAAAGCATCTCAAACACAATTTTCCTAGCATTTTAGGTTAAATAAAATTGTAATCTTTCTGCACTGGAATACATAATAGAAGTTGTTAATATGACAGTTCAGTGACATAAAACATGTACAATCATTCACTGATTAGTGAATTTAGACAATATTTATGAATTAGCTTAGTGTTATCAAGTGATCATTTTTTCCTGTAAAATGCACACTCATTCATCTAATCTGTTCTAAAATAATAATTATAGGTCACATTCAAATAATTTTAAATTGGACAAGCTGTTAAAAAATAAATTAGTTGTTATGATAATATGAACTGTTTCACTCTGTGTGAAGTATTTAAAAATTAACCTTTTCTACAATTCAGATGAATTAATAGTAAAGTTTTCCACTTCACAATATTGATGATGATTAAGCTCAAAAGCATTGGCATATTAATTAAATTATGATATGAAATATTTTATTTTCAAAATAAGGTCTTTGTGTAATTTAAAGTTACATTTTTTAACATCTCTATGATTGCTTCTGAGATATTTACTAACATGGAAAATGATGTTTTAATGAACTGTAAAATATATATTTTAATTTTATAAAACATGGAAATACAATTTGACGTTTCAGTGTTGTGCTATATCTATATATTTGCTTTAAACATGAAAATCTCCTGTAGTACATATCTACATGTTAGTTTTATGTTACTGACATTGAAGTGATTAGAATAAAATAACTCATCAGAATATTTCAATTACTTAACCTTTCCATAGTTATGATAAGAACGCATTAGGAGAATTAATTCCAATTTTATTTTCATCATTGAAGTGAAGAGAGGTCATGTAAGAATCCTGTATTTCTTTAATAAATTAATAAAATTCCCGTGTAACAGTGATCCTATACAGAAGAAATAAAAATGTACTTGAAGTGTTCTGTAAGGCAAATGGATATTCATATATCTGTATTTTTCTTCTTTTACTAATTTGTGAATCCCTTGAAAGCAGTTACTAATAACACTGAGAAAACAAACAAAAACATGAAATGGACTGGAGAACTGAGTATACTTATGCCCCCCACTTATAGCCACCAGTGGATCAGATATAAGGTACAATAGGATAAAAATGAATTGTCTATATCCAAGGAGATGTACCATCATCTATAAAGCATGTGTGTATTCTAATGTGAAAAATCTAAAGCAAATTAACTACCATTAGACAAATGTAAATGACTATTTGTAGTGAAAATTTTAAAAATAATGCAAAACTACTTATTTACATTCTCATTTTCAAGGTATTTCTACTTAAATGTCATGGACAAAGTTAGAATGATAGCATAATATTTTAAGCAAAATATCCAGCAGGGTTAGTAATTAACATTTCTTTACCTTATTATAGATCACATGGCCTAGGAATTGAATTAATATTTTCATTAAAAGGATTTTTATGTTTTTTATATTATGACATAATTATTCATTATATTTATTTTGAGACCTATATAATTCTGGAATTTGGAGGTAGTTTTACACTGAAATAGGATAACATCGAAATTGTAGAAATTGTTTATTTTTACATAGTGTATAATGAGAAGCAAAGAAAAGCAAGTGAATTCATAAGCTCTTAGATTTCTCAAAGAGAAAACACTGGCAAGCACATGAAACAATTGTTTTCATAAATACAAAAAAATTTACATTAAAATGTTATCAGTGTTCCTTCTAAATGATGAGAAATAATTCAATAGTGTATTTTTTATTATCAGATTAACAACAGTGTACATAAAACAAAAATCAGAAGCATGTTCATAAACTATGAACTGATGGGCATATTTGGCAACTAAATACTATGAAGAAAAAATGTTGCAAATTTAAATTGAACAATATGTGTGGGAAACTTCAATTATTCTCATTAATCTTCAAGAACAAATAAAAGAATCGACTTCATATATATAGTAACTGTTTTTTGCAGTTTTGGAATATTGGAATATGCTTGTGAAAGTGACAAAAATAAGGTAGAATATGAAATGAGGTAGAATATGAAATTGCTGGGTGTTAAATATAATAATTATATTAATGGTAGTCAGACTTCATGCTTAAGTAAATTTGAGGAAATATTATAAAATGAACTCAGATGAATAGATCTGATTCTAAACATCATAATAGCTGTAACCCGACAGGTGAATTATTTTGTCCTATCTAATTCCCACACCTGTGTATATGATTACTGTTTTAAACCATTACTTCAATGCCTGATCAACATCTCAAACATCCTCAAAATGTAAACTGAAAGATCAGAAATTGAGTAGTGAGAAGTCATCACTCTGTCTTTCTCTCTTTATCTTCTTTTGCTTCTGTCAACTGTGGAGTGAGTGCATGGCTTTGTTGATTCCAGGTTTGGTGGCAGTGGTCTTTCCTTGGTGGTTCTAGTGTGGCTGTGTGATTACTTCCTGTGGAATCAGCATCTGCTGGGTAGGGCATCAACATAAGCCCCAGTTTCTGCTAAATGGCACCCTCTTCCATGGTAACAGCATTGTGTGTGGCACAGCAGTCAATATATTCTTATTTTGGGAAAAACATTTGTCTTTTTCTCTAGCTTTATTTTCTTTTTGATAAAAGTAACATCTAGATTGCTTCTTCTTCCCCATTTGCCTGCTTTTATCTGTACTGGTTTCCTGTATTGAATTTCATCTATTTGTTTTTCTAGTTGTTGTCCTGAAAACACAATCAAGGAAGGCGACTACTCGTAGAAAGTGATTTTCTCATCTTTTCCCACAAAAATTACAGGAAGAAAAAAATATGAGAATTGAAATTAATAGACAAATACATTATTTTCAGTTTCAGTTAATTGGGCACAATCTTGTTGATCATAAAATAAGATTACTGTTTAAATGTTATTTTTCTTGGGTAAATATAAAATGTTCCATATATGATATGCTATCTTCATTGAAACTGTGTTTTTTTCCCCCCTTGGTACTGGGTATTTAACCCTGGGACACTTTACCACTGAACTTCATTCCCAGCTCTTTTTATTTTTATTTTTATTTTTATTTTTATTAGTTTTGAGACAGGTTCTCAATAAGTTGCTTAAGTCCTCACTAAATTGCTGAGGCTGACCTCAAAGTTGTAATCTTTCTGCCTCAGCCTTCTGAGTTGCTTCAGTTACTGGCATGCTCCACTATACGTGGTTCATTGAAACTATATTTATATGTATATAGTCCTTAAATAATTTCTGAATAATTTTTACATGTAAGTTCACAGTACTCTCCGGACCATTGGGTTTATCTTCTTGCTATAATTAATTAAACATGATATTATCACATATACATATCTGGATCAGTGTAATTTTAGTTAAAAAGGGCAACCCATTTGAGACAGAAAATTAACCATGATTTCAAAATTAAAATATTTATATAAACAGAGTCACTTTTGACAATTTTTATGTGAAATCAGAGAAACTGTTTTAGCTAATGAAATAATGTTGTGTTACCAGTTAAAGTGTCTACTATGAATTAAATGTTTAACATACATTGTCATTATTTCCCATGAACTGTATGACTACATGTGACTTTATTTTTATTATCTCATTTTGAAAATGAAGAAACCAAAGGCCAAAGAAGAGAAATTTCTTGTTAAAAACCACATCATTAGTAAATGACAAAGTCAGAAATTAAAACCATGTTCCTTTTGCTCTTCTGTGAGGACTCTCAATTAGTATGGCTAAATTTTTAATGAGTTTGCCAGTTTATTCAAATTATTCTGACACTGGAACTATATGTGAGTGCTTAAAAATTAATCCATGGATCAGACAATTAGAAGATCACCTTGCCCTGAGTAGCTTCAATGAGGTGGTAAATTAAATTTAGTGATTATTATAAGAAAAATGAAAAGAGGAAATACATAAAAACTTTATTGCCTATAATGTTAAGAAACTGAAAACAATGTGAATTGTAATGTGATTGACATTCACCTTGACAAAGGGCAATTCTTGTGGAAAAAGAAAATGAAGTACTGAATAATATAAGAATTAAGGCAGAGTCACAGAAGCCAAGATTTTAAAATTACCACCATTAATGATTATGAACAACTTTTTTCTGTGCTATGCACTATATTAAAATTTTATACATATAATGTTCAAAATACTGTGAAGATGTGTATTCCTACTTCCCATAAAGTGTGGAGCAGTTAAATTATTTTTTTCACAGTTTTCTCTTTATTTAATGGGAGAATTAGAATTCAGTAGAGATTTTTCTGACTCAAAATATATGCTCTGACTGGTATAGACTATTAACCACCACAACTGAGATATTAGATGAAGGTGAAGAAGAGCGGTATTTGGAATTAGGTATTAAAAGGGTAAAATGTCTTACTATCAAAGACATTAACACAAATATAATACTATTCAAAAATAAATTTTCCACAGGCATATTGAAAATAAGTATATAAATAAAAATGATAAAACAGACCAATTTAGTAGCTGGAAGAAGTATGTGAGTTGAAATGGAAGAGAGGAAAACTAATAAAGCTTTCCTCAATTTTTGAATAAAAAATTTTATTGATAGCATTGGAAATAAATGTGTGACCAAATTTGAGAAGGAATTTCCATCAGTACAAAATAGTTGATCCAAACAGGACAATTTATGCCCTATGAATGCTCTGCTGTCAGATACACAGAATATCAAAAAGTGGGCAAACACTTCCTGTTTCTTGGATAAGGAATACAAGATCCACGGGAATCATTAAACCAGCCAACACTATTTCTAACAAGTAGTTCCCAATTGTTAACTATCTTTCTTCATTATATCACAGGGAAAACCCCAGAGAAAACCTGGATAAGAAATTGGGGGCTTTTGGTTGCTTCCTGGGGGACACAATCCAAAAAGTAAGAATTTTATAGATCAGGGGAGGTTGATAGGCAGTTAGATGTTAGCCTTATTCTCTAATAATATTAATTTTAATGTCATCTATACTTCACAAGTGTATGTTACCAGACAGAACATATATTTCAAAGTCAGAGAAGCTTGTGATAAGAAAAGCAAATCAATGTTTTATAAGTTAAAAAACCATTTTGTCATATTAACTATGATTTTTTATATTTTAGTTAAATTGTTTTATTAATATATTTTTTAAAAAAGAAGAATTTCCATGTAGCTATCACTGATTTTAGGAACTTACATGCTACAAAATTAGAGACAATATATTCTTAGCTGTCAAGACCTGTTAATAGACTCTAGTAGCTTAATCAGTGTTTTAGTTCAAGGATAAACATATAAACCAGAATCTAGTCACACATGTTTTTTTGATATATACTTTCAGTTTTACGACTAAAAATATTTTATTTGGGAGTCAAAGGAAGCTTTGGAATTTGATGTTGGAATTAATTCATAGAACTATGAAAACTGAAATGTGAAAAATTTACCTACCAATTTGATGCAATAATACATCGGATATGCAAGATATATTAGTCTATTAAGTCATCCCAAGAAGGGTCTACTTTTAATTTATACAAACTCACAGTTTCCATTTTGTTTCCTCCTACGTTTTTCCTGAACCCATCCACTTCAATCTGATGTTTTCTCTCCTCTCGGTGCTACTGGAAAACCAACTTATAAAACTTTCAAATGACCTCTATGTTGTTAAATGCCTTGGGCAATGCTCCATTGAACATGGAGAACTTTCAGTTTCAGCATTGTCATAGGTACTCACGCCTCCTTCTACCTTCTTCACTTTTCTCTCAGTATACTTTATTCACTTGGTTTCCTCTTACCTTTCTGGACTCTGCTTTTACACTTAGGAAAACGATATTTTGCAGACTTGACTCAATTTTAATAATTGCATCTTCTATATACACTGAATCAGCCCCTCCACTCTGACTTTTGGGAGAATCTCTTGTACTTTGTACAAGAAAATATGTGCAGATTTATGCCTACTACCTATATTTGTAATAACAAAATTAAAAACAATATAAATGTCAATGTGTTAAAAATAGAATATGGGCTGGGGATATACTTCAGCAGGCTAGGGATATAGCTCAGTTGGTAAAGTGCTTTCCTCGCAAGCTCAAGGCCCTGGGTTCAAATCCCCAGCACCGCAAAAGAAAAAAAAATAGAATATAAAATATATTGTATTAATAAGTAAGGGTGTTGTATGAATGAATGGATAACCTGACTGAATCATACCAATATGCCAAAAACATGCATGACTCTTAGAAATATGTTAAGTGAAAAAACAAGTCCCAGAAAAAGTTCTTAATCTCAAAAATTAGTAAAATTAAATATTATGATGCTTAGGGATACATTTATGTATGATTACACTTTTGGAAAAATGTGGGATTGGGAGAATAACAGTCACAACATGGAGATACTTGCTCCTGCGCTGTTATGATTTTGATAAATAATCTCCAAAGATCCATGTGCTAAATGCTCAGTCCTAAGTATGGTACTCTGGAAGGTGGTAGGATCATTAGGAGGTGGGATCATATAGTCCTTAAGTCATTGGGGGTATACTCTTGAGGGAGATTGTGGGATCCCAACCTGTCTTCTCTCTCTTTGCTTTCTAGCTTACAAGGTTGGCAGTTTACTCTACTCTATGTCCCTCACCGTCATCTGATACTCCTACCAGAGGTGTAAAGCAATGGGGCCACACCATCTTGTACTGGAACCTCTAAAACTGTGATGCAAATAAACCTCTTCTCTCTTTTCTTTCTCTTTCTTTGATTGTAGTGCTATTGATCAAGCACAAGACCTCACTTACGCAAGACAAGCACTCTACACTCTACCACAGAATTATATCCCCAGTCCTGAAACAAACATATTCCCATAAGCTGATGATCACATGTATTTCATTATAGTGACAGAAAGCTGACTAATATAGTTGGGGTAAAGTCAGAGTGGCAATTTGGAAAGTCAGCGGAATGGAATTGATGCCCATTTTAATCTATTGCATTTTGTGTATATTAATGAATATTATGTATACAATGTATTTCAAAAGAGAATGTGAGATGATATAGGAAGTTCATTTGGAAATATAATTGGAGGCATTAAGAGTTACTCAATACTAGTATTCCAATGAATATGGTATGGTTACTTCTTGTTTTATATATCAATTTTCTTTTTGGTTAAGTATTTTTTCAATGATCACATTTCACACAGAAATAATTTGACTTTTATAATTTGAAAATATCATCTTAAAAATAAATGAAATAAAATTGCTGTGGTTGGTTTATGCAATTTTTAAAATAAACATATTTCTAGGTTATTTTTTATATACATAAATATACATATATAATAGAGTTCTCTCTGTATATACACGTGTGTGTGTGTGTGTGTGTGTGTGTATGTATGTAGTTGCAGTGATAAGGATCAGAATGCAACATTTTAGTTCTATTCATCAAGAAATGTGTCACATATATAACAGGATTCTGAAATTTTATTTTATTTTGATTTTCTAATGCCTCAAAAAAGCAATTTTAAAAATAAATATATTACTCTAATTCACAGATTTTAATTAGGTTGAGGATAATATTTTACTTCTGCTGCTTTTGCAAACCCTTATATTTGGTGTTGTGTATGCATGTGTGTGTGTGTGTGTGTGTGTGTGTGTGTATGTGTGTGTGTTTGTAAAACCTTATGAGCCTTTCCATTGTCCAAGATTAACTCCATGTGCTTACATCTGCATTTAGTGAGGAAAACTATTGAGCAAATTAATACATAAATTTTCTTAATTCTGTTTAGTTTCTTCTTGTCTCCCTAAACTGTAACCCAAATTGATATAGAATAAAATCAATATAAATTAAGAAGTTTTAAGAAAACATTTTTTAATTCATACTTAATTAAACTGAATTCTTTTTTTTCCTAAAAATACCATTTAAAAATACCACTGAATGTCTTCAGTGTTTCTGAAGACATGGGTAGCCATGAACTTAGTCAAGTATATATATATTTACATCACTAACTTTAATTATTTTTCTACGTGGGATCAGTAGCTTCTAGATTTATTGATAACAGACTTGAATCATCTCTGAAGGAATAGTTTTTCTTTCATATGAGTATTTTTATGACATAGTAGTCATTTGGACACATGTTGATTTAACAGTAAATAGGTGAGTTATTTTTACACTGGGCACAGATATAAATGTGGTGCCATTTCTTGTGCCATTTAACATTCTTGATCTTCCAAGAATTTTACTAAATCTTAGATTTAGTAAAATGACTATAAAAAAATTAAAATAATAATAATAAAGTAAGTCTTCTAATCAGTCACTTCCAAAATGGTATAAATGAAAAGTATAAATAAATGTAAGTAATAAGCTGTGCACTAAGTAATTTAGTTTCAGTCTTCAGTCTCTAGAAATGCTAATATTTTTATCTTGGAAAAATTACTGATATATCTGAAATTTGACTTTCTCATGTGTATAACAGGAATATTTGGAAGAATATTAGAAATGAAGTCAGGAGAACAGCATGAGTAGTCTTAAAGAGTGTGTATTCAGCAATACAATATTAATTTTAAGCAGCTACAGAGTATCTGTGTCTTAGAGTATCATATATTAGAAAATCTGAATGAATTCACAAAGAGTTAATCTGGAATGACTAACCTAAAATTGTAGTCAGAATTTCAGATTACCAAAATGAAATTTTATGTTATTAAAAACACATAACTCAGAAAACATCAAGTTGCTTTCTGTGAGATAATCAAATAGGCATTGTGATTATGCCATTTTAAAGATGAGATAATGAAAGTTTATGAAGAGTAACTGACTTTCATATGAAATATCACTAATAAGTAAGGATACCATGTACGGTTTGCTTTCAGTAAATCAGTACTGTTGTACTGAAAGCAAGCAAATGGAAATAAACTTCTCACAGATTTGCTATAAAAGATTGAATAAATAAATATAATCCATGGAAAAAAAGTGTTGAAACTTGCTTATTGTCATTTCTTGTTCTGTTTCAACTCCAGTCTTAATGGTTTAATTTAGTCTGTTTTTTCACCAAAAGCTGCCTCAATTCTTTTTGGCAACATGCCTAGTATAAACAATAGATAGTTGTGTATACTCTTTAATCCTTGCCTTCCTCAGATTTGAAAGAGCCTTTTGTGTTCACAAAAAGTTTTAGAAATCCTGTCTGTCCTTGAGATCTATCCAATCATTAATGTGGATACTACAAAGTGAGCAATGATATCTAAAGGGAAGACTCATTAACTGCCTAAGGTGCATCAAAATTTAATTGATTTTTTTCCTAATACACTTGTGCACCCAATGGCAACACACCAAAGTCTTCAGTAAATTAGAATGTCGAGGATGGAGATACTAACCACAATAGAATATCTTTTAAAAGCTTTTTCATAGAAAACCCATTTTTATATTCAACTTCTATTTTCTGTGCTCTTTCTATACAAGGCCATTACCAAAATCATAGTTGAAACAACATTCGTATTACAGGTACACAAGGAAAATATAGCATTGCTTCACTTTATTTATTGCATAAATAGTTCTGAATATCACATAGGCAATTTCTGCAGACAACTACATACACAAACCATCTGTGGCATTAAGTCAGGCAGCAGAGCCTCTGCATTTCCCTGACATTTTGTTGTGTAATAAAGATAATTAGGATATAAGGACTGCTTCCAGCTCGAAAGGGAGAAATCTTCAGATCCAGCAAATTGGATTGAGTTCTGTCATTCTCAAACTAAACTTTATGACAGCCTAGAGACAGGGACAGGAGAAATATCATCAAGGAGAGTTAAACCACCAGAGTGTGGTGCCATAAAATATACCCTGTGGTTGTTTGTTTCTATCATCTAATTAGCCATTTAGATATTTTCTAATAATTTTCATGGGGAAGATGTTCTCTACCTTATTATACCTACAGGAATGATTGCATGTCACTGAAAAGATCAGAAATGAGAAGAGGAAAATTTGTATCATGAGTGTTAAAAAGTTACATGGGAAATTCCTGAAGTAAGAGAGGAAGCAGATAAGATTAATTATGCAAGAAAAGAACTATAGTGACCATTCAGGAACATTTATGTGGACACTACCAACATTTTCTGAAGGAAGAAAGCTCTACCATTTACACATATGGGAATTCAAGCTATAGACGGTTCTTATTTATTCCATTTACTAATGCTAGTTTATGTCCTTCGGGCTTGTGAATTTTATGGTCATGTCAAGAATCCAAGCCTAGCATGTGTGAGGAGCTGGGTTCGATCCTCAGCACCACATAAAAATAAAAAATGAATACAATGAAATTATAAAAAGTTAAAAAAGGAGTCCAAGTTTGCATAACAAATAGAAACTGCAACAAATTATTTCATTTATATCCCTCAGTTGAGAAAAAAATGCTGGTTAAATAATTGATATTCAATACAGTGATAAAAACAAAAGTTCAGAAAATTTAACCATAACTATGGTAATAATTATATTCAATAGCTACAGTCAAGAAGGTATAAATAGATTATGAATAGTCACATAGCACAAGATGGGGGTGGGTATTTTATTATAGAAACAAAGAGAAAGAATAGCATTTTATCTAACAAAACTTGATTGAACAAGTACTCATTTTTAAAAAAATGTATTGAGAGATGCTTAATTGTAATTATGCCCAAAGGCAACCAGCTGGGGCACATACTGTATTAGTTGTCATTTCTAGGACTCCTTAAAATATGTGCCATGTTAGTTTTTAATACCTGAAGGTAGCAAAATGAGCCTAATCTCCTTCACACCTGACAAACTGTAGGCCTAATTATAAAGGTTAACACTCTAACTTCAGAAGAAAACACAATAGAATTTTTCCATCTTTGGATAAACAGATATGTCAGATGACATATAAAGCACTAACAAAATGAGTTAATAAATGTTAAAATTAAAAACTTTGATTCATTAAAACATAGTATAAGGTATTGAAAAAGCAAGTCACAAATTGGACAGAAAAATGGCAGTGCTTGTATTTGTTAAAGATATGAGATAAAGAGAATTATAGTTCAATAATATCCAGACAAATCAAGCAATATGATTAAAAATAAGCAAAATTATTTCAATGGACACTTCATAAGGGTACATAAATAAATGACCAACAAGCATATGATCAATATAATGGTTATCACAAAAATTCAAAATACAAATCTAAAATAAAGGTGGAGAATTTCAAATGTTGGCAGAGATAAGGAGCAAACAGAATTCTCATACAATGATAGTAGACCATAAAATAGGAAAATAGCTTTGGAAATCTGTTTGGCAGTTTTTATGAAATTAAACATATGTCTATACAATGACCAAATAATTCTGCTCCTGGGTATTTATTTGATAAATGGAGAGGCATGCGCCAAAATATTTCTTCATTAATGTTCTCGAGTCTTTATTCTGAATAGCTCATAGTTCAAATAACCCAAATATTCATTAACAAGAAAATAGTTCATAAAATTTAATGTTAGTGAGAAACAAAAAGGAACAAGTTGTTGATGCATATAGTAATGTAAATGAATCTAAAAAATATTATGCTGAGTGAAAAAAAACCAGACACACGAGTATTTATTATGGCATTGAAATTCCTTTGAGTGTTACAAAGAAGTAAAGTAATTCATGGAGAAAAAATAATTGAAGTGGTTAGTTGGGGAGATACCTGTAATTGGAAAGGAATACAATAAAATTTCCTGGGATGATAAAAATGTTCATATATTAAGTAGATTGTGTGTTACATGAGTTTATATGTATTTTGTGAAAATTTACTTATCTGTTCATTTAAAATTTGAATATTGAGCTTTTGAAAAATGTACAGTCTGATTTTAAAAATGTACATTCTAATAATGAATTTATCTTAATTCAAAATGAAACTCTATTATATTCTATTTTAATCATCACTGAAAATAAGATGTTTATGGATAAGCATATGTGCCAAAAATTTAAACCTATTGACTTAGGACTTTCTGTGAATGATGAAAGAAAAAATTGTTCAGAAGATAAAATAAGTTGGACACTCCTATGTAATCCTTTACATGTCATATTTTGCAACTATACATGGTAATATCAATTCTCAGGATTTGGTTTTCATTATTACTAAAGGTTTTAGACTGAGATTATAAATTTAAATTTAGAATATAGTTTCATACAGCAGTTTTAATTTATTTGAAAGTCTAAACTGGGGGAATGCCTTTGGGGTATATATTTTGTGCCCAGGGAGCAAAGCTCTCTCTCTCCTTCTGAATTGCCATGTTCTGAGTTGCTTGCTTCTGTCACATCCTTGTGACATGACATTCGGATTCATCTTGGGTCCAGAGCAATGGAGTCGGTGACTATCTATGGGCTGAGACCTCTGAACTGTGAACCCTAAATAAACTTTTCCTCTACGTTGTTCTTGTCAGGTCTTTTGGTCACAGTGACAAAAAAAAGTCGACTGTGGAATAATTGCTATGACTAAACTAACCATGTGGTTCAGAAGCCTTTGGAACTGGTTTGTTGGGGGAAGAATTTTGGAAAGTTTAGAGATGCAAGCTGGAAAAGATTTAGAATGTTGTAAGCAGAGCTTACTGGGTGATTCTGGTGGGAGTTCAGATGACCAGAATGCTGACAGGACAGTGGACAGTAAAGACTGGGCTCAAGAGGTTATGTGGAGGAGGACTCTACTATAAATTGGACTATAGGCCATTCATGTTATGTTCTGTCCAAAACATTATCTTCATTTCACCCATGTCCTGAGACTTTTTGTGAGACTGAATTTAAAAGTGATGGACTAATTATTCTGGCAGAGGAAATTTTAAGGTAGCACACTATTTGGATGATAGCCTGGACATTGCTGGCAGCTTTTGGCTAAGTTTACTGTAATGATCAGGGGCAAAACACAGTGCAGAAAGACTGAAAAACTTGAAGTTTGGCCAGAAAAGTATGAGTAAAACTGGGGATAAGGAAGGTGTGACTGAGATTATAGCTACTAAAGAGATGCTAAGTGCTGTACCAGAAACAATGGAAAGATACCTTGAGGTCATCTCAAGAATTGGCAAGACCACACCTATCTCATGCTCAGGGTGTAGAAGTAAAAATTCCTTTAAGACACTCTGGAAGCAACTTACTTTCACATAGGGGCCTAGGAAGATATTTCACTATGTTTAGCCATTCAGGCACTCACTGGTTCCTGTAACCAGGGTCCCAGGATGTTTGGCAATTGCTTCAGGTGTCAGCAGACCTTAGTGTCAACCACATGGTGCTGATTCTGCAGGATTGCAGGATGCTAGAGTTCAGGGATCATGGAGGCTTTCACCAAGATTTCAAAGGACTACCTGGGAGTCCAAGAAGGGTCAGAGTTCTTTTGGGCTGTCCCCAAGAGGGTGACACATGAAGATGTGAGGGGGACCAAAGCTATAGTGTAGACCCTTGAGATTAAATGATGCCAGTAACCTGGGACATCTACTGAGGAAAGCTTCAGGAACAGAAGAGAAACAAGCCAAGGAGAACATGTGGGCTTCAATCAGTAAAGTCATAGAGGCAGGGTCATACAAGCCTTTTGGACTGAACATCATGATACTGTGTGGCCCAGATACTGGCTATGAAGCTACAGAACTTGTTTGCCCAGCTGAATTTTGGTCTTGCTTTGGTCCCATCACTTCTTTCAATGTCCTGATTTCTCCCTTGTTGATAGGGAATGTTTATTCTGTGCCATTATATATTGGATATATATAACTTGCTTTGGATTTTTATAGGACTCACATTAAGAGTTCACTTTGGGTCTCAGGAGACTTTGGACATGAACTTTTGGGCAATGTTGAAACTATTAAGATGATGGGTACTCTTGAAAATGAACTAAATGTATTTTTCATTGTAATATGGGCATGAGCTTTTGGGGGCAAAGGGCAGAATATTATGGTTTAGATATGAGATGTCCGTCAAAAGTTCATGTATGAGATAATGCAAGAAAGTTTAGAGATAAAATGATCAGGTTTGAAGCACCTGAACTTAATCAGTGCATTAAATACTTGAATGGATTAATTTGATGATAATTGCAGATGGGTAGGATATGGCTAGAGGAGGTAGTTCACTGGACAAGTGCCTTTGGGGTATATATTTTGTCTCTGGTAAACAAGGCTCCTTACTTCCTGATTATCATGTCCTGAGCTACCTACCTCTGCCATGATGTTCTGCCTCCTCTGTTTTCCAATAGATTCAGCTGTCTATGTATTAAGACCTCTGAAACCATGAGTTGCAAATAAATTTTTCTCCTTTAATCATTGTGTCAGTTCTTTTGGTCACAAAAATGAAAAAGTTGACTAAAAAAGTAACTATGTTTGGGATTTGGATATACATAATTCAGTTAATAAATGTACAAATGTCCACAGACATTCTTGCACAAGTTATTATATGATTTGATAGATTGCTTTGCAGTCTGCTTTTTATATTTTAGCCAGTAATATGTTGTGAGTCACTTCCCTGTCTGTAAAAAATTGACACATTTTCTAATTACTGTATTGCCTTCCTTTGTTATTAAGTACTCTATCTTTAAACATTCTTGATTTTGGTATTTTACAAAATAATAAATAAAAACAGTAAAACAGCTAAGAAAATTGTCTAATTTTGAGAGGGGAATATTTTAAATGTTTTATTTATAAATAAATTTGTAGCATACATTTATAAAGTTTTTGACACCTTATGCAATTATCCTTCAAATATCAGGCATAACTGATAATCTCACTTCTTATGTGGCAAAATTACTAAATATCTTTATCAAAATGCAGTGTTTACAGTGTTTATAACAGTTTTGGCTAATTTTATATTTGAAAATGTTACTTTTGATTGCTTTTCTGACAATGAGATCTGTTTTTGTTATTATTTATTAGAATTTTAGCATTTTTGTGCTCAGTTCTCTGTATGATTATATTTTTTCATGTTAACTTCTAAGTTATTTATATTAATCATATCAAGTCTTTGTATTGTATACAAATTATAGGTAATTTCTCTTTGATAATTACTAAGAATTTTTTTTTTGCTTGAAATCAAATTTCATTCTTAAACTCTCAATTAGGTATATTGGCACAAGTCTATAATCCCAGAAACTGTGGGTACTGAGGCAGGAGGAGGATCACATGTTCAAGTTCAGCCTCGGCAACTTTTTGAGACTTAATCTCACAAAGGGAAGAGGGTGCTGAGGATGTAGCTCAGTGATAAAGCACCCCTGGCTTCAATCCCTAGTATTCCCCACCCCCACCAAACATTGTTTAAACTCTTTACTTTTAGAGGAAAAGGACAGTGGGGAGGGGGGAAGATGGAGGGAATGGGGAAACTGGGGAATGCGATTTTTGGTCAAATTATATTGCTTTATTTTGTGCATCTATGAATGTACAGCAATTTGATTCATTTTGTACAATTGTAATACACCATAAAAATGTGGAAAAAATAAATAAACTCTCTACTCTTGCATTTAAATATTTTTCTGGTTATTATGCTGTGATAGTTGAATGAATAATTATATAATTTTTTTCAAGTAACCCAAAATACATTAAGAATTTTGAACAGAATCTATATAGTTTCAAAAGTTGAGATATTTACAAATACATTCATTTTACTTATGAACACAGTGTGGCTCTCTGCTTTCCAATTCCATGTCTTTTGGCACTAAATTATAACTTTTTATTATAGATCTGTAGGAGATTAATGGAGTTCATTTTTATCCATGTACTATACTAATTTGGAACTATTAGTGGTAGAATTTTTTAAAATTTTTCCAAATGATGGTTAATGTGATGTTAACACTGGTCAAAGCTCAATTTTTTTAATCCTATAGATTTCTAGTAAATTATCTAAAGAACCTTATATAATTGTATATAACTGTAAAATCTATAATCAAAATTTGGTATCTTTTTTCAACATTTAGATGTTATGATTTGATGTGAGGTACCTGCCAAAATTCATATGTGAGACAATGCACGAATATTTGGAGGAGAAAGGATTGTTTCATAATCTTAACCTGATCAGTAAATTAATCCCCAATGGGATTAACTGAGTAGTAACTGGATGCAGGTGGGGTGTGAATGGAGTAAGAAGTTCATTGGGGACCTGGCTATGGGGTATATATTTTTGTATGTGGCAAGTGGAGACCTCTCTCTCTGCTTTCTATCATCATGTGGCTGCTTCCCTCTGCCACATTCTGCCATGATATTCTGCTTCCCCTTGAGTTTCAAGGAATGGAACCTGCTGTCTGTGGACTGAACCTCTGAAACTGGGAGCCCCCAAAGAAACTTTTCCTCCCTAAAATTGTTCTGGTCAGGTCTTTTAGTCACAGCAGTAAAAAAGCTGACTAAAACACCCAGGATTCATTTGAATTCTTGTGCTCAAACCATCCTCCTCCTTTGGTCTCATAAGTAACTGGGACTACAAATATATGCCACTTTACTCCCTCAATGTTATAATGATGATACATTATTATTTTATTGGAATTACTTTTTTAGTTGATGCACGCACCTTTCAAAGGAACCGATAGGAACAGATTATACTTATAACAAATTTGAATATCAACAGGGGTCAGGAAAATTTTCACACCAATAATTTTCCATTTCATAAAAATTAAAAAATCAAAAATATTTATATCAGTATGTTTTTCAGAAGTTATACTGTTAGGCATTTTATTTTCCTTATTTTTTTGTATTTGTATTCTCTACTTTCTTGAAATATAAGTAGTTTAAATTTTTGTATAAAATATCTTCTTAAAATGTAATAACAGAATTTTATATAATGATATCAAATTTTATGATATTGAATTTTATATAATGATATCAAATTTTATGATATTGAATTTTATATAATGATATGCTATGTAATACTTGGTATTTTCCCCATGTCAACCTCTCTCACAAAATTCATAACATCAATAAATAACAACTTGTTGTTGGGACTGACAGAATCTATTCTTCACCAGGCATCTTAAATGATCCTTTGAGATTATAACAGGGTTATAAATTGTGGCAATTAGAAAACTGCACCCCTACTCTTGGGGAGAATTGAAGAAAAGATCCCCACTTGTGACCTTATTACACAAAAGCTTTCCTTCCCCCTGCCTGACAGATACAGTACTCAGAGGCACAAATAGCACAGGCAGGGACACTCAGCCTAGGGCTGACAATTCTGGGCAGTGTGGGTTGACTCTCCTTAACTTGGTGGGCAGTGGTAAAGTTTTATCACATTTCCCCTGGAAGCCTCTTGAAACTCATTCATAACACTCAGTCTTTACAGAAGTCACAAGCCTCCTATTATCCTTGGTCTATTATACCACTTGACTGACTTCCTTGTTTACATATTTTCACATGTATGCTACAGAATTATAGTCTGCACTGGTCGCTCCTTTTCTTAGAAATCTCTCATTATCATTATGTATTCAAAAATGTTCCTCGTTCTCTATGAACTTGTCCCTGATGACCATATTTAAAATAGAAAACTCTCTTTACCTCAACCAGTTATCTATTTCTGTACAGCAGGTTCTTTATGGTTTAATATTGTCTGCCTCTACCAATAAAATTTTTGTTATGTTCACATTTACATAATTTTGTATCTTAACCTGTCTTTTTAAACATTATTAATTCATGGCCTTTTTTAAATTCAAGAATATAAAGTTTATTTTGTAGTCATTATGACACTATGAATTTGTGAGCTATCTCCTCTTTTTCAGTGACAACTCTAGGAGTGAGAAGATTAAGCATTCCTAAAACCTAACTTTGATTTATAACAGTAAAATAAGAAGTATGAACAGGACTGTTAGGGTACTGTGATTAATTTTTGTCAGTTGTCTGACCTCAGCCTTCACATGGCAATTAGCATAGCTGATGTTAAAAATGAAGTGGTCTTTATCCAGAATGTGTCTCACCAAGGGGTGCTGATATAAGGCTGTTCAGGCCAATCACATGCAAGAAGGATCCTTCTGCGGACTTTTGGGAAAGCTTTTGCTTTCCTGTCTAGTTACACATTAATAGAGTCATTGTTACCTGAGAAAAACAAACCCACTTTTGCTTAAACCACCTGGGGGTCCGTTTTCTCTTACAGTCAAATATGGTCAAGGATACACCATATTCAAATAGGAGTAGGGAGCCTACAGTAACATTCAAGAGACATACCATTCTTTCTAGTCAACTTTGTAAAAATACACTGCTGCCTTGGTTTTATTAGTAATGTAATCATTGTCTTCTATAGAAAGAGATTTAAAAAGCTATTTTTTGAGTTTTCAAATTCACTTGTTATACATGTAAAAATTTTAAAAATAATTGTAAAAAATATCTGACTTGACAGTTTTCTAAAATTAAAAGATAAGGAAAGAATCTCCAAAAAAAGCACAATGTACCTCATTATACATTAATTTTAAAATTGTTTAATCATTTGTATAGGAAAAAATAAGACTTTACAGGAAATAAATAAGCTGGGAAATATTTTTGTCACAGAATAGGACAAATATTTATATATGTAAATATGAATAAATTGTAGAAGTCATCAAGAAAAACAGTGATATATAGACACAAGAATTAACAGGAGAAAATAAGTGTAGCTGTCAAACATGGGAAGATGTTAAGGACCTATAATAATTAAATTATGAAAATAAGGTAATAAAACTGAGAATAAAAGACATAAAATTGAAAGACTAAATGGAAATGGAGTACACTCATCTACTCTCAATAATGTTCATTGATGTAAGCTTTTGGAAAGCAGAGTAATAATCTGAAAAATACTACTTTTGTCTTTTCAAATAGTTATTCTATTCCTAAGGAACTAATCTAAGATATAGAAAATACTTATTTATGAAAATGCCGATATCTTGAACTAATTATGACAAAAAGCCAAAATATCTCACAACAGAATAATTAAGTGACTTTTGGTATGCTTCGAGCAAATTGATGCTTCTAAAAATTCTAATCACATGTGATAAATGTATATTTTAATCTAGATAGATTGAATATGAATATAAATTGCAAATATAGGATGATTCTAACTACTTGAATATGTCCATCTCTACCTTTTGATATAGATAATTTTTGGTACACTTTTCTTATTGAGGATATACTATTAGTGTAAACAAAGTAAACAAATTTTATAATACCTTTTATGCATATAAATATACCAATGCTATTTTAAATATACACAGCATTCATTCTAAGCTGGAGTTATTACCAAGCAAGGAAGCTAACAGTGCCTTGCTGAAATTATTCATTCAACTATCAATGTCAATTTTACTTACTAAATTCAAAATATATAGGAAATAAGCAGGATCATCAATAGTTGGAATTTAAGAGAAGAAATTTAAAAGTATAGAACTGGTTACAAATCCCAATGTGTCTCTGAATTTATAAGGATTGCAAGACCCACAAACCATCTTTTCTGCATTATGGCAAAGCAACTATAGCAAGCTGTTTTCACAAAACCTTTGGAACTCATGAAAAGTAACACAAAATAAGTTTCAATTTCTGAAAGAAAGAGAACAGCAGACATACCATAAGGACCTGCATTAAGTGAGAATATGATCCCATGTGAGAGAAACAAAAAGCTAGAAAATACTGAGTCAAAGAAACAGATGCAAACATGAATCTAACTCTGCCAGCAGCAGTTTCAACTTCTAATCAAACAGCAGATTTTACATGTAAACACAGTCTGGAAGAGGCTGAAGGTTACATGTTGGATTTTTTTCCCCCAGTCTTGCTAACTAAAATGAGCTATCACATTAGCAACTGTATTTCTTTAAGCACAAAGATAAACAGATAGATGCAAAAACATTTTACAGTGAACAGAATGTTTTAAGAGTACATATCAGAACACAGTGTATAAGACAAATAGCAAGAATATATTTGTAGATTATCTTTCCATTATTTTTATTACATCTATTTAAAAATATTTATTTTTATGATTTATCTTATTCGTCAAATTTTGCTAAATGCAGCGAAGAAAAAATAGGTTTTAATTTGTATATAAATACATGAATTTTGAGGATTACAAATAATTAGTTATAACCATAGTTAAGAGCATAGACTATAAACCGAGTTAAATTTGTTTTGCAATAGTGGCCCTGCTTCATGCTACTTTTAACAATGCTAACCTTGGGCAAGTAGTTAAAGTCTCATTTTCCCAGTTGTAAAATGATGAGAATGATAACAGTAATTATTTCACACCGTTTGGGTAGAGGAGAAGTTAAATACTGTGTTGAATACAAAACACTTAGCAGTGTCGGGTAGAGAGAAATCACTAAATAATTGCCAAGAGTTAGATTTATTGCACTTTTATTACATTGTAATCCTCATAAAATCTCTGTAAATTAAATGCTATTGTTTCCAATTTACATATTAGTTAGGAAAGAATGAGAACAATAGTTATCTCAATCTCTCAAAGTCTTTTAACTTTCCAGAGGCTACAACTATTTTTTTTTAAAGGGCAGAGATAAAGTAATAATCTTTTCTAATTTTCAAGGGAATCTAGAGAGAATAGATAAAACAATATCATCTGTAATTTTATAAGAACTACCACATAGTGTTAAGGGGATTACTTCTTTTTTATATTTCTACCAATTATATAGCATACATTACTGGTATAAAGAAAATACACAATAATCTGTGTACTTTTTACATGCATTCTTTTAGATGTCTCAAAACTTAAGAATGCACCTTCCCTTTTCTTCTACAGCCTATAATGTGATTGGTTATGCACAGATGTTGGAAGACACCCCCCAACACACACATACACTACTGTAGGTAAGCATATGTGCACATGTAATTTCAGGATTTCTGTCTTGACTTACTGCTATGTAATTGGCAAAAGTGGTCCAGCATTTGATAATATTTGAAATGATGTTGAACACTGCCATAATTGTTTGCCATACAGTATACTTTTTTATACAGAGAATTTTAACAGTGCAAAAGGAAGAAATCAAAAGTACTCAGTAAATCAATGTAGAGAAAAAGAAGGAATGAAAATAGTACCTTACCTGTAATCAAGGTAGTGAACTTTTATTTGCATCAATACATGATTTTAAATAACTTGAGCAATTTTAACTGTCATTCTGACAGGAGGTAGTTCACATGTGTACTAATAGGATCTTATTATTCATGTAGCTGTTTCACACATGCTTTCTCTAAGATTGTCAAAAGAGTACAGTGAAATGTATAACATCCCCCTTAGCATCACCATCTCCCACTTTAAGCAGAGGTGGCATGGATTGCTCAAACAGCTGGTGAACAACAAATCTCATACTCAGATGTAAATCTTACCTTTGGACCCATCATTTTCTGCACTATATTATGTTTTCACTACTACAAGTGAAAGAATAATAAAAGTAAAATATATTTAAAATGGGAAAAGTAATACAAATTAATATGATAGACCGATGAATGTATAAAACGTTAATATTCATAATCTGCTTCCTGTAGAACAGGGAGGCAAGAAAACAATATAAATTGTTAGAAATAAAGACTCACAGAATCATAACTCAAACATAACCAAGTCTTTAGTAAAGAGTCATTAATTTCTACATATTACCTGCTAAGAATATTTTAAATTTTAGATTGAAAAAATTTACTAAAAAGAAAGTATTTAAGCACAGATATTAATCTAGGACTAAAATATGTCATGCCTGATATTTTAAATGTTTTGGCTGAGTTATAGTTGATTAATGAGTAAGTTGAGTATTTGTATAAGACACGAAAAAGTACTTTATATTTTTAGATTAACTGTGTGCCAAAAAAACAAAAATTGTGAAGAAACACTTTAGTAAGAGGATGCTAGCTAATTTTCACATGTTTTATCAATTGGATTAAAAATTAATCTTTCATTTGTGGGGACAGACATGTGAAAGTCCCAGTTTGTGACATGAAAGGATATACCATTCAGATATATGCACACATCATCTGAAATCAATGTATTCTGCTATTATATGAATACTGTATTCATATGATATTTTGTATACTGTGTTTTGTATATTATTATATATTTAAATTAGAATTGGATACATATCATTGAAAGACACATTATATAATAAGCTTTTGTTTTACTGAGAGTTATTCCCTAATGAATGAAGTTTGGAGATAATACCTTTAAATCCTGAAGTATTTTTAATCACTCTAAAATGGTCAAATTGAACTTGGATTCATCTTTTTGAGAGATGGTAATAATGTACTAGTATTAGGAAATAAGAGATATGGAGATAAATTTTAATGAAATGATATTTCTAAATGAATAATAATTAGATGGTCAATATGACTTTATTACAACTATATCACATGTTAAATAACCATATCACATGTTAAATAATTATATCACATGTAAAATTGTTTTACCCATAAAATATATTTCTTTCTATCTTTTTTCATTCAAAATACACTAACCTTGTCCTAAAGTTTGTAGGATGAGGATGTCCATCATACAAGGATAAGTAGTCATATTCTTCTTCTAGTGCAAATGACTGAAAAACAATTTGTATTCTGTTTCGTTCTTCTGCTATTATTACCCATGTACAATTTGCACCATTTGGATATCCATATGGAAAACCGGGGCTTTCTATAGTGCCATTAAGTCCTTTTAAAGTTCCACCACATGTATAAATAAATCCTGCAACAAAAGACAAATAAAAAGATATTAACAGCATATTAAAAAATTCAGGGGACATATTATTTCATAAAGTTTTTGATGTCAACAACAATTTTCTAAATGACATTTTCAAATTTAAATTATATATATGTAACAAAATATTAGAATTTTCATTTATCATGTTGAAGTTAATAATTATAAACCAATTGATGAAATAAAATCATCCAATATATCTGATTCATTATCCATTACATATTCCAACAAACACAATTCTATCTTTAAGTTTAAATTATCTTTAAACTTATAATCTAATTGTGGAAACTTACAGTATTGAACATTGAATGATTCAGATATATATTGATTCTCAACAAATTAATTTCACCATTTCTTGGCAAAGCATGCTAACTTCTACAATATGCCCACATCTCTACCATGTAACTCATATTTATCTTAAAACACCCACCTTGATTATAAAAAAAAAAGCAATTTCTAAACTGTCTATGTGATTTTCCTAATTTTGATCAGAGTAGTTGGTGCACTTTGGGTATAATCTTAAATTAATTGCATCAGAATGAATCCTGAAGTTGGGGGGAAATTATATTGAACTTATGGATCCTGGGCAACTGACATCAGAGATCTTGAGTTCCACATTAACTCCATGGGAGGTCTAAGTCATTGCAAGCCTGACTCCTGGAGATACCTAGAACACTTATTATATTTCTTGAAAAATTATTTTATTTAAATATATAATATCCTGTATCCTATTGTGTCATATAAAAACCCTAAGATTAATACAATGGTCAGAAAAGATAGTCCCAGGGTTTATTTAGACTACATGCTAATAAAACTTAGACCTAGAGGCAGGATCAGAAATTCTCTTGAGAACTCTTCACAAAGATATTATTATCTACATCTCTGGGTCTTATATGGAAGCTTAAATTCCAGGAAACTGGAAGTCACAGATACCAGTAAATTTGAGGAAGAGAACACCACACTACCCAAAATTTCAGTTTTTGGAACTGGTTGTAGAGATGCAGGAAATTTGGGACTCCTTTTTTTGGAAAGCAATGAATATATTTTATACAGGTATAGATCTTTTGGGAAAAAAAAAAAAACTGTGCACAGAAGTTTAGAGGTCACGTTGGTACATTGTGGCAAATAGAAGTTCATTTTGAATGTCACACATTCATTCCACTCTCTCTTCACAGTAGCTTTTCATGTTTTTATGGGAGTCACTTCTCCACTAAGCAGTCATATTATTTGGTGTAGCTGACACTCTTGATTCTAGTGGTAAGGATTATGGCTCAGTCTGGTTGAATAAATATAATACCACACTCTGAGCAGTATTTAGTTCTGGGATCTACTCCTATTATCTCCATACATGGCAAAGCATGTCTGAGATATGAAACACAGTTCTTGTTATTCTATTGCCCTTTTAAAAATTTATCAAGAAATTGGTTCAGGTGAATGTTTTTTAAAAAAATCAATATTTGTATATATTCACAAGTTTTTGCTCATGCACCAAAAGTCAAATAGGGCATTTTATGATTTTCAAAAATAAATAAATAAGTAAATAAAAGAAAGGTCCCTTTTAAATTGCTTCTTGCTGAGCAATTACTTTGAAGCCTTAGGTTAATTAGCTATCACCCATTTCTATTAGTTTTCTGCCTGAACAGCTTCCAATTTGAACTTCATAACAAAATGCAAGCATGAATCCCTTTAGCTACAATCTGATCTATGGTCTGTTTTATATATTCTCAAGTCCCATAACCCTGATCATTTTAGAAAAGGACATATGTCCTAAAATAACATGCTTGGCTATGTCCAGTAAATTTTTAAGGGCCCACTTATTTATGTATTCCAAGTCCTTTCTCTTCCTTTTTATTTCTTTAAGCAAATTAGGAATTATATCTATTTTAAACTTTCTTATCTGTATTCTTTATTTTATTTTTTGTTTTTTAAATCAAACATGACATTATTCATAACAACGTACATTTTTTTCCAAGAGTAGTCTTAAAATTTTCATTAAAAAAGTCACATAAAATCAGAAATAGAATTTTTAAGAGTATTAAATAATGCCGTTCACTTATGTGACACAGAGTTGGTTCATGTTATCAGTTCAGTGCTTGCCTTTCTAAACTTTTTCTAGGTAGAGGCACACAAATGCTTATTTCTGTGCATTTGATATAATGATTCATTTTCCAAATGAATTCAATGATAATGTATATATTTTTTCTGAATCTTTATATTTATTTTTTAAGTACCACTGATATTCTCTGGTTCAGATATATACTTGTACTGCATTTTTCTTCCTAGTGCTGGGGATAGAACCCAGGACTTTGTGCATGCTGAGGAAGCATTCTCCCTTGAACTATTTCCTTAACTCTACTACATTGTTTTTTAATGATGACATATTACATAGTATATAGTATGCCTGTATTATAATTATCAGTCTGTGGATAACTTTATTTTTGTAGTTAGAACAGCAGAAAAACCACAACATTGGGACCATATCCTTGAACACTTGTATAATATATCTTTAAGATGAAATCCAAGAAGTAGGGACTGAATTTAGATAGCTACAGCCAAGTTAATCTTAATGGATGTAAAAAATTTTAATGCTAATACCATAGTATGAAGTGGTTCCCCACTTGCACCCCCAATTATGGCAACATGAAACTTTTTGAAAGGCAAATTTTACAAGGCAAAAAATTTATCTTAGTATTTTATTTTCCATTTCTGAGATTTACTTTTGATATATTTTGCCACATTCTTTTCATCACTTCATAATTCTTCTCTTAAGAATTGCCTGTTTAAATCGTTTCCAAGTTTTCAGATACTTTGCCTTTTTCACCACTTGTTTAATAAATGTTTGCTTAGGTTCATGATGATTCATTGACAATCTATATTTGCCTTTGTATATGCACTTCTAAATAAAACAACTTTGCTTATTCTTTATTGATCACTGCTCTCATAAAATCACAACTTGTTATTTTTCTTTATTGCACATGTAGATCATCATGTCCTTTTCAACTCATCTCCTCTGACAATCCTTGTTCCATATCCATTCCTCTATTCATCGCACATATTGTTGAGGGTTAGGTATGAGGTGACTCCAAAAACTCATGTGTAAGACAATCCAAGAATGTTCAGATGTGAAATGATTATAATATGAGCAATGTAACATAATCGGTGAATTAGTACACTGCTATGGATTAACTGGGTGGTAACTGTAGGCAGACAGACAACAAACAGTGGGTCACTGGGGACGTGTCTTTGGGAGCTCAGCTCCACAGTGAGCAGAGCTTGCTCTCTGCTGACTGGTTGTCCAGTTCTGAGCTGATTTCCTATGCCAGGCCCTTTCATCAGGATGTTCTGTTTCACCTCAGACCAAGAGCAATGGAGTTGGCTGACAACAGACTGAAATTCTGAAACTGTGAGCCAAAAAAACTTTTCTTTTTTTAAGTTATTCTTGTAAGGTCTTTGTGTCAGAGTGATAAAAAGCAAACTAAAATATATATCATGCCTTAGGGGTAAAATAGTAGAAAAGTCATTGTTCTAACACATCTCCTGGGACCTGATGATCTAAATTGTGAGACACAAGATATTTAAGCTGATATTGCAGAATAAGTTATGATCCATGATCTGGATAGGCACGCTTTTCTAAAAGAACTCATGGGATCAAGTGTTTATTTAGAGAAGTTACTGAGGTTTATGAAAAATCCTTTCCAAAAATTGGCATTGCAGCTTTGTATAGATTCAGTCTTTGACAATTTCTGGTGCCTTGTATTTTTCACATCTTGATCATTAATGTTCACTTAAAAGAGCTCATTTATACTTTAAATATAACTAAAATTTTCATTACTGGGTCACTTGGTCAATGGGAGTTTATTTAACAACGTGGGATTTTTTTAAAGTTTTCCTTATTTTTTTTCATGTCCTTATTTCATCTTTCCTATACGTATAAAGCAAAGTAGTGGGGGTTTCAAGATGGTGGACTAGAGGGTGGCTGCATTTCATGTTGCTCCAGGACTCAAGATTCAAAAGAGGAGATAGTGAGTGACTTGGGAACAACTCAAAGCCGCCGGGTGAGTCTTTCCCATTGGGGAGGCGTCCCGGATGGGGCGGTAGCCCCGGAACACAGGGAACTTTGTGAAGTAGAGTTGCTCCGCAAGAGCCGCCCCCCCCCCCCCCCCCCCCCCCGCTGGAGCTGTAAACATGGACAGCGGGGAACTTTGCAGAGGAGGCCGCGCAGCACAGTGCTTGGTTTCAGAGCAATCTGCCAGGGCTCCGGCGGCTGCCAGAGGAAGAATTGGGCGGCGAGCTATTTGGACTCAGCAACCGCCTGAACAATGTGGGGGGCTGTCCTGAGGAGGTGGAGGTGCGCAGTGAGTTGCTTGGTCTCCAAGCGCCCACACACAACACCAGGTGGTTGCTTGGAGGAAGAGGCGAGCGGCGGGTCACTGGGGCTTGGAGCATATGTACTAGGCTCCAAGTGGCTGCTCAGAGGACAGGTCGCATAGTCAGGCGATTAGGTGCAAAGCACGGTCCAGTCCGGGGACCTAGGTGCCTTTTGTTGAAAGAGCTACACAGAGACAAGCTGAGGGGCGGAGCGAAGGTTCCAGGACTGCGGGCAACTTCTCTGAGGAGGGGCTACCTAAGGAGACTCTTCTGCGAAGGGCAGGGCTCCCAGGCCCAGGAGGTAGGTCCGGGCCCCTGGGAACGTTGCCTGGGAAGGCTGCCCTGCCCAGGCTCTAGTTGTGGACTGAGGGGAACCTCTAGGAGGGGAACTGACCAGCGAGACCTCCCCATCGGGTGAGTCTTCCCCGCCGAGTGAGGTTTTCCCACAAGGACAGTAAACCAGAGACACAGGCCCAAACAGACCTTGCCTCAGCCTGCAGCCTAGTTCCCCTTTGGATGACCATTGGTCAACAAGTGGAGGCACTTCTGCCCACTAGCAGGGAATATACCCCACCTGAAGACCACCACCCCTAGAGAGGCAGCTTCCTTGGGGAGCACCACATTATCAACTTCCTCCAAGACTTCAGGCTACTGAAGGATAAGAAGGGATACACTAGCAATCTTCAGGGCATTATAAGTCAATAGAGGAAATCTGCAACATCTCAGCAGTCCACTGATACCTGAACGACATGAGAAAACAAGGGAAGAAAATGCCTCAAACAAATCTGGATGTTACATCAATAAAATCCAATGACAGCATGGCAGAAGAAATGTCAGAAAGGGAGTTCAGAATGTACATAGTTAACATGATAAGGGAAGCAAACAATGAAATGAAAGAGCAAATGCAGGCATTGAATGAACGCACCAATCGACAGTTAAAAGAGCAAATACAGGAAGCAAAAGACCATTTCAATAAAGAGTTAGAGATATTGAAAAAAAACCAAACAGAAATCCTTGAAGTGAAGGAAACAATAAACCAAATTAAGAACTCCATAGAAAGCACAACCAATAGGATAGAACACCTGGAAGACAGAACCTCAGATATTGAAGACAAAATATTTAACCTTGAAAACAAAGTCGAACAAACAGAGAAGATGGTAAGAAATCATGAACAGAATCTCCAAGAACTATGGGATATCATGAAAAGGCCAAATTTGAGAATTATTGGGATTGAGGAAGGCTTAGAGAAACAAACCAAAGGAATGAATAACCTATTCAATGAGATAATTTCAGAAAATTTCCCAAATCTGAAGAATGAAATGGAAAATCAAGTTCAAGAGGCTTATAGGACTCCAAATACACAAAATTACAACAGACCCACACCAAGGCACATTATAATGAAAATACCTAACATACAAAATAAAGACAGAATCTTAAAGGCTGTGAGAGAAAAGAACCAAATTACATTCAGGGGGAAACCAATACGGATATCAGCAGATTTTTCAATCCAGACCTTCAAAGCTAGAAGGGCCTGGAATAACATTTTTCAAGCCCTAAAAGAAAATGGATGCCAACCAAGAATCTTATACCGAGCAAAACTTACCTTCAGATTTGACGACGAAATAAAATCCTTCCATGATAAACAAAAGCTAAAAGAATATACAAAAAGAAAGCCAGCATTACAGAACATTCTCAGCAAAATATTCCATGAAGAAGAGATGAAAAACAAAGAAGTAAGTCAGCAAAGGAAGGAGCTATCCTAAAGGAACTCTCAAATAAAGAGGAACCAAGTCGTGTCAAAAATAAACAAATAAATGAATAAAATGATTCAAATAACCGGGAATACAAATCATATCTCAATAATAACCCTGAATGTTAATGGCCTGAATTCATCAATCAAAAGACATAGACTGGCAGATTGGATAAAAAAGAAAGATCCAACAATATGTTGCCTGCAAGAGACTCATCTCTTAGAAAGAGATACCAAAAGACTAAAGGTGAAAGGATGGGAAAAAACTTACCATGCACATGAACCCAGCAAAAAAGCTGGGGTATCCATCCTCATTTCAGATAAAGTGGACTTCAAGCCAAAGTTAGTCAGAAGGGATAAAGAAGGACATTTCATACTGCTTAAGGGAACCATAAATCAGCAAGACATAACAATCACAAATATCTATGCCCCAAACAGTGGCTCATCCATGTATGTCAAACAAATCCTTCTCAATCTCAGAAACCAAATAGACCATACTACAATAATACTAGGTGAATTTAACACGCCTCTCTCACCACTGGACAGATCTTCCAAACAAAAATTGAACAAAGAAACCATAGATCTCAATAACACAATCAATAATTTGACTTAACAGACATTTATAGAATATACCATCCAACGAAGAGTGAATACACTTTCTTCTCAGCAGCACATGGATCCTTCTCTAAAATAGACCATATATTATGCCACAAAGCTAATGTTAGCAAATACAAGAAGATAGAGACACTACCTTGTATTTTATCAGATCATAATGGATTGAAGTTAGAAATAAATGAAAGAGTAAAAAACAGAAATTACTCCAACACCTGGAGATTAAACAATATGCTATTATATGATGAATGGATAACAGAAGATATTAGGAAGGAAATTAAAAAATTCTTAGAGGTAAATGAGAACAAACATCATATCAAAATCTCTGGGACACTATGAAAGCAGTACTTAGAGGAAAATTTATTTCATGGAGCACATTCAATAAAAGAAGTAAAACTCAACAAATAAACGACCTAACACTATAGCTCAAAGCCTTAGAAAAAGAAGAACAGACCAATACCAAAAGTAGCAGAAGACAGGAAATAGTTAAACTCAGAGCTGAAATCAATGAAATTGAAACAAAAGGAACAATACAAAAAATTGACAAAATAAATAGTTGGTTCTTCGAAAAAATAAACAAAATTGATAAACCTTTAGCCACACTAACAAAGAGAAGATGAGAGAAAACCCAAATTACCAAAATTCGGAATGAACAAGGAAATATCACAACAGACACGATTGAAATACAAAACATAATTAGAAGCTATTTTGAAAATCTATACTCCAACAAAATAGAAAATTTCGAAGATATCAACAAGTTTCTAAAGACGTATGAATCGCCTAAACTAAACGAGGAGGACATACACAATTTAAATAGACCAATTTCAAGTAATGAAATAGAAGAAGTCATCAAAAGCCTACCAACAAAGAAAAGTCCAGGACCTGATGGTTTCTCACCCGAGCTCTACAAAACCTTTAAAGAAGAGCTCATTCCAATACTCCTCAAACTATTCCATGAAATAGAAGAGGAGGGAACTCTCCCAAACTCATTCTACGAAGCCAATATCACCCTGATACCTAAACCAGACAGAGACACATCGAGGAAAGAAAATTTCAGACCAATATCCTTAATGAACATCGACGCAAAAATTCTGAACAAAATTTTAGCAAATCACATACAAAAACATATTAAAAAGATAGTGCACCATGATCAAGTGGGTTTCATCCCAGGGATGCAAGGTTGGTTCAACATCAGGAAATCAATAAATGTAATTCACCATATCAACAGACTTAAAGTCAAGAATCACATGATTA
This sequence comes from Sciurus carolinensis, assembly GCF_902686445.1. Taxonomy (NCBI): domain Eukaryota; kingdom Metazoa; phylum Chordata; class Mammalia; order Rodentia; family Sciuridae; genus Sciurus; species Sciurus carolinensis. Next base: position 26,799,412 of record NC_062213.1, on the reverse strand, counting down.
TTTCAATAGATGCAGAAAAAGCATTTGATAAAATACAGCACCCCTTCATGCTCAAAACACTAGAAAAAATAGGGATAGTGGGAACGTTCCTTAACATTGTAAAGGCCATCTATGCTAAACCCATGGCTAATATCATTCTTAATGGTGAAAAACTGAAAGCATTCCCCCTAAAATCTGGAACAAGGCAGGGATGCCCTCTCTCACCACTCCTATTCAATATCGTCCTTGAAACTCTAGCCAGAGCAATTAGACAGACCAAAGAAATTAAAGGGATATGAATAGGAAAAGAAAAACTCAAACTATCCCTATTTGCTGATGATATGATTATATACTTAGAGGAACCAGGAAATTCCACCAGAAAACTCTTAGAACTCATAAGTGAATTTAGTAAAGTAGTGGGATATAAGATCAATGCTCATAAATCTAATGCATTTTTATACATAAGTGATGAATCTTCAGAAAGAGAAGTTAGGAAAACTACCCTATTCACAATAGCCTCGAAAAAAATAAAGTACTGGGAATCAATCTCACAAAAGAGGTGAAAGACTTCTATAATGAGAACTACAGAACACTAAAGAAAGAAATTAAAGAACACCTTAGAAGATGGAAAAATCTCCCATGTTCCTGGATAGACAGAATTAATATTGTCAAAATGGCCATACTACCAAAAGTGCTATACAGATTCAATGCAATTCCAATTAAAATCCCAATGATGTACCTTACAGAAATAGAAAAAGCAATCATGAAATTCATCTGGAAGAATAAGAAACCCAGAATTGCTAAAGCAATCCTTCCCAGGAAAAATGAAGCAGGGGGTATTGCAATACCAGATCTTCAACTCTACTACAAAGCAATAGTAACAAAAACGGCATGGGATTGGTACCAAAATAGACAGGTAGATCAATGGTACAGAATAGAGGACACGGACACAAACCCAAATAAATACAATTTTCTCATACTAGACAAAGGGACCAAAAATATGCAATGGAGAAAAGATAGCCTCTTCAACAAATGGTGCTGGGAAAATTGGAAATCCATATGCAACAGAATGAAACTAAACCCATATCTCTCACCGTGCACGAAACTAAACTCAAAATGGATTAAGGACCTCGGAATCAGACCAGAGACCCTGCATCTTATAGAAGAAGAAGTAGGTCCAGATTTTCAACATGTCGGCTTAGGACCAGTCTTCCTCAACAGGACTCCCATAGCACGAGAAATAAAAGCAAGAATCAACAACTGGGATAGATTCAAACTAAAAAGCTTTCTCTCAGCAAAGGAAACTATCAGCAATGCGAAGAAAGAGCCTACAGAGTGGGAGAAAATCTTTGCCAATCATACTTCAGATAGAGCGCTAATCTCCAGAATCTATAAAGAACTCAAAAAACTCAACACCAAGACTACAAATAACCCAATCGACAAATGGCCTAAGAAATTGAACAGACACTTCACAGAAGATGACCTACAAACAATCAACAAACATATGGAAAAATGTTCAACATCTCTAGTAATAAGAGAAATGCAAATCAAAACCACCCTAAGATTCCATCTCACCCCAATCAGAATGGCGATTATCAAGAATACAAGCAACAACAGGTGTTGGCGAGGATGTGGGGAAAAAGGTACACTCATACATTGCTGGTGGGGTTGCAAATTAGTGCAGCCACTCTGGAAGGCAGTATGGAGATTCCTTAGAAAACTTGGAATGGAACTACCATTTGACCCAGCTATCCCACTCCTTGACCTATACCCAAAGGACTTACAATCAGCATACTACAGAGATATAGCCACATCAATGTTCATTGCTGCTCAATTCACCATAGCCAGATTGTGGAACCAACCTAGATGCCCTTCAGTTGATGAATGGATAAAGAAACTGTGGCATATATATACAATGGAATATTACTCAGCCATAAAGAATGATAAAATTATGGCATTTGCAGGCAAATAGACGAAATTGGAGAATATCATGCTAAGTGAAATAAGCCAATCTCAAAAAAACAAAGGAAGAATGATCTCGCTGATAAGTGGATGATGATACATAATGGGGCATGAGAGGGGTTAGTTTTAGGGTTAGAGTGAGGGTTAGGGAGGGGGACAAGAATGGGGGAAGGAAGGACTGTATAGAGGGAAAAGAGGGATGGGAGGGGTGGGGGAAAGGGGAAAAATAACAGAATGAATCAACCAACATCACCCTATGTAAATTTATGATTACACAAATGGTATGCCTTTACTCTATGTACAGAGAAACAACATGTATTCCATTTGTTTACAATAAAAAAAGGAAAAGAAAAAAAAATACAGCAAAGTAGTGACTATTTGTACATATTTTAATAGTATTTTAGAATTTTATTTATTTATTTATTTATTTATTTATTTATTTATTTATTTGGGGGGTTACCCAAGGTCAAGGACACAGTAATATTCACATTTGTGTTCACTTTCTTTAACCATTTTTTAAAACCACTGCAAATATACTTCTATGCTCAATTGTGTTGACATGATTACAGCAAAGATTGCTTGTGACCTCCTCATTATCAAAATAGTTCTTTTTTTATCCTTTCTTTCATCTTCATGTATTTGAAACTGCTGACCATTTTTTTCCCCTTGGAAGTCTCTTCTAACTGCTTCCATGATGATACCCTTCTTTCCTGAAATCATGAAACTTCTACTTACTTATTTACTTACATTTATTTGTTTGTTTTTGTGGAACAGAGGATTGAACCCAGGGTCTCAAACATGCTAGGCAAGCACTTTACCACTGAACTACATTCCCAGCCTTTCTCATGGATTTCTAAAAGCACCCCTTTACTAAATTTCTGTCTACTAATTTTTACAATTCTCTCAGCAACCATACACACAACTATTGACTAGGTGTAGTATAGAGTTTACCATCGTAAACTGTAAAAGATACATAACTTCATTTTTATGTGATCACTTTTCTTCTAATCTCCATGCAAATGTAACATCCCATGTCAAAGACTAGTCACCACATCCTCTGGGATTCTTCTTATTCTCTGATTTCGTCAGTGCATTCTTTAAACCCTCTCAAATGTATCTCTCACCCTTCTTTGTTGTAGGGAACATTCCTCAAGTTTATCCTGACAGCAGTCGCTGACACCATGGTCTAAGTAAGCCAAACAGTCTGGACAGAGAAACTGAGGTAATGGTAATGACTCGCTATGGACTGAAGACTTTGAAGTTGCTGAGGCTGAGCTAGGAGCTAAAGGGAGTCTCACTCTTCATGCATCCCAGCAAGCTATGATATGAGCTCACCTGCGCTGCCGCTGCCTTGCCTCATGCTGTGTGCTGGAGCTTACCATTCCCCCAGTCCTTTGTCTCAGACTTGTTACTGGGCAGAGTCACTTAGGCATACTTGGTTTGTTTGCATTATCTGGATGTATAGCTCACCTTAGGCTAGTTCTGTTATGCTTTAACAAGTGTGTTAACCTGATTGGATAATGTGCCTATATATGTCTTGTATAATCCTAAGTAGAATTAGATCTGTGCCTTCAGAACCCAGTCTCCGATGTCTGAATGAACTTGGGTAGACATTGACATCCTCACTCCCAGCGGGACCCCTAGTCTCTGAACATCAACACTTTGTTTTTCTATTCTAAATTCTTTGGTTTTCATTCAGTTCTTCCTCATCTGCTGCCTGGAGCAGTATCTAATCCACCCTGCTGGGCTTCATGATCTTGCCTATCCACTCAGTTCTCCACATCTGGACTAAAGGCATTTCAATGAAACAGAAACCAAATCCTGTCACTTCCTTAACTCAACAATATTCTTTGACTTCTCATTGTCAATAAACATCCATACTTCTCTCTGTGTACCTTGCATCTCAGCTAACTGATTTTTTGTCCCCATTTTACTGAGATATGATCCATCTTTAATTTTATATCCATGAACCAGATTTTTAAAATTTTTGAAGGTGATCTGGGATCTCCAAAGTTGACTCACAACTCTTTCCTCCAGACAGAGCATGGAGTGAGGCACCTGTACATAGCTGTTCATCGGATTCTCAGTATAAAAATCACTTATTAGACACTGAAGTCAAGTGCCATTTTCCATTTATCTTTTGTTTTTCTCATGGCTACTTCTAGTTTTAATGTTTATCAATTATGATGTAATTTTTTATAAACTCTTTCCCTTAAGTCTTTCAAAAATTTGTTTAAATACCGGGGCAGCAAAAAATAGAACTAAGCATTTAGTAGAAATGCAGTAAGTTTTTTCAAATACTTCCTACTATTTTTTCTTTGCAAAAACCATATGATATCACAAATTTCCACACTGAGAAAACTTACAAATAGCATAGTATTGTAGTTTTGGATCAATTTTTGAATACCAGACATTTTTAAAGATGTGGGTATGTGCATTTCTCTTTAAATCTCTTATTAATAGAAGAACGCATTTACAAATCCTTTAAAGAACCAGTAACACTCACTGTGAAACAATATTCTTTTTCAGTAATGCCAAAAACCTTTCAGGAAATTATAATATGTTATATGAAAAATCTCAAAACACATTATCTCAGAAAGGCATAAGAACACTAGATACATTAAATAGTATACAAAGTAAATATGGAAAACAATTAAAAATAGAAACCCATGTTACTAGTAAGTATATCAAGAAGTAAAACTATTACACTCTTTAGAATGCTTGTTATTTGTTTTTAATCACAATATCTTTATTTCTTGAATTACCCATCTTCCTCAGATTTCTATGACTTTCTAAACTTTTATTTCAAATTTTATTGTATATGTATGCATTTCTATAAGTCAATTACATTCTCTTATATTTTCTTCTAAGTTTTTATCTATTTTGTATCATATTCAGATCCAGAATTAATCTTTTTTATTGTATGAAACAGGAATGAGATTAATTTATTTTCTATTTGGATATACAAACCACCCAGCACCATTTATGTATCCATAGTTGATTGTCACTACATGTGAAATTTTGTGTAGCTCTGTTTCTGTATACTGGTAACATTGGTCTGTACCACATTATCTAAACTAAGTTAATTACTGTGTTTGGTCATGCAAGTCCTTCATTATTTTTCTTCTTCAAGGTAGCCTTTTTTTTTTTTTTTGAAACAGCATTTCCATAAACACTTTAGAACCAATTTATCAATTTATGAAAAACAGGAACATCTGGAATTGAAATTGGGATTACTTTGAAACTACAGATAAACTTTGAAGAATTAACATTTTTTCACATTGATAGATCAGTTGCATTATGATAAAATACTAATTTATGCTGGCCCTTTTAAACTTAGAGATGTCTTTTTGACCAGTAATTATCACTTTACTCCGATTCACATTTTGAACCATTAATCACTATCTGAAACTACTAGTTTACTTATTTGTCATCAGTTTTTTTCCAGTAGAATGTCAGTTCCAGGGTTTTGGGGGCTCACCTGTCTTGGTTCTTGCTGTATCTTCAAACCTAGTATAGTTTCAGATAGATAGTGGACAGTTGTAACTGTTAAATCAATGACTTGATAAATAAATGATAAAATAAAAGATTCAAATGCATCACATATTCAATTGTTATTCAAATTATTTTCTTTTACTACTACCAAAAATATAAACAATTAACTACTTGATTATCCAGTAATATAGCTAGATCAGCTATTTAAGGCCCAAAATTAAATTAAAAATCTCAACCTGACTTAGTTTCTTTTAGGATCAGGTTCAATGTGAGTTTTGATTCACTAACACTAATACACTAGCATGTATTTTGCCTAAGGTTTTAAAATAATCTTGCTTGAATTATTCATAAATTAACAACATCAATGAAGTTATAACAAATATATAATACATATAAATACATAATATATGCAGTATGTAAATGTATTCTCTCTCTACATATATAAATACACACAATATAGGTATATAATTTTTTATTTTTATTTTTTGTACAAGGGATTGAATCCAGGGGCACATTATCATTGAGCTATATTTCTGAACCTCTTTTAAATTTTGAGATATTGAGATAGGGTCTCACTAAGTTATGAGATAGCCTATTTTTACTTTGTGGCATTTATGTATGTTTTTCCAAGGGACATCTCAGATCACTTTTCTCTTGATTACTTTAACAAATCTGTTTTTTTCCCAATACATATGAGGAACATAAAACCTTCTAGTTAGTAAGAGTTAGTTTCAAACTCATCACTCAGTATCTTGCTCATCCTGTAGCTCTCTGATGTTGAAAAGAGTTGTAAGGTGGGAAAGAGTTTTATGTGCAATCCTAAGAGAGAAAGCATTAGAAGATGTGCCACAAAGATTTGTTTAGAGCCTAAGCTACATTTGCTGTCTCCTAAAATGTTCTTCTGGTCCCAGAGATTTCCTAAGTGAACATTCCATAATCTAGAGTCTAAATCTTAGTTTCATATTATCAGAGAATTGAATAAGCAACACAGGTAAGGAGTTCGTCCATCAGAATTAGACTTACAATAGGTATTTCATAGAGACTGAGGGGAACAAGTACAGAGCCAGTATTTCTTTCTACCAGCATAGTTTTTTCTATCTAGCAAAGGTGAGTAAGAATATGTATTAAATCATAAGATATTTGTAAGTAATTTAGATAAATGAATTAAAACACATCTATTTAGCATAGGAGGCATGTTCATCTTTCAAATGTTTAATATAGTATCTAATTTGCTAGTTTTTTATGCTTACCTCCAGAGTACATTTACTTACTGGGTTAATAGTATGATGAATAATGCTAATGTTCATTTCTTGTACTCCAATTTCTTTTCTTTCTTTTTTTCTTTTCTTTTCTTTTTTTTTTTTTTTTTTGGTACAAAACTTAAATACCTTTCTATCTGACAATTCTTTTTTTTAGATATGTTCATAGGATTTGTTTGATCATGAATGCTGCTGACCCAGATGCTATTCTGCCTTTATGAGAAGCCCTTAGTTCTACTCTTATCAAAAATGTGTTGATTTATTGGTTTAATTATAAAGGAAAAATCTGATTTCCATTATTTGTTTTTCTGGTGCTCTTCACCATAACATCCACAAAGAAAGAAACATAAAACACTCAAAACTTCCACTAAAATATCCATTTACTGAGATTTCTATTTTCCAGGAACATATATTGTCTAACTTAATCTTCTCAATAAGCTTGTTAGATCACATATGCTTACACTGTATATTTTATAGCTAATGAAACATGTATGAATTTTATCTATTAAACTTATTAGTGTATGTCTCCTCCTTTGGATCTCTCTCTGAATTATTAACTTATTCAAATTATCTTATGCTATTAAATAAACTCTACTGCATACATTTATGTTACTGAGTTCTGCTGAATCTGTGATTTCAGACCCTTATCCCCAGAGGAAATAAAGTCTACAGACTTCAGACCATTAATTTTGTAATGTTTAAAATTCATTCCAAATTTATGACCATGACATTTCAAGCTTTTTGCCAACAAAGCTTTCAATATTTGAGTCAGTTTACCCTTACATATTTTATGAAAAATCTAGGAGGAACTTATTAAAATGATCTCATTAATGGTAGAAATACAAATAAACCTCAAAAAAGTAGAAATTATTTCCTTAGGTTGTACCTAAGTTTGGCAGTTTGAGAGAGACTATAATGAATTGTCAAAAAAAAAAAATTGAATAGCTTCCAAAACTCAAAATAACACTGAATTCCCTATTAAAAAAAAATGAAACAAACCTTAAAAATGTAAAATTTTCTAAGGATAATTTATGTAGATAGTATTTTCTATGAATTCATTTATTTTTAATTAGGCAGATGGCATATTGCTCTTCTGAAGACTGTATTAATATATTTTCTTTTATTATGAGAATAAATTCAGAATAAAGAAAATGCCGACCTCACTAACATGATCAGATATGTGGCATAGTAACTCAAACTACAAGCCTGCTTGTCTTCCCAGTGGTTAGCTTGAAAACTAGCAGACTTGCATCCATGGTAACTGTGAAAAATAACAGTATTAAAGCAAGTGGAGGGTGAACCAGGTTCAGAACTCCTTAACAAATTCCTTTCTCACCCAGCAAGTTTCACAATTTAGTCTATCTTGCTGCTACTGGGAAAACTATTCACAGATGTTGTTATATCTCCTAAAATGGAAGTTACCCCATGGTTAAAGCCCTAGTCCCAGAAGATTTGTCAAAAAAAAACATTGTTTAACATTGCGACTGCCTGAAGCTGGTAAGTTAGAACAAATGAGAACCGGGTCAAAACTTAAAAGGAAGATCTGGAGAAAGCGATGCCATAGCAGATTTTAAAAAGCTCTAATATACTTCTGAGGATATGTGTATGTATAGACATGTGTGCATATTGAGAAGAGACCAGAGAGGGTCCAAGAGACCTATCAATTACTTGAGCTCCTTCCTGAAGAAATGAAAGCTAAGACAGATTTGTAAACTTTCTAATGTTAAATATAGGCATGAACACTTAGAACTCCTTTGGAAAGGGACGAAGATGTGCTGGTTCAGGACATTTGAGAAAATATCTGGTCTATAATAGGTTGACCACAAACTGAGAAAATACTTGAGCAGTCATAGTAGAAGTGCTATAGGCTTTACAGAATTATCCTAAAAGTGTCAATGCATGAACAAATAGCAAAACAAAATACATGTACAGCAACAAAACCTGGATGAGGGGGAATATGATTTTGCCAGGTGATATAGTCTAGTATTTAAAAAAAACATGTTTTCAAAAAAAGCTCTGATGTGCCAAAAAGTATGGCTCATGTACAAGTAAAAAAAAAAAAAAAAAAAAAAAAATCAGGGAACACAAACTACTTGAAGAAGCTCAGACAGTGGCTTTAGGTTATTTATAATAAATATGTTTAAAGAACAAGAAAATCATGACTAAAAGTTAGTGGAAAGTATAAGAATGATGTCTCACCAATGAAAAATATCAATAAAGAAATTATTTTAAAACAATTAGAAATTGTTGGAAATTATAGTACTTGAAATAAAAAATTCACTAAGGGCATTCAAAAACAGGTTTAAATGTCAAAGGAACAATCAGTGAACAGAAAGCTATGTCAATTGAGATTAACAATCCTTTCTGAGAGCCACAAGGAAAAAAGAATGAAGATAAATGAGCAGGGTCTCAGAGACATTACGGACATCATTATGTGTACCAATATATGCCTAACAAAGTTCCAGAAGAAGAGGAAAGAAGAGGCAATCAAGAACATTTTGAAAACAGTAGCTGAATTTTTCCAAAATGCAAATTTAAAATATCATTCTCTGCATCCAGGAAAATCAGTGCATTCCAAGTAGAGATCTATACTGAGATTGTCACAAATTGTTGAAAGAAAGAGAAAATATTGAAAGCAACAACAGGAAAAAATGATTCTTCATATAAAAGAATCATAGTAAGATTGATAGAGGATCTCTCATCAGAAATTGTTGAGGCATGAAAGCATGAAATTATGTTTAAAGGACTGAAAAAAATTAAAATTTAACAAGAAAATCTATATAAAAGATTTTCAAAAATAAAGGGGAAATATGACAGTTTTGGAAAAATAAAACCTGCAAATATGTATCACTATCAGACTGTCTTAAAAGAAAAGTTCAAGTGAGCTTTTTTGGCTAAAATAAAAAGACATTAGGCAGTAATTCAAATCCATATGAAGAAATAAAGAACACAGTGGGATAACTGTAGATAAACAAAGGAAGTGTAAGTGTATATTAGTAACTTCTTTTTTCTAAGTACAATTTTAAGTTACAAAACAATGCTTCTAAGACTGTGTTGAACATCTTTTAATAAAGAGGTTGATTTTGTGTGATATTAATATTATTGAAAAGGGACAATATGGAGGTATATCAGAGCAAATATGTTCTGAATATTTTAGAAATTAAGCTAGTAATCAACTACAAAGTTGAAGTTAGATACTGGTTGTTAATTTCTCACTATGAGTGAAAAATACCTTTAAAATATATTAAAAATTGCCAAAAAATAAATAAAGCTGTACACTGAATAGTATGTAACAACATCAAGAAGGCAGGAATCAAGTAATAGAGGAATAAATGTGTAAAGCATATAGAAAGCAAACAGCAAAATAGCATGTATATATTCTACCTTATCAGCAATGACCTCAAATAGACACAGAAAAGACATTGCAGTTAAAAGACAGATATCAGTAGATGGATCAAAAAATTCAGAGACACTTTAGTTATGAAGACACAGAAAAAGTTGCAAGAAAAATTAAGGAAAAATATATATAATATGCAACTGATTATGAAAATTGAATCATAATGGTTATGCTAATATCATAAAAATGACATCAAAGACCAAAGCATATGAGTACCTAATGCAATGCTTAGAGGTAAATATATAATAAATAAGCAACAATACTAAAAAAAAAATAAATAAGTAAGCTTCTAACTTAAGGCACTAGAAAAAGAAAAGTAATTGAATCAGGAATCAAAATGACATCACAAAGTTAAAAACATAGAGAAATGAAATAGAAGAGGTAATAGATAATAGATAAAATCAGCAGCACCAAATGTTGGATCTTTGACAAGATCAACAAATTCATAAACCTTTATCTAGGCTGACCAAGAGAAAAAAAAAAAAAAAGACACTGTACTAAAGTCAGGAGAAAATGAAGGGAAATCAATACCCATCTTATATTATACTGATTATTAATCAATACCCATCTTATATCAAAGGCCATAATGCTATGAACAAAATAAATAGATCTTTAATTGAAATGACTCACACTGCCAAAACTTACTAAGGAAGACACAGAAAATCTGAATAGATCTATAACAAGCAAAGAAATTGAATGTAATAAAAATATCTAAGAAAATCCTAGGTCAAAAATAGATTCACTGGTATGTTCTAACCAAACATTTAAAGAATTAATGACAGATTTTTTTTTTTGTAAACTTCTACAAAATGAAAGAGGACGGAAAACTTCCCAAATCATTTTCTGAAATTAGAATGACTTTGATACTAAATAAAAGACAAAGACATCCCAAGATAAGAAATCTACCGACTAATTAATATCACTTGTAACTAAACAGATGCTTTCAATGAAACACAAAACACTGAATTCAGCAACATATAATTACACACAGTAAGCAAATGGGACTTATCCAAAGAATGCAAAAGTATATCAACATTCTCTAATAAATTAATGTAAAATATCATATTGATGGAATAAACAAGATATATTCTAAAAAAGTACAACATGCTTCTTTTTATGAAACATAAAATTTAAATTAATAATAGAAGTATCTCTTCAACCTGATAAAGAACAACTTATTAAAATGATGACTAACATCAAACTTAATGGTAAAATGCTGACCTGTTCATCTCTAAGTTCAGGAAAAAGACAAGGAAATGTATTCTGGCTATATCTATTCAACTTTGTAGTTGAGATTCTAGCCAAGACTATTAATCAAGAAAAAAATTATAAAATGCAGTCACACAGATAGCATGATAGTCTGCACAGAAAACCCTAAGGAAAATATGAAAAACTATTAGAATGGATTAAAAATTCAGCAAGGTTACAAAGTGTAACACCAATAAACAACAATTCATTATATTTCTATAAACTAGAAGAGAAAAAAAATAAATTAGGAAAACAATTTAATTTACAATGGAGTACAATGATATTTATGTATACATTTAATGATAAAGATGTAAAACTCACATACTCAAAACTGTACAATACTGTTCAAAAATACTAAAGACCCAAATAAATGAAATACATGAAATAATTGAAATCCCATGATTATAGATTGGAGGAAAACATTTTTAAGATGACAAGTACACCCAAAATTAATCCACCTATTCTAAACCATCATTAACAATATCACAAATGGATTTTTTCTGAAATTGACAAGATGCTGCTAAAATTTGTATTACAATTCAAAGAACCCAGAATGACTCAACAATTAAAAATAGTTTATGATTCACACATCCTACTCTGAAATATATTTTGAAGCAACAACAATTAACACAGCACACTACTGGCATAAAGATTAAATAAACCTTAAGTGAATAGTATTTCAAATATAGAAGTAAAGTCTTACATGCATACATACTTGATTGAAGAATGGGGGAATCTGAAGGGAAGTAATACCTTTGTTCTTTTTTTTTCAAAGAAAACTTATTTTGAGATCATTGTAAATATACATTTGTCATTGAAAAGTAACTTGCACATTTTGTAATTGAATTAATTTGCTTCTGTTGAATTTTGAGAAATTTCATGTATTCTTTGTACTAGATTTTAATCCAATATGTTATTTCCAAATAGTTTTCCATGAAGACTTAACTTTTCATCTTTCTAGCAGAGTATATGACATGGCAAAATTTTTGCTTTGGATGAATTCCATTTATCATTTTTTTTCTATTTATGGATCATTCTTTGGCATAATGGCTAAGAAGTCTTTGCTTAGTCCTAATACATTTAGGGTTTTCTCCTATTTATATTTCTCTAATCTTAATAGTTTTTCATTTTACAATTAAGTTATGATTCATGTTTAGTTAATTTTTGAATCAGAACTAGTTCAACATTATTTTCTTGCCTGTGCATGTGCAACTGATCCAGCCCCATTTGCCTAAAAATATGTCTTGCCTTCAAATGTTTTTGTACCTTTGTTGAAATCAGCTTGTCCTTTTTTAAAGTCTGTCTCTGGGTTCTTTATTCAGTTCCACTGGTATATATGTTTACCCCTTTGCCAGTGCCCCATAGTCCTGATTAGTGTAGCTATATGACAGGTTTTGATATCAAGTACACTAAGTCTTCCCATGTCATTTTTCTTTTTCAAAATTATTTAGCTATTTTGGTTTATTTGCATTCAAAACATTTTTAGAATAATCTTGTCTATGTCTATGTACCTTGCTGAGATTTTGGTAAGAATAGCATTAAACATATATTAGTTTGGAGAGAATTGATTCATTTACTCTTTTGATACTACTAGGCCATAAACACTTTATGTTTCTGTTTATTAACATATTCTTTGTTATCTATCATATTTGTATATTTTTTCAGAATAGAAGTCATGGACATGCTTATGAGACTAAAATCTAAGTATTTCATATTTCTAAGAACTATAATTGATATTGTAATTTTAATTTAAATGCATTGATGTTCATCATTATTATATATTAATTGTAGTTTTAATGTTTATTTTGTATTCATGATATAACTAGGCTCACTTATTAAATGTATTAGTCTGTTTGCAAAGCTATAGGACTTTCTACATAGCTTCTATAGTTTTGTGGTTGAAAGCTCCCCAAGAGACTGTGTTGAAGTTTAGTCCCCAGGGTACTTTTGGGAGATGATGGAACCTTCAGGTTGTAGGGTCTAGGGGAAGTATTTTAGGTCATTGACAACAACCCCTTGAAGGGACTTTTGGGACACTGACTTTTTCCTCTACTTTTGCTTCCTGGGTTATGAAGTAGGCAGTTTGCTCTGCCATGTCTTTCCCGTGATTGATATCAAGCATCCATATCAGAGATCCAACACTATGGTTTCACCTGACCTTGGGCTAGAATCTCCAGAACTGTGAGCTAAATAAGCTTTTTTCTCATAAGTTAATTATTTAAGATATTTTGATATTGTAACAGAAAACTGATTTACACAATCGCCAATTATAACAACTGCAACTAGGAAGAATTGGTTTTATCCCCCTTCATCTGTACTGTTTTTATATTTTTTTCTTGCATTAGAATTGTAATTTTTTTTCTTTAGGAAGAGTTGGTTTTATCCCCCTTCATCTGTACTGTTTTTATATTATTTTCTTGCATTAGAATTGTAATTTTTTTCTTTTTAGTCTCAATATGATGGATTGATTATTTTTTAAATATAGAACCACTCCTCATTTTTGCAGTAAATGTTAATTGATCATAATATACAACTATTATTTATATATTGCTGATATATAAAAGGGGTTAATAGATTTTGCATTGATATTCATTTAGATTATTGATATATAGTTTTATGTAGTGTTTGTTTTAGTATCACTGGTATATTTGTTTGCCTTCTTCATAAAGTGAACTGTGAAGTTTTCCTACTCTTCTGGTGTTAAATAATTGGTGCTAATATGCTTAAATGTTTGATGAGATTACCCAGGAAAACAAACTGGGCCTGGGTTTTCTTTATTCTTTTCTTTCTTTTTATTTACTTATGTTTTTTTGAGTTTGCATTTGTGAATTCTAATTCCTTAAGAGTTACAGGAATATGCACAAGAGTATTGTATATCAGAGAAATTGTGGATTTTTTATAAGTAGGTACATTTTACCTAAGATGTCAAATTAATATCTATAGAGGTGTTAATAATATGCCTTTCTTATATCTTCAATGTATGTAAGATTGTAATATCTCCTTTTTCATTCTTAACATTGGTACTGGCATTCATGCATTTAGTTCTATAAAACATATCTCTTATTGCTTTAGCTGTGTCTCATTTTGATATGTTGAATTTTCATTTTCATTCAAATTATTACATTTTTAAAATTTCATTTGAAACTTCCTTTTTGACCGATGGTTAATACAGAAGTGAGTTATTCTGTTTCCAAGTATGTGATTTCTCTCTTAACTTTCTGTTACTGATTTTTAGCTTAGTATCATTGGAATCAAAGAATACCTTCTATATCATCTTAATTCTTTGAAATTTGTATAAATTTTATTACCCAGGATATGGTCCAACTTGGTATATGTTTTTTGAAACTTTGAAAGTAATGTTACTACAATGTTGTGAATACAATATTCTATAAATGTTAAATGTTAACTGTATATCCTATTGATTGATGGGGTTGTCGAGTTCTAGAGCCTTGCTAATTTTTGCTTATAGGGAAGGCATCCTTTTCATTTTGCTGATGGTGAGATCTCTCTCTCTCCCTCTCTGTCCTTTTTTTTTTTTTTTTTTTGTCTTTAGTTTTCAATTTAATTATGATGATGTGCATGGCTTGAATTCTTAGTGTTTATATGGTTTGGAGTTTACTCAGTTTTTCAAATCAGTAGGTTTGTCTCTTGAGAAATTTACTAAAGGTTTTTTCTTTATGTCTTTGAGTACCTCTTCAGCTCTGCTCTCTTTCTTCTTTCCTGACTTCAAGACAAGAATGCTAGTTACTTTGTTTAGTCCTAAAGGTTCTTAATGTTTGTCGTTGTTACTGTTTATTTTCTCCCTGTTATTTAGATTGAGTAATTTCTATCTTCACTCCTTTGATTGTTTTGTCTGTTTCCTCCATTCTACTGCTGAGCACATTCATTGAGATCTTCATTTTGTGTCATTTTACTTCTCATGTCTAACGTTTTGATGTGATTCATCTTTATATGTTCTATTTCTTTGATGAGAGCTTTAATTTCTTTGTTGATGCCTGACTTACTGAAATTTTGATTTACGTGTATTTGTTCCTTGAGTCTGCTTTAAAATAATGTTAGAAAATTTAAAAATTTGTATCTGGTGATTGTCTTTTTCGTTCAGTTTGAAATCTTGCTGTCCTAGGTATAACACATGATTTTATTGCACCTTGACATTTTTATATTATGCTGTGAGACTCTGGATTTTAATTTTCATTTTATGTATATATTTTTGAGACTACCTAGTGGAAGAATTGGGGTGGGATGGGGCTGCCTTATTACTCTCAGGTTAAAGGAGAAATTCATGTTCCTTCAGTAGTCTCCACTAATAACCAAGGAAGGATCATTACTGTAATTCGGATAGTGATCCTCTTACCCTATACTAACACCTTCAGATACCACTCCAGCAAGAAACAGAAAAAGCACCTTGCTCTTGCCAGTAGGGTGTGTAAAATGCAGGGTTCCCACCATGTTTACACTGACAGAGGGCTGTGGAGGGTCCACCAGAGATAAATGCCCCAGTTCTTTCAAACACTGCCACGTTGTGCGTGTTGGAGTACCTCTTTGTAACCTGATAAACATGAAAATATAGGCTGCTACTCAGTTTGCAAAGTCGTGAATAAGGATGGAAGCCACATTTTTCTGTCATGTGTGACTGAAATACAAAACTTAATAACTAAAAGTTTTCTTTCTGTGTTGCCCTTTTCTTGCTCCTTTGGGCCCAGAAAGCAGCATTCATTGGTACTTTTTAAAATTATTAGTGTTTCCAATTGACTTGTTTCTTTAACTACAAGACTGTGGTATATGAAACAAAAAGAAAATTCTGAGAACTACTAAAAAATTCTTTCAAGTTCTCCAAATTCAGTCTGCTTTCATTTTTTTCCTCCTTTCAATGGTGAGTTCTCATATAACACCCAGGGTTTTTAGTTGTTCTTAATAATGAGAAATTGAGATAAGTATGTCTATTCCATCTTCCTGGAATAGGATGCCTGGTCACTGATTTTTAAAAAGAATGACAAAGAAACTTCATAGGGAAATTTTATTTTGTTCAGCATATGGGGCTGAAACAATCAGATATCCAAATACAAAAGAATAGCATTGGATACCAGTGTCATATCAGACATAAAAAATTATTCAAAATGACTCTTAATCCTAAATAAACCAGTTAAAAATATTAAACTCGTAGGAAAATACATAAGAGTAACATAAGAGTAAAGTTTCTTGACCATGAGTTAAGTAATACCTTACATCTGACACTGAAAGCACCCAATGACAAAAGAAAAAAACAGATAAATTGAATTTCATCAGAATTACAAATTTTGAGTTCTAAAAGTTATCATTAAGAAAGCAAAATTGGGGGAAAGTGGTTGGGTAGATGATGACAGAAGGATACAGAATTTCTATTATGTGGGATGAATACTTTTAAGTGTTATCTATGGTTTAACATGATGACAACTTAGTAGCAATGTGTTATATCCTTTAAGCTTACTAATAGCAACTAATAGTATAGATATTAAGTGTTCTGTGATATAATACATATATCAATGAACTTGATTTAGTTTTCCCACAATATATACATATAATATTTTTAAAAAATCATATGTAATAAATAGAATATTTATTTGTAATTAAAAAATGGTGGAATGAGACAGACATCATTACCCTATGTATATGTATGATTACACAAAGGATAAGAATCTACATCATGTATAACCATAGAAATGAAATGAAATTTGTGTACAGTGAATCAAAATGCAGTCTGTAAAAAATTAAAAGATAAATTTAAAAATTTTAAAAAAAGAGGAAATTGAAAGAAAAACCTTCAGAATGGGAGGAAACATTGGAAATTTATGTCTGACAAAGCACTTATATTCAGAATATATAAATAATCCTTAAAACCACAATAAAAAGACAACAAAATGAAAAATATAAAGCATTTTAATAGGCATTTTCTGATACATTTATACAAATAAGCATATCAAAGCATGCTTAAAATCAATATTTATCAGGGAAATACAAACTAATAGCTGCTACTACATAAACACTAGAATGGCCACAATTGTTGTCAAGGATGTAGAGAAATTAGAAACATCATAAATTGCTGGTAGAAGTATAAAATGATACAACTATTTTGGAAAATAATTTGGCAATTCCTTAATACATTTTACATAGAGTACTGCATGTTTCATAAATTCCATTCCTTGGTCTACACCTAAGACAAAGGAAAACATTCACATAACACTTGTATGTGAATGTTCATAGCAGCATTATTTATAATAGACACAAAATGGAAGTAGATTAAATGTCCATTAATTAATGGGGGGTAAACAAAATATGGTATAGCCATAAAATAGGATATTATTTAAGCAAAAAAAAATGAACTTAATGCATGGATTTAAGAATTTCGTGATATTAGTCAGTAAAATATGACATATATTTAATGCTTCCAGTCATATGAACTGTCCAAAACAGGCAAATTTATAGAGACAGAAAATGATTAGTGATTGCTTAAAGGTAGACAGACCTGAGGGATCAGGTAGGATAGAATGTGATTGCTGAAAGACCCAGGATTTTTCTTTAGGATGATGTCCTGAAAATAAACTGCATTTGCACAAATCTGGCTATACTAAAAACTTCTGAATTGGATACTTTAAAGAAATTAATTGTATCTGAGTGACATGTCAATAAAGTTATTAAATATGCAAATTTAAAATGTCTCCTATAAGTAACTGTGTACATGTCTTTATGTTTTTTTAAAATTTTATTAATGCGTCCTATTTTTTTAAATTTTACTCTTGAAGAAACTATTTTGAGGTTCTGATCTTATCATAAATATTCCTTCCAGAAAAATGAATGAATTATCAATTTGTTTATTAATGTTGCTCTATTATTCAATGTATAGAAATCTTAAAAATACTAATATTTGTGTTTATATTTATTCATGACTTACATTTGTAAATGTATCTTCCTCAGCAATATGTAATTTATGGGTAATTCATTGGTGATGAAGCCAATGTGTATTTTCATTTTACTGAAAATATCTATATAGGCAAAAATAAATATTATTTTCAAGTGAACTAAAATTTTTATACTGACCAAGAGGAAATGAGGGAAATAATAACTTAAGCAATGCATCACTAATCATAGTGATAACTATATAAAGTTTGAATTCTTCCAAAATCCTATTTTTAACCCCATCATTTTCAGCAGATGACTTTTTAAACTTATTTATTATAAACTGTTAGGTCATAGCTAAAACCTATTTATTTGTACCATGAAATTTCTCTGCATCATGGTATTTTTACATAGCTCTTCCTTTCATCTTAGTAAAGAACTTTTTTTTTTTTTTCTAAATTTACACCTACAAATTTTCTTTATGTAGGAGGGTTTCTTTCAAGAAAAGTGACATTACAAAAATAACTCTTCTTGGCACACTTTCCTTCCCAACAAAGGACCAAAACAAGTACATAAAACAAAACAAAATAACTATTGCAAAGGAGTGTTTGAGACAGAGCATTGTAGTGTAGTGGGAATGTAGCAGAGGCATTGCAGATCATGGAGAAATACGGTTGCCTTTTAAAGAAGGAAACTCAGCACATAACATCAACTGTTCCATCTCTTGAGATCAACTCTGAACAAAAAGAGACATCATTTAACAGGGAAAGAGTAAGCAGGAAGTCCTTAGAGGTCCCTACTCATGTCACAGTCACCTGAATTGTATTCTGCTGAAGAACTCTGCATTCTTCATAGCCCTGAAGCCACTTTGGGAGCTGCTGGTTTCCATACCACTTCATTGCCCACTTAGGTCTTTCTCCACCCTGGGTTCTTGCTATATATAGCCATCTAGATATCCCACTTTCCTGAGACAGATGTGCTGTCCCCACCAGCTCTGTGGACACATAGAGTAGATAGACAAAAGAAGATGTGAAGAGAATCAAATTCTATTAGTACAGAAAATCACTGAACCATAAAGATGAACAAGAGAAGAAGAATGGAACAAAAGATACACTAAATCCAACAACATTAATAGAATGACGTAGTATGTCTTTACTTATGGTTAATAACCGAGTGTAAATAAATTAAAATACATAGACTAGCTGAATTTGAAAAGGAAAAAAAAAAGACTAAACCCAATGATATGCTACCTATAAGAACCTCACTTCACCAGTAAAGACACAGACACATGCAGACTATAAGTGAAGGAATGAAAATACATTTGATGCAAACAAAAGCCAAAAGTAAGGTGTAGCAGCTAGCTATACTTGTATTAGACAAAGTAGACTTTACATCAAAATCTGTTGAAGAGACCCCCCCTCAAAGAAGAACAGTATATAATGATAAAGGAATCAATTCAACAAGAGGAAATAACAAATTTAAATATGTATGCATCCAACACTAGAGCACCAAACTATGTAAAGCAAGTATTAGATCTAAAAGGAGAATTATACTCCAATACAGTCAAAATTGGGGACTTTGATACTCTACTGCTTCAATTTGTCAAGATTAAGGTAAAAAAACAAAACAAAACAATAAACTTTATACTGGAGACCAAATGAACCGAACAGACATTTATAGGACATTTCATCTGACAGTCACAAAATGTCCATTCTTCTCACCAACACCTGAAACATCCTCTTGGATAGGCCACAAGTAAATGTCAATAACTAAAAAAAAAAAATTAAATCATAGCATGTACATTCTTTGACCACATGAATGAAACTTGAAATCAACAATAAGGGAATTTAAACAACATTATTTGAATGACCAATGGATCAAAAGAAAAATTTAAAAAAAGTCTTGGAACAAATAAAAATGAAAATACAACTTACCAAAACCTATGAGTTGTAGCCAAAGCAATAAAGGAAGAGGGAAGTTTATAGCAATGAGCACCTACATCAAACAAAAAAAAATTAGAAAAATTTCAAATAAATGTCTTAATGGTGCAACTCCTAGAACTAGAAAAATGTGTAGAAACCAAACCTCAAATTATTGGAAGGAAAGAAATAGTAGAAATAAATGAAACAGAGACTTAAAAACAATAAAAAAAGAGCAATGAAATGAAGACAAGGTTTTCTGAAAAGATAAGTGAAATTGATAAAACTTCAGTTAGACTAAGCAAGAATTAAATAGGAAAGCTCTAAATAAATAAAATCAGCATTGGAAAGGAGGTCATTGCAACTGACACTATAGAAGTACAAAGACTCAGAGATTAGTGTCAACAACTGTATATACCCCCAAAATTGACAATATAGCAGAAATGGACAGATTCCTGGAAATACACATATACATTTTACCAATACTGAATCATAAAGAAATACAAAACTTGAAGCAACCAACAATGAGCAACAAGATTGACTCAATAATAAAATGTTTTCCAACAAATAAAAGCCTAGGAACAGACAATTTCACTGCAGATTTTCCCAAAGTTTTAAAGGAGAATTGATGTCATTTTCTCAAACTATTCCAAAATATCAAGAGGGATGGGAACCTTCTAAATTCATTCTATGATGCCAGCATTATCCTAATACCAAACTGGATAAGGACACACTGACAACAACAAAATAAATAAAATTATAGACAACTAAATATAGCCAATGAACAGAGATGCAAAAATTCTCAAAATAATAGTAAATCAAATTCAGCACATTGAGGGTTGGTTCTTCTCCTCTAAGGAGGAGAAGAGAGCAGAAGACAGAGTTTAATCACATGCCCAATGATTCAATCAATTATACCTACAAAATGAAATTTCATATAGAAGTCTGGATGCTGAAGTTTAGGAGAGCTTCCTCCTTTATGAACACATTGATGCAATAGGAAGGAGATCTACTCTTATTCCACAGGGACACAAAAACTATGCCTTTAAGACCCTCTTTCTCTAACACATTAAAAAAAAAAAAAAACTGTATGAAGTAGGATTTATCCCAGAAATATAAGGATGGTTCAAAAGCTACAAATCAATAAACATATCCACTTTAGTTTCATATTCTGTTGGTGTTTAACATAGGGAGTGAATCGTGCATCCTTGATTATTAGTCAAATAAAACATTTGTACTTATCACATCCTGAGCAAAGCAGGGATATTAGAGCATTTTAACTTCATACCATCCCTGATGTTTGCACTATAATTTCTGTACACTTCCATATTATGTATATTTTATAAACACCCCAAAATACTGTAATTGTTTTGATTTCTCAATATAAATTTGGATTACATATTTACTTTTTTGTCATTTAATCCTTACATCCAGGTTTATTTTTCTTCTGCCTGAAAAATTTCCTCCAGTATATATTTTAATTTAGTTTTAACAATAGAACACTTTTTGCCTCACTTTATTAAAAACTTTTGATTCTCCCCATCATTTTGATGGAAGAATTTGTTCAATATGAGCTATCATGTCAAAGACAGCAGAAATTGTCCTTTTTAAAAAAATTTTATTTTATTAGTTTATTTTTTATTTTATTATTTTTTACTTGTTCTAATTAGTTAAATGACAGTAGAATGCATTCATACATTTTGATAAATCATACATAAGGGAAGTGTAATTTCTCATTTTTCTGATTGTACATATTGTAGGATCACATCAGTCATGTAGTCATATATATACATGAGGTAATAATGTCTGTTTCACTCTACTATCTTTCCTACCCCCATACCCCTTCCCTCCCTTCACTCCCCTCTACCTAATACAAAGTTTATCTTTATTCCTTGCACACTAACAAACTTCTCCACATCTTCGAGTAATCTGATTTTTAATTCTAAAATCTTATACCTAAACTATAGTACAATGATCAGCTGAAATAATCATCCAAGCAAAAACAACTCCTAGAGGACTCAGCAGTTCAAGGCAATTTCATTCATTGAGCATAGGTGAGGTGCATTTTAACACCTGAACTTGAAAATTTAGTGGTAGAAGCACACATAAACAAATAATTATAAACATGTATGATAAGTTATAACAGAACTCTATGAAAGGCTATCTAAAAATATGGGGTCAGTTTCCCAAAATTATGCAAGAATCTGCTATTTACAGGCCCCTTAGGTAACACCCATGTTTATGCTAATGGGTGATTCATAGTGGACCACTGAACAGTTTCAGGATTAGGGTTGGTCCCCAGAAAGAACAACTGTGAGTAGAGGGTTGGGTCTTTGAGCTAGTCTCACCTCTAGGGAGAAGAGTGCAGGAGACTAAGTTTAATCACTTGGCCAATTATCCAGTTATACCTACAAAATGAAATTCCACATAAAATTCTGGCACAGAAGCTCAGGAGAGCTTCCTTCTTGATGAACACATTGATGTGATAGGAAGGTAATCTACCCCGATTCCACAGGGAGAGAAAACAGAAACTATGCATTTAGGACCCTCCTGGACTTTGCCCTCTGAATCTCTTCACTTGATTGTTCCTAATTTGTATTCTTTACAATAAAACTACAATTGTAATTATATATATATATATATATATGTATATATATATATATGGAAAATAAAGAAATATCAAAACTTGAGCTGATATTTCAAGTTATTTCACATTTCATTTTCACTGTAGTTTCAGATGTACAGATAAATGTCTTTTAGGTTTAAGGTGAATGACATGATTGTCCAAGTGATGTTTTCTTAAATGTATCAATCATACTGGTTCACTGTCATGTTCCAGACTGACCTCAAATTTCCATCCTTGCTACTCATGTCATTTTGCAGGTCCAAAATATACCTATTCCTTTGCTTCTTCATGGTGAGAAAGAAATATAAACTTTGCTTTCCTGAGTTCATTAGGATCTTTGTAATGCAACATGCATTTGTTGATAGTTCATTTAGTCTGGAGTTACCTATGACTTTCACTGTTTTCCATAATAAAGCACTAGAATCATAGAACAATTTATACATTTCTAGTGGTATTTGAAAATTCTAAAGTAAAAACTGCAAGAAGCAGCAGAAATAATTAAGCAATGGAGGAAAGCCTTTCAATCAGGCAAATAAAACTAAGACAAATGTTATTAGATCCTTATAAATATTAGCCTATTGACAAAGGGAAGGATTAGATGGTTTCCTGTTGCTTCTTGCCTTGAAAACATTATTCGCTAGTGCATTTTCAGAAGCATAAAATTACTATTGTAAATGAATGAGTATTCTAGCTGAAAATCATAAAAACTGAATTGTTTGTATAGTATCATCTGTAGGTTTATAAACAATTCATTGAGACATTACCAAAAAGTTAAGATTAAAAAATAGAATAAATTATAATATAAATGACTTAGGTTGATCTAATTACCATAAAAAGAAATGTTCAAAGGCAAGTATAACTTATTTGGTTATTGAAAATTGTAGCCAAGTAAGATATCATGGTGATTAAAATATTTTAGCATTGTGATTTTAATCTTTCAGAAGTTGTTTTACCAGACAGGTACCATAGATGTCACTTTGTATTGCAAAGCCATATGAATTATATATTTTCCCCTTGAACTAAGAGGAAGGTTTAAAATAGTCCATTAATATAATGATTGTCATCATATTTTCCTGTTACTAATACCTTAATTTTATTCTGACCTTTGGCCACTAAAATTATATTAATTATAACTAATTATATCCCATGAAACTTATGTGCCCTAAACTTAATGCCTTTGGCACAATTCCAGTGCCTTTGGAAGAATGATCTAAAAATGCCATGAAGCCCATTATTCTCTCTAGACCGTTTCATATGTATTCTGAAAAGTTTTAATATTGATTTTGAGTTTATATCATTCTGTTCCTCTTTAAGTGAGAAATGTTATCTGTTCATATGTACTGTCTCATCATCTTTAGTGTCCTTTATAATCAGTAACTTGTACTGTTACCAAAGCACACTCTGTATTTTTAAGGAACTGGTCTTTGCCCCTTAACAGCTATGTGATACTGGGAAATATAATTAAACTTTCTGAGACTGCTCCCCATCTTGTAAATCAAGCATGATAACACTGGCTTTGAGATTTCTTGTGGAAATTAGCAATAGTGCTTGTGAATCCTAGAAAATTTGAGGTGTAACAATTTTCTAAAACTTATGCCAGTTATGCATATCTGGATTTGAATCTTCCTTACTTCTGTATCTTTAAATTTATTCAAGTTCTAGAATATTTCTAAGAATTTCTATTTTTCTTAAGGAAATTGAGTTACTTTGTGTGTATACAGTATTACAGTTCAAGGTACTAAACTAGATTTTATTTAATTTTTACAGTGACTGGGTGGTTACATAAATGATTTATTGCCCCAAGTTCTGTATGCTAGTTATTCCTTTGCCACACCCAAATTCTTCTCTTTCTTCCTGTACCCCTTTTACTCCTCAGAGGCCCACCTATGACTGTATCTCTCAGGCTTCGCTCCCTGGCCTGTCAGCTTCCACGTAAGTTTGGCTAATATGAGATACAGCAGGAGATAAAGGTTCAGGAGTCAAGAAAAGTCATTGTCCCTTTATATGATTGTGTATACTAAATATTATGTTTTATGTGTGGGTTTACTATTAAATTCCAACAACCAAAACAATCTGAACAGACAAAACTTAAGTACATATTCATACACAGCCCAATGGTAACCAGCAAAGAAAGTCCTCTTAGATGTTTCACTGAATTTATACCCACCCATGTTTCACCCCATTTGGATTATTAAAGGTATTATTTGCCATTTAATTTACATGTCCTTATAAAAGAGAGACAAATACCTAACCTGGAAATTTACCTCTATTTATTTAAGCACTTTACCTATAATAATTCATTTAACTTTCTCAACATTGGAGGTAGTCCTAAACTTATCTCAATTTTCAGTGGAGGAAACATGCACAAAAAGAAAGAGTAGCTGAGAGTGAGGGACCAGATCAAACAGTTTCACATGGCAATGTGGAGATTTGAACTCACCTACAATGGTTCCAGAACTTTGTTCTCCACGCCTGTGCTATTCTCTTTTATCTTTTAACATTTCATTTTCGGTAAGTCCTTCTGTACCATGCTACTATCTCTCATTTTTTTCCTAGGATGACTCCAATTTCTCATTTCCCACCCTTACTCTAATTTCTGGAATTTAAAAAAATTTGTATGTATTTTTTTTAAATTTCCATAATTTGGTTAATATCCTCTCCTGATAGATTATCTTTCTGAATTTTCAGCCCAATTCTCCTTTTAATTTCTTATCTCATAAGAAATGTAGACATATTTTTTAAACAATCAAACAAATAAACCCCATAAATCTGAGGAAAATAGTCTTGAAAAACCATTCTGGAACTACAGTTGAAAAGGCAGTTAAGAACTGAGGAATCAGAAAGCTCTTCTGATCTCATGTCACAATTCAAATAGAGATTCGCTTTTCTTATTGTGAATAAGTAGCTCACAAGTGCTAAGAAATCTAGATTAAAAAAAATGATTCTCTGATTATATGCAAGGCAACATTTTTCATCACAGGTGTGACTTATTATCTCCATACTTTTACTTTGCCATGCTACAATAATAGTATACCATTCAACTCAGTTATTACTCAACATCCTGTTTCTAAGTACTAAAGTAAGACAATGTCTGCAAGAACACAAGAAAATCATCACAAATCATAAAATTATAACATGATTTATGGTAATATGATAATGAGCATTGCTTTACTGATTTGATGATTTGTTGTGGTTAAAGATAAATAGAAGTATTCCTTTTTCTATCTTTTAGAGAGAATTTGGGGTACCAGGGGAGAAAACACTGAGATTTTGTGGTGTTTGACATTTAACTTGCTTACCATCCATTCTACATGACAAAAAATAATAAAAAGATGCTCCAGGCAGTGAAATTGATCTGGAGTACTATATTAGGGGTATTCTGAACTTAAGCACCTTTTCCCCTACACTTTACAAAATCCAGGGGTTTCTACAGTACTCCAGATATAAGCTGTCTGTCATGGGTTACTTCCTGAACACATCTTTAAATAAATAAATCTTTGCAAGAAAGCACTGAACTGGAAAAAGCAGAGAAAATATTTCTATATCAATAACATAACTGAAAGGCTTTCATGATTGTATTTTCCAACTTATCTTCCTTTTGACACTTATTTTTCTTCACTGTAGCAGCAATAATGTAATTTTTTTCTTCTTATTGTTACGCTACACATCTTAACCTAGTGCTAATAATAACTGTTCTGGTTATTATCTCGTTCCACACCTCTGTGGCTCTTCCTTTAGGCCTGGAGTCACTGTTTACTTTAGAAGGAATGAAAGACATGTAAAGGTGAAATTCAGGCTTTTTATGATTCCAAAAAGTAGAGGTTAGAGCCTTTGGCACATCAGCAAACAAATCAAAAGGACTTCTAAATTCCCTTGCAGGCTTTCTTTCATGCAAGGTTTGGAAAGCAAGAGTATGAGTGACAGCTAAGATGATATTACCATTTGGGGGACACAATTCTGTAGGTGACGCTGTGCAGGGGAATAAAAAAGGTGAAAGATAAATTGACTTTGAATTGGTTTTCACACCACTGAAAGTGTATTTCAGTTTAACAGTAGTGACAGTCCAGTTCCAACCTGCTGACAGATGGCTGCTAGCAAGAAGATATATTTGAGACTTACTGTCAAGATATAAGTTTTTGTGTTAACCAAACAACATTTTTAAAAAGAGTAATGCAAAGGATGATGAAAATAAAAAGAAATGATATTTAACACACATACATCATATAAAGAGTATTGGAGAGTCCAAAGCAGGGCTGATGATGGCAGAGGGGAGATAATTATATGTCCTAAGGGTGAATAATGCCAAGAAAAATAAACCCTAGAAAAGGAGTGTTAGTATTTTGCTTGGGTTTTGTATGTATAATAGTGGTCAGTGAAAATAGCAACTGAGAAAGACAGTTAGCTCTGACTCTCTAATCAGAAAATTAGAAAAAAAAAGGAAGAATGAGTAGTTTTAATATTCCATGACAAAAATGTGTACTTAGCATACTTCTGATATCTCTACTGGAATATTGACTTACCATCAATGAGGCTGAAGATCATTTTTAACTGATGCATGTGCGGGTTCTTCTAATGGTAGGTGTTGAGGGACCAACCGTTTTTATCCTCATTTTACAGAAAAGGAAATGAAGGTACATAATGTTTACATAATTTCTCAAGATAACACAGTTTTATATATGGTAGTAGAATCATGGATCAGGTAGAGGTAACCTAAACTGATAGCTCTTGCTGTTAAACGTTCAGTGCAGCTTCCTTATAAAATGTGAAACCATTCAAAATGTTAAGATGTTTCTCTTTATCAAGCACACAGCTTTAAGAACAGAAAAGATGAAAAGAAATACATTGATTATTCAGGAGTAACAAAATCAACCCTGGAGATCAAGTGCGCAAGTGTATATGTTTAAAAGAAAGGGGAACTGTTCTATTTTTACCTATTTTTTTAATTGAAAAAGCTTTAAAAAGGGCTCATTTTTGTGAATGCAGAAGGTATTGAACTCAACCAAAAGAATCATGAACTGAACTGAAAGAATCAGACAAGGAATGCTCATAGAGACAGTTTTTCTTTGTGGGTTTTCCTTTTTCATTTGCTTCTTTCTGATGTCTTTCAGGTTTTAGCTATGCTAAAATCCAATGTCTTCAACTTGAGGCTTACATGTGTCATACAGATTTTTCCATGAGTTTATCAATTTAAAAGCTTTCATTTTAGGACCCTTAAATAATATCCAATAAACTATATATAAATCTGCCTCTTTCAAATACAGGGTTTTCTGTTCAGTTAATATGTTGGTTAATTTCAGCTCCCAAATGACGTTGCTAGTTTGTTAGAGCGCCTGTGCTTCTGTCTGTATTCCTTTCTGTGAAATGACTATAACAACAGCAGTGCCTCATAGTGCTGTGATGTATGTTAAGCCCTTTAGAAGAACACTCACATCAGTTAATAGTGGCATTTATAGATTCCACCCACCAAGACTCACAGCTACACATTTATGCCTGTAGTATACACAGGTCCATGGTCCTTACTGATCTTGCAAAATTAATGACTGTTTTCAGCATTTGTTTTATCTATTCGATCTACCAATTTCTAACACTGATCAGCATATGCCAAAGGGACATCTAAACCACCCCTTTTAATGTTTACAAACATAAAATATACTATACTATTGGATTTTCCTTTCTGCATGGAATGGTTATAAAATGTCTTATAGCAAAAGAGTTGCTAGCTTGTGAAATTTTATCATCACTATTAAAAGTGAAGAAGATACACTAAATGACATAGATGCTTAATGCATTTGTAGAGATATTTAATTCATATATTTTAGAATTCCTTACAGAAAACATTTAAAAATTCCTAGTACACCTATATTAAATTGTCATTTGAGGAATAACCAGTTATGTAAGCATATGTATGTTATCACATGCCCATAAATTGACATTATTTATTTGAAAGGAGAGAGGTATTAGAGAAAAGAAAATATATACTTTCACAGATGATCTGAAAAATAGGTCAGCTCTAAAATACAATATGATAAATTTTCTCAAAATATTTTTCTCATCTCTATATCTCATGCCATTCCTCCCCCTAAGAGGTGAAATCTACTTCCCCTCCTTGAACTTGGGCAGTTTATGACTTGTTCTTTCCAGTAGAAGGCAACAGAAGTAAATGTGAGTCAGTTCTTCTTAGCTTAGTTCTAACAGAAATCTAGCTACTTGCCAAAGTCAACCACAACCATTGTACCTCCCTAGAAGTGGTCCAGAACTTGAGAGTTAAGCCATTTTGGATGCTGGGGTCCCAGCTGGGGTCCCAGCTGAGGTCCCAGGTAGAGGCAACCTCATGAGTTACCACAGACAACGTTGCATGGAGGGAGGATCAACCAACTTCAGCCCAGATAGCTCAGAGAAAAATGAGAAATAATATATCACTGACATTACATTGGGGGATAATATCCCACTGAGCAATTGATAACTGAAATACACAGGAAATAAAGACAATAATTGAATTTAAAGCATAACTTCAAACTCTCTTCAGGGATTCTAGACCTGAAAATAAGGATATTTCTTCAAAGGCAACATGATCAAAACTGTTACTGTAAATTAGGAAGAGCTCTGTTTAGAGAGCAAATAAGTACTGATCAAATGAACTTAAGCATGTCTTTTAAATTCACTGATCTTATAAACTGGATGCCTATTAATTTAATTATATCTCTTAAAGCTCTTTCCTTCTTTTCAACCTCACTGATAGGTAAAGATCAAAGAAACCCTTCTGATATTTCTCAAGGATTATCAAACGGCCCCTACCTCCTCTGCCTCTTATATGTGTCTTCTTCAGTTTATTTCTAACTTCTAATTTGCTGCTTCTAAAACAGAAATGGAATCATGTTACAGAAACCAATAATCTTAGTGACTTTCCATTAGCTTAAGAATTAAGTTCATGTCCACAGCATGACTGTCTAGACCTCTAGTATATGATTCTTGTTTTCCCCTCATCTTTCATTCACTCCTGCCATTCATTCAAACCCAGACTCCAACTATATTGAATCTTTATGCCGTCACACTTTGTTTCCTCTCCCCAGATTTCCCTTTTCCTCTCATTCCTAATTTTGATGTATTTTAAAAAGAGCCAACATTTCAGTACCCTTTGACTCCTAATACCCTGAACAAAATTCTGAACCATTTACCTCGCTTCAAGTCACCACAGCCACTGTCTGTACCCCTAGTAGCACTTAACCGCACTCCGTTATTGTGCTTCTTAAGTACTGGGGGCTATTAGTTCTTAATGAAAGCATACAGCTTAGTGCCAGGAATATTAGCAAATGTAGTGCCTGTTGGTTGAGTAATCGAATTATAGATGAAATAGAAAATGTATGTGAAAGGACTTTACAAAGCTTGAAGTGCTTTGTAAATATTATTTTGATTATTTCCCTATAACAGGTTATAAAGATAGTTGTAAAAATAGACTGAAACCCAAAACAGTTAAGTGAATATATCTGGAGGAAAAGGGGAAGTAATTATATGTATATACAATAGATACAGGCTTCAGGGTTGCACTTGCTTATAAAATAAATATAGTAATAATTTTATAGTATTATTTATAAACATTAGGAAATAAGAAAAAGAAGAATGAGATGATTTACAATTTGATCACACTATTTTTAAAAATGATCTAGAAGAAACAAAAATAAATAAAATATATTGATAATATGAGGACCACATCTAAATAGTATTAAGTAATGCTTTCGTTTGTCATAGAATATTGAATTTTTTCACTATTAAAATGAGAAGACACTGAGATCAGCTGCTGTTTCTTACACACCAAGTATTACACTAAGTGCTTTGCAGACATTATCTAGTTTCATTGTTAGAAAACTGTAGAGATAATGATTAGCATCTTCCTTTAAAAAAAAGTAGATGATAAAATTTGTCCATGTTGACACAGTTACTAACTTGCAGAGCCATTACCATGTTTGTAGTTTAAATGTCTGCTTTCTTGTCAGCAATAAAAATTAAAAACAAAATAAAACTCTGGAATTCCCTGCAAACAAGAATCTTTTATAAAAGAAAATAACTCTTTCCTTTCAAATACTTAATGATTTTTATTTTTAAAGCAACACCAAGCCTGTTAGCACTATGGTTGGAGTTTTGCTCAAGCTTCCATGAATGTCTGCCACATCCTGAAGCTCATTCGCAAGAAGTAACATATGTTCCTAACATATTTCAGGGTGTTGCCTGCCATTAAATGATCAGAAAATGTCATCCGGCAGTGGGTTGAATTGGGGTCCCTCTGAGTCGTACTAGGAACTTCAGAATGTTTTCTTACTTATTTTGTTTAAAAATTATTTCTAGTAATTTCTTATTGGATATTATTTAATTAAGGTAAGGATCTTGAGAAGAGATCTTTCTGGTTTAAAGTAGGCCCTAAGTTCAACAATAAAGAGCCAGAAATGAAGAGACATATAGAGACACAAGGGATAAGTTAAGATGGAGGCAGAGTGGTATTATTTTGTCACAAACCAAGGAAAACCTGATACCACCAGAAGCTGGAAAAGATAGACCCTATGTTTTTTCAAAGGAACATGGCTTTGCTAACATCTTTATTTCAGACTTTGGGTAGTGGTAATTTTATACCTGAGGTAACAACCTATTTCCTGTTTCCACACACCTGCCATGAATAGTGACATATACAGGGTAAAAAAAGCAAGTGAATTCCTCACTTATTTAGATAGTTACTAAAGCCCCTTTTGAAAAAGTGACACTTCAGATTAGACCAAGAATGTGTCAAGCAGAAGGAAAGAGACAATAAAATGACTAGAAGGTTTTCCCAATTTCTTTTTTAGCTGTTTCCTCATTGGTGTATAGGAACACAACTGATTTATGGGTGTTAATTTTATATCCTGCTACTTTGCTGAATTTGTTTATGAGTTCTAGAAACTTTTTGGTGGAGTTTTTGGGTTTTCCAAATATAGAATCATGTCATCAGCAAATAGAGGTAGTTTGAGCTCTTCTTTTCCAATTTGTGTGACTTTAATTTCTTTCTTTTGTCTAATCCCTCTGGCTAGAGTTTCAAGGAATATGTTGAATAGGAGTGGTGAAAGAGGGCATCCCTATCTTGTTCCAGTTTTCAGAGGAAATGTTTCAATTTCTCTCCATTGAGAATGATGTTGACCTTGTGGTTTAGCATATGTAACTTTTACAATGTTTGGAAAAATCAATGACGTTATTTCAGCCATTTATATAAATCCTACTAACTTATTAATCCTATGAGTTTATTAATTCCTTAGTAAAATTTTTTTACTTATTATTCAACTGATCTGTAAAAACATAAAAACTGTACATATCTGAGGGGTACTATATCATGTTTTGCTACATATCAACCTTATGAAATGTTTAAATAAAGTTAAGCATATTTATCTTTGTAAGGAATAAATAAAATAGCATTAAAAATGACTTAGAAGGAATTCATGAAATGAAGACTAGAAAAAATGTAAAGTGAATGTCTGTAGGACAGAACGTAAAGCAGGGCATTTAAAGAACAATGGATGGTGGAGCATAGGTAGCACGAAGTTCAAGGGGAAATAAAAGAACCTCATGTAGGTTTTGTGCAGCTGATTGAGGTATTTGGATGGCATCTTCAATTTAATGAAAAACGTTTAGTTATGTAACATTTAGTACTAGAAGGGAGGGTAGGCAAAGTCAGAATATATGGTCTCAATTCATGTTTGAAAGAAGTGATATTAATTACTGCAATGGGGGAAAATACTAGAATCTAAAATGCTTGAAGGAGGGAGACAGGAAACAGGCTTTTGCAGTTATTGAGGAGAGGATTTAGTGACAGCGGTGATGGAGAAATGTCTTTTGCATAATCTTGTAGAGGTGATAATTGTCTTGTCTTGCTGATGGACTGGATGTGAGGAGGGGAAGGAAGGAATGACATAAAATTTCTCTGCAAAAAATACTGGAGGACATAGGAGAAATACAAAAAGGGAGTAACTTGAAGTGAGAGAATGAAGAAATGTTGCTCAGAGAAAGATTCATGCATACATGAATAATAGTGGCCTACTCATAATTTTTTAAATTTTGCATATGAATGTTGGGAACAAGAGGCTGTAGGGAGAATGGTAGATAAAGGGTTTTTTGTACTAAATACACTTCTAAAAAGACCAATTTGCAGTTGAGCTGTTTATATCCTTTTGACTATAAAGAGCAGTAATTATATACAACACTGAAACACTAAATTATTCAATTGCCTCAAATTTGTTAACCTCACATTCTTTTTACTATGTGCCTGTTTTAGGTCCATTCTCTGCATCAAGACATTTTTAGACTTGTTTTAAATCTGGAATTATTTTATTCAAAGGGAGTTTATTCAAAACTATTTCAACTCCATTGTGGGAAATGTTTTTGCCTTTCTCACCAGTTTTGCACAATGAGTTTATTTGGGTCCCTTTAAAGTGAACTCACTCTTTAAACAGGTTCCTTATCAGTTTTTCACACTTACTACAGAGGTCATAATTTTTTTCTCCTCAAATCATGTAATGGTTCACTCTATAAATAGTATTTCATGATTTTGAGGTTTAACCAAATGCTATTTTAAGAAAATCACTGACTAGAGTATATCTTTTGAAAATTATTTCATTTTAAAAAGATATTGCATATTTTCTGCTTGTCTCATTGACCTACTTGGTTTTTTAAATCTATGAACTTATTCCTCTTATTGCTTAGCTTTCTCATTTTATCTGTTTTCCTTTTAGCAAAAGTCTATTTTGTCACTATCATTAATGAATGAATAAAAGGTTATAAATATTCATAGATTGTTCTTTGCCCATTTGTGAATTATCTATTTAAATTAGTGAAAGATCGCTGTATATATTTGAAAGCACATGCCAGGTAAAATCAGAACTCACAGTGTCAAAGAGAGATAGACTGTCCCCTTGACTTCTGCTTTTTATATAATACTCTCATTCCCAGAGCACAAAATTATTTTAACAGAGTCCTTTTCAAAATTTGTCAACTCAGTTTTGCATTCCCTAATTTGAATGCCTGAATTAAGGACTCTAAAAAAAATTATAAGGTGAGTTAGAAGAAGACAATTTCAGTGTGAATTTACTTCCTCTATCTAGGGGAACCTCCTTGAAGTTTAAAGAAGCACTGGATAAGTCATATAAATGATGAATCATAAAATTATTTTTCTGAAAAAGAAGTAGAGTTGTCCTTGAATATACATTTGAAATTGGTTCTGGGTCCCCAACAGACAACAAAATGAATGGATGTTTAAGTTCCTTATGTAAAATTGCTTATTATTTGCATATAACTTAGACACATCTTCTTGTATGCTTTAAACCATCTCTAGTTTACTTAGAAAGTATCATACAATGTAAATGCTATGTAAATAGTTGTTATGAGGCATTGGTTAGGGAATATGACATTTAAAAAGTCTGTACATATTCAGTACAGATGTAAGTTTTTTCATATATCTTTGATCCATGATGGTTGAATCCATGCATGTGGAATCTACAGATATGGAGTGTCAACTGTACCGACTAAGAATGGAATCAAATAATGAAAAGTTTATATAAGTAGATGAATGATAAAGGGTGTTCCTACTAAGATGGATATTTTAAGGAAAATCTCTATTTGGTGTGTGTGAGGGTAGAGGAATGGTATATTTAACAATGTAAAATTGAGATACCCAGTGTAGCATAGAACAAAAAATTTTAATATTCTCAATTTAACACTCAATACAAAGTAAGTGCCTTATCAAGTTTTCTCCATCTTTTTTTTTATTTTTTTATTTTTTTACGTTTACATAGGGTAATGATGTTTATTTTATTTTTCCCCTCCCCCCCACACCTCCCACCCCTCCCACCCCTCTTTTCCCTCTACACAGTCCTTCTTTCCTTCATTCTTACCGCTCTCCTTAGCCTAACTCTAAACCTAACCCTAAACCTAATGCTAGCCCGTCCCACCCCCCATTATATGTCCTCATCCGCTTATCAGCGAGATCATTCGTCCTTTAGTTTTTTGAGATTGGCTTATCTCACTTAGCATGATATTCTCCAATTTCGACCATTTGCCTACAAATGCCATAATTTTATCATTCTTCATTGCGGAGTAATATTCCATTGTGTAAATATGCCACAGTTTCTTTATCCATTCATCAACTGAAGGACATCTAGGTTGGTTCCACAATCTGGCTATGGTGAATTGAGCAGCAATGAACATTGATGTGGCTGTATCTCTGTAGTATGCTGATTTTAAGTCCTTTGGGTATAGGCCAAGGAGTGGGATAGCTGGGTCAAATGGTGTTTCCATTCCAAGCTTTCTGAGGAATCTCCACACTGCTTTCCAGAGTGGCTGCACTAATTTGCAACCCCACCAGCAATGTATGAGTGTTCCTTTTTCACCACATCCTCGCCAACACCTATTGTTGCTTGTGTTCTTGATAATCGCCATTCTAATTGGGGTGAGATGAAATCTTAGGGTAGTTTTGATTTGCATTTCCCTTATTACTAGGGATGTTGAACATTTTTTCATATATCTGTTGATTACTTGTACATCTTCTTCTGTGAAGTGTCTGTTCATTTCCTTAGCCCATTTGTTGATTGGATTATTTGTATTCTTCGTGTAGAGTTTTTTGAGTTCTTTATAGATTCTGGAAATTAGCGCTCTATCTGAGGTATGGTTGGCAAAGATATTCTCCCACTCTGTAGGCTCTCTCTTCACATTTCTGATAGTTTCCTTTGCTGAGAGAAAGCTTTTTAGTTTGAATCTATCCCAGTTGTTGATTCTTGCTTTTATTTCTTGTGCTATGGGAGTCCTGTTAAGGAAATCTGATCCTAAGCCAACAAGTTGAAGATTTGGACCTACTTTTTCTTCTATAAGATGCAGGGTCTCTGGTCTGATTCCGAGGTCCTTGATCCATTTTGAGTTGAGTTTTGTGTAGGGTGAGAGATAGGGGTTTAATTTCATTCTATTGCATATGGTTTTCCAGTTTTCCCAGCACCATTTGTTGAAGAGGCTATCTTTTCTCCATTGCATATTGTTGAAACCTTTGTCTAGTATGAGAAAATTGTATTTATTTGGGTTTGTGTCCATGTCCTCTATTCTGTACCATTGATCTACCTGTCTATTTTGGTACCAATACCATTCCGTTTTTGTTACTATTGCTTTGTAGTAGAGTTGAAGATCTGGTATTGCAATACCCCCTGCTTCGCTCTTGCTACTGAGGATTGCTTTAGCTATTCTAGGTTTTTTATTCTTCCAGATGAATTTCATAATTGCTTGCTCTATTTCTGCAAGGTACATCATTGGGATTTTAATTGGAATTGCATTGAATCTGTATAGCACTTTAGGTAGTATAGCCATTTTGACAATATTAATTCTGCCTATCCAGGAACATGGGAGATCTTTCCATCTTCTAAGGTTTTCTTTAATTTCTTTCTTTAGTGTTCTGTAGTTCTCATTGTAGAGGTCTTTCACCTCTTTTGTGAGATTGATTCCCAAGTATTTTATTTTTTTCGATGCTATTGTGAATGGGGTAGTTTTCCTAATTTCTCTTTCTGAAGATTCATCACTTATGTATAAAAATGCATTGGATTTATGAGCATTGATCTTGTAACCTGCTACTTTACTGAATTCACTTATGAGTTCTAAAAGTTTTCTGGTGGAATTTCCAGGTTCCTCTAAATATATAATCATGTCATCAGCAAACAGGGATAGTTTGAGTTCTTCTTTTCCTATTCGTATCCCTTTAATTTCTTTGGTTTGTCTGATTGCTCTGGCTAGAGTCTCAAGGACGATGTTGAATAGAAGCGGTGAAAGAGGGCATCCCTGCCTTGTTCCAGTTTTTAGGGGGAATGCTTTCAGTTTTTCACCATTTAGAATGATATTAGCCATGGGCTTAGCGTAGATGGCCTTTATAATGTTTAGGAATGTTCCCACTACCCCAATTTTTTCTAGTGTTTTGAGCATGAAGGGATGGTGTATTTTATCAAATGCTTTTTCTGCATCTATTGAAATAATCATGTGATTCTTAACTTTAAGTCTGTTGATATGGTGAATGACATTTATTGATTTCCGAATGTTGAACCAACCTTGCATCCCTGGGATAAAACCCACTTGATCGTGGTGCACTATCTTTTTAATACATATTTGTATGCGATTTGCTAAAATTTTGTTGAGAATTTTTCATCTTAATAAATGACAATATAACTCTTAGAGTTATATGTTATATGATCTTAAATATGTGTATAATATGCCTTTAATTCCTTAACAATTCTACCTATATTTCTAATAATGTTTGTGAGTGTGTATGCACATGCACACTTTGTGAGACTTATTTTTTAGTTGGTTCTGACATTTATAACAAAATATCATTATATTGGGTATCTTAAACCACAAAGATTTATGTCCTGTGGTTCTGGAGGCTTCAAGTTCAAGGTTTAGTTATCAGGATACCGCCACAATCTGTATTTGGTAAGTAACCTTCCTCCTGCTTTGTAGACTGCCTGTTTCTTTTTTGTATTCTTTCAAAAAGATATTCTGCCTGTCTCTCTGTCTCTCTCTCTGTCTCTGTCTCTCTCTGTCTCTCTGTCTCTCTGTCTCTCTCTCTCTCTGAAGACCCTATATTTTTATACATCATCTTGGAAATTAGGGATTCAGTACATGAACATGGAAGGGACACAAACATTTAGTCCATAGCACATTTATGTATGGCTGTTATGTATATCAGCTATATGAATCTGGTAATCAAAAAATTCTGCATATATTTTTTCAATGAGGAAGTGTGAAATACCTTTTAATGAATATCAGCTTATATTTGGGCCTTTATATCAGTAGTCCATAAATATTAGTTGAATCTAAGTTGAAGTGGAATAATACTTAAGAATAAATAATATGAAGAAAGCTTACAATCATTTTAGGATTTTAAGTCTTAACAGAAATATCCTTATTCCATAATTTAAATGATAGTAGCTAATAAAGTTTTACCAGCTTTTTTCTTCAGATAATATTTTCTTTAATGACGCTATTATCTCTTGATATATTAATATAATTTTCAGAAAAAACAAATTTCCCATAAAATGTGTTGAGAAAATTCTATCTTAAATGAATTGTATGTATTACTACAGAATTTCTCATGTAATAGGTGCTAATATGCTTAATGACTAGCCAAGAAAGAGATATATCACTTTTTTATCATATTTGATCAGGGAAAATTGTTAATGCTTGATTGCTATAAAATAATACTCAAATAAAAGTGATCATCAGAAATTTGAAACACTTTTTAGAATGTTTAAACTTCAGCAACTGGAATTTATTGGGAAATGGGTAGAGATATATTCAAGAAGAGTATTCTCAACATCTATCATTTGTCATTTTTCCACATCATCCAATGCTCTCGCCTTTACCTGTTTTATGTTTGCTCTCCAGCATGTCATTTTAGAAACTATGTAATATATTCATATATATATATGAGATATGTTTTTCTTTATCAAAATATAGACATTGCGAGACTTGTATATTCTGTCATTGTTGTATCTGCAGTTCTTGGAAGAGTATCTGACATAAAATAGACACTTAGAAATTTGTCAGATGAATGAATAAAATAACCAAGGAGGTGTAAAAAACATGCAATTTTCTTATAGCTCCAAGATAGACACATTCACAAAATCACAAAATCTATGTTCAGGCTTTTTATAACTTAGATATGAACCAAAAAAAGAAAAAGAAAGATTTCCAACATTTTAAGGAAAACCAGAAAGAGTCAGATGATTTTTATTTGCAAACTCCTTTCTCAAAATTTTATGAGAAAAACTAAGTACCCAATAAAAATGTATTAATAAATGGAAAAATTAATTCTTTAATGAACAAACTATATATGATACACTCTTGCTAAGAGAACTAATATCAGAAAATGAAAATGAAAATCTAATAATAATCTTTCATGTGGCACACTAAGTTTGAATGTATCAAACATATTGAGTAAATCTACTGGTGGTACCCTACCACCCAGAACATTTCTAAATCATATTGTGTTACAGAAAGTCAATGCCATCTACACTGTGGTTACCTAAAAGATGCAGTTATTTCTATTAACATCCTGAAATGCAACCAAAAGAAATAATCTATTTGTTCCTTGATATAATATATAGAATCTACAACATAAAAATAATTTTTTCAGCAAAAATACTCATAATGTTAGCTGTATAACTCACTTTTAAAAAATCTGAAATATTTATTGACAAGCACAGGTAAATTTATTTTTTATTTTAAAAATAAGTGTGAGTAAATTTTTAAAATTAAAACAAATCCTACCTATGTAGAATCAAGTGGAAATAAAAAAGCTAGATCTGCAAGCAGAATAGTTCAACTAAAAGGGGAGGGGGAGAGTGAAAGAATGTGAGGAGGCATGAAACAAGTTTCTCAGAGACTGGTAATGGAAATTTGTTGCCATCAAACAAAATTTTAAAAATTGTATTAAAAAGTATGTGATAATATAATGAATAAAATTAATAGACACATTTCAGCAAATTCATAGTAAATTTGATGAGTCCTTTCCTTTCAAAAATCAAAAATGAATCTGTGAATGCATTCACCTGAAATAATGATTAAGTAAGAAAAACCACTGTTTTCAGTAATTTTGAATGGTCTCTAAACTTGTTAACCATGACCAGGTATGACTCTTACATGAAGTATTGACCCAGTAAATCAAAGGTTACATTTTATTTTTAGTTCTCACCTTATAGGTTAAATCACTTATTTTTTTAAATCAGAAAAACATAAGTCATAGATTTGTGCCTTGACTCTCAGAGGTAGTTATTAGCTCCCAAGTGGTTTTCAAGTTGTTCATCTGTAAAATACTCAAGATTCTCTGGAGATGTTTCTAAAATCATAGGAAAGTGAGTGAGTAGTTTTATTATCCAGTGAAACAAGAATTAAGTGCAATTTTTCTCAGGAGTGCTTAAGAGCCTACATGAACACTGATGAGGGAACTGAATGGGAGCAAGTTATGGACATAGATCAGGTGGAAGGGAAAATAGATTGGTCCTCTGGGAGTCTGAGGCAGTAAAGCCTCAGCTCATGCAGGATTGGCAATTCAGAAAAAGGACAGGAAGGAGATTAACAGGAAACTTTATCTAGCCATTGGCAGTATCCAAATGAGAGAAGACAGTTAAATATCTTTCTAGGCTCTGATTCTCAGACAGCCATTTCTCTTAATCCATAGTGATATTATAAGCAATGATTTACCCAAACTGTAAGATTTATGTACTCCAAAATAATTTAGGATCTTTAGACCCATATTCTTATTCTACAGTGGACTGCAGCTTACTATATGGACTCTCAATTGGGGGAAAATTGGGAATACAACCTTGTATGTGGAAAGAGTTCAGATTTAAGATTCTGCAATCAAAAAGGTGTAGCTTCAAAATGTGATAGGCTATTTGGGGTTAGCTGAGATGTATACCCACCATTCTAGGAAATTAAGTTCTGAAGTACAGGCAAAAGGTACACAGGAGATATTTATACATAAGGTGAGTATAGGTTTTATAATGAGGTTTATAGGTTTGCCTAAAACCTGCTCTAGGAATTAATACTTTGTTG
Source organism: Sciurus carolinensis (assembly GCF_902686445.1). Taxonomy (NCBI): domain Eukaryota; kingdom Metazoa; phylum Chordata; class Mammalia; order Rodentia; family Sciuridae; genus Sciurus; species Sciurus carolinensis. The sequence goes on along the minus strand of NC_062213.1, from coordinate 26,759,059 downwards.
GTATTATTCTTAACACCTTTGCTGAATATATTGGATGTTTTATTTTTACAATACATTTAATACTTCTAAAATAGCATTTGGGGGGATTTCAGGATAGTGGAGATAGTCATGGGATGGGATAGAGATTTTCAAAAACGTAAAGAGGTAATTCTAATGTCAATGATAATTAATGTAGTCCCTCCTTATCTGAGGGGAGTATGTTCCATGACACCAGGGGATGCTTGAAAGTGTGGACAACACTGAGTTCTGAATATACTATGTTTTTTTTCTTGTACATACATGCTTATTAGAGTTTAATTCATAAATTAGGTACAGTAAGAGATTAATAATAGTAAATAATAATAAAATGATTATAAAAATGTACAGCAATAAGATTTTTGTGGATATAGTATCTGTCTCTATCTTATTATTCCATACTCAGCCTTCTCATGTTGTGAAATGGCATAATGCCTACAATTGAGAAGGAGAGAGGTAAATGACACAGGTATTGTGAAGTAGCATTAGGCTATTGACAGATCATATTTCAGAAAGGAGGATCATGAAGCCATAATAATGCCAACTAACCCCAAGTATTGAAATCACAGAAAGCAAAATGGAGGACCAAGGAGAAACTGTTGTAGTAGTTCTAGATTCAGACAGACCAGGCTTTATATGCCATTTTAAGATCTTATTACTAAATAACTTTCAGCCTATTCTATAGCCTCTATAATTCTGTTTCTCTCAAATATAAAAAGGAGATATAATCATTATCATCATTATTTTTAGGTAAATTAGGACACATAAAATTTGTTCAGAGTTCACACTCATTGATTTATTTTGGTTATGACCACATGGTAGAATACCATATCCATCTTGGCTCAAAGTGATATGTCACTAAACCCTAGGACACATGTAAAATTAATCACATTATAAAAATTTATTACCTAAGTACCCAGTGGTTTCAGTAACAGTAAGATTTCCTTGCCTAACCAACAGTGTGTTAATTGACAGACTCACAGAAATTAAAACATATGTAATAAAACTTTATCAGTGTTTAAATATTATTTCACTAAAGAATTTACTTATTAAGTAGTAAATGAATAGTCTTAATGAAAAAAATGAACATTTATGGAATTTCTAAATTTCCTGTATTTTATTTTAGATGGCAGCCTTAACTAAACATTATATAATAATAACTGAAAAGCTCCATCTACTGGCTTTTGATTTCACTGCAAAACTGTCACAATCATACTTTTTCTGATTTGATTCTCTATCCCCCAATAGTAACTATGAATGTAATTGTTTCTTCATCACTAAAACCTTTGCACCCAATGAACAAAATGACTAACAAAAATGATTTGTAACATGATATATATACATATTTTGAAGCCACAGCACTATTATGCTGGGAATTAAAGCACTGAAATTAATTATGTTAATGGAAGAAGGCACGATGATGTAGAAATAACCATAAAGATTCGTAACAAGAATATTTTCTATAATGTTCACTGAATATCTTTATTATATTTGAATAGTTTAGGTTTTCTCTGGCAGAAATGAAATTTGCTATGTAATGCTTGTTTTATTAAAATTCTTTGTTTTATATAAATTCTCATAAAAAGTTAGATAAGACAATATTTTTGTTCGATTATGTGGCTTTAAAAATAATTAAAAACTAATGTAGTTCTCAGTAACACCATAGGTCACTCAGGCTTACACAAGTGAAAATGTGATTTTAAGCAACTAAGTAGGAAATATAGTCTTAATATGAGATAATCATACTGCTTCATTGACTGATTTAAGCAAAGCTCAGTGTTATATCCAATTTTACATGTGCATGCATATTAAGAATTAGATGGATCTCAAAGGGAAATGGAGATAGCTTTTTCACAAATATATAAGTTCCATTTGTCCACGATTCATATAAATACAATATCAAAAAGTCTCTCTAAAGCATCCATTCAAATGGCATTTGAATCTAATACTTGAAAAAGATGCATTTGAAGCTAGACTACAATTAAATATATAAGTCCAGTAAACCAGATATTTTGATTCACAAACATTTATTGAACACAAACTGTGCTGGGAACTCTTTTAGTACTGAAATATATAAAACTAAATAAAATACAACCCACAAATTCAACATCCTTAGACTTTTTTTTTCCTAAAGAGGAACAAAAAGGAAGATACAAAATTAAGATTTTATAATTACAGGAATAGAAGATGGCATCGAGTTATATAGGCCACAGAGAAGAAGCACAGAGGAAAATTGAAAATATTTCCCATTAGGTAAACTTCGTGATCAAAAGTAAGTGTATTTGATCTTCAAATGACACTTTCTGGAATACTGCTCTGTAATAAGAAGCATTTGCATAAAAGTTGAGAGCATTTCCCTCATAGCTAGGAAGTCGCCATCCTTGGTGCCCTCTGGGTAACAGGACTATCATAGTGTGAAATAGTATCATTTAGTATTTTAATGAGAACTTTTAAGCCCAAGGCAAATTATATAGGTAGGCATAAGAGCTTTCTCTCTTGCCACTCAGTATTTTCACCTTTTTCCCTTTATAAGCATTATGGGAGGCACTTCTTTACTCCTAAGATTTTTTGTTCTATGTGACATTTGTTCATTACTTTGATGTAATATGCCTGTTCTCTCTGAATGTCCTGCTCCCCAGTTCTGATGAGAAAGAGACTTAACCTGATTCATGTATATGGAAAGAAACTGGACATACTTAACAACTTTTTCCTCTCATCTACTTAGTAGTTGGCTCCTTATTCCTGTGTGATATAAATTTTCAAGGCAACATTTACCTCCACAATCCAGCAATCCCAAAGGTGGTGGTAATGTTAAATCCCAACATAAAGAAGATGGAGATGTTGAGTTCTCTCTTTCTTAAAAATATTCCTCAGACTAGTCATGAGATTGACCTATTGTCATTATCTTCCTCCTAGATAATTTCTGTCTTGTTCAGTTCTTCGAAGGTGGTCATGATTTCTATTAAGTCACAAAATATTACTTCTAAGATATTAGTCATTTGCAACATATTGGTTTGTTTTGCATATTTGAAACACATATTCAAGAAATGAGTAATTTGTATTAAAAGTCCAAATGCATATTTAAATTAATAATTACACACATCAATTCAAAAGTAAGTTAAAACATTGGAAAATATATATGAATGCTTCATTATCTTTTTTGTGTAGGAAGACCATCCTTTTTCAGGAAGTTCAGAACAGAAGCTACTTTAGAGTGTCTGAGCCTAAAATCCATCACATTTCTCATCACTTATATGAACATGCAAAAGTTCTTTCTAATTATGATTTCCCAGCTGGAAAATCTGAATGTTAACATAACTACCTCGGATAATCAGTGTGAAGATTAAATAATGATTTAGAGAGGATCAAGTGAGATAATATAGACAAAGGATTTAGTCTTGGCACTCTGTTATGTTCAGGTGTTAAATACCAAAATATCTTGTGTATATTAGTCAAAGGAAATGGAGAATCCACAAAATATTGGAGTTTTAGCTGTTTGTTTTGTCTTGTTTCAGTTTATCACTTGACAAAAATGTTCAGAGAGATAATTTTTCCTGTTTTATATTTCTCCTGATATCATAATTATCATTTAGCAAAATGTAAAGTGTTTTTAAAACTTCCCTCATGCTTTGTTATTTGTTTCAAACTGCTATTTTTTTCCCTTAAATCATGGACTTCATTTTTACTTAAAATTTGGAGTTCCCATTAAGAGAGAAAATTCTATGCTTGCATGATAAATGTGCAAAATTATCTGTCATTTTTCAGAAAATCTGGGGATCATGAAAATTTTCTCAGATAATAGTTTAAACTTTGTCATAAAATATATAACATAGGGCTGGAATTGTAGCTCAGTGGTAGAGCACTTGCCTAGCATGTATGAGGCACTGGGTTTGATCCTTAGCACCACATAAAAATAAATAAAATAAAGGTATTGTGTCCATCTACAAACTAAAAAATATTAATATATTTTATATGACATAAATAATGAAAATGATGAAAATATATGTAACATATATTTTAAGCAAAAGAATACCTCATATATACTGAAGGTTTGTATGCCAATGAGAAATTAAAACAGAACACACATAAGGACATATAGTCAAAATGTATGGTGTCATTGGAGCCATCACACTATCATTTAATATGCAGGGGGTGCATTAATAAGATATTTGGGGGTGGAGAGTAATGAAAATTATCAGAAGATCATATTCTCTAAATATAGTTTCATATCTAGGAATTTGAGAAAAACTGTCATGATTACAACAGATAACTGCATAGAAGTATATTTTATTATAACTTATAAAGTGACCTAAAACAGAAAGATAGTTATATTAATGCATTCAAGTGGTAGAAAATAATATATCATTTTCATGTTATGGCTGCTTTGCCATGTTTTGACCTAGAAATTAAGAGAGGAAAAAAATGATTTGTATGAAAAATTTCATAGTATAATCTTACATTAATTGAAAATAATACTAGCTAGCAATAATAATGATAAAAAGGGAAAGATTCTAAGCTGGGGTTGTAGCTCACTGGTGGAACACTTGCTTAGACTGTGTGGGGCCCTAGGTTCCATTCACAGCACTTTAAATAAAAGGAAGAATCTGTAGTAAAGATATATTTACCCATGTAAGAAGAAATATGGAGTGGAAAAACATTAGTGCTTATTGTCCCTAGGGAGTGGTAAAATATTGTTAGAATTTGTAGTGAAAAGGAAATTAGAGACTAATTTCTGAATTTATACTTCTAAAATTCAAAAGAAATAATTCATAACAGCATTGTGTGATTTGTATGTGAAATTTTTAAAAAGGAAGGAGGAGCCTGCTAAATGAATGAATGCAAAAATAAATGAAAGAAAGAATAAATACAAAAGACTTTCATAAAACTAACAACCAAGGCCCATGCCATTTTATTAATAGCAAGAAATACAAACCCATAAAGACACTAATCATAATATTCTACTTAATCTCCTACTCTAGCATGCTATCAGTAAAGTACATCAACAACAACACAAATTATGTTAGAAAATGATTTTTAACTTAAGTAGCAGATACATGCTAGTGTGTTGCAGTGTTACAAAATAAAGCCAGGAGAATTCCTCCTCATTTAGAGGAACCCACTGCCATAATTTCTGATGTGTCTTGCTGGAAAAGGGATTTCTTACTTAGGGTAGTGTGGTGCTATTGGCTCCAGTTCCCTACCTCATTATTATTCCTCTCCCTGTATAATTATGACATTATGAAAGGACTTCATTTTAACTGGATCATATTTCATGATGATGTATATATGACTTTAAGGATGAACTCATTTGCCAGGGTTCTTTAAGGTTTGGGTACTGAATCTCCTTAAAGACATTCCATCATTTGAGGAGAGCCAGCTTCCGAAGAGTTTACTGTCCAAGACACCTGCAGTTGCTTAGGGTCAGCATATTTCAATTACACCTGCAAAGTGACTTTTATGTGCTTATGCTTTCCAAAAATAGGTACACAAAATGTGCAGGTGCAGTGATGAAGATCCATCCCATTATGCTCTCTGATTCTAACTTCCCAATATAAGGAGTTCATGTTAATTTCGTACCTCTAATGTACAACCCATCCATGCAGAAGTAACATTTGATTCATGAGACACTAAATTTGTTCAATTGATTTTTGTAGGGGGAAGTAATTAACTTTTTATCTTATTCCTAGTAGCACATTATGAGAATAAATGTAGTTGAAATATTCATATTGAAAAATTCTCTCATCACTTAAGTGAAAACCTTTATGAGTATAACAGGAAGTTTTAACATTATTTTTGCCTAGCAACTAGTGCTACCATAAAATAGAATCCTTAGAAAAAGCCAAATCCTTTTCTAGTGGACTAGACTACTTTATGAGAAGTATTCAAAAGTTGAAATTCACAGGCAAAATGTCTTCTGAATTTGATTTATTAAAATATGTGTGAATACTATGTAATTGAGCATTGTAAAGTAATAGTCATATTTTTCAAGTAAAATAATAGTATTAAAAATTTAGTGTGTACCAGTAGTGTGTTAAAATTTTTTGTTTCAATTTATTGTTTATAAAAATCTTCTGCTATTAATACTATTATATTTCCCTACTAGCAACTGCAAAACTGAAGTTTATTCAAGTTTAGTAATTTGTAAAATTAGTCATAACTAGTGAGTGGTATATCAATATGATCCCAGGTATGTCTGGATTTTGAATTTGGTCACTTTGCCATTAAGTTAGTAAGGTTAATTGACATTCTTTCATAATAGAGTATGGGTCATAGTTTCTAATTTTGAAGTTCCCTATAAAATTATACAAAATAGTTTATTGGATGTGTAATTAATTAAAATATTTCATATATAATTGATTCCTTATATCTGTGTTTATAAATACCAATACAAGCCCCTCATCACATAAAGGTTTTGAAAAGACATTTTCCCATTCCTTGATTTCTTTTATTCTTTTAGTGTCTTTCACAGAGGGTCATAGTTTCTATTTGTCACTATAACAAATGATCACAAACTTGTTGGCTTAAAATGACAGAAATGCCTTTCTCAGATCTGGAGACCAGAAATTCAGCATCCATTTCACTGGGAAACATGTTTCCGAAAGGCCCTATTATGTGTATTTTAAAGTGGGAATTTATACTACATCAGATTTCTCAAACTAAGTGTCCTTGGAACACTTTTTCCCTGGAACACCTCTCAGTATCTTTCAGGAGACCAATGTTGTGTAGAATGCAGCTTTTTTTGTTTGTTTGTTTGTTTGTTTTGGTTTGGTTTGGTTTAGGTGTTGAGTTCTAGGGATCCAATCCAAGCCTCAGGCATACACACATGCTAGGCAAAGCTCTACTACTGAGCCACTCCCTCACCCCTGTGGAACATGTTTATATGAAATGTTGACTATAACTGCAGTAGGTAAGGGCCCTCTAAGATTTCTTTACTGGAAATGAGGAAGGGTTTATGACTTTTCACATTAATTAGAGTGAAAGTAAACATAAGAAAATTTTAAATAACTTGTTTTAACAGGGAAGAAACAAATCAGCCTCAAAGTTCTGAAAATTAAGATGCTGTTAAGGATAATATCAGACTCCTGCATTGACTCTAGTGTTTGAGAAAATTACTTTAAGCATAATTCATGACGTTTCTATATCCAAAATAATATATTTTAATAATTCAGGAGTAACAATAAATTAAAGTATTATTACCATGAATTGAATTTGTAACTCAGTGAAAGGAAGAAATACATAAACCTTTGGAGATGGAGCTTTTTGTCAAAGTTTCAATTTTGTCTAATTCCATGTTAACTTCATTCAGAATGTTTAGTTAAGAAACTTGTAGAACTAAAACTAATATGTTGAAACTCCATCTTACAAAGGATTTTTTAAAGACATTTTAAATTTAAAATGTGGCTCACGTACATTTTTTTCATTCAGTATTTGTAAACCTTTTTTGAGATGTTTTCATTATGGTGATTTAATGGGCAAAAAGAAAAAAAAAAAAAAACAATGTTCAATGCCAGAAAACAAGAAAATCAGATTTTAATATGGATTTTCTCTCTTGAACCTGTATATTCTTTTCACCACAGCACAACTGATGCAGAATGATTCATCTATAATGAATAATGATTCATTATTATAAAATAATGAGAATGTTTTTCTTTTTATGGCCCTTAATGAGTCATGATCATATTTTCCTCAATTCATATAATCTATAATTTTAATAGGTATCACTTTTACTGTTTTATAATAGTTGAAGACTTAAAATTGACTGAAACAACAAAAATTTTGACAAAAGAATCTAATTATGCATACTTTCTTTAGAATTTTTAACATTTCCACTTTAACCAATGGTTTTTGTTAACTCAAGAATACTATTATCCACATGCTACATAGTTGGTATACTCCCCATACCAACTATTTCTAAGACTGCACTTATTAATTTCATCCAAAAATATAAAACAAAAGGCAAAAGGAATAATAATCTAGAATTTGATAACCAAAATATATTATTATTCCAAATACTGGTATTTAACATTAACAATCCAACTGCCTCAGGTTCACTTTGCATTGTTTGCTTCTGTTTTTGCAGGTGTTAGAATCTCTTTATGCAGATTTGGCCTTACTTTTCATACTTCACCAAAGAGCTTTCTGAACATTTATTTTTGGAAACATTGTTTAGAAGACACAATGATGAATCTGAAGGAGAAACACTGATTATTACAGTATTAATTTCATTCTTATAAAGTGGCAATGAGGAATGCTTCTCCCCTTGAAGTTTCATAATTATAAACAAAAATACCTGGCAATACTATGGGGGAAAGAAAAACAAAAAAACTTATTGAAACTAAATTTGCTTTCAAATATTGTTTTAAAAACCTATCTTGGTCTCTAATGTGCAATAGTGATACTAAGCATGTTCCTTCATCCTCCCACTCCCCGTTTAATAATTTAAAATGCAAATTTTTTTCTCCATTTCAACTTAGATCAGAATTGAAAACAGCTAATAATAATTTCCTGTGTGTATTTGAATATATTTCTTGGTTTCCAAAATTCTTTCTTGAGAAAACAAAAATTTGGATTATCTACTATAGGAACCTGAAAAAAATTCCTGATTTACTTGTTTTACAATTTAGATGTAAAACTAGAATATTTTAATAAACCCTGGTAAATATAACCTATTATATGTTAATTCTTGTCCATATTTTGGGTTGTTGTACTAGCCATGAACAAATTATGTTTATGGAGTAAGTGTACTAGAAAGAGGCAGTTATGTAAATTATTGGTGTTGAAATAAAAGGGTTCTCTTTTTTCTGCAGTGTTTAAATACACAAAAACATATTTTTTGAAATAATGTAATTCTTTTCAAGCTCAGATTATAAAATGACTTTCATAATACATTGATATGAATAGTTTCTAAGGCTGAAACTAAAATATTCAAGTTCAATGTGTGACTGACTCAATTAAATCAGATTTATAATCCACATCCAGAGAAGAATGAGTCTACTTTCTATTTCTCTAAATTGAATATATGCTTGTGTGTTAGTCAGTTCTTTATCACCGTGACCAAAACATCTGAGTACCCAGAGAAGAGATAAACCAACTTTAGATGCAGTAGCCAGGGAAGGCTGTTCTACAGTAATATGGTTTAGGTTGAGACTTGAATTTTGAAAAGAAGACCGTAATACAGTGTTCAAGAGATTATATTATTCCAGACATAAGAATATAAGCCCTTTATCTCAATGCATCAGGATCATATTTAGAGGGGTTCATATTTATTTGAGGTTTTTGGTTTCAGAGGTTCAGTCCACAGTCAAATGACTCCATTGCTGTAGGTCTGAGATGAGACAAAACATCATCATGGTGTTCAACATCATCATAGTTGTCCAACTCATGTCAGCCAGGAAAGCAGAGAAAAAGAGAGGAGCTAGGGACTAGATATATTATCCAAAGGTATGCCCCATGGAGGACCTACCTCCTCCAGCCATGCCACACTTGCCCCTAGTTACCAACCAGTAGTTCATTCAAATTGTTAATCCATCAAATGCTATATTCATCAGCATATTAGATGATGTAATACTTAATGTATTATAAAATACATATGTAAAATATATCATGTAATAAATGATATAATATATCTGTATAGCTATAATTACTGATGAGGTTACAGATTTCATAATCAAGTCATTTCACCTCTAGACATTGCTACAGTATCTACATGTGAGTTATTTGGGAAACATTTTTAGATTCAAACCACATAGCATTTTTGTTAGATATTTATTGTATAAAATAAATACAACAAATAAAATCTACAACAGATATCCCTGTTTAAAAACAACAGCACAATATCTGTGTTTTGTTTGTTGATTATTATTTCATTCAGCATGGATTCTGGTATAGGGTTTTTTTCAAATTTTTAAGTTCTTCATGAAGATTTTCAGTCAATTTCAGAAATAATACAACAAATAGCCCTAGGATTTTGCCATATTTACTTTACCTTTTAGTAATTTAAGTATTATAAATAATAGATTTCTCCATTTGCATTTTCTCCAAGCCCAGATATTGCTTAGACAATGTCTTATACATCAATTTCACTTTTATAACTTAAATCATGATTATGATTTTTCCAGACTTTGAAGCTCTCTTCCTGGAATTCAAATAAAATCTGACCTCTTCAGTATGGCCTAAAACACTTTCCAAATTTTTTTCTTACTCATTACTGTAACTTCATTTTAAAACTGTTCTTTATGTTCTTGGTACCTGTCTTCCCTTACATTTCTTTAAAAAAAAGTAGCTTAAATTCAGAAACTTTGCAATTGTTATTTTCTTATATCGGCAATAATACAATCTCCCAAACATTGTATTACTATCTTCTTTTTGTAATTCAAGTCTCAATCTAAACCATGTTTTCACATAACATCCTTCCCTGGCCATGACATCTAAAGTGGATTTACTTCTTCTCTGGGTACTCCCTATCACAGTCCTCTTTTCTTTTCTTCATGGTAATTATTACTACTTTATTTATTCATTTACATTCTATTCTTTATTCCCAACATTGAAGAAGCAACTCTGTGGGGTTGAGTCTTCTTGCTACTTACTGATTTGCTACTGTTTCAATATTAGGGGATACATAAATATTTGTTGAATAAAAGAATGAAGTAATTACTTATGCTTCCTATTTGTCCTTCTCAAGAAATCAAATAGAAATATCCTTTTCTCACATATTTTTGTCCCCCAAATGGTATAATTTGATCAATTTCTAGGCTACCAAGATTCTAAGATAATATTCCCCCCAGATTAATATTAATTTCACTTTTCGTAGTACCATTATGAACCTTTTCACTTAAGGTCACATATGAAAGCAAACTTAGGAGAAATGTCTCAGGTTCTAAAACCAGAATTCCATTCCCAAGAATAATAATAATATAAAAATGATAGTTTTTGTCTTGGATAAACTTGAGTCACTAGCCTTATCATTGGTCTTTAAGTACCCAAATTTTATATTTAGCACCACTAAGTGGTACTGTAATGGTTATGTCTCTATGTCTGTTTATTTAGTCTTACTTTGATTTTCCTTTAATCTTCATGGATCTTAAGTGTTTCCTAATAGAGGTAATATTACCTAGGAAAAAGGATACTGAGATCGTCAGGGCAGAACAAGCACTATTAGATATCACCAACTAGGGGGAATGCAGTGCCACACACCTGTAAAGCTGAGGCAGGAGAATAGCAAGTTCAAGATCATCCTCAGCAACTTAGCAAGACACTGTGTCAAAATTTAAAAATTTAAAAAGACTGAAGATACAGTTCAGTGGTAGAGTGCCCCTGGATTCAATCCCTGGTACTACGAAAGAACAAAAACAAACAAATAAGCAAACAAACAAAAAAAGCACACCAAGGAATAATTGTTTCATTTCCTCAAAAGATAATTCTCTGAGTTAGTTACATCCATCACAGGGCATCTTAATGGAAAATGACCCACAGAAGTTATTCATAGATAGAACTTAATGTGCCCAATGGTGGCATATGAGGCAAAATATTTCTCATTTTTATTACAGTGTAAATTGTGTTGATTATAGTAAATCTCCATCTATTCTTTAAATAATGATGTTTAATTAATGTTCCAAGTAGAAAGTGATTCAACCATCATTGTAGTTAATCAATGTATTGCAGCTTCAGAGACTCTGCATATCTGAAAAAAAAAATGGAATTTTGGGATCCAAATTCTTAGATGAATTCTAGCTACTAATGTTTATCTTGAGTCCATTTCGTTGCCATGAGAAAGAAGTTTCTTCTCTGACAAATATAGCAAAGGATTCTTGACAGAAGACAAAAGGCATCGCCCAAAGAGGGGGACACATGTACACACAATCATGGAATAGTATGACACACTAGAGTGGTTACAGTACTAGGGATACAGCCACATGACCACAGTTCCAGCCTTTCCATCAAAGGCTAGGGTTTAAATGATGGTCAGGTTGTACTTAGGTGTTTGATTCTATCCTTTATCATTGAACTGTTACAAAGTTTACCTTCACAAAAAGTGCATGATGTGAAAGATCATCATCAATCATTTATCGAATACATGTATGAATTTTCAACAACTTATATTTCTTTCCCTATTAGAACTTTAAACTCCAAATGTGGCCTTTCACAAAACCATTCATCCTACTTTTCAAGATGCATTGCATATGCTTTCTTTAGGTCATTAGTTCTTTCCTAAATATATGCATTCACTCCTCAGTGGTTTTACTATGTTCTTAGAACAAAAGTCTCTTCTAGCACTTCCATCTCTGTTGACACATTCTCATCCTAGGACCCCCAAATGCAGTATCTATTCACCTATTCCCAGATCTCCATGGAATTTATGCTTTGCCTCTAAATTATTTTTTCTCTATAGCTCTGAAGTATCTGGCTTTCTTATGAAACTAGATACTAGCAAGTAATTTAAAATAAATAATGGATTATCTTTATTCTAGGGATTTATCTCAGAATAACTTATAAGAGGGAAAAAAGATTACAAGCATAAATAATATAAACTTGACCATGAGGTGACAGTTGTCTAACCTAGGTTTTGAATATTATAGTGTGATTTTTTTTTAACTCTGAAAGTGTCTACAATTATTTGAAGAGGAATCTTCACAAAATTCATGTTATTTCACATCAGTTAGATAATTTTAAATGAGAATGCCATTTCTCTATCATAGTTGTTTCCATATTTATCTTCTAAATCATATCTATTTTGCTGAGAATAAAGCCAACATTTAGTTTTTAAAAATACTTCTTTTCAACTGGCTACCAAAGAAAATTTGACTAAACTGAATGTAATACTGACAATATTTAATGTTTTATACATTTACTTTTTGTCCTATGTATCTGTAAATAAAAAAAACAGAAATATTAAATACAGATATATTGTAGGATTTGCTACATATGGTACAGTCTGAGTTGTCTCTAACAATTTCATTAATGATAACAGAGGTAGGTTAATGTTCTCTTTTCCTTTTCAACTACATAATCCATGAAAATCAAGCATATTCATATTCTTATTGTTTACCTTTAGTTGCTTGGATGACAGTTGCCTTAAAACTTAGTGATAGTGTTCATAAGCATAATGTAAGCCAATGACAGTAGAAGGTTATCGCAACAAAGGAGAGTGGGATGCAGGAAAGAATTGCAGATCAATTACAACTAAGAATTGTAAAATGAATCTTCAAGCAGGGAAGAATAGTGTCAGCTACTCAATTTGGGAAGGGAAAAAACACTCTCGAGAGATTCCAAAGACATCAACAGAAGTATTAAATGATTGTGAAATAGGCTCTGTGAGGAATGGTTGAATGAATTGTGGTTATTAGCTTATAAAGTAAAAAAAACAAAAAAGAACTTAACACTTTCCACATATATGAACAGAAATTGCCCATATGGGAGAATTCAAATGAGAACAAAATTACAGCAAGTAGAATAGAAAGATTATGTGAAGTATTTCAGACTCACACGAGTATTGGTAAAAGGTTAGTAATAGTCTCTAGTCCCATACTAGTTAAATAAAATTAAAGTGAGGGCAAGAGGATCAAATCCACTGACTCACTATTCACTCAAAATTTGTGACTATGCAAGACCAAGTGCAATTTTCTCTTGATAATGTAAATATTTGGGAAGACAATTTTAAGTGTAAAAGAACAGGCTATTTCCTCAAAGGACCTTATAATTTAAAAATTCTATGAAGTACCATAACAATTTTATTTTGAATATACTCACATTATTATACAGATCCATTGTTAGCATTATTTGTTCTCTTACTGTTCTGAGAAGTTACCTTTATTTGTAAATTCAGTTGAACCCCATAGTTGAGACGTTTGGGGTTACAGGGGGTAAATACAAGAATTAACCTATTAATGTCTTGGTCCTTGATTTTATCATGCTTAAAATGAGGTGCTGGATTGAATGATTTTAACTTATTCTTTTGCTAATTTTTTAGATTTTCCTAAGTGCTTTATATCCTGATTTGAATGCAAATACAGCAGGCATATGGCCAGCAGGGGGAGGCCCCATCTTGTCCCCAGAAATTCAGCAGCTCATAGATTTTGGCACACAATCATAGAAATCTGATTGCTTTATTTTCCACCATTCTAGAAACATAAGGAAAGTATATTTATCCCATTTTTTAAGTGTAAAATATATAGAAGTGAATTATATAAAATTGGTCTCAGGATAGAACATTTTTACTGTTAAAAATTAGCATTTTCATTTGATCTTCATCAGGATTAACCACTAGTCCCAACAGCCACTAAGAAGCAGAATTAAATCCTCTAATCTTTCAATAACAGAGAAGAAAAAGATTTTGGCAGAAATTAAGCATGTACAGATGGTATTCCTATGTTCTGGCCTTCATACATAACACCTGTTTTAAATTTTGCTCAAAATCACTAGGAAAAACTAAAATTCCTTCTACATTGATTCAATTAAAAAGTTATTTTCCTGTTGATCTAATCAAGAATATAATAATTGCTGACATCATCTTTGTCTTACGGACACAAAAAAATCTTTTTTGTTTTTATCCTTTATTTCTTTATTGATATGTTATGTGTCTTCTCCCAATACTGTTTAATTTTAGTTTTATATATGGATTTGAATGTGCTTAAACGTGTATGTGTTTGGAAATGTACTTGTCCTAATGTACTCTGTCTGTATGTGTATACGTATACATGAAATAAAATGCTTATTGTCCTTGCTATTATTTTTAAATATCATCAACTTTTTGTTTCATTTTAAAATCTTCTCCCAATATTAACAGCATGACAAAACTGGAAAGGACCTTGGAGTTCATTAGTTTTAATTGAATCATTAACAAAAATAAGATAGTTCAAGCATTTATCACCTATCTGAGGTAGCACATAAAGTTGCTGAAGGACCTGAAACTATGCCTAGCTCACCTGGCAAACATACCAGTGGATAGCTACTATGATATATTGTTCCCAGAAATCCATCCTGCCCCTTTTAGAAGAGTCATCCATATTTTCTGTGTATCAGTTTCACAGAACGCATAGGATGGAAGAATCACATGGTATCTCATTTCTTTGAAGTCACAATGCAAGTTAATGAATTAACATTTAACTAAATATGTCCCTAAAATTCATACCTAATCAAATATTTCTCTATTAGGACTATCCCAATCTCTCTCCCTCTCTACATATGTGTAAATACACACGTGTGTATCTATATCAGTATCTATCCATGGTTACTTTTATGTAAAAACGTACTTATGTAAATAGTATTTCTATAACAAAGAACAATCACATATATATACAATCAAATGTGTATACACATTGCAGAACACATAACAATGTATTTGAAAACATTTACTTTCTGATAGACTGTAAAAGATATTAGGCAAAAAATAAATGTCAATGTAAATCAAGATTTGAAACAAAATATTAAACCTTATATGAAGAATGCTTTGGCATTCCTTGCCTTTAGAAAGCACTGATGAATCAGACAGCTTGAAATTTTATTTGGAGCTTGGTATTCCTATCCCAACTTCCCTAAAGTTTTTTAGGCGATAAGAAATCTGTTAGAAATACTAAGAAAGAGAAGTCTGAATTGCATTTTTCAGCTGTCATGCCACATCCCAAGTCTATCTTCAGTCTATTTTCATTGGTCACTGCCTATTAAAATTCAAATGTTATATTTGATAATTATTAGACTTACTCTAGCTAACTAGTTTATTGACCTCTGATAAGAAAATTAGCATTAAATGTTTTAGATGAATATTTATATCTGCTTCATGATTTGATATTTTAAAAAATCTGAAAGACAATGTAGTAACTCAGAGGCATAGTCCTTTTTCTAGAGTAATATTCAATAAATGTGAATAAATGGATTAAAGTTGGGAATGGCAAGTAAGAAGAGCTAGTAAATCATATAGTTTTGAGTAGAACATTTTCACACTGTTTTTCAAATCCTACATCTATATTACCTATTAACATTTTGAGCCCAACTGTGGAGGAATTGAGGGTATTTGAAGCTTTTCTATTAAAACTCAGCAGGAGTTGATGATTTCATCATTTTACTCTTATTCTTATCCAACTACTTAATTCTTCTTTGGACACATTCCCATATGTGCCTTGTTGCTAAAAAATGAAAAACATTCAACAAAAGAAACATCACAATACAAGAAGGATTTAGCAAGAGGGTTGGTTTAATGCTGCTTACATCCTTATTCATGTCTGGAAATCAATAATCAAGCTCACAGTTGGAGGATAGTGGTCTACAGTATTGACACATAAAACAATAGTTAATTGGAAATTCTTAACTCCTATTTTATTATACATAAGACAAAATGGGATTTTATATTACTTATAGAATTTTCTCAAAAAATTTATATGGATTAGCCTCCTTACAAAAATTAATGTCAAAGTAATCATGCAAAATGATGCAATTCCACAGTTGAATGTTGGGATCAAATAACAGATTTTTTTCATGTGTTTTTCAAATCATTGCTAATACAGACTGCAAAATAAATAATTGCTCCATCAGAAAAGAAAATTAATAGCATATAGTGGTTTCCATGTTGCTTTCAATCAACAAATATATACTAATATCTACTGAATATTAGAAGTTGCTAAGAGCATACATGCAATATGTAAAATTCACTTTGAGTTTAGAAAATAATCAGGAAGCTATTTCCTACTCCCCTTCCTATCGAAGGGAACTGTCAGAGTTCAGAGGCAGCTAGTAGAAAGCACTCTAAAACAGATTAAGAGTTAAAGATCAGTGCATACACATAGGTACACAGTGCATGCCCAGGAAAATAATAAACCAATACTTTGCAAAAAGTATCAAAAAAGGTAAATTGCTTTAGTAATAGAACAAAGAGAAACAATAAACAAAGATTATTCCCCAGAACAATTAGTTGCTGAATATTCCATATAAAACATATCTCTATGTAGAATGTTTCTATGTATGATATAGATAATGTTGTCTTTCTATATATATGTGTATACATAATATTGAATTTATTTTAAAAATTACTAACATAAAATGGAAGTTGCTTATATAAGAATATAATATATGATAGAAGTGCCTTACATGTAAGAATGAAAATAACCTGGGAAGGAAATAAGAGCAAGTCAGATTAAACTGGAACTACTAGGACAAAAGTCTCTATTCATTACTTAACAAAAGGAAACTTTAAGCAGCAGATTCATACAGAATTAATTTTTGTTATAAATTGTTTTTCATCAAAAATTTAGAAATAAGGCAGAAGATGGTAGTGTTTCCTTTTGATATCATGTGGCAGTGTTGTTTAAGAGGTCCACACAAGAGTTCTTTAATTCTGTGAATAGAAACTTTTATTTTCTCAGTTAACAAATGATTACAGAACAGATCCTATGAAATTATCTGTTAAAATAGTTATTTTATCTGTAAAGAAATAGTTAATTTTATCATTTAAAAAAGATAATCTCAGGTGATCGTCTTACTGCCCTGTATTATATCCACCACTTTATACTAAGCCTTGCAATTTGTTTCAATACATTGTTTTCTTCAGCACCAATAAATTCTTAGCAGCAAAAAGGCTTTCTGAACTAGTTTTACCATCGTGCTGGTTTCCTTATAAGTTAAATAACATTCGGGGGTGGAGGGAAGTGTGTCTTCTATACTTGTATAGGAATAGACTAGTTTAACTTTTTGAAAATTATACTTTGCTGATTTAAGTTATGTATAGAGTGTTACATTCAAGACACAGCATCCAGTTGTTTATAGGCTACCACTTGGTTGCATTCATGTAGGTAAAACTTCAAAGACCCTTCTAAATGTGGTTGTAGTATTTGCTTTAGCTGTAGTCCTAATGATTATGGTCTTACTGCAGTGTAAACACACATAAACAATGCTTCATAAGAAGTGGGTATGATGTGAATCTTCCCTCAAATCCAACATGTTCTTCATTTATGTAGCATTATAATTTGATAGTAAGGTGAAATTGAATAAGGTTTTAAAATTTATTCTATTATACACATATAAAAGCATTTAAGGTTATTTAACACTACCTTGAAAATAAATCAAATGTTGTTTTAAAATATAAATAAAACCCGTTTAATCTAACAACATCTATTTAATACGATTAATTCTTTATTATAATAAGACTACTCCAAACCTTTCATACATATAGACATTTACAAAGGTGTTCAATTGAACATAGAAGATATTATTTAATTAATTTTGAAAATTGGGATAGATATATACCAAAAAGGAGGTTCCTGAGAAATAGAAAAATACTTCCAAACAACCTTTGAAACATAAATGTTATTTGATTTAATACACAAATTTCTAGCTGGATGTGGTTGCACACATCTATAATCCCAGCAGCTTGGGAGGCTGAGGCAGGAGGATTGCAAGTTCAAAGCCAGCCTCAGCAACTTAGCCAGAGCCTTAGCAACTTAGCAAGACCCTCTCTCAAAATAAAACATAAAAAAGCCTGGGGAGATAGCTCGATGGTTAAGTACCTCTGGGTTCAATCCCTGCTACAAAAAAAAAAAAAAAAAAAAAAAAAAAAAAACCACAAACTGTGTGTCTATATATGATACATAAACACACACAAATTTATATAAATATATAGGCACACAAAAATTTCTAGTGCTTAAATATATATTCCCCTCCTATAAAGTATTAAAAATATCATTAATAATTTAACGTTTTTCTTACATGAAAGTAGATATTTAAGAATAAATATTCAAAAATTATTTTCTTGCAACTCATATTTGGTTAAAATAATACTAATAACAAATAGATGCAGTTTGTACCAAATCTTTCACTGTAAGTATTCAACAAACTGGGAGAAATATGTATAATAAACAAACAGTATGTGGCAAATTCTGTACTGCTATATTACTTTAGGTTTTCCTGTCCAGAATAAATTAAGACATCAAAAATAGAAATTTGAAAAAAATTAACATCAATTTTTAAAAACTCATTAAAAGAAAGTCTACTTTACTTACTTTTTAAAATATAAGAATAAATTTAATTCAGTATGCATAACAAATAAGTACTTCCATCTATGAAATGTTAACTATATAAGTAATATTTAAAATTCACTTTATTTTGTATGAGATGTGGATAAGTCCAAACTGGAATGTACAGAACCAACATTATAATGTGTATTAGTGGGTTTGCTAGGATTTAATTTCTGGGGCAGCAGAGAGCTGAGTTTTAGTTTATTTGGATTATGTGATTTTTTTACCTAATGTATCACATATTTTAACTTTTCTATTTGAATTTACTGTGTACAAATTTCATAATAAAGACTAGAAACTCTATTATTTGGAAAAATGTCACACTGGAGTTACACCATCTACATTTCAGAACAATCATGCTGACCAACTTTGAGATCTATGCAGAAATAGAAAATAACTATACATCTTTTCAGTTTATGCATAAAAAAGATTCCAATACAAAATTTTAGCAAATTTTATTGAACAATGATTTATTCACAAAATTTAATACTTTCAAAGTATTATTTGAAAATTTCAAAACAGATATTATCTAAATAGTAAACTTGACTTCAGAATAAAATAATGAAACAAACTGATCAAATAGTGAACCAAACTGAAATTGTTTTTGAGGATATAGTCTAGTGGAAGAGGCACATATTAAATACATAAATGTTTTAAATATATATTGTGGTAAATTGCATAAAGTAAAGGAGAGGGTTTAATTCTGAGAGAATAAAGGTAAATAATAGCCCTAGATTAGGGTGGACAATAATGGCATTCCAGAATAAGAGATGTTTTTATGAGATAAAGGAGAAGGATCAGCCATTCATAGAATCAAATGAAGAGACTGCTTTTAGAGGAAACTCCTTTGTGAATGTCCAAATGCAAGAATGTTTTAAAGCAGCAGATCTCAATCAGAGAAGATATTACCCTCCAGGGGACATTTGACAATGATTGAAGACATTTTTAGTACTCACAATCAAGTGTGTGTAGTGTGTGTGTATGTGTAAAGAGAAAGAGGCAGACAAAGAAAGACAGAGATTAACACTGTTGTCTAGTGTGTAGAGGATAGGAATACTTTTAAATATCTTACAAGGCACAGAAAGACGCTTGTAAGAAGCCAAGCTTGAGAAACTCTAAAGAATTTAAAGAAGTGCACAATACCCCAAATTGCAGTGCTACAGAATGAAACTGTGGAGATAGATGAAGAAAAGATTATGAAGATTCGTATTCAATGACAAAGAGTTTGTATCTCATTGTATTAAAAAAGTAAGTGAACAGCCATTAGAATTTAAGTAAGATAATATTATTTCATTTACACTTTAGAAAAAAAAATCATCAATCTGGAAAACATACACCAATAAAAAGGTTTTTTAATTTTTTTTAAATAGAAAGAATGTTTAAGTATATTCTTAAGGGGAGCAAGCAAATTATAATTAATATGAACCTATTTGGGCAAATATGCCATGTCAGTATCTTCTTCTGCATAGAATTGAGAAAAGTTACCAACCTTAATATCCCCTCTTTACAAGGGGTTTTTCTGAGCATCTTTATATGTTCCAGCCCTGTTTGTAATTCACTAGCATTTGAATTTGAGAATTATTCTAATAATATGATTGTTATGTGTTTTATATTCTTGAGGGAATTTAGGTTTATTTTGTAGTCATAAAACAGAAAAATAAGTCTACATCAGTGGCCTTATATAGGTAGGGGAAATCTGTGTGTCAATGAAAAACTAAACATTATTTATATGCTAGAATACAACCCTCCAGTTTAATCAGCTTAGGGTTCTATGGAAACCATTTTACAAGTTTGCAAATTATAAAAACTGCTATAGCAAAGCAAAATAATTCATGTCAATGGTCTTGCAAATTCAGTCCTGTCCTGTGGATGTTGAATTCACTTCCCACCCACTTTGTGGAAAAAGCCATTTGTGCCTACATTTGCATAGGCATTTCAATATTTCTGGTTGATGTCTATTCTTTGAAGGATTATCTTTTTGACTGCTTTAACATCTGCTCCATTCCCTCATCAATTAAAAAGTAAATAAAATCTTTAACCTGTGTTTATTTTAGTATTTCCATGAGAGTTGTAATTTTGCCTTTTGTGAGAAAAGTTATATTTTCGCATATTTACTTTATTATACTTTAACTTAACAATGCACTTTTTTCCCAGTCAAATTTAAATTATTTGCCATCACATCCTTAAATTTCTCAAACTAAGTCATGAATAAAATATAGTCAAAAATACCCTATCTCTGAGCCATTGTCCCCCAAAGTTATCATTGAAGAATCTACACAAAAGAAATGCATGTGTGTTTCCTCTCTTTTTTAATTTGGAAAGTATAAATAATTTAAAAAATAGTTTCTATCATTCTATCATAGATGCCTTTAATTGAAATGGATTTGAATACAAGCCTACTACACCTTGTTGAATATAAAATAACTTCTGCCAATTTCGGAATTTGGCAATGAGAATCAACCACAATTTATAATACATCTAATTTTAAAACCAAAGTTCCCCCAATGATAACCTCATAGTAACACAAAAAACAGTTTTAAATCGTTTCTGTTTCTGTGACTCAAGCAAATTGGTGTATGGAGCAATTACATTTAGCTTATCAATATGTCACCAAAGGAAAGTTCCATCTTGCCCAAAGAATGCTTTATATTCCCATGTTGTCTTTGATGTGTGCTATTCAGAGACGAAATAGGAAATGTAACCAGAATAGGAAATGTAACCAGAAAACAGTGTCTTGACATTCTCTAGTCTATTGGAAAACAAATAAGCCAGAAAAGAAAAAAAGGAGAGAGAGGGAAAAAAGGCAAACCTCAGAAGGCTGCTTCTCATTTCTTCCCTCAGGGCTTTTCCAGGCAGTCAGCTCTTCAGGCTAGGAATAGATCCAAATTCCATCTCCATATATGAATGCCAAGCTCACACAATGGTTCTTAACTTCAAAAATAGACGTTTCTCTTCAATAAAGTTGTAAAATTATTTTAGAATATTTTCTCCTTATTTGCACAATTGATAGGAATTTATTATTATAGGTAAACTAAAATAGTTTCTTATATTCTAGTGGAAAGATTAAAACAATTAAATGATTCTTTTAGAATAATTAAGGTAAGTTGGGAGAAATCAGTTTATATAGGACACTTGGAAATTATAGAGGGTTCTCTGAAGTAAAACATTAACATATGAAAGAGAAAAAGAGAAATTATTAGGAATAAAGTATATTCAAGGAGCAGAGATGGATTCAGGTTTTCAAAGGTTCTGATATTTATTCTGCTTGGGGTCTCACTTCAAGAAAAAGAATGCAAAATTGCAAAAAAGACAGTTATTAAGGAACTTTATTGGATCTTGAGGGGCTTGAACCAATGCAGGACTCTACCTTCATTTGAATAAATCCACCTCCATTGAAGAGGAAAACTGTCGGAAGCATGGTCTAAACCAGTATTTATTAAAGGAATATTTAAAGCACCTTAATGTCCTTCATATGGTCATTTCTGGTGATACAGAAATGAAAAAAATAGAAGGTGGTTGTTTCTTGCAATCTATGGTCAGGGAGGGCAAGAAACACATTGATTAAATAGTCAAATGGACACTTCACTGGAGAAAATGAGGTGCAATTTTATGAAGGAGAATATATCTGAAAATTCAGGAAATACACAAAGGCATTATGAAAATACAAACCTTACAATCTCACCACACAGTTATAAACTACGTTAATAATTTTGAAATAGCCTATCCTATTATGTTTTGCCCATCCACAAATATATAACTTTGATATTCTTAGGATCCTATTATATATTCATATTTACATCTATTCATTCTAAGTAATTTTAGACATGAATGTAATTTTACATATTTAAGTATAGTTGACTGTAAAAAAAAGCACTTAATATCCTTCTATTGCTGGAGAATTTTTGTTTTAAAATTTTGTTATAAATATTACCATAGCAACCATCTTGGATTGTATGTCTAAGCATCTACTTGGATTTCTAAATGATGAATTACTTGTACAAAATCCGTTATGATTTATAAATAATTAAAACAACTTGCTAATAAAAATATTATGGTTTTGCTTTATCTAATCCTTATTTCATTTAACTTGATCATGAATCAAGTCTTTATGCTTCTTAGCCTTTTCTATTTCTTCAGTGACTTGTCTATTTGAATTCTCTATCATTTGGGGTAGATGGGGAGCTTGGTGTTTCTCTTCATTATTTTTGTGAAATTTTCTACAAAGAACAAATGGATAATAGCATAATCAAGCCATTTAAAAAAATTTAAAAACTATTAGTCATCTTTTTCTGAACACTAATACCACATACTAAAATGTAGAATTATGACTGAGTATTAGAATAAAAATCCTGGGTCTACATTAGAAGTCTCATAAACCTAGACATTCTTTCCAACATGTATTTGTCAGGCACTTCTACACAAAAAATGGAATAGTTGCTAAACATTGTAGAATTTCAGAGAATGCAATCTGAGATTCATATTGAAAGAGAAAATGTGTAGAAGCATGGGTTAGAATAAGATGGAGGAATGGTCACTCCACGGAGAGGAAACAGCAATTAGGCACAGCGGATAAAAGGAAAAATACTGGTGTTAAGAAATTTGAATAGTTGTAGATTGACAAAATATAGGGAAATTAGGGAAAGTTGGTGAATGAAAGTGGAGAGATGGGCCAGGTGCAAGGTGGTCACCTGTGCAAATTTGTGCTCTAGAAAGATACATCTTCAACGATGAAAGCAGATATTTTACAAAAATCAAGGGAAACAATCATTAAGTCTACTAAAATGGACCCTCCTACAACAGTGAGGAAGGCTTAATGCAGGCAGTCCCCAGAAGAAGCAGGAATGGAGGATGCACACCTGGTTGAGACAGAAATGTGTCCTGCTGCTTTATTCAATGCTCATCCCTTAAAGCTAAATTGTGCTTCTATTGTCATAATCTATAATAACCACTGACTCTTCTCTTTTCTACTAGACTATAGTGTTCTGGAGGAAAAAATATCTTGTACACCTGACACTGGGAGTACTCTCAAAATATGTTTAGTAAGTGAATCTGTTTCTTCTGAGATTATGCATGATTCATTTTTGAAGGTTTTGAATGGGAATCTCTGAATACAATTTATCAGATGGGATCCAGTCTGGGACACAAAAAGCATACTAGGTGTTTGAAGAGAAAGAACAGATAGGATTACCTATGTACACGTATGATTACACGAGTGGTATGAATCCACATCGTGCACAACCATAGAAACGAAATGATGTGCCCCATTTGTGTACAATGAATCAAAATGCAGTCTGTAAAAGAAAAATTAAAAAAATTAAAAAAAGAACTGATAGGGCATTTGGTTAAACAGATGTTAAACAACAGATAAAGTGCAATCTTGAAGTATCATATAGGAAATGACAGCAGGTCCCATCCCTTGACCTGGAGAAATGAGGAGAAGAATTTGGCTATAGTAGAACTCAGAAGCTCATTGAAGGGATTGAAAAACCTGGGAATCAGCTCTTGGGGGAGAGGACATCACTCTTATGGTTCTGGTACATCTAGATGACAAGGCTTGATGAAGTTGCTTTGGGAAGTGCTAAAAAATTCTAGAAGATGGAATGAAGTGCACCTGTTGAGGTGAAAGTCCACACTACACTACACTGCCGGGAAAAGGAGGAAAATGGGAAGACTCAGGATCTGCTCTCCTCCTCCTTCCATTTGCTCTCTAGTACATTTTACATGTGGAAAATAGTAGGAAGCCAGCATAAGAGGGATAATTTTAGTTTGCCTAATTCCACCCTAGGAACCTAAAACATAGCATAAGTTTGTTTTGTTTTTTATAATCAACAAAATAGATAAATTTGGAGCTTAGAGAATACCTAAACATTTACTCTAGGATCCTAATAAGTAAAAGAAGTAAGCATTCTGGAAAAAATGATAAAACCATACTCGTTCAGGAAAAAAAAGTAAAAGAAAAGAATGATTTACCATTCTCCTAAAATACTAAGGACAGATCTTGTTTATGCCAAAGCAGTATGATATAATGTATAATATAAACAAGCTCACTGAGTATATAGATGCCCCCCTGCAAGGGTGTGCCAGGTTTTAGTACTGACCAGCGATATACTACCAAGAAGAGGGGTTGAGAGAAAGTGAGAAGGAAGAAGGATAGGAAGTAGAGAAGTAGGAAGATGAAGGGAGGAAGAAGGAGAAGGAACAAGAGAAGAGGAGGAAAAAGAAACAACTCAACACTTGTGCTGGACTGGGGTATAGTTCAGTGAAAGTAAGCTTGCTTAGCATGCTCGAGGTCCTCCATTTGATCCCCAGCACCACAATCAATCAATCAATCAAATAAAACCTTGGTCTGACTTTATTCCATGACATTGACTAATACTGCCTGTTTTTTTTTTTTACTTTTCTTGTGGGGTGAAAAAGTATTAAATATAAGTCTGCACCTTAGGAAAGATGGAAAGTTTGGGGATAGAATTTGTGGATTCCTCAACATTTTCTTGAAACCATGGAATAGAATAAAATCTCCTAAGGGAACTATCCAGACACAAATACAGTGCCCCAAATGGTACTTGGGAAGCAACAGTATTTAGAGTACGGCACAGAAAGTGAAAAGAAAAGGGAAGAAATTGGAAAACACTAAAAGGATGCAACTCAAGAAAGATGAATACTGCAATCACAGTGCCAATTTAATTTGTTTTTTATTAAAATCATATTGAATGCCTTTCTCATATTTAGATGTTTTAGTTTTTCTTTTTAAGGTTATCTACTCATGTCTATTAAATTTTACTTTGGAGGTTTTACGTTGTTCTTTTAAACATTTGTATGAATCTTTAAAGTTGATATAGTTCATAGAAAATCTACAATGACCTTGTCCTAACTGTTCCTCTGAAATAGCCTTAAATTTTAGTTACAGTTTAAAAAATATTGTGCCAAAAATACAAAACATGTTTTGGAAAATCCCAGATATATGAAAATGCAACCCCTAATTGTGCCAGGATTCTTTTTTCTTCTTCCCACCTCTCTCTACCTTTTTTATTTTGTAGGCAGAATTCAAATATGGTTTTTAAAGATGGGGTAGTGAATGTCTGTAAAGCAGACTTCCTCTATTTCAGTCTCATTTTGTCCATTTGTAAGCTTAGCTCCTGGGCAATCATGTACTTTCCCTATGACTCACTTTCCTTTTCTCTAAAATGAGGGTAGAAATATGTGTCACTAAACAAGGTGATTTTGAATGCAAATTGAGTTGATGCACAAAAACAATTTGTTTCTACCTGAATTTAGGAAACATCTAATAAGTAACAGTATTCACATTCATTCTCTGTACTCCTTTTGATTAGCACAATACTGGAACATACTGTTGAGAGATATGTCTCTGTCCCTCTATGTATACTTATTTGAAACCCATAATTTACAAACAAGAGAATTAAGGCTTAAAGGTCATATTTTAGCCCAAAAAGCAATAATTGAGTATTCAGTTTCAATCACAAGTATTAGACTACATTCACTAATCTTTTTCAAAGTAAGATTCACAAACCACTGCCTCAGAATAAGCTTTAGTGGTTGGTAAATGAGATTACTGAGCCCCACCCAATTTTACTGAAAATAAACTATTTGGATTAAGCCCAGGAATTTTATTTCCAAGTATCACTTCAAATGCTTCTCAGGCACAGAAAATCTTTGTGGAAAACAAAATAAGAGCCAAAATTTATAAGAAAGAGTAGCATGAGGCAAAGGAGATTTTAGAAATGGCATATGTTTTGAACACATACAATATGAAATATTTCAGCTCATATTTTAAAACTAAAACTTGGAAAAATTATCTTTTTGATCCAGAAAGGCAAAGACCATTCTGTAGTATCTTGAGGAAAAGTCAAAACAAGTGATGATTTTGATAGCAAAATTCCAATGATTGTTTTCATTCATTAATTGGACATGTACTTGCTGGCTTCATTGTTAAGGACCCAGCAGTGAGGGGAGGGGAAAGACAAACATTTCTTCTTTGACTTTAGCGTAATTACATTTTACCATCACAGTAAATGACCTGACCTCAATGAGACTGAAATGAGATAATGTCTGCAAAACTTTTCACAAACTGTAAAATGTAATGCACTCATAAATGACTTTTGTGAATACAGTAGTACCTCCACATCACTCCTCCGTTTCATTCAAATCTTTCATCATCTGCAGATACATAAGGAACCTACTGTTTCATGGACAACACGAAGCATTGAAGCAACAAAGATGAGCATGACAAAAACCCAACCATCGAATTGTTCATGATTAATTCAACAATTCCAACAAACAGCAGAGAGAAGGGGATTTTGTATCTTCCTGGGAATGGTGAGGGAAGGTGAACTACTGAGGGAAAGTTGAAAAGGAACTCAAAAGGTGAATGTGACAAAGAGGGTAGAAGAGCAGTGTCATTCATAGAAATACCAGAAGCATCTTCCATTAAAGCATATTCAGAAAGTCAGTATCTGTGAGAGTAGATGAAGTGCTATGTTTAGGGAAGGGTCAAGGTAGGTCTGGATAGGCCAACAGAGAATGGAGTCACTCATTCAATGAATGTTTATTATCTTTATATACTATGTAGGTAATACAGACTCAAGATCCAGGTTTTAAGTGGAGGGTATTCCATAATCATATTTTCATTTTATGTGCAGGGTTGAGGACAAAGTCAAGTATACTTGTTCTCATGGACAAGAATACCAATATATGAGAAGAGTGTCACAGGGATATAGTGGGGGACAGATTAAGGATATTAATGAATTTGAGGTAGAACAGGAAGGAGAGAGACTGGATTTCTTGTTTGGATGAAAGCCTGAATAAATTGCGGTCCCACTCCCTGAGAAAACCATTTTAAATGGAAAGTAATTAGTTTGCTTTTGTGCCTTCTGATCATCTGATTTGGCATGTATACCACTGACTGACTTAGTACCTTTTCTAAACCATCTGACAGAGTGTGCGTAGGAAACTGACATTCTTAAACTTTTGATAATTTTCATTTGCCACTCTTAAAAGTCTGGCACAGAATGGGTATCCATACATAGTTGTTATTTCAAACTGAATATATATAATATGACCCATAAAATAGACTACCAAGCTAACAAAATTCCCAATGAGGAAATTCAATCTAAAGAGAAACATTTACATGATTATAGTTGCGAAAGTTCTGAATTTACCAGCATGCATTCCTTTCAGAAAAGGCATCTTCAGCTATCTGAATTGCTCTTTTCACAATTTTAGCTTCATTGACTTTCATTTCAGAGATATTTTTAGCATACAGATATTAGCTACTGAGACATATTTGGTAATCAAATAAGATACCTGTTTATCATGTGTTTCTAAAGCACCATGGGAATAATTAGTGTGAATTTATGAGCTCTGGAGGTTTTTTGAGTTACAGCTGTCTTTGAGGACATAGTTATTCCTCTTCCTATTCTTTTATTTTTCAGCCTTGTCGTTACTGGGTGATATTTGTGAAAATAAATCAGATGTAAAATGTCAACTTACCAAATCAAAGTTGTTAACAAAATAGTGGAAGTCTATTAGGATTAATACAAAGTTTGTATTGCTTGCTCTATGGAGACCTTCCCACTTGTAGCTAATTCCTACTGTTAACAAACTGAAATAGACTGAGAGCATGTAAGCAGGACAAAATGAATACTTTCTTGTATTCAGATGCAATATTTTATCATAAATCATATTATTTCTCTTAAGTAAATCTATCCTCTTCAAGTTCTTCCTAAAGTAGTGGAGTTACAATCACTCTCTAAAGCTAAAACAGCAGCAATAATAATAAACAACATAAAGCCAAAACAAATTAGGCTCTTAGTTTGCACTCTGTTCTGCATCATCAGTTTATAATTTTATCTTTTCCACAGAATACTCATATAAAATAGTGCACTTGTGAAGAAAGTGGCTAAAATGTTTTCAACATTTGTGATGTACCACATATTGGCTTAAGCACATACATGGCTTATATAATTTGATTTTCATCATTAAAACAGTCTGTGAAGTAGAAACTGATATTATCTTCACTATGCCCTTGAAGAAACTAAATTGTAAAAGGTTTAAGTAACTTTTCCAAGGACACACATATTTTCAAAGTCATACACTCTGAATTTAAATTCTGGCTTCACCATATGCTGGCTGTTCGATCCTGGGAGAATTGCTTAATCAATTGAAGTCTGAAGATGCCAACTGCCCTGCCTTGCAAGGGACTGAGGGCTCTTCCATAATACATGATTTTTAGGCTACAGTTCTGACAGTCTTGAGACAACAGATCAACCTTCCATATTTGGAAAATGAACATAGTAAATGGAACCATCTCTAAGAATTTTTTTGAATGTCAAGTGATAACAGAGTACTTAGCATCATAACCAAGTCACAATGAGTAATCAATATCTGAATTCTTTTTGTCATTACTGTTGTTATTTTCTCCTTTACCCTCCTTGTCTGAAACATCCTTGCTGTATTCCATTATGTGTGTCACTGTGTAAGCTATTTTATAAAACCTACACTGACAATGCCACCCTCTTGCTAATAAATTGTGACAACTGCACATTATGTATTTAGCCAATTATCTGTTATTTAATACAAGGTTCTTCCTACTCTTTAGTGAACTTCTTGAGACAGTATATGGGGTAGAAACAGGGCAAGTACAGTGGGCAGATATTCCAGGCTTTATATTCACTTGTATACATCCTGAGTCTTTTCTATAGTGAATTAGAAATTATTAGACACTCACCACTTTATATTTTTCATTTTGAAATGGGGGTGTAGTCATATTTTCCTCATTAAATCTCTGTAAACATTATGTGAAAAAATGATTGTAGATTATCTTGCCAATAAGAAATTCCCAACAAATGATAATTTATTTTATCCTCTGAATTTTACATCTACCTTCCCTTTTAAATTTGTCTGTGCTCCCACATCTGTAAGTTAACACAATATCAAAACAATATCATACAGTATTTCACTTGTTTATGATGTCTCCTTTCTCCTGTGAAATTCTTAATATGGAGAAATGTCATTATATTTTAGGACCCAGATTAAGTATTTCCTCTGTTGAAAGTTTCCTAAAATTCCAGAATGATCATACTGCACTGTTTATCTTTGTTGCAGAGCTATTACATTTTAAGTGTAAAAAGATAATTAACTTTGTGTTTCAACTTCATTTCACACCAGGTCATGACCCCCTTCAGAAGTTTACATGGCATTTTATAATTATAGAAAAAAATAGTCTTTTAATGATCAGTTAAATTCATGGATAAACAAGGGAAAACCTTGTCTTTCTTTTACATATGCACCTGTTCAACCAAGGTTCTAGTACTTAAAAATAACCTGTAATTATTGAACAATAAAAGACTAAACAAAACAAGGAATGATGTATTCACATGGGCATTGTCTTTTGGCATTCTTCTCTTATGAGTTTATATATTTATTCAAATGACACTTTTACTATTCAAAAGGTGTCAGAAAAAATTTCTAGGTCCTACTTACAGGTCCCAAAGCTTGGCAATTTTAGAAAGCAGTCTTATGACTACAAAATAACATTTCTAAATGTTATCTAAATATGAAAGTTTCATATTTGGAAAAACAAAGTACATGTTAGTAGCCAAATTAGTAAGGCCACTGGATTGTTTTCAGTAGTTGCTAATGCTTTATCCACTAGAGAAACAGGAACTGCAAGTGGTTGCAAAAATACAAAGATATTCTGGCAAATTCTCAGACAGCCTATTCAAATTATAGACTGAGTTTAGGACAAATATAGTTATGTAGACAGATTGAGCAAAAATATCTTCAAATATTAAGATAGTAAGCAGCAAATATCTAGAGTCAAGTGAAGCAGAAGTTGACCTAGTTGTAGGGGGTCACAATAGGCCCTACTTATGCATATTTCAAACATTACAAGTGTTCCTCAATTCAGTTTGTTATGATGAAGCATTGTAACAATTAGAAAAGCAAATCCAAAGTGTAAAAATGTTCTTGTTGGTCTGTGGTAACATGGGATAATTAGCTTCTCACAGAGCTCCATGACTTTAGAAGTAATTATTTGCATTCAGATAGCAATGCCATAACTGTTGCAGTGCATAACATTAAGAAATTATGGTAAACTATGCCTAGTTTAGGCATAATATCCCTCGTTTTCATACATAATACCACATATACTTTATTTTCTAAATTGTGGCACAATTGACTACTTCATTTTAAAAGTTTATGATGCAATTATACATTATATAGGCATGTTTCAAAAGTATACATCTTTTTTTCTCCCATCTAGGTTGGGAACAAGACTTATGTCTCATACTTTATTATTGTACACTATGGAATCTAAAGGGCATACTGTACTTGATAGATACTGTTGATAATCTGAGATTTTTGTCAAGCAGCTTTTTGAAAATGTATTAGATAAGGTCTTTTTATCTCCTAATCCATTGCACAACACTCAAAACTATTAAAGTTCATAGATTTTGCACTTAAAAAGAATTCCCAAGACATAAAAGAGACTTATTAGGGGAAACTACTGATTTTGAAAAAATTCAACCCATCGTTTATACCAAGGGATGTATTTAACTTGAAAAGCAAGATGGAGCTGGAGAAATTTTGAAGAATATGTTTCATAGTCTGGTACCTACCATTTCTATTTCAATATATTAGGAAAAAATTGAAGTAATCTTCCCAAGGTTATAGTGGACAAATGGTGCTACTTATAAATTATCAACTCTTCTTATTAAGGAAGAAAAAAGTAACAGCCCCACAGTAGCATGACAGTTGGTCCAATTTCATTAAGTTCCAAGGTTAACAAATACAACTTGGAAGCATGTGAGCATTATGATAGATAACAAAAGCTATCAGATTCATTTGTATTACTTCTCCAATACATGAAAATGGAAGGAAATCATGATCTGAAAGTCTTCTAGGGTCAGGAAATCTATCATTTTTGTTATTTGATTTTTCTTAAAATCTACCCAACAAAAAAATTTCACTTTTGGAAATCCTTTTCTCTGCATCTATCTAAAAGTAGGAAATGTGTAGTACCACATTTGTAAGAGCAAATGAAATAGTATATCCTCAAGTATTTTATTAAATACACATGCTTGATGTTATAAAGTAAGATTTAGCATACTAACAGATCTTTGCAGCTTTAAAGTACACTATTTGAAACTCAAATAACTTACTAGCAACAGTGAATATACTCTAGCATTTTTATAATTAGTACTAAGGAACTGTATTGGTTGTTGGATCACATAAATGGGTATCATGGGCAAACATGCTTAGGAAATTTTGAATTAAAGTTAAATAGGATCATTGTTTACAGAATTAGAATATAATAATGAATACTGTGAATTTCCAAAGATGACAAAAACATTATATTGTTTATAAAATATATGCTAAGCTAGTACTTGATCCATTCAGATTGCTTCATATCTCTATAGTGAAAGTATAGACCAGAGGAAAATTGTCCTCAAAATACCAAAGAGCATAGATTTACAAGGTACCTTTCATTTAAAAAAAAAATTAAAAATTTATGTTGTAAATTTATTTAAATTAAGTTTTATAGTCTAAAGCTTTAATAAAAATATGTACCTTTAAAAGTGTTTTTCACTTTAGTGTATCAAAGGAACATTGTAAACTAAATTCAGTAAGCTTTGATCTTAAGCAACTGTGCTATTCAAGCAAATGAACATTTATTTGCTTACCTTGTGAAAGAACCTTTGCCAGATAATATCAACATGTAGATGAAAGGCATAATTCTGTCTTCAAGAAATTGAATATATAGGAAGAAAACAACAAAAATAGCTAAATATGTTAATATCCATAGTTAAGGTATAAACAAAGGGCTGAGAATTCTGGAAGGCTTTCACAAAAGAATCTTCTTCACAAAAGATTTGAGGCTACCTTTAAAGGATGATTTGTAATTGAAGTTTAAAAAGAGGAAGGCTGGTGTAATACATAGAAAACAAATCCAAAGGAATGGAGGTATAAAATGTCATGGTATATGTTCAAGGAATGGCAAAATTAGATAAAAGCCATATATATTTCTTTTGAATTCATCCAATGTGATCCTGTTCCAGTGACTATTTTATGAAATCATTAAACTGTTTGCAGATAATGAACAAAATTTGACATTGAACACAGAAATAATTAATAGTTTAAGAGCCCATTTAGTTTATGAATCTTTCTCTCCCCATATTCAGTGATCAATGTCTGAATTGACTACATTATTTTAAAAATTAAAAAAAATTGAAATAATGTAGTGTGTGTGTGTGTGTGTGTGTGTGTGTGTGTGTTGTGTGTGTTGGAGATTGAACTCTTGCACATATTAGAAAAGTGCTCTACCACTGAGCTGCATCCCCAGCCTAAAAATATGAAGTTTGAAAGTTAAAAATAAATACAAGAAAAGAATGTGATGGTTTTAGCAAATGGTCCTTTGTAGCCATTACAGACTTACTGAATTTTCTGGCATTTAACTTGTCCCATTACTTAGTTTTACTCCATCACTATCACTCCTTGGTCTTGTATATACTTGTACATAAGTTTTACTTTTTCTTGCTCTTTTTTAAGTTACCTTTTAAATAGTAATGCTTTCTTTTAGGAATATGATTATACTGTGAAGATTCTTTTGTTTCTACTCAAATACAAAAGTAGTTGGGTCCTGGAAGAGAAGCCAGCTTGGGTATCAGTTCTTTGTCTCCTGCCAACAATAACAATCGATTTTTTCCTCCTAACCCAAATTAAAATCATTGAGGAGAGGAGCTCCAAATGACAATTGATGTCCACTCCGCTAACCATGTCATAGTTAATTACATTAAATATGCTATATTTCCTCCTTTTAAAATAGTCTCAAAGGGATAACTATGAAAAGGAATTTAATTATGCTTTAAATATACCTCACAGTGCTCAAACTTTGTAGTGAAACAAGATCCCCTATTGGGAATCATTAATTAAGTTTTACTCTCTGCAATATTGTGGGGCTATTAGATGAACTGGACCATGCACTCAATATGAGAATTGTGGCCCACACACGTAACTGATTTGGTGAGCTGCACAAGGAGGATATGCTTAACCAGGAATTATTTGGGTGTTTGGGGGAACAATTCCAAAGTTATAATAATTCACTGTGCTAGAAAATAACAAATCAGGGTATTTCTATTTTTGAAGGCAGCAGTCCTATCATATGGCTATTGGGTTGTGACTTTCACTCTAGTATACAGGAAATAAACATATATTCCAGTAATTCAGTGAATTGTTATCACTTGATATCTATCAGAGTTAACTAGTAAATAAAATTCCTGGATAAAATTTTTCATATAGACTAAAATCTTCAGGTGCCAAAATCTGTTGTATATCTGTAACACACACAATATTTTTTCTAAATAGATCACTTAATCAGTAGATAAACTGTTACCAAATTGTAATATTTAAAATAATTGACTTGCTTTAAAGGAACACCAGGGAGGTTCTTTCTAGTGTAAACTTTCTAAAATATAAAACATAAAAAATAAAATCATCCTCTATAAAATAATACTTTGTATTTCTTTATAATATTTATCACAAGCAGATAATTTATTTCCCTATTTTTTTGCCCATCAGTTCAGTCTAAAATATAGGAAGCACAAAATAAATTTTGTATATACTATTTTATTTTCAGTACACAGTAGAGGCATGACACATAAAGAATGTCTAGTATTTGTTGAAAAATAAATAAATGGACATTTCATTAAAGATAAGGTCTATTTTAATTTTTTGTAGGAACTGAAAAAAATCAGCTTCAAGATGATTATTAATTTATACCCTGCCAATTCTATGACTAGTACTCTCTATGCCTTCTACAATATTCCAGTTCTAGATTTTTCCAATATTATCTCAATTTGTCAATTTGAGTATTAAAAGATATCACTTTTTAAACATAGTTTTGCATACTAAAATTGAGTAACTTTCCTATATTTTGCATACATTTTTTAAAAAAATTATTTCTCTCATTTTTTACCCATTTTCCTGTTGCTTTGTTTTTATCTCATGTTGTTGCCTTTATCTTCCTAATTTATAGAACTCTTTCCTGTGTACTTGGGTGGTATATGTATGACTTATAGGTTGTGAGGGTTAAGTGGATCACTATTTGTAATTCTTGGAAATGTGTTGGCACAAAGCAAATGCTCTATAAGCATTAGCCATTGTTAGCTGTGGATCTGAGGTTTTGATAAATCGGAGACGACTCTTTCCAACTGCAAAATATTCTTCTTTATCTTCCTCTAGTAATTTCATGATTTTATTGTTCACATGTGGATTATTCTGGAATTTATTTGGCTGGAGGTATGTGATATATATGTTGACTTCCCCCCACCTCACCCGAGAGGATAGCCAGTTGATCCAAAGCTAGTTAATGAGCACACCACATGTTCTTTACTGATTTGAAATGCTACAACAAGGGTCTGTAACTGGACTCTATTCTGTTTCATTTTTCTAAGTATTATTATTATTATTATTACACTAATAGTACATTTTAATTTCTGTACCTTTATAGAATAAAGGTAATTCCCCAGTTTATTCTTATTCTTTATAATTTTCCTCTACACATTAAAGTGAATTCTTCATGATAATTGTCAAGGCACACCAAAATCTCATAATTATTTCCATTATTATAACCTTAAAATTATAGGTGATTTGAGGAAAAAATGGTATCATTGTACTAATGGTTTTTCCCATCTACACCATTATGTATTGCTCTATTCACTCTGGATTATTTAGTATTCTTCTAAGTTGATTTTATAATTAGCATTTTTCAATATGGTTATTTTCATTTCATCCAGACCACTGACTTTATTTTCCCACAGCACTTTAGCAATGTAGATCTCATTATTTTTCAGTCATGACTTCTTTGAACAACGTCAAATTTGGATGAAAGTATTTTGTAAATCTAAAATAAATGTATGATCTAAAACTTTGAAGGGAGAAAAGCTAAGTGTAAATGTGAGATGGAACTGAGTGGTGTTGGGAAGTGAGTAGAAGTTAATGGATCAGGCCTGTGTTTGAACCTTAAAGATGATCATGGAAATGGTCTCTGCATATTCCTTTTTGTTGCATGGATAGAGTTCAGACTCATTAGT
This sequence comes from Sciurus carolinensis, assembly GCF_902686445.1. Classification (NCBI taxonomy): domain Eukaryota; kingdom Metazoa; phylum Chordata; class Mammalia; order Rodentia; family Sciuridae; genus Sciurus; species Sciurus carolinensis. The sequence continues at coordinate 26,722,938 of NC_062213.1, read as the reverse complement.
TATTTAAGGAGTTAAAATCAAAACCATAAACATAAGGATATGTATAATTTACAAGGAAATAACAAGTATTGGTGAGAAAGTGAAAAAATTATTACTCAATATGCATTGTAGGTGGAAATGTAAAATGGTAAAGTCACTTTGGAAAACGAAGTTAATCATCAAGTTACTCAATGACTCAATAATTCTACTTCTACTTATATATCCATGAGTTATCAAAATAAAAATTCACAGAAAAACCTAAACACAAATAAATGTTCATAGTAGGATTATTTATAGCCAAAATAACCCAAATGTACATTAATGAATAAATTTTTAAATAAGTTTTATTTGTTAATATAAGTGTCAATATATACTACAAAGGTGCCAATATATACTACAAATGGATGAACCTTGGAAACATTTGCTTTAGTTGAAAAAATCAGTTTCAAAGATTACATATTTTATGACCCTATTTACGCAAAACTTCCAGAATAGATGATGTATAGACACAAAAATTACATAAATATCTCCTAGAGCTGGGAGAGAAAGTAAGGGGAGAGTGGCTACTGAATGCTAGTAGATGCATTTCTACTAAAGTTTCTTTTCTCTTGATGAAAAAGTGTTCTAAAATTAGGTTGTACAAATGGTTGTACAACCTGTAAGTGTATTCAAACATTGAATTATATGTTGTAAAACTGAATCGTATGCTATATCAATCATACTTTAATGTTTAAAAAAGGAAACAAGAATTTCTTTTGTCAAACACAACATAAAGTAATTTGTATACCTTTTTGCATATGTTGTTAATTATTTGGAATAGCTAAAATTATATTCATCTCCATTCTATAAAGAACATAATTTTGGGATAGATTCTGGATAACAATCTTTGGTAATATTGTGAAAGGCTATCATGACAGAGTTTGGACTTTGTGTACAATGTATAGTGATATTTCTATTCAAAGTAGCCAAGTTTACATGCAATGTTAACATTGCATATTAAATAAATAATGTTCATTTGTGCATATATTGCATAAAAATATGATGGTCAGTTCTGAAAAATTAATTTCCAAGTTTCAAGTGGCACTTGACTAAAAAACTAAAATCTGGTCCTTTCATTTTCAAATAATTATAAAGACCATTACATGTAAAATTCACAAAAATAAATTGTGGTACCAATGATCAACATATGTTCCAAAATCTAATAGCCAGTACCCCATTCTTTGGTCAAAACAATGGATTCAGAATAAGTCTGCTGGGTTGAAACAAAGATACCACAGATCTTCCTCCATATTTTGGACATTCATCTGAAAATTCAAGTGACTATAATATTTTAAAATGCTAATATACTTTTTATGCATTTTAGACAACACTTTTTGAAGTAGCCAGAATGTTATAAATATTCTTCAATATTTCTAACATACACATTTGCAGATTCAACTACATGGAAAAGTAGTTAACATGACCAAGAGAAGAGCAAGAAATAGATAGCAGTGGCACAGTATGTGCATGAAGGTGTCATCTGTTTAAATTAAGCATTACTATAGGAACAAACATGGGACCAAATAAAGTAAAAAGAAACACTGAATTTTCGACCTCTGCCATGTATAAGCATGGCATAAACCAAGAATAGAGGTTCATAAGATGGAACAAATCTCTCCTAGATGCACACTGGCTCTGTGTTAAAAAAAAAAAAAGAGGAGATGACAGAACAGTACAAACTTCTTGACATCTTGAATGAGATAGAAGTTAGGAAATATTGTAAGAAATATTAACAGAAGGCCTCCCTGAATTGGAGGTACATTGAAATAAATATCTGCTTAGATTTTTTTCTAATCCTCAGGTCCCATGATTCTATGAAAGGTATGACATTTATAGTATATGTTTCACAATTTTGGTTGAGCAGATTCTAAGAGATATTAAGTTCAGGTAAGAAAAATCACTCTAGTGATTTGTCTAGTATTTATTTTTATTTAGGGTTTTTAAAATTTGCTTGGTCTTATTTAAATTTTATAATTAGTCATCGATGATAAAATGTATATACAGGATCATTTAACTTGTTCCCACTTTAAAAAATGATATGCTATCAAGACACATATGTGGGTGGCTCGCCTACACTTCACATATTAGCACTGTGTTAGGTGAGTCAAAAGTCATTGCTAACTTCTTCATAGGTTCTAAATTTTAAAAATGCAATTTAAATCTATAAATTTTTAAGCTATTTACTTTCAGGCTTCCAAAGTTCTAGCAGGTCCCTCAGAGTCTGAAAAGAATCATAATAGGAATTGGTTTATGTTTGTTTTCATTCCTAAACCAAAGCAACTGGGATAAAGATTAGCTAAACGATAGGGGTTGAAATTCATTTTTTAGTTTTTTAAGATCTTATTTTAGAATGTGCCAGTGAACTAAATATTAAACAATAAAGTATCTGCTGCAGGTTTTTGCTTCTCAAGACCCAGTTTGCACTGCCAGCGCCATGCAAAATTTCTGCTTACAAAGTAACAATTTCATGATACTCTAAAATTTTCTAGTTTTGGCAGATTTCTTCTCTAATTATGTAGTTCAGTCAACAGTTGATAGCATGACTATTTTGTAAAGCAGAAGAGAAAAATCAGATAAATATACCTTATTTGATCAATGTAGAATCAGGTATTATAGACATACTTTGCATGAAATAAAAAAATTAAATATAACATCACAATGCAGCTTTTTTTCTTCATGGAGAAAGTTAAATAAATAAACTAACAAATAAAAACTAATAAATTTGCCACACATTTTTACTGTCCAAAATACATTGCTTGATGTATTTTATGGTGAAACCATGAAGATAAAAAATAAAATATATAAAAATATTTTAAACAAATTATATGATGTATAATGTTTTATGATCTGATTTTTACTAAGTAAATTGATGGGTTTGTTAATATTTATGAGATCATGAAATTAAGATGATAATATACACAAAGACTTGATGCTACATTTTATAGTTAACATTGCTTCACTGATAATGTTCACATATTAATAAATGTTCTTTAGAAATATCACTTCAATTTTGTAAAGTGTATAATCAAAGGAAATAATAACAATAAGTACACATTTGCTGAGCAATTACTATATATGAGGCTTTAAACACAGATGATCAAATTTAATATTCACAATAGCATTTTAACATAGATGTTACTATTGAATACATTTTATAAATAATACAACTAAAGCAAATATAATAAGGAATAGAGTCGATATCTTAGTGACTTCAAAGTTCACATTCTTAACCATTGAACTGTACTGTAATTGAGAGTTAAGAAGCACCATCTTAGAGATTACACAGTATCTTAATAAGATAGCATATCAGTAAAAACAACTGAAAAATCAGTAGGGAAGGAAATATTCACCTAAGATAATTTTAACATAAAAATATTTAGAAAACAAAATATTGTTGGTAGAAGAGCAGGAATGAATGGATCAAGGTAGTTGGTTAGAAGAGGTAATATGGATTTAAAATAATGTGAGGTTGAAAGACTTGGAAAATATCTAAGTTATAAAATAGCATGAACCAGAACATGCAACAACACATGATCCTCAAACACAAAGAATCTTATGATGATAAAGGTATTTTGTTCACATGTATTGTGTCAATCAAGGAAAAATACCTTTTTTCATCAGAGTCTCTCAAAAATCTAGTACCATTTTGAGCAATGCCAATGATATCTTCAGAATAGGAATCTAAGATTTTTTTCTCATGCTAGCAACTAAGTGCTTAGCACCAGTGTCCCTCTGCCTGTCTCTCTCACCCCTCCCACAAACTTTGACACCATACCCATTTTCTTCATTCGACCACTGAGAGATCAGGATGTATGATCTTTCCAGATGCAGGAAGAACCAAAATATTTGGAAACAAAACTAATGATTACAAAACAAGTAAGCAGAGGTAAGATCTACTGAAGTAAATAATATAGACATAATAAATAAGAAAAGTTAAAGATGGTTTCAATACTGAGTGACAAAAAGGATGTAGCCTCATTATTAAAACTATGAAAAAGATATAGATTTAAGAAAGGAGGATGAATTATTATTTACATACATTGAGTTGAAGAAACCAACTAGGCCTCCAGAAAATGACTTTGGAAATGTAAACATGAGTGTAAGAAAAGAGAGTGGAAGGGAAGGAAGACTGAAAGAGCCTAACAAAAAGAGAGAAGGTAAGGATGATGTGGAGCCCATTTAAAAATGTAAAAAAGAATACTGTTATTAAAGAAAACAGCACAGGAGGAGGGATAAAAAAGAAGATATGGACAGAAACTTAGAAGATATTTTGTTTGTTCAGATCAACAAAAGGAAGAGGAGGAGCTACAAAGGGTATCAGAGTACACAAAGGAAGGAAAAATGTCAAGAGCAAGGAGCTGTTCTGAAATAGCCAAGACTGACAGCAAGTCCAGTATTTCAAGGTCTTTGATACAAGAGTTCCACCAAAGTTGTGAGATGTATAGACAGACATACAGCAAGACAATGAGGAATGACTGATGAGGAAACAAATTAAAAATGATTGGTGTCAGCCAGTCTTCCAAGAAGGTTGAGAAGTGGAACAAGAATTGCATGTTAACTATTTAATGGAACCACAGAATCAAGGACAGATATATTTGGTGGTGGTTGTTGCTCATACGTATTCCAAAGAGGAGGTATCATTTAAAAGAGAAAAAAATGAAAGAAAGAAAAAGGAAAGTATAAGAATATTATGAAAAGAATTATATAAAATAAAGCAGGTTAGTTAGCAATTATACTATGAAAAATAAATGACTGAATTTGTCCTAATGGAAAAAAATTAATAACTAAAGAACAAAAAAAAAAACCCAGAAAGTTGAAGTGGAACCAGGGTACCAAATTACTTTCTTTTTATATGTCTTTTTCTAAACAAATAGGGAAGATATCATTTGTATATAATGGTAATAGTAGATGTGGAGATGAGAATTTAGAAATGGTGATAATATTTGGGGTTTATATAAGATTAGATATAATTGGCAATTATTAATCACTCAAACTACATTTTTTCATGAAATAACAAGAATGAAAATATTTTCAATGGAATGGACATAAATATGTAATGTTAGAAACACTTGGAAAAATCTAAATTACATTGTTTCTGTTATGCTTAAAATATTTTGTATTCTCAAAATTATTTAAACTATCATCATTTGTCATCTTCAACTCTTCCCCATATATAAATGTCAGCTCATCATTTGTTTGATTTTTGGTGTGTGTACATGGCTATATTCCCAGTTAAAGACTTCATAGATCTCATTTAAGCCAATGTCAAATCGTTCATTATCTTTACCTATTGTCATTGCTTCATCAGCATATTATTTACATAACATCATTTATTATCTAAAACTCAGATGTCCTCTTTCAACTTTAAAGCTTATGATTTATCTTCCTTTCATGATAATAATATAAAAATTTAATGCAATAGAACTCACAAATCCTTCAAGTTCTGGCTACAACTTGCCAATGACACTAGTATATACCTGAGGTAACAAAAGCATTACACACTCCCAATAACAGTGTTTCTGTATTTCCTAGGGCCTGAGTACCAATTCCCAGGTGATATTTTCTTGGTGATATTTTTCCAGATTTCCAGTAAGAATGCCACCCCTTCTCATTAATTATTAAATTCTATTTTGTTTCAGTTGTCTTCCTTTCTCTTTCACCTCCCTGTGAGCCTTAACCATAGGGTATGATTATCTTATACTCTTCACAGATTACAGAATATTATAGGTCCTTAACTTACATTGTCACTTGAAAAACCAAATTCTAATCTCATGATTAAAATTTTACTTATGTATTATGGACATATGATAATACTATTTGCTAAAAGAAACTAAGTTTACCAAACTGATATATTCCTTAAATTTCTTTCAATGCAAAACATAGGAAAAATTATAACATACAATATACAATAACTTTTATATAGTATAAATTGTAGGGGAAATTTTGCTGACATGCTAAAGTTGCTA